>NC_080175.1:37759386-38959386 GCF_950295315.1 Erinaceus europaeus
CTTTTCTTTTCTTTCCTTCCCTTCCCTGCCCTTCCTTTCCCTTCCCTTCCTTTCTTTTCTTTCCTTCCCTTCCCTGCCATTCCTTTCCCTTCCCTTCCTTTCTTTTCTTTTCTTTCCTTCCCTTCCCTGCCCTTCCTTTCCCTTCCCTTCCTTTCTTTTCTTTCCTTCCCTTCCCTTCCCTGCCCTTCCCTTCCCTTCCCTTCCCTTTCCTTCCCTTTCCTCCTTCCCTTCCCTTTCTTTCCCTTTCCTTCCCTTCCCTTTCCTTCCCTTTCCTTCCCTTCCCTTCCCTTTCTTTTCCCTTCCCTTCCCTTACCTACCCTTTCCTTCCCATCCCTTCCTTTCCCTTCCTTTTCTTTCCCTTCCCTTCCCTTTCCTTCCCATCCCTTCATTTCCCTTCCTTTTCTTTCCCTTCCCTTTCCTTCCCATCCCTTCCTTTCCCTTCTCTTCCTTCCCCTTCTCTCCTCTCCTCTTTCTCTTCTCCCCTTCCTTCCTTCTTTCTTTCTTTCTTTCTTTCTTCTCTTCTTCCAGGGTTATCACTGGGGCTTGGTGCCTGCGCTAAGAATCCACTGTTCCTGGCAGCCACTTTTTCACTTCACCTCCTCCGTTTCCTTTTTTTCTTCTTTTGCTATTGGATAGGAGAGAGAAGAAATGAGAGAGGGGGAGGAAGGCAGAGAGGGAGAAGGAAAGCTAGATACCTGTAGACCTGCTTCACTGCTTATTAAGTGTCACCCGTGCAGGTGTGGAGCTGGGGGCTCAACCCAGATCCTTGCTCATGTTCTTGGGCTTAGTACTATGTGTGCTGAATGCTTCACCACGTCTACCTCCTTTATATATGATATACAATATGAAATAACATGAGTAAATTAAATAGTATATAATAGAAAATGTTATTTACATCTTCAACATTAGCTAACAATAACTTATCAGTTATGTATATGTTATACATATTAATGTTTACAATAATGCCATTGGACTTCCTTTCTTGAGTTTCTGAGAGCGGTAAAGGAGTTAACATTTATGAAGCACATATACACTGCCAGCACTAAACAGAGGAAGTGGCAAATAAATTTTGAAAATTAATAATAATCATAGAATTACAATAAGTTGTGAGTCATTTTTAAAGGAATGTCATTCCTGTAGCACAGACCAAGTGTTTACTGGCATCGAGGACTGCCTAGTCCCAGAAAAGGCTCACTGCCAAGGCTTAATAGGTGCCAGTAGCCATACCTACACTCCTGGAGAGTGAGTGAGGCCATGAAAGGGAGAATCAACATGACCCATGCTCACATTCAAGTTTGACCTTTGCTCTGAGATCTCTGACAGCCAACTTCACTAACCTGAATTTACATCTTTACATCAGAATTAATGGAAATACATTTTATAAAATTCATTGTGGGGTTGGGCCATGATGGACCTAATTGAGAACACATTACAATCCACAAGGATCTGGGTTCAAGCCCTCTGTTCCCACCTGGAGGGGTAAAACTTTGTAAGCAGTGAAGCACTGTTATGGCCTTTTCCCCTCTTTCTTTCTCTATTGTGCTCTGCCCTCTTGATTTATCTCTGCCTTTATCAAATAAGTACATAAAATATTTCAAGAAGACTTCATTTTGAGAATTGAATTACATGATAAGGCAGATCTTGATTTTCACTGTAGGGCTGGTTTGTAAAATGATCACACCAGCTGGAACTATGCAAAGTGATCTTAGTAACAAATTATTATGATGACCCCCCTGTCAGTAAATAGTTTACCCAGTCACACCTGGTCCATGACCAGCTCTACACACTCTATAAGAAACTTCCAGAAGTTGTGCAGTGGCTAGAGTGCTGGACCTAAAAACATGAGGTCCTGCTTACAAGTGAGATTATTTGGTATTTATCTTTCTGTTTTTGGCTTATCTCATTTAACATGATGTCTTCTTTTATTTATTTATTTTTTTGGATACACTCCTCACCTACTTCCTATTACAGTTCTCTCACTCACACCAAAGCTAACCTCATCAAAGCAGGGACTGTAAAAGCTGAATAAGGGCAAGAGCCTGGGATAGTTTAATGATGACTCTTTAGTCACTATCAGGCCACCCTATCGGCTGGGACCCTATTTGGGGAGTCCTGAGATTCCCAAACAGACAAGATGGTCCTAGAACTCGAATAAATCCCTCTCACCAATATTACCAGTCATCTCTATCAGGAACAACACAATAGACCCCTCTGTGGGACCCCATAGGACCTTTCCCTTAACCTGAATCAACAATGGTAGAGAATGTTCTATCCTCTGAAGGGAGGATGGATAACATACTCTGCTCCACCTGAGGAAGATGGGTCCTAAAATTGGGGCAGCTTGGAATGTTGCTACTCATGACCACAGAATGTGAGGTCAGATCTAAAGGGATGCAGAGGTCATATAGGCTCCTAAGCTGAATATAGGCCCCAGATTAGATCAAATGGATGGGATTTATAGTCAACAATATTTATACACCTTTCCCATATTTGAGAGTTTCTCTCTTCCCTGATCCAGCTTTCTGGTCCTTTTTCCAGCCATGACATCATCTTCCCAGACAATAACTTGGATTCACTTGAATATCAGATTTCAGGCTCAGGGGAAAAATGAAAACAACAACAACAACAACAACAAAAACTTGATGTCTTCTAGTTCTATCCAAGAATATACAAAGGAGATGACTTCATTATTTATAACAGCTGAGTAGTATTCCAGCATGTATATACACCACAGTTACTTTTTTAAATTTTTTAAAATCTTTGTTTGGATAAAGAAAGTCAGAACTTGAGAGGGAAGGGGGTGACAGAGAGACACCTGCAGCACTGCTTCACCACTTGTGAAGCTTTCCCCCTGCAGGTGGGGACCAGTGCCTCGAACCTGGGTCCTTGCACACTGTAACAGGTGCACCAACACATGGCCCCTTACATCACAGTTTATTAGCCTCTCTTGAGTTGCTGGACATCATGTCATATTGAGAATAGTTGTACCTGCTTTTTAAAAAATTGTCCATTGGCTTGTATCTTAGTTTTCCATCCTTTCACTTTGAGACTGTGTTTTTCTTGTTTAGTTACGTGGGATTCCTTCAGACAGTATATAATTGGGTTGTGTTTTCTGATCCATCTTCCTACTCTATGCCTTTTAATAGGTGAATTAAGACCATTGACATTTATTGATATTATAAAATGAAGATACTTTAATGCCATTACTCTAAGATTTTAGAGTGTTCTGATATATGGCATGTTTATGATGATGTGATTGTTTATCAGAGAATTTTCAGAGCTTCTTGTAGAGCAGGCTTGGTAATAGTTAATTCCTTCAACTGTTGCTTGAAAAGGTTTGTCAGAAAAGGTTTTTATGCCTCCATCTAGTCTGAATAACAGTCTAGCAGGATATAGTAGTCTTGGTTGAAAGTCTTTCTCATTGAGGATATATATATTTCCATTCTCTTCTGGCCATTAGTGTTTGTGTGGAGAAATGTGCTGCTAATTTTATGGGTTTTTCCTCTGTAAGTGACTCTGTTTTTCCTTGCAGCCGTCAAGATCCTTTCTTTACCTTTATTCCTTTTCATTCTAAATGTGATGTGTCTTAGTGTCTTTAAGTCTGGGTTAATTCTTTTTGGGACCCTCTGAGCTTTTTGAACCTTTATGTCTTTTATGTTGTCTAGAGTTGAGAAGTTCTCAGTTATTATGTCCTGTAGGATATTTTCTTTCCTCCTTTTCTTTCTTCCTCTAGCAAGCCAATAATATATATATTACTTCTTCTGAAGCCATTCCATATGCCTCTTTTGTTGTGTTTTAGTATCTCTTAATTTTTTTTTTGAGATATCTTTCTTCTTTCTTAGTTTTCTCCTAGTCATCCTCAATCTTACTCATTTTGCTTGTTCTGTTTTCTGCCTCATTTATTCTGTTCTCTCACTTCTGTTGTTTTCTGCAGCTCAGCTATTTTGTTACCCTTTTCTGTTACTGTATTAGCTTGTTCAGCTCAGCTATTTCAGTTTTCAGCTCTCCAATTGCCGCCAGATAGTGTTTTCTTTCAGAGTCTCATTTACTGTTCCCTCATTTCTGATGATCTTACTTCCAAACCCTTTCCTCACTCCTGTGACTAATAAATCAATTAGTATATGGCTCTGGGGAGAATATTCATTTTGATGATATTTATTCTTCCAATCCATGAGCATGGGATATCTTTCCATTTCTTGGTATCAGTTTCTATGTCCTTGAGTAGTGACTCATAGTTTTCAGCATACAAGTCTTTCATGTCTTTGGTCAACTTTATTTCTAGGTATTTGACTGATTTTGCTGAAACAGTAAAATCAGTAAAATGGGAGTGATTTCTGGATGTCTTATTCTTCAAATTTAGTGTTTGCACTAAATGCCACTGATTTTTGTACATTGATTTTGTAGCCTGATACCTTGCTATATTGCTTAATAACTTCCAGTAGTTTTCTGCTGGATTCTTTAGGTTTTTCTATGTATACTATCATATCATCTGCAGATAGTGAGAGCTTGACTTCTTCCCTTCCAATCTGTATTCCTTTGATTTCTTTCTCTTGCCTGATTACTATGGCCAGAACTTCCAATACTATGTTGAAGAGTAACGGTGACAGTGGACAGCCCTGTCTAGTCCCCGGTCTGAGGGGGAATGCTTTCAGCTTCTGTCCATTGAATATGATGTTGGCTGTAGGTTTGCTATATATAGACTCTACTATCTTGAGGAATTTCCCATCTATTCCCATTTTTTGTAGAGTTTTGAGCATGAATGGGTGTTGGATTTTGTCAAAGGCTTTCTCTGCATCTATTGAGATAATCATGTGGTTTTTTTTTGGCTTTGCTTTTATTGATGTCACTCACTTCATCTCCTGGGCCCATAGATTTACAGGATTCTTTTGCTTGGGGCTTCCAGGGCAACAAGTCCACTCTTGATAAAAGTCACCTGAGACTCTTCTTGCATCCATTCCTTCTGGTGAACTGCTATAGGGATGCAGAAGTTGGTAATTTCTCAGGTTCAGCTTCTTGCTCCTATCATAGTAGAAAGTAACTGAAAGTACACTTTTATATTTTGGCTTGTCAGTTGGCACTTGGTTTTCCCTGAAGCTCAACTGAGCCCCTGATGAATCTGGACTCAATAGTGGCTCATAAGGGCTAATTAATGACTGAAAAGAGTGATTGCTGATTATGACATATGTAAATATTTAATAGAATTTTGTTATGGAAGAACTACAGCAAAGTTTGGACTTCATGATGTTTATCATAAATATATATCAGTACTATACAGCTCTATGTAATTTGACTTATGCTAGTTTTGAGCACATATAAGATGCTCAGTGTAAAAATTACCATTATCTAAAATCCTAGACTTGCCCTGTCTTGCCTTGGTGTGATTTATGCTTTAGCTACCTCCTAGAAGTGTGACAGGCTGAATGGAAAACCAGTTGGCATTACTGTCCCCTGGTGGAGAGCAAGACCCAAACTATGTCTACATTTAGTTCTGTCTTGTTCTTTTTTTCTACTCACAAGTTTTTGGTTATTAACTGTTGCAGTTTTTATCATCATATCACTTTCAGATTCAAGTTCCTTGAGCTGTGACTTTCTTCCAGTCACCAACCAGCAAACTTCTTGGTGTGCTGATACCTCAAAGAAGAGCTGCATTCCTTCCCCTATCAATTTCCACTTCCATCATCATCTTCCCCACTGAAGTTCCATGTCTTTTATTTAAAATTATGATGATTGAGTAATCAATAAATTGGTTTAGTCCTTTATTTTCAGATATACATGTAGTTATATCTAGCATATATTGGGAACAATGCTAGTGCCTGTCACTTACTGAAACACACTTTAAATTTAAGTTTCTTTGACTTTAAATGAATTTCAGAGTATAATGGAACAATAACAGTTCTTCTACAACTGTCAGATGGCTTTGCTCATATGTGGGATCTAGAGAATAGTTTTGCATAAACTTACAAAACAAACAAAAGCAGAAACAATCAAACTGTTCTAAGATTTTTAAAGAACTCTGGTGGTTATCTTTGGGAGGTGGGAGGGTGGGGACACAGAACATTGGTGGTAAGTGGGGTGTGGAACTATACACTGTAACCTTTCAATCTTGCAACCCACTATTAATCACAAATGGGGAAAAACTGACAAACTAACAAATCTTTCCCCAAGAGTGAGGTGGAAGAGCCACAACTACTTACACTTAGGAGGAGATTCAAGAGAGTAAGATGTTAACCTTTGCTTCTAATTACTTGTTCCAGCTACCTCTTACTTGCATGTGCCCAGAGGTGTGTTGAGTCTTAGATTTTTCTGTATGTTTTAATACATATATCTTAGAGTAAACCATTTCTGTGATACCTGAAGTGACTAGAAGCAAGGCATAACACTTTGAATTTGAAAGAAGGATGGGTCTTAAAATTGCAGTGAAGTAATATGAAAGGAAGTGGTGACATTTTATTTTTGTGTTCTGAACAGGCAAGGACACACTTCTCTCTCCTGCTCCTTCTGGATCCATAGTCCAGGTGAGGAAAGCACTGAACATGTGCTCCATTGGAAGACAGAAGAGAGTAGGCTTCTAGGAGGCCCTGAGATTCCTGAATGGAAGTTTTCAGGCCTACCAATCTCAAGTGGAAGTTCTCAAGGTGAGGCTGCCGCTCCTGCATCTTAAGAGGAAATGGCTTGGGAAGCTCCTCCCATCATTCCCTCCACACAGATATTCCAGAACCCAAAGTGAGTTGATATTAATCTGCTGACAATTTACTGAAGGTGCAGGACACAGACTGTTAGCCTGGATGAGGAGGAGACCTATGGACACCCATATGGTGAAGAAATGATTTTATTTTCTCTGTGTCTAAATTGCTTAATTAATCCATAGAAGGGAAAATTCATGCCTGGAACATTCATACAATGAAATATTACTTATCAAAATAAATAGGATATTGATTTATAGAAATATATGAGTGACTCTAAGTGTATATTAATAAGTTAAAAAAATTAGGGTGTCAGGTGGTGGTACAGCCAGTTGGGTACACATGTGTGAGGACTTGAGTTTTAGCCCTTGCTTCTCATATGTAGGGAGTATGTTTATGAGCTGTGAAGCAGGTCTGCAGGTATCTTTCTCTCTCCATCTTTATTTCTTCCTTCTCAATTTTTCTTTGTCCTATCCAATAAAAGGAACAAATGGCCACCAGGAGTGGTGAATTTGTAGTGCTACTCAATCATCATAAAAAAAAGACATGAAACTTCAGTGGGGAAGATGATGATGGAAGTAGAAAGTGATAGGGAAAGAAATGCAGCTCTTCTTTGAGGTATCAACACACCAAGAAGTTTGCTGGTTGGTGACTGGCAGAAAGTCAGCCCAAGGGACTTGGATCTGAAAGTGTTATGATGACAAAGACTGCAACAGCTGAGCCCCAGAGATATTCCTGGTGGACAAAAAGACAAATAATGCCATGTGTAAAAGCTTTAAACTGTATGATTGCAACTAGCTGGAATCGTGAAGAAAGTAAACCTAAGGAGATAGGATGAAGGTGTATGGACACCTGGGATAGAATGAGAGGAAAAATGAACAGATAAATCACAGAGGATTCTTAAGGCAAGGATTTTGGGGATATATTCTATATGACAATTTATGATAAATAGATATTACTGCCCATTGGTTATACCCCATAGAATCAAAACACCAGTGTGAATTATGAACTGTAATCCATATTAATGTATTGACTGATAACTTTAAAAAATGTAGCACAGTTATTAAAAATATTAAGAATCAGGGAAACTGGGTGAGAGGAGTAAATGAAGGAATGTGAGAACATCTTTACTTTCTCCAAAAATATCCTGAAACCTCAAAACCTCTGGGGAAAAAAAAAGCTTATTAATTACAACACAAACCAAAACAAAAAAATACATAAAACACATCAGTGCTGCTTATTTAGATGTGTAAGGTGATTTCATTTTCCTCTGGTCTCTTACATTACATAGATGAGTTTCTCTCCTACTACCTCATTAGTCACTTGTCCAGGGCTTCTAAGAAGAATGTAAAACCACAAGGAATTTTTTAAAGGAATTTATTTATTCATGAGAAAGATAGGAGCAGAGAAATAATCAGACATCATTCTGGTACATGTGCTGCTGGGGACTGAACTTGGGACCTCATGGTTGATAATCCAATGCTTTATTCACTGAGCCACCTCTCAGACCACAACAAAGGAATTTGTTTGGCTTTATATGTTAACTCTTTTTTCAGCCACCAGGTTTCAGATGCCAATGCACTACCATGATGCCAATCATGTAGTTAACTTCCCTGTGCAGACAATCCCACCAATGTGTCCTGGGGCTCCTATTCCCCAGAGCCCTGCCGCACTAGGGAAAAAGAGAGACAGACTGGGAATATGGATCAACCTGTCAATGGCCATGTTCATCAGGGAAACAATACAGAAGCCTGACCTTTCACCTTCTGCACCCCAAAAGGTTCCTTGGTCCAACTCCCATAGGGATAAAGAATAGGAAATCTATCGGGGGGGGATGGGATACAGAGTTCTGGAGGTGATAATTGTGTGGAATTGTATCCCTATTATCCTATGGTCTTGTCAGTGTTCCCATTTTATAAATAAAAACTTTAAAAAGAGGTGTAAATAATGGGGGAGTCCTGAGATATGGAAGATGTCTTAGCCACAGATACAATATAATTGCGTGTTGACCATATTTTGAACAGTTATTGGTTTTTCATGTCTGATTTCTTCTGACTGTCCTGCATGTCTACACTGGGAACTTCATTATTAGTTCTTCCATTATAAAGTTTTTTGACTATGGCTCACTGTGGGATTCTGTCATTTAGACTCATAGCACTGGTTCTGTCTGGTAAATATGGTACTGATAAAAGTGACAAATTGTGCTTTCATTTGAAATGTACTGTTCTGCTACCAAGCAGAGTAACAGCAATGGAAGTTATTAAAGACAATGGGGTGCTCAGTTTCAATGTGGCACATTTAATGCACATTTCTACTACTCTTTCCTCCAAAAAGCCTCTAAAAAGGATGAACTACATATACAGAGATATGATATTAAAAGACCCATAGTAGTGCTACAGACCAAGAAAGGATATCATTAATGAACTATGCACTATATATATATATATATATAGGATGCACAAGTAAGAGTGGTAGTGGTTCAGATGTGAAGTCAACAAATATTAGTCTATTGAGAACTTGATGTATGTCAGCAGATCAAGTATACTTATACTATTTATTTATTTATTTATTTATTTATTTATTTATTTATTTATTTATATTGCCCCCAAAGTTATTGTTGGGGGCTCAGTGCCAGCACTATGAATCCACCGCTTCTGGTGGACACGCTTTCCTTTTTTTTTCTTCTAATTTTTATTATATAAGACAGAGAGAAATTGAGAGAGGAGGGGGAGATAGAGAAGAGAGAAAGACTTGTAGACTTGCTTCATCACTTGGGAAGCAGACTCCCTGCAGGTGGGGCATGGGGTCTTGAACCTGGATCCTTGAGCTTGGTAATATGTGCCCTTAACCAGGTGAGCCTCAACCTGACCCACCTACTTATACTATTTAAACTTCCAAACAGCTTTATAAATATGGTAGTTTCAAAGACATCAAGGAATTAGGAAGTTGAGGGGTTAGGTTTAAAATAGATCTGATTGATTTTAAAGTACGTCCACTTATATTTAATTAAAACAGAATGATACATAGTCCTGTGATGTTACACAAATTTTAGCTAATCACATCTTCATTAAATGTATGCCAACTGTGAGACTCTCTTCATGTATTTTTCAAAAAAGTGAATCCTCTCTGCCTTCAATATTCTCTTTCGTATTGATTGTGCTCATTTTCATATTTTCAGTTAAATGCTGTGCTAATTGAAGGCTTTATGAACTCTGTAATCACATCAGAGATTGGAGACACTGAAGCTTCCTTTGGCAAACCTCTACTGATTTAGATTTAGTTAGACTAGGTGGATTGAGAGCTGAGGTTAAGCACAGTGGAATTGGAGTGTTGTCAAATAGGAGACTTTGTCTCTTTGGTGTTGTTCTATTGAAAGGAGTCTACTTATATAGGCTTGTGAATAAAGAGTCTTGATATGGGTCTGTATGGATACACACACACACACACACACACACACACACACACATCATGTTGTTAAAACATCAAAGGGTATTATGCCACAGAGGGCAGTCAGCTCTGTTGATGAGATGACCAGACGTTTTCATAGTAAAGGAACTTTGCAATCAAACTTTGTATTGGAGGCAAGACAAAGATTCATATTTGGGGAATAGTATTGGGGTGTCAGAAAAGCTATGATGCATTTTTGCATAGAAAAATAAGACATGATTTTTCTGTCAGCCTTAGATAAAGTAAGCACAAACAGATTGTTCTCCATTAGATTTCACGAACCCCTTTAGACCCTTCACTACCAATTTTCTTTTTGTACCAAGGCTCAGAAAGGAATCGTTTTTAATTCAGAGCTCTGATTTGTGGTGTTACCAGAGGTTGAACCTGGCACCTCTGAGTCTCAAACATATTTGGGAGCTACTCTCTTCCCTGATCCAGTTTTCTGGTCCTTTTTCTAGCCATGATATCATCTCCCCAGACAATAACTTGGATCCACCTGCATATCAGATTTCAGGCTCAGGGGAAAAAAAAACAACTAGTATAGCCACAGGCCCTTTGGAATATAACTAAAATATGCCTACTAACTATTTACAAAACAGAGATCTCCTCAACTCTTCATCTGCACTACTCTAGCCTTTAGGTTCATGATTAGTTAACGACTTGTTTGGCTTTATATGTTAACTCTCTTATCAGCCACCAGGTTCCAGATGCTACCATGATGCCAACCAGACTTCCCTGGACAGACAACCCAACCAGTGTGTCCTGGAGCTCCAATTCCCCAGAGCCCACACCACTAGGGAAAGAGAGAGGCAGGCCAGGAGTATGGATTGACCTGTCAACACCAAGGTTCAGCGAGGATGCAATTACAGAAGTCAGACCTTCCACCTCTTACATCCCACAATGACCTTAGGTCTATATTCCCAGAGGGTTAAAGAATAGGAAAGCTATCAAAGGAGGGGATGGGATATGAAGTTCTGGTGATGGGAATTGTGTGGAACTGTACCACTCTTATCCTATGGTTTTGTCAGTGTTTCCTTTTTATAAATAAAAAAAAATTCAGAAAGAAAGAAAGAAAGAAAGAAAGAAAGAAAGAAAGAAAGAAAGAACCACAATGCTTTTGCAGAACCACAATGCTATTTCCTGGTTCCAAAGAGGATCTTTATTTGGCTAGCATACAAGTTCTTTTTTTAACTGGTTTTAATTTTTTTTAATTATTTTTATTTATTTATTGGATTGGATAGAGACAGTCAAAAATTGAGAGGGAAGGGAGGAATAGAGAGGGTGAGAGACAGAGAGATACCTGCAGCACTGTTTCAACACTTGTGAAGCTTTCCCCCTGCAGGTGGGGACTGGGGGCTCAAACCTGGGTCCTTGTGCATTGTAACATGTACACTCAACCAGGTGTGCCACCACCTGGCCGCCCATCATACAAGTTCTTATCAGGGAACTCTGTCATTTCTTATGTTTTAATGAGCCATGTATTTTATCCTTGGAGACCTGCTTAGGTGTTAAATTTGTTTCAACAAGAACAGAAGGATGACCCCTCTTGAAACCTCCTACAGTGATTGTTTATGTCCTTGGAGGTGTCCCTGGGTTCCATATACATTCAGGAGTTTATGTGTGGAAGAAGGCCATGGGGACTATTGAAATCATAGACTCGCTGTGGGTTGTGATGTGTTGAACATACACATGTGTCAACACAGGACACTGAATGCCAAGAAGACAGGAAGAAAATGGATGGAGATCCCCAGCACTAGGGGACCAGGTGGTAGTGCATCTGGTTAACTGTACACATTACAGCCTGCAAGGACCCGGGTTCAAGCTCCTGGTCTCCACCTATAGGGGGAAAGCTTCAGGAGTGGTAAAGCAGGCCATCTTTGTCTCTTGCCCTCTGTACTCCCTCTCCCTTCTCAGATTCTTTCTGCCTCAATCCAACAATAAAAATAAGCAAATACATAAAAATACTGATATATATATATATATATATATATATATATAGAGAGAGAGAGAGAGAGAGAGAGAGAGAGAGAGATCCCAATCTCTTATAGCTTGAGTTCTCTGCTTGTTGATTTACAGGCACCTGAGCTCACCACATGAGTTCAGAGCACATTGCTTATGGAAGCAGGATTGATGTTAAGAGCCCAGTTTTGGCTTAAGCAAGGGTGTCTTGGAAGTAGCAAGGGCAGTAGCCTCTCACTGGTTGACATGGCCCCAGACTGGTGAAGCTGATGTGCTTATGTCAGTCTGTTTTGAAAAGTTTCAGTAAGTCCAAGAAAATGCTTGCTCCTGAATACTTGGAAGAGACAATAACTCTTGTCTATTACATGCTTTTCTTTCTTGTCTGGAGAAGGACAGATTCTCTGCAACAGGTTTCTCAGCCCCCAGGCTTCTGTCTCACAAATCGTTAATCCTCTGTCACCTACCTGAATTTTTTTCTCTCCCCTTGAAACTTTCATCTGACTCGGGGTTTCTTTCTTTGTCCAGTCTGTTCCATTTGTCTCCTGCTTTACTGATAGTGCCTTTCTTAGCCTCTGGATGGATTCCCATCTCACTTCTCTTAGTGACCTCAGTCAGGGCTACAATTCCTTATGGAAGAATTTGAGGTTTATTTTTTTATTATTTTTATCATTCTACTGAGTGGACAAGGATGCACATATACGCAAAATGCATTACTTTTTACAAATTTATGCAATTAAGAAACAGCTGCAAGACTGATGCCAGGATTTGGAATAATCATAGGCATTTGGAAGGATAGGGAGCCATGGCCCAAGAGCCAGATTGGAGGTCCAAGTGCTAATTATATTGCTGCAGGCTCACTAGTGATGGCTAGGTAGACTAACTCCTCTCTCTTCTGGCAGCTTGACTTCATAGTAGGGTGAGCCTATGAATTTACCTCTAGTAGCACTAACAGCAGACCGTGCCTCACTTCTTTGTTTTGGGAAGAAATAATTATTTTGTGGGGTTTGATCTCTAGAACTCCTCTTAACTCTTTCCCTGGGGCAAAGAGACTGACAAAGTGGATGTCCCTTTGCTGGTTCTCTGCCGTATTTATGCATACTTCTCTTGGAAACACTAACCAATTACATCAATCTACCAATGAGTTAGGACTATTAGACTGCAGGCCAAAGTTATGCATCTCTTCTGTTAAAGAAACAGAAGGAGCAATCTACAGTCTTTTCAGGACATCTCAACCCAAACTCACAGAAGTCTTTATTGTAATTAAATTTGGATCTGGAGCCCATTATTTTGACTCCTACTTCTAAAGCAGATGGCTGTTGGGTATCTTTCTTACTCTCTCTCATCTCTCACCAAAGCCTTCAGTAACCCACCACTCCATGATATATTTGACATTGCTAGGACCCTGTTGGGACTCTCCTGTGTCAATTGTAGATCATTTCCTTGATGTTACTCAGCGTCTGGGGTCCTTGCCTGGTTCAAGGAACTTATTAAATAGATTCATACTTTTTAAATATATTTATTTATTAATTAATGAGAGAGAGAGAAAGAGAGAGAGAGAGGAGAATGGAAGAGAATGAGAACCTGAGCATCATTCTGGCACATGGGATGCCAGGTCTTTAACTTATGGCCTTATATTTGATAATCCAAATCCAATGCTTCATTCATTGCACTATGTCTTTGGTCTGGTATATTAGCTTTAATATATGTATTCTATGTGGTTATTGTGTGTATGTGGGGGGGGGTTCTATTAGGAACCACCCCACTGATTTATATTCTTATATTTAGGCCCAAAGAGACATGTCTTCTAAAATTAATTCAAATTCCTCTGCTTAAATAAACTAAGATTCTCAATACATAATGTCTCATTTAATTTTGCCTATAAGCATCAGGCTCTTGAACTCACTGGTCTCAACACCTGTAGTGTCCTTGGAGATCAAGGAAGTCTATAAAATAATCACAGTATTTGGCACAATGCTCTCCCTCAAATGGAAATAGGTGGTGCATTTTCTGGTTAATACATTGCTTGATGCATTGTAGACTTTAAATGTGAGATTAATCTGGATATGTTGTTTCCTTTCAGGAATGTGTGTGCTTTTCAAAGATTGGCATTGGCCTGACCTAACAAAATCAAGTTAACCATTCCTGCCACCTGACTGTCCCTCTTGATTTTCTTCAGGTTCTTGAACAGAGAAGATACAGCTTTCTGTGAGCTTTAAGTAAGAGATGTAATCAATCAGAATCAAGTTTCCCTGAGACCAATCCAGGGAGCTGTAAACACTGGGATAGAAATCACACCTATGGTTTCTGAAGATGTGACAGCACAGTAGAAAATGTAAGGAAATTCATGGGGAAAGATAGAGTTTAACCCAGGGATATGGCAAACAAAGAAAATTCTAAAGACTCAGGTGGAGAAACCTGGCAGAAACAGTCTGATCTCAATTCAAAACCTCTTAGTGAACTGAAACAAAAACAGAGATCTAGTGCTGAAGAAGAGTTAAAGACAACACACCAGACTTTTGGAGAAGGAGAAATCCCTGTTTTGTTGCACTATATGAGATGAAAGTAGCCTTTTTACCTCTACCTTCCCTAACACTAAGCCCGAACCCTAGCCCTAACATGTTATTTTCATTGCTTTTACTACTTTTACCCTAATTTTTTTAATTATGAGGAAATGATCTACTTGACTCATCATTGGAGAAATGAAAAGTTGAGATTCCAACTAACACCTATGAGAATGGCCCTCATCGACAAAACAGGGAACACTAAGTGTTGGTGAGCATGGAGAAAGAGTAACTCTATTATACAGATGATGGGAATGCAAACTGATGCAGTCATTATGCACAACAGTATGGAGAGTCCTTAAACAAATAAACATGGAAATCCCTTATGATTTTAGCAGCACCACTCCCAGGCATTTACCCAAAAGATATGGGACCACTAATTCAAAAGTACATATGTACCCCCCATGTTCATAGCTGCATTAATCACAATAGCAAAAGAATGGGAGCAGTCTAATATGTCCATCAAGAGATGACTGGATAAAGAAGTTATGGGGCATATATTCAATACAACAGTACTTAGCAATTAAGGATTATATTGTGTCCTTTTTGACAAAGTGGATGGACTAAGAGTGATTATGCTTAGTAAAGTAAGGAATTAAAGGCAACTGCTGGATGGTTTCACTCAAATGTGAAATATAGAGAACTGAAAGACATAAACTTGAAAAAAAAAGTAGCCAGCCCATCTGTAAGACATAGAGGTTATTGTTGACAATAGGGTTGGGGACATAGAACTTTGGTGTTGGGAGTGGTGTGGAACCATACCATTATTATCTTATAATCTTGTAAATTACTACTGAATCAGAATTAAATCACTTATAAAAAGTTAAGATGAGGGCAGAGGGTAGATAGCATAATGGTTATGCAAACAGACTCTCATCCCTGAGACTCCAACATCCCAGGTTCAATCCCCCACACCACCATAAGCCAGAACTGAAAAAAAATTAAGATGAAGTAGTATCTGGGAGGCTGGCATGCTTGGGACAGACACCTATCTTCCTTGTCTCCCAACCATGTAATTTGGACCAGTGTCATATATGGTAACTTCAGCAGGTAGAGAGCCTTAGAAGTTGCCAGGGCCCTGAAATTAGGCATGTCTCAGAGTAGAGAGAGAATAACTACCATCACCATAATGTTGATCAGAAGAGGTCAGGTGGGATACATACAGGACATCCCAGGCTGGGAATGTGTGCCTGCTCATCCCAAGCTCTGAGAAATACTTATTGGCAAATCATGCATTATATCAAAAAGGAACAAGGAAGATTAAGAATGTTTTTTTAAGCAAAACACACAACATGAATAAATGTCAAGGCACAAATAATGGGTGATTTTGTATCACATAGAGGAAGATCAGAATATATTTCCTAGGGGGAAAACATCAGAATAAGGTGCTTAAAACAGCTATTGTTCAAATGTCAGGTACATTATTTTGATGCCATAAGTTTATTTCAATTATTTCATGCATAATCTCCAGACCCACAGGGCAGAAGCCAGACATTATTTATGGGTGATTGCATGTGGCAATACACCACTAGCCTGTGAGCCAGAAAAATCTCTGGAATATCTAGACTTCATCTTAGAGCAGGATTTTTTTTTTGTAGTAAGGCAAACAGCTTGAAAAACAGGTCTTTTGGTATTATTAGATAAAGGATGTACCTAGCATACAAAAACATATCTTGCAAGCACAGAGGTAAACAATTTCTAATAACAAGTATCAGGGCATCTGGATCAGAAAGTTTCTTCAACAGTCATACTTTAGTTTCTCATCTGTAAAATAGATATTCATTGATAAATTAGTATGACAATAATACTCATAATTCTCTCTGGCACTCAATCAGTATAAACGTACAGATCAGTGATACTGATACAAAAATTACTCCTCAAATTTGAAGTAAAGTTCACATTCAATGTGTGCCTGAAGCTTAGTTTAACAGTTCCTGACACAGCAAATAAGATCTAAGGATGAAAAAGAAATCATCCTAAAGAGTTCTTGTTTATCTTCTACAATCTCAAATGCTCTGTTTTTCCACTGAGAGATGCACCTGCAGAGAGCTCTCACCCTAGTGCTCTTGCTAAGCTGCACATTTAACTTCTGTT
This sequence comes from Erinaceus europaeus, assembly GCF_950295315.1. Classification (NCBI taxonomy): domain Eukaryota; kingdom Metazoa; phylum Chordata; class Mammalia; order Eulipotyphla; family Erinaceidae; genus Erinaceus; species Erinaceus europaeus. Next base: position 37,776,131 of record NC_080175.1, read on the forward strand.
TCTGCTCCTCATCTCATGTCAAAGTGGGAAGTGAATGGTCAATCTTATTCTCTGTCATCTTCCAAGAAGGGGAATAATATCTCACTCTGGGTCAAATGCAACAAACACACAGTAATTTGTAAACTGGTTTACAATAGCAGTTTGTAGGGGCTGAGAGCTCATTCGGTAAAAGGCACACTTTATCATGTGTGAGGATCTGTGTTCTAGCCCTAGGATCACATGGTGACAATGTGCAGAACAGGTGTTGTGGTATCTCTTTTTCTGTGCTTCTATTTCGTTCTCTCTTTCTTTTGTATTCAAGCTTTATTTATAACTCCAGAATGCTTTATTTCAACTCAGTTTTCATTTGATGAGCGAAATGTTAGATTTTCAGTGGAAAGAAAGGCTAGTTATACTATAGCTTATACATATCATGCCAGGATTTACTGATACATTACAATATGTCAAAAAGGACTGGGATAAATAGATATCACAAGCAATTTTTAATTTCCCTTTTATATTTAGATGACATATTCCTCAACTGTGTTTCTATTTCTGATTCTGTATTTATCACAAATAAATAAAAACAAAGTCTACTGGAAGTGGTAGAATCACACAGATATGAAGCCCCAATGTGTCAAGAAAAACAGATAGAATAGATCTTAGAGTTAGTTTGCATTGCTAAATGTGCATCTTATGGAGTGGTCGTCATTTTATAACAAATTATAGTGATATACCATAGGTTTAAATGCTATACAATTTCAACAGTAAAATGTTACATCTCTAAATCTGTGTAAGACACAGCACATCCAACATCTAAGTTCTAGAATCATCCTACTCTATCAAACCTATTCTCTTTCCTTTGATACCACAAAATGAGGAAGTGACAGTTATAACTCCTGATATTTCCTGGAACTATGGTCACAGACTTTGTTATGAGCAAGTGGTTGGTAGCTCCTATAGTCCAAACAAGACAAGATGTGGCAAAGCTATACCAGTAGTATCTTGTTCCTTCTAGAATTGCATATCCTGGCCACTTGCCCTGCACTGTATGTGAAATCCTAGCACTACTTCATGGGGAATACAGCTTGTCAGTCTATGAGAAATGACACCAGCCCAAATCCCCTTGCCCATTGGTCCCAGTCTAGACTTCCTTTTTCATTGGTTTTCCCCAGGTTTCCTCCAATAAACCTGTCTTGGATCTCAGAGATGCATGTCTTTCTATCTCTCTGACTCCTGATTTTTCTCTCACTTTTGACCTCCATCCCTCCAGTAACCAATATATTTTTCTCCCAGACTAGGGGTTAGTTATGCTGTTTTTCTTTCCAGTTTGCTTCAGCACTAATGTTCCACATATGAATGAAAGCATATGGTAATTTTTTTTTTACTTTCTGACTTCTTTCACTTAGCATTACCATGATCAGTTCCATCCTTGTTATCACAGGACATTATAATTTTCTTAAATAGATGAGCATATCTACCACAACCTTTTTATCCAGTTATCCTTCAATGGGATTTTATTGTTTCCCTATTGTGAGTGATATGAACACAGGAGTGAAATTATCTTTTTGATTTGGTATTTTCACATGTTTCAAATTCTTGGTCATTATGTCATCTCTTAAATAAAGAAAATAAAATTAAGAGATTAGAGAAGATAAGGAAATGGTGGCAAAAATAGAGAAAGAAAGGAGGGCAGGAGAAAGTAGAAGAGATGGCAAGTGAGAAGAAGCTAGGAATTAGGGGACTAAAGAAAAAAGTATTGATTTAGTGGTGTTTTCCAGAGGACCTGGCTCAGCTCTGGACTGCTGGTGGGTGTGAGCATGGCTTGCTAAGAAATTCCTATGGAAATATTCTGGTAAAGAATTGCTAAAGAGCCGTGTAAGGAAAATACAGTTGTGATCTTGTACTGTGGTTGTAGACTGTGGGGTGTGTTGGGTAAAGGGATCACTAATAGCTTGCTTTCACCCCCACCTTAAGTCTCTAATTCCATTGAACAAAGTGTCATCAACATCATTCTGAAAGCCAACAAGCTCTTCTCTTACATTAGAAGCCTGCATATCTCTGCTGAGTGCTAAATATGCTCAAGTATAAAACTGGTCACAGCATGTGAAGACCCTTGGAAGGGCTCTCCTCCTTTCTAGGGAAAAAGGAATGTGCACATGTCACTTCAAATCTGGGGGCAATGGCAAACAGTAGAGTCTCTGAAGGCATCATAGAGAGGGCCACATTATGTACATGTAGTAGATTTTGCCCACCTCAGATGCTGGAAACCTGGTGTTTTACAAATGCATGGAGTCACTCCACCATTCTGTGAACTTCCTTTTAGAATTTGTGGATTGGCTATCACTTCCAAAATTAACCATCTAAGAACTTGCTGCCTCTTTCTTTTTGTGTTGAGGCACCTAGTCTCAGTCTCCTTGTGTCATTTTATAATAATACAGAGTCCATCAGTGAATGGGATTAATAATATGAAATGTACCAAAGTTATGCCCAAGGACTTCAGGGTATATTAATTTGCTTACATGGGAATCAACTTGGCAAGATCTGATTAATATTAGTGCAACAATCAGGTGAATTCAATGTAGTAGACAAAGAATAGTCATTAAAACATACACATACAATTTATTTAAGAAGGAAAGTTTATATATGTGTGTATATTATTTTTAGTTGTATATATGTATATATTATTTATTTTTTATTTTCCCCCCTTTTGTTGCCCTTGTTTATCACTATTGTTATTATTTTTGTTGTTATTGATGTCATTATTGTTGTATAGGACAGAGAGAAATTGAGAGAGGAGGGGAAGACTGAGAGGGGAAGAGAAAGATAGACACCTGCAGACATGCTTTACCACCTGTGAAGTGAACCCCCTGCAAGAAAGCTGGGATCCTTACGTGGGCCCTTGTACTTCCTGCCATGTGCTCTTGACCTGTTGTGCCAGTGCCTGGCTCCCATATATATTATTTTTTTAGTTGCCATGGCAGAGCAAGCTTGTTACTCTGGAACATGTGCAGGAAATCTAAATGCACAGTGGACCACTACTGATCATTTAAGTCCTCAATGTTTAACCATGTGAGTATATAATTCTTGCTGGCTATTATTTCTAAGGAAAAAATTCTCTTTGTCTAGTGAGAGTACTTTCACAATAGCATCTGCTATTCATGCATTACCAAAATGAAACTTCTATTCAGAAGATGAAACTCCAGGCAGAATGCTACTACAATAGATAAAAATCTACCTACAAACTAAATTATTTGCAGATAAATCAGCTACTGATAAAAAATTATCTTGGCAATCTCCCAATAAGGATTATTTATGCACTTAGGAGCCAAATGAGAAAATTACTTCTAAAATTATATCTTTACCAGAGTACCTAACATATTATATTCCAAAAACTAATTAGAACTGCAAAATTTGTGTCCAGAGGAATTCTGTGTGCATGTACACACACACATAAAGACTGTTTTCTATTATTGTTGCCATAATAAAACTGCACAGTAACAGAAACTTACTTTTTAAAATTTCTTTATTGGAGGATTAATGGTTTACATTCAATGGTAAAATACAATAGTTTTTACATGCATAACATTATCACACAACAATACAACCCCACTAGGTCCTCTTCTGCCATCATGCTTCTGGACCTGAACCACCACCCCCACTCCAAAATCTTTTACTTTGATGATATATAACAACTCTAGTCCAAGTTCTACTTAGAGTTTTCCCTTCTGATCTTGTTTTTCTTTTTTTTATATATTTATTTATTTATTCCCATTTGTTGCCCTTATTGTTTTATTGTTGTAGTTACTGTTGTTGTTATTGATGTCATCATTGTTGGATAGGACAGAGAGAAATGGAGAGAAGAGGGGGAGGTCGAGAAGGGGAGAGAAAGATAGACACCTGCAGACCTGCTTCACCGCCTGTGAAGCAACTCCCCTGCAGGTGGGGAGCCAGGGGCCTGAACCGGGATCCTTATGCTGGTCCTTGTGCTTTGCACCATGTGTGCTTACCCCGTTGAGCTACTGCCCAACTCCCCTGATCTTGTTTTTCAACTTCTGCTTATGATTGAGCTTATCCCATATTCATCATTTTGTTTCTGATTTATCTCACTTAACATAATGTCTTCAAGCTCCATCCAAGATGGGATAAAGGTGAATTCACCATGAACCTGAGAGTTTGGAGCCTCAGGAATGCGTCTCTTTGCATAACCATTATTCCATCTACCCCTGTTCACATTTCTCAGTTTTCCACATAACAATTTAATGTCCCTCTAGGTCCTCCTCTGCTATCATGTTCCAGGACCTGAACCCTTCCCCTCTTACCACAGAGTCCTTTACTTTGGTGCAATACACCAGATGCAGTCCAAGTTCTTCTCTGTGTTTATTGTTCAACTTTTTTTTTTTTGTCATTGGATTGTTTCATTGAAGGTGCCTACAAAATTTAGATGGAAAAGAGTTGTGCCAATATTTTCCTCTAAGTATCTGATAGTCTGGTCTAACACCTGGGGGTTGTTGAAATCTCCTACTATTACTGTGTTGCTGTTAATATATTGCTGTAGTCCTTTCAATAGATGTCTGATATACTTAGATGACCTTTCATTGGGTGCATAGATGTTAATAATCATTAAGACCTCTTGATTGACTGATACTCTGAGCCTTATGCAATACCCATGTTTATCTTTTAAAATTTTATTTATTTTAATGTCTATCATGTCAGATTGAGAATAGTTGTTCTGGCCAATTTTTTGTGGTCCATTTGCTTGTATGTTAGTTGTTTATCCTTTTACTTTGAGTCTTGTGTTTGTCCTGTAAACTTAGGTGGGATTCCTGCAGACAATATATAGTTGGGTTGTGTTTTCTGATCTATATTCCTACTCTATGCCTTTTAATAGGTGAATGAAAACCATTGACATTTATTGATATTATAAAGTGAAGATATTTTAATGCCACTACTCTAAAATTTTAGAGTGTTCTCATATATGGCATGTTTATGATGCTGTGATTGTTTATCAGAGAACTTTCAGAGCTTCTTGTAGGGCCAGTTTAGTGATAGTTAATTCCTTCAGCTGTTGCTTGTCTGAGAAGGTTTTTATGCCTCCATCTAGTCTGAATAATAGTCTAGCAGGATATAGTAGTCTTGGTTGAAAGTCTTTCTCATTGAGGGCTTGATAAATATCTTGCCATTCTCTTCTGGCCATTAGTGTTTGTGTGGAGAAATGTGCTGCTAATCTTATGGATTTTTCCTCTGTAAGTGACTCTGTTTTTTCCTTGCAGCCTTCAAGATCCTCTCTTTACCTTTATTCCTTTTCATTCTAAATGTGATGTGTCTTAGTGTCTTTAAGTCTGGGTTAATTCTTTTTGGGACCCTCTGAGCTTTTTGAACCTTTATATCTTTTATGTTGTCTAGAGTTGAGAAGTTCTCAGTTATTATGTCCTGTAGGATGTTTTCTTCCCTTCCTTCTCTTTCTTTTTCTGGCAAGCCAATAATGCACATATTACTTCTTTTGAAGCCAGTCTATATACCTCTGTTGTTTTTAGTATCTCTTAATCTTTTTTTGAGATATCCTTCTTCTTTCTTAGTCTTCTGTAATCCATCCTCAATCTTGCTACTTCTGTTCTCTGCCTCATTTATTCTGTTGTCTCTCACCTCTGTTTTTTTTTTTTTTTTTTTTGTAGCTTGGCTATTTTGTTACCCTGTTGCTATACTCCATTAGTTTGTTTAGCTAGTTTTGCTGTTTCTCCTTTCTTCTGGCTCTAGGAACAACCCTCATTGCTTGCTGCATTTAAAGCAAAATTGTCAAAATGGTGCAGTTCAGTGTCATGCTGCCCTGAAGCTCTAACTTGAATTTACTATTCTTCTACCCACACCCCTTTTTGCCCTCAACTACACACTAGCACCCACCTGAGGCTGCAGATCTTTTGGCTGTAAATTATGATTTCAGCTGTGTCTCTTGTATTTATCTGTTGTTTGGGGAGGAGTGGAGATTTGATCCCTGTTATTCCATGGCAATGGCTCCAGAAACTTATTTTTTTTAGCAATCATAAAGAATAGCAGTCCAAGATGGAAGTGAGAGCTGGGTGGCTATCTCCTAGGGCCTTTTTTTGACCTGCAAAATTTTTCTGCACTGTCCTCACATAGTTTTCTTTTGGGTAAGCCCATTTTTTGGTATTCCTTTGTGTATCTAAACCTCTTGTGAAGACAGTAATCTGATTTGACCACACTTCATCTTAATGGCCTTATTTCAGTTTAATCACTTATTAAATGTCTTATCTTCTGAAAGTTAAATTCCTAGGTTCTGTCTGTCAACTTACTGCCTATATATCTATGTGACAAACTATGTACTCTATCAGGCCCTATTGCATATATTATATTAGCCTACTTATTTTCCATTTCTGCTTCTCTTTTGAATTCAAGTTACCATTTGATATTATTTTTTGAATCCACTAACAATTTTCCTTCACTTACCTCCTTTTTACTAGCAAAAGTACTAACATTCTACTGTAGATAGATTTGCTTTTATGTACATATAATATACGTATATGTTGAGCATGTCCAGGAACTATATCTTAGCATGCCAGGCTCATGCCTGCCTCAAATTTGCATAACTCATGGCTGAGTTACTCTGTGGGGCTTATAACTTCTCAAAAACTAATTGGTGTCTACAGAGTGCCTGAATAATGGGCATTTGAGGTGAGGAAGGTAGTACATGATTTGTTGGACCTTGCAGCCATATATCTGCTAAGATAACATTAGGGGTACTATTTAGAAACAAAAACATAAAATATTATAAGCTTGTTAGAAGAGATCTGATGGCCCTGCTATTTGTTATCTTTGCTGCAATCCTTCTGAGGATTCCTCTTCTCCATTTTGTCCCCCTTGTTAATGAACTGCTATGCCTTCTGCTGCTACAAACTGTTCTGGAATTCCTTTGATGTATCCTATAACTAGGAATAAAAGCCACGGAAACTTGGTGGTCAATGCTGCACTACTTTCTATATTTCTGTATAAGTCTCACGTGCTAACCCATTGAGCCACTGGAACTCCATGCTTGCTATATTTCTAAAGGTTAGTAAAGCATGTATGCTTCCCCAACGTTCCATATTTGAGTCTTTGTTTGTGCAAAAAGCTATGTGTAGACTATGAGTCAATAAACTGAACACAGGTACATTATTTTTTTACATGATTAAAATAGATTTAAAAGAAGGCAGGTGATCAGAGAGATAAATCATTGGGTAAGGTGTGTGTCTTGTCAGGTTTGAGACCCAGGATCACATGGTGAGTAGTATAAAAGGAAGCTCTGGTTATGAGATCTCTTATCTCTGTCTCTTCTCTTTTCTTCTTGTCTGTCTCTATCTATTTCTCTCTTTGCCTGAATAAAAATGCTGTAACCAGGAGTAATGAAATCTTGTACATGAGATTATTCAAAAGGAGGAAAAAAAAGACTGAGAAAAGAACAAATATGCATTGTGGCTTTGGGTCTTCATGTGAATTTGAATTACTATGTGGAGTTACTTTGTGGCACTCTAGAGAATTTCTTATAATGTGGGTATGCATGCAATTATTCTCTGGTATTGTTTATTGAGATTTATTTCCTTCATTTTTTTAAAGATCTTTTATTTATTTATTTTCCAATAAAATATTCAGCATTGAGAGGGTTTTTTTTTCTCCTTTGAGCATTTTGATTGTGTCTTGTGCCTCCTCTCTGATACCCTGCTTCTTTTGTGAACTCAACTGTTATTTCCATTGAAGTTCTTTTTATCTTTTCTTTTTTTTTTTACTTGAATATTTTTATTTATTGTTGGATAGAGACATAGAGAAATTGAGAAGGAAGGATAAGATATAGTGGGAGAGAGACAGAAAGACACCTACAGTCCTGCTTTACCAGTCATGAGACTTCCCTCTAACAAGTGGGAACCAGAGGCTTGAATCTGTGTCCTTGTGCACTGTGTTGTGAGCATTTAACTAGGTCTGCTTGGTCCCTCATTGACTTTCCTTTGTAAATTAACAGTCATTGATTCTTGCTCTTCTGAGACTTTTCTCCTGGTCCTTGGTTTCCAGTGTTTCTTGCTATCACATGTCTGTGTGTTCCTTTAATCTCAGATTTTTGTTCACCTTTCTAGATCTATGGTATAATGTTTTCCACATACATGGAAAGACCTCAATCGCTTGTTCTTAAAAACCAATTTCTTCTCCTTTCACTCTTATTCTCTCTTTCTCTTTATCTCTCTTCTATGCCTCCTATTTCTCCTTTCACTCTCCTCTCCCCCTTCTTTCTCTCTCTCTCTCTCTCCCTATCTCTCTCTTTCCCTTCCCTCTCTAATTACCAGCCCACTGCCTAGCACTGGCTTATTGTGGGGTTAGGGACTGAATCTAGGTCTTTGGAGCCTCAGGCATGAATGTCTCTTTGCATAACCATCACATTATCTCCATGCCTCTCTCTCTTTTCTACTGATTCCCATAACATGCATGATGGCATGCTCAGAAGGGTCTGCCATTACTCTGAGGCTGTGCACTTTCCTCCACTCTGTTTTCTAGATTGCATAATCTATCAGTGCAGTTGCAAAACTGCTCTTCTGCTAGTTTATTTATTTATTGGTTATTGCTGAAGCACCAGGACCTCACATATGTATGAGTTCACAACTCCCAGACTAACTTTTCCACTTGTTTTTACTTCAGATAGATAGATAGATAGCCAGACCACATTGCCAGTGCCTTCCTGGTGCTTTGGCACTCCAGTGTGGTACTGTCACATGTCCTACTGGTAAGCCTTCTTCCACCAGTTTACATCTAAGTGCTGATATTCTCTTGTGAATTTTGTATTTTAGTTATTCCAATTTTTAATTTATAATTTGTTTTTATAGTTTATTAGTGATTTAATATTGATTTACAAAATTACATGTCAGCAGGGGTGTACTTCCACACCATTCCCACCACCAGAGTTCTGAATCCCTACTCTCCCCACTGTAAGCCACCACAGTTCTCCTAAGGTTGCAGACATTGGCCAACCATCATCTTTACCACTATCTGTCTACATTCTTGTATAATTGCCCCTTTTTTCTTCCAGATCCAGTCCTTTCTTCCCCTCCAAGCCATTTATGACACCATTACTACATCCACATGTCCCTCTCCCTTTTTCTCTCTGGGTGCTAATGGAGCTGGAGTTCAGAGCCCTCTTATCCTCTTCCACCTATCACTTCCCCACCATATGAATCAATATTGTTTTGGGGGTGAAAAGGTGAAATTTCTGCCTTTTGTAATTTCTTCCCCACTGAATATGGGTGCAGGTCAATCCATACCCCCAGCCTGTTTCTGTTTTTCCCTAGTGGGCTATAACTCTGGATAGGTGAGGTGCCAGGACACAGTGGTGAGATCATCTGCCGAGACAAGTAAGGGTGAGAACATGGTAGCATCAACAACTTGGTGTCTGGAAGGTGGGAGAACATAAAGTGAAACAAAGTGGTTAATGGACAGGAGCCAAAAAAGTAGTAACAGGCAGGTGAGATTAGGAATCTTAGGGTTGATGAAAGCTAGGCAGTCCATTTTAGGCATGTTGTAGGGTCCTATGACTACAGTAGTTTTCCTTGAGTTTGATAGCTAGCATGAAGATAGAATGTCTGGGGGAAATGGTGTCAGAGTAGGGAAAAGAGCAGCAAGTTGGATTAGGGCAGAGAGTAGCTCCCATTCTTGAAAATATTCTGTGGATAAAATCAACTATTTACCTCCATCCACCTGACCCAGGGCCATGTATGTATTCATATATAGCACTAGAGTCTGTGTAGCCTCTAAGTCCCATTTGTCTGAGCTAGAAGCTCATGGTCACAGCAGGGAACATTGTAGGCTGCACTCATTTTAGGACCAGTCTTCCTCGAGTGGCAGGTCAGGATACCCCAGCCTCCCTTAGGAGTCTGGGGACATCCCTATCATTACTGCTTTATGGTGAGGGCAAGGTTCTAGGAAGACCCACAAGAGGGCTTATGATGATGTTCCTGATGGAAGTGACCAGTGGTTAACCCCTTAATTTTCATCTGACACTTTATACTAATTTCTGAGTCTTGATACTTCAGAATTTCTCCATGTGCTGAGACAACATGACATCATAGCTTCCTTGACTTCCATAACCTTCCAAGCATCCTGTAACTCTCCTCACATATTGATGACACTTGCCTGAAGTCACTTTTAAACACCACTTTTGGTTGCTCTTTAGCAAAGTTTCTGTTGTATGCTGTTCACTTCTTGTCTAAATTTCTCCTCTCTCTTTGTAATTATTGTTAGACATTAAACATTTTAGATAGTGTATGTAACAACTCTGGGTACTGGCTCCATTGGGTCCAAATTTATTTCTTAAACACTGAGAGAGAGAGAGAGAGAGAGAGAGAGAGAGAGAGAGAGAGAGAAAGAGAGAGAACACCAAAGCTCCCTTCTAGGTGATAAGGACTTGGCACTCCAGCCAGGGTCACACACATGGCAAAGTAGCACACTATCCTAGTGCTATCTCACTAGTTCAATATGTGTTTATTAAGTGCCCAAGGTATTGTCCTGATGTCTGTTTCTCTCATCCTGGGGGATCTGATTTCTTATTTTGTTTTCCAGAGATCTTGCCTGTGATCAGCCAGGATGACCCTGGAATCTGCAGTGCTCTGTCACTTTCTTTGTCTAAACACATTGATCCACTCACCTAATTATTGGCTGGTTACTTGATAGTTCTCAGTAGCACCTTGGGTATAAATTTTCCCCACAGTCAAATCCAGTTTAATGTTGGCTTTTTTTTTTTTTTTTTTTTGTAGGACTAGCTTTGAGACAGGCTGAAATTTATTCTAAGACAAAGTAATCCTTAGATCTTTATTTTCTTGGTTCTCTTGGATAAAGTAGTTTTAGAGCCCTTTATTTTATTATTTTATTTCCTGTCTCCACCTCCATTATGCCCTACCCCCCCAAAAAAGTTTCAAATATTGGCTCTTCTGCTAAATGTTCTTTTTGGGAATTTTCTTAGGAGTTGTTGGCTCTGCAGGTATGGTAGGTGTGATCCTCTCTGCTAACTTTTCCTTGCTGGAATAAAAAGCCTTATGACTGAATCAAGGATGAACTTCAATAATTTTATTAATTCCTATTGAAGACAAAATATCAATCCATAAGTGAGAGTCACAGGAAAGAATGGTTTTATAATATTTCAGTAGTAATTGCCCAGACCATAACCTCTGTAACAAGTAGCTGGGGGGGGGGGGGGAGTAAGTAATGCTGATATCTTGTCTCTTCTGGTAACATACCAAAACCCTTAACTCGTGTGTGTGTGTGTGTGTGTGTGTGTGTGTTTATGTGGTAATGGGCAGGGAGGAGGTGGGAACAGGTGCACTACTTTTGGGTGGTTTTCTGCCCTGAGGTGAATGGGAGGGGGTCATGCTTCAAATGCAAGATTCTGATTCTTATGAGCAAGTTCTAGTGAATTTTCTGCAGGAATGGTTTTTATAGTCAGTGTCTGCTCTTAGGATCATTTTTAGAAAGATTGTGCAGTAGTATTTTTTTTCCTACTCATAACAAGTCTTGGCAGTTTGTTGGTGTCTGAGACTCTTTTGTTATTCGCAGAATGAAACCACCCACAGTGCTTTTTTGGTCCTTTTAGGGAGCAGTTTGCTAAAGATTGAGCCAAGGTTTTTTTATCTTCACTTTGTGTGACTTTGATATGACTGTCCTGCCCGTAATCTGAGATACTCACTGTGCTCACAGGATATGATTCACTTAGTGTTGTATTTGCCAACTTTTGCTAAGCAGAAATGTAGCTTAATGTGACATATGCTTATTACAGCTTTTTTTTTTCTTTTTTCTTTTTTGGATGTTAAGTGTTCATGTATTTCTTAGCTAGGACCTATGATTACCTTTCACAAGACTGCAAGGCAACTTGTTGGGTAGGGCCTTTGTTTCATTTCAGCATGCAACCGGCAACATTTATTTAAGAGCTTCTGTGGTGTTGAACAAGAAAAATTTTTCCCTAAGGGCTTGAGTTTCTGGATGAAGCGGACCATCCTCTTCTCTTTGTTATGTAGGAAGCTTGTAGCCTTAGGAGTCCCCTTTAGAAAATTAGCAGTAGCAAATGAAGGGCAGTTTCCTAGTAAGATGTTCTGATTTTATGCCATACTTGGAAGAAAGTCACAGGTTTCACCCATGCACAGATGGAAAGAATTGAAAGTACAAATTTTAGAAGTTGGAAGTATGGGTTAGTTGGAATTTAGAGCTGGTCTGCCATAGTTAGGAGGGAACTCTTTTTGTCTTGACTCATGGAGATGCCAGAGGACAGTTCTCATAGGGAGAAGTACCCACAAAGAACCTGAGTAAGTCCTCCAGGTTTCCTCCATATCTCCTTCCTTGACATTTCTGGTCATTAACCTTTTTGTTCTTGTTGTCACTGTTGTTGTTACCACCAGGGTTACTGCTGGGGCTCAGTGTCTGCACTAGGAACCCTCTGCTCCCAGCAGCCATTTTCCTCCTCCCCCTTCTCTTTTTCCTCCTCCTCCCCCTCCTTTTTTCTTTTCCTCCTCATCCACCTCTTATCCCTTCTCCACTTACTACTTCTCTTCCTTCTCCTCCACCTCTTCTCCCTATCCACTTCCTCTTCTCCTATTTCTTTTCCTCTTTCTATTTTATTTAATAGCAAAGAAATAAATTGAGAGGGGAGAGGGTGTGAGAAGGAAAAAGACACCTGCAGACCTGTTTTACACCCTGCAGGTGGGGAGCAGGGGCTTGAACCTGAATCCTTTTGCCTGGTAACTTGAGTACTCAACAGTATGGCACTGCCTGTCTCCCTGACCATTAATCTTCAAAGATTTTGTTTTTCTGTTAGTTAAAGTTACTGTTTCCTATCACTTTTGTGAAATCCTTTTCTTTCCTATCACCCACCTGTACAGGTTTTTCTTGGGGTCAATTTTTTTCCTTCTGTTATGCTCAACTGTTACTTCAGCATTTTTGTACACCTATTGAAGTACTTCCCATTCTGTTTACAATGTAACTTTCTAAACCTGACTGCCAGGGCCAGGCAGTGGTGCACCTGGTTACGGTCATATAGTACCATGATTAAGGATCTGGGTTTGAGCCCTTGCTCCCCACTTGCATGAGTGATGCTTCATGGGCAGTGAAGCATACTTACATGTATGTGTCTCTCTATATCTCTTTATCTTCCCCATCTCTGTCAATTTATCTCTATAGGCAATAAAATAGAAAAGAAGGTGAAGGAGAAGGAAGAGGTGGAGGAGGTGTGTTGGCGGGGGAGGGGAGAGAAAATGTCTACTGGGAACAGTGAGTTCTAACCCTAGTGGCAAAAGAAAAAAAAGTTGATTTACAGTCCCTTCCCCTACTTTTGCCACTCACTTTCTAATCATCCTGATTAAGGCAATGTTTTCCATTTGTAAATACCACTTTATCACCTAAGCATGACATCAAAAGATGTGATATTTGATCTTGTCCTGTTTTCAAAAGTATATTAAACAAATCTTCCCATTCCCTGGGAGAAAGCATAATGTTATTTAAAAAGACTGTCATGCCTGAGGCCCAGAATTCCCAGGTTCAATCCTTTGTACCACCATAAACCAGAGTTTAGTGGTGCTATGGTTAAAAAAAATAATAAAAATAAAATAGAATTAGAAAATGGTATAATTCTAGAGATATTCTTCTATGAGTTGCTTATTTTGCCCCAAATTTCTATGTTGACATCTTTGGCTATATAGCCAATTTGTTTATTGTTTTGCAATATTTTGTTGTATAATATGCTACAATAAATCTACCTATAGTTGATGGAAATTTAAGTTCTTTCTAATTTTTAACTGGTATGAACAGTGCTGCTATGGATATCCTTGATCAGGTTTTTTAGGCCACATGTACAAGTATTTCTAATATTAGCATTTATAATTTCATTGTTTCCTTTCAGTGTCTTCATAAAGTCTTTCCCAATGCCTTAATATTTTTTAAAAATATTTTTGTCTATAAGCTTTAAAATAGTGCCTTTAAGATTTTGGTCTTAACTCCACCTATTATTCAGTAGCGTATATGATATGATAGTTCACTTTAATTTTTGCTCATGGAGATACACTGTTTTCTCATCAAAATTTATCAGCAAGTCTATTCTTTGCTCAGTAGTATGTTGTATTCAATCTGTCATTTATCTCTTCCTGGGCTCTCTAATCCACTGGTTTCACTGAGCCTATTCCAAAGCAAAACCATTTTAAAGGAAGTTGACTATCAGGTAGGTCTCTCTTTATGTTTCTTTATGTTATTTAATTAAATGTTTTAGAAGAGTAGAAAAATTTGGAATCATTTAACTGTGAGTACACATTCCTTTGTCTGACCACCAAACAAAGCTCTGCACATACAATATATATATAAAAATCATGATTTTAGTGCAGCTGCCATTAATACTACAGTTACAAAACTGAAAAGGTAAAATAAAAATGAATTTTCCAATGCACAAACATGATTTAGTACTCAATTTATAAAATCTCAATGTAGATTTAGATATATTAATTTATTTTTTTTTAAAAATTTATTTATTTGATATTGGGTAGAGACAGAAAAATTGATAGAGGAAGGAAGATAGAGAGGGAAAGGTCTGGCTTCTGTAATTGCTTCCCCGCTGAACATGAGCATTGACTGATCCATACTCCCAATCTGCCTCTCTCTTTCCCTAGAAGGGTGAGTCTCTGGGGAAGCTGAGCTTGAGGACACATTGGTGGGTTCTTCAGTCCAGGGAAGCCTGGCCAGCATCCTGATGGCATCTGGAACCTGGTGGCTGAAAAGAGAGTTAACATACAAAGCCAAACAAATTGTTGAAGAATCATGGACCCAAAGGTTAGAATAGTGGAGATGAAGTGTTGGGGGGTAATCACTACAAACTCTAGTGTACTACTGCTTTCAGGTATATATTTGCCCTAGTTTATGGATACCTGTGAACATATGCTCTATCTCCTGGAACCTGGTCTATATCTAGGTTTTGGGACTTTGTAAGGAGGTGAACCACCTGGGATGGAATTAGAGAGTACTATGAAAGAAATAGTCTCACCCGAGTGATGAAGCTAAAAGGTTGTCGTTCCACACCTGAAGTCTCTGGACACAGTCTGAAGTGAAGTATGATGGGGTGGCACTCATTGCGGTGATTAGGTTGCAATCAGTGGATGCAATATTATTTGATAATAATTGGGAGAAGCATACGGGAAAGTGGGCCCTACCCTAGGGTCACAGGACTGGGGGAAGTTTAGGCTCTATAGTGGAAATGTGATGTTCCTGCTGTCTTAGGGTTCGAAAGACTATGGATAGTTACTGTTATCATCACATTATTTGGTAATTGGCTTAGCTTTGAAAAGTCCCTTTGTTAGACATACAATCAATTTTCCCCCTCTCATATTAATTAAATAGTGATTTATATGACTACAATTTAATAGGTGTGTACATAAACACCATTCCCATTACCAAAAGATTGTGTCCCATCCCACCCACCCACCCCCATCCCATCCCACCCCCCCTGCCGGCCTAGGAAGCCTCATGTCCACCTTCTGCTCACCACAGGGTTTTTACTTTGATACCCTACTTTCAATTTAGTCAGATCCTGCTTTTAGTTTCCCTTTCTGATCTTCTTTCTCAACTTTTGTTGATGAATAGGATCATCTCATACTCACCTTTATCTTTCTGACTTAGCTCACTTAACATAATTCCTTCTAGCCCTCACCAAGATGGGTCAGAGAAGTTGAGTTCATTGTTCTTAGTAGCTGCATAGTATTCCATTGTGCATATATACCACAGCTTTCTCAGCCACTCATGTTGTTATGCACCTGGGTTGCTTCCAGGTTTTAGCTATTATGAATTGTGCTGCTATGAACATAAGAGTACACACCTCTTTTTGGTTCGGTGTTATGGAGTCCTTGGGATATAACCCCAGGAGAGGAATTACTGGGTCATATGGAAGGTCCATGTATAGCCTTGTGAGAGTTTTCCAGACTGCTCTCCCCAGAGGCTGGACCAATTTACATTCCCAACAGCAGTGCAAAATAAATTTGAGGTCTGGGAGTGTGATACCTCCATTTCTGTTTCTTTTCCTCAAGATGGTCTTGGCAATTCTAGGTATTTTCTGTTTCCAGATAAATGATTGTAGTATTTGTTCTATTCTCTTAAAGAATTTTGGTGGAACTTTGATGGGTATCACACTAAATTTGTATATGGCTCTGGGGAGAATATTCATTTTGATGATATTTATTTTTCCAATCCATGAGCATGGGATGTATTTGCATTTCATGGTGTCAGTTTCTATTTCCTTGAATAGTGACTCATAGTTTTCATTATACAAGTCTTTCAATTCTTTGGTCAGCTTTACTCTGAGGTATTTTATTGATTTTGTTGCAACAGTGAATGGGAGTGATTTCTGGATGTCTTCTTCTTCAGATTTAGTATTTGCATATAGAAATGCCACTGATTTTTGTACATTGATTTTGTAACCTGACACCTTGCTATATTGCCTAATAACTTCCAGTAGTTTTCTGCTGGATTCTTTAGGTTTTTCTATGTATACTATCATATCATCTGCAAATAGTGAGAGCTTGACTTCTTCCCTTCCAATCTGTATTCCTTTGATTCCTTTCTCTTGCCTAATTGCTATGGCAAGAACTTCCAATACTATGTTGAAGAGTAATGTTGACAGTGGACAGCCCTGTCTAGTCCCTGATCTGAGGAGGAATGCTTTCAGCTTCTGTCCATTGAGTATGATGTTGGCTGTAGGTTTGCTATATATGGATTCCACTATCTTGAGGAATTTCCCATCTATTCCCATTTTTTGTAGGGTTTTGAGCATGAATGGGTGTTGGATTTTGTCAAAGGCTTTCTCTGCATCTATTGAGATAATCATGTGGTTTTTTGGCTTTGCTTTTATTGATGTGGTGAATGACATTGATTGAGTTACGGATGTTGACCCAACCTAGCATTCCTGGGATAAATCCCACTTGGTCGTGATGAACAATCTTTTTGATATGCTGCTGTATCCGGTTGGCCAAGATCTTGTTTAATATTTTGGCATTTATGTTCATCAGAGATATTGGTCTGTAGTTTTCCTTTTTTGTTGTGTCCCTATCTGCTTTTGGTATCAGGGTGATGTTGGCTTCATAGAAGGTGGAAAGGGAGTGTTCCTGTTTCTTTGATCTTATGGAAAAGCTTAAGAAGTGTGGGTACTAACTGTTTCCTGAAGGTTTTGTAGAATTTGTTTGTGAAGCCATCTGGTCCAGGACTTTTGTTGTTGGGGAGATTCTTAATAACTATTTCAATTTCTTTGTCTCTGATTCGTGCATTTAGGTTTTGTAATTCTTCTTGGTTCAGTTTTGGAAGGGCATATGCTTCTAGGAATTGTTCCATTTCTTCCAGATTCTCTAGCTTGGTGGCGTATTGTTCTTCATAGAAGTTTCGCATGATTCTCTGTATTTCTGTGGTGTCACTTGTGATATCTCCTCCATTGTTTACAATTATTTTTTTTAATTTTATTTATTTATTTATTTTTTAATATTTATTTTATTTATTTATTCCCTTTGTTGCCCTTGTTGTTTTATTGTTGTAGTTATTATTGTTGTTGTCATTGTTGGATAGGACAGAGAGAAATGGAGAGAGGAGGGGAAGACAGAGAGGAGAGAAAGATAGACACCTGCAGACTTGCTTCACCGCCTGTGAAGCGACTCCCCTGCAGGTGGGGAGCTGGGGCTCGAACCAGGATCCTTATGCCGGTCCTTGTGCTTCATGCCACCTGCGCTTAACCCGCTGTGCTACAGCCCAACTCCCCATCGTTTACAATTGTATGAATTTGAGTCTTCTCCCTTTTTTTTTTAGTGAGTCTGGCTAGGGGGTTGTCAATTTTGTTTAATCTTTCAAAGAACCAACATTTGGCTTCATTGATCTTCTGTATGGTTCTCTTATTTTCGATGTTGTTTATTTCTGCTCTAATTTTGTTGATTTCTGTCCTTCTGGTTGCTTTAGGGTTCCTTTGTTCCTATTCCTCTAAGTCCTTGAGGTGTGCAGTAAGGTTGTTTATTTGAGCTTTTTCTTGTTATTTTATATGTGATTGTATGGCTATAAGTTTCCCTCTCAATACTGCTTTAGCTATGTCCCAAATATTTTGATAGCAAATGTGTTTTCATTTGTTTCCAGGAATATTTGAATTTCTTATTTGAGTGACTCTCTAACCCAGTGGTTATTAATGAGTATGTTGTTTAGTTTCCAAATTCTTCAACTTTTAATAATTTTCTGTTTGTTGTTAAATGTTAGTATTACTCCACTGTGGTCTGAAAAGATACTTGGGATGATTTCAGTGCTCTTGAATTTATTGATGTTGTCTTTCTGGCCTAACATGTGGTCTATCCTTAAGTATGTGTTGTTTGGGTTTGAGAAGAATGTGTATTCCAGTTTTTTGGGGTGAAGGGTGCTGAAGATTGTCCAGGAGGTCTAGTCTGACCATCTCTTCATTTAGTTCTCTTGTTTCTTTGTTTATTCTCTGCTTCCTTGATCTGTCTAAGTGTGAGAGTGGGGTGTTAAAATCTCCCACTATTATTGTATTACTATTGATGTATTTTTGAAGTTCTTTCAGTAGGTGCTTGATGTATTTAGATAGTCCCTTTTTGGGTGCATAGATGTTAAAATTGTTAAGTCTTCTTTACTGATTGATCCTCTAATCACTATGTAATGTCCTTGCCTGTCTTTTATTACTTTATTTAATTTAAAATCTATCGTGTCTGAGATGAGAATGGCTGTTCCACCTTTTTTTTTGTGTGTGTGGTCCATTAGCCTGTATGATAGATTTCCATCCTTTCACTTTAAGTCTGTGTTTATCTTGTTGTGTTAGACGGGATTCTTGCAAGCAGCATATGGTTGGTTCCCTCCAGATACAATGTGAGAGACAGGAGAGAGAGAGAGGAGAGAGAGAGAGAGAGAGAGGGAGAGAGAGAGAGAGAGAGAGAGGGAGAGAGAGAGAGAGAGAGAGAGAGAGAGAGAGAGGAGTGACAATACAATACCTCTCCACTGATTGTAACACTTCTTTTTGCATGGTGCTACTGTGTGGTGCTGGGGGCTGGAACCCAGTTCTCACACTTGGTAAACTGTGATCTCTTCTGAGTGAGCTATATCCCATTCCCTCCAAAGATTTTCTACATTTAATTTCATCATGCATAATCCATTTTTAATGGTTTTGGAGTGTTAAATTTTCATTGTGCACTTGTAAAAGTGACAGTCTTCTTCTTTCTAACCCACATACAGGATACCCCCCCACACACACACATACCACAGACACGCACATAAACAGGCATGGAGGTGGTAAACTGACACTCTCATTTGGTTCCTAAATCTGAAAGACAGATCTGTTGTTGTTATTGATAGTTTTTTTTTTTAAATCAGTTCAAAAAAGTATTTTTCATTATTTGTTTTGCTGATAATATGTGATTATTTTATGTGTTGAATGATATTCAAGGGAAGCTTTTGTCTCATAATATATATTGACACCAGGGCTATTGTTGGGGCTTGGTGATTGCACTATGACCCATTTTTCCTTTGATTTCTTCCTATTTTATTTGATAGGACAGAGAGAAACCTAAAGGGGCTGAGGAGATAGAGAGGGAGAGAGAAAGAGAGACATCCACAGAGCTCTTTCACTGCTCATTAATTCTGCAAGTGGGTAGTGGAGCTCAAACTCTGGTAATGTGTGTGCTCAAATGGGTGCACTACTGCCTTACCCTCTCTATATTTTAATCATATTGAAAAGACAAAAAAATGAAAAACTGTTACCTTAGATAGGATTAATTTATTTTAAAAACACAATTAAAATGATAAATTTTAGAATAAGCCTGACTTGATGTTTAATCATCTTTTTATACAAATTTTAATTTTTCCTTAATATTAGGCATAGAACTTAATATTTATAAGTAATACTGACCTTCTTAAATCATCCTTTGCTTATGTAATTGACCTTCCCATATTTACAGTTAAAAATAAACCCAAGGCGGATAAATGTAAATTACTGATGACATACTGTGGCTTTTATTAATTTAAGATATGCATAGACCTATAAGAAATATTTCAGTAATAACTACTTCATTAAGCATGCAGTGTGAGTACCAGCATTAAGTACAACATATTTCTTGAACTAGTGCACACAATTTGAATTATGTCTTTCAGGACCTGGAAAGATCTAGAAGAAAACTGCTACTTTTTAATTTAAATCATTATCGATTTCTGTAGTTAAGGGAGAAGCCTAGGTGCTTTGTTTCATTCATGGTTAGAAAAGGGAGTTTGCTAACTCCCATGACTCTATTGTAAGAAACTAGTGAGAAAATAAAACAGTGTTTGATTCTACCCTCAAATATAAGTGCATGTTCATAAAATCATATCAATAAAAACAGTTGAATTTAGTCAAAAACAAGCAAGAAAGAGACTGACCTCTCACCTGAATAAAAGTCCCGAATAACTTATGTAACTTAGTTTATGAGCTTAGTTTGTAGAGACTTAAGGACTATGGTCTCTGCACGCAACGTGTCTTTTTTCCCCCAGAGAACAGTATGAGGAATAAGAGCTAATTTACTCAGTGGAGAAATCTAACTAAACAACTTCAGCCAGAAAACCAAAGTCAAGACCAACAGGGAGAGTGAAGCTGATAGCATGTGCTCTTGATAGGTTGAGATGAAAACCCTGCTCTGTGGTCTTCCTGTCTCATGCCCATCATCCAAGTCCAATTATGAGAAAGCCATCAAGTGAATTCCATTTTGGGGACGTTGTACAAAATACCTAATCAGTAGGAATTTTCCCAGTCATTGAGGTCATGAACATCAGAGATAGTTTGAGAAACTGTTAGATGCAGCCAAGAGGAGTCAAAAGGTGACTTGGCAAATAAATGTAAAGTGGTGTTCTGGAGACAATCCTAGATTAAACTAAGAAGAGTTGAATAGAGTATGGATTTTAGTTACTCTCAATATCTGTTCATTAAGTCCAACAAATGAACTATAGGAGAAACCAGCTGTGGGGCATATGAAGATTTTCTGCTCTATGGTTACAATATTTTTGGAAATATGTTGGATTACAATATGGTAAAATATGTTACATATTTTATTATATATTTATAAAATATATTATATTATAAAATAGAATAATTCATAATTTATAACTATATATGGACACAGGTATATCCCATATTCTATGTCACCTACCATCACTAGTTAGTGTAATATACTGGAATAACCTTAGGATAACTTTTTAATTCTTTTTTAAATTTAATTGTTTATTTATAAAATGGAAACATTGACTAAACCATAGGATAAGAGGTACAACTTCACACAAGTCCCATGACCAGAACTCTGTATCCCATCCCCTCTCCTGAGAGCTTTCCTGTTCTTTAATCCTCCGGGAGTATGGACCCAAAGTTATTGTGGGATGCAGAAGGTGGAAGGTCTGGCTTCTGTAATTGCTTCATCACTGTACATGGGTGTTGACAGTTTGATCCATACTCCCAGCTTGCCTTTCACTTTCCCTAGTGGGGAAGGGCTCTGGGGAAGTGGAACTCCAGGACACATTGGTGGGGTTGTCTGTCCAGGGAAATCTGGTTGGCATAATGGTAGCATCTGGAACCTGGTGGTTGAAGAGAGAGTTAACATACAAATCCAAACAAATTGTTGACTAATCATGGACCTAAAAGAACAACTTTTATTAAAAGTAAAAGGAATTTGGCCCTCCTCTTATCTTTTACATGAGGGAATGAAATAGATCAAGAAAAGCCAGGCTAGATCTGGACAAAAGGGATGCCACTGTCTTATACAGGAAGCTATGCATAAAGACTATATGTAAGAGCCAACTGCTAATAATCTATTTCTGTAATTCCTGCTTGGTATGCACCAGCAAAATTGTTCCTAAAAGCTTAGAAACCTATCTTATAGGTGTAATTATCCTGGGAAACAAAGACTGGAGGCTGGTGCTCATCTCAGAGAGATCCAACATCAAACCCACCAGCATAAATAAAGTTTATCCTTTTCAAACTCTTTGGTTCTCAGGTCTCCAGCATTGCTTTAGGAAGCCCATGGAAGAGGATATATCTTGCCTGTGGTCACAGTTAACTGGAATTTCCAGTTCAAGATAACTTATTTTTGTATTTTTATCTCCCACTTTAAACTCCTGATTATTTTATGTTCTCTCTTCCCTTAAAATATCAATCTGATAGGTACATATAGTGGACTATGTACAGAGAAAGTCCACCAGATACAAGACATTAGCTTTTAGAGGTCATGTTTTAGGTGTTAGTTTCTGGTTTTATTTGTCTTTTCTTAATTCTTGCAAACTTTGGAACTAATTTCACTCTAAGCCCAAGAGTGAATTTACATAGATATAAATTGAATTCTAGGTGAGGAAAAGGTCTTTAAGGTCTGCTACCTTATTGTCCTTTGCATAATTAAGTGACAATGGTATTGCATAATATTTGCATAATGACCATTGAAGTAATGGGTTTTCAATCCTGTGACAAGTAGTCCTACCTTTGGTGTGGAAGCTCTTGCTCTGCTCAGGGAGTGTTTCCACATCATTGTGTGAAGGTCACATTCTAACTTTCAGATTTTCCAGTCTTGTAGGCTTCCAGACCTTGACTTACAGTTAGCATACATCTTTAGAAGGATGTAGAAAGGGCTTCAGGCATGAGCTTTGTTCATATTAATCATAAGAGAGATATAGAAAATCAGTCAGAAATGTAAATGGCCAACTCTGTTACTAAGCTCTGAAAAGTCTAAAATGAGCCTTTTGAACCTATGTTCAAGCCAGGATCATATATATATATATGGTTTATTATGTATTTATTTAAGAGAGACAGAAAGAAATAAGTATAGAAGGGGAAGACATGGGGAGAAAGAGTGACACCTGCAACACTAATTCATCACTCAAGAGTGATGCAGGTGGGAACTGGGGGGCTTGAACCCAGATGCTTGTTCATAATAGCAATGTGTGCTCCACCAGGTGTTCACCCAAGCCAGGATCTTAAATGTTTGCCGTTAATTAATATGTGTTTAGTTCTCATAATTTCCTGGAAAATGTTCTCTAAATTCAAACTTGTCAGTTTGAGATCTGACATATCTTAGATTGATGATATTAATTAAGAATTCTATCTTTTGGGGTGGGGGGGTCTCTCTACAGTCAGTGTTTCATTTTAAATTTTATTTGCTTTTCTTAATGTTAATGAGATGACAATGGTTTAATGTACTGTATAGATTCAGGAGTCCAGCTTCATTCCCGGACAGAGGTATACCTCACCCTAGCCCACCTACCACTACAGGTCTAGTTACCATCTGCTGTTACCCAGTTGACCTTTCACATGTTTCTTCTACCCTTCAGTCCTTTCTCCATGGAAACTGTCATTCTGTAGTCAGAACTGTATTGCTTATTTTTCCTTTTTTTTGTTCACTTTCATCACCAATTAACTGATTGAAAAATTAATTAATTTGTGTTCATCTCTGGGACTTCACTGCCCTGGGCTGACCTTTTCTGAGAGGAGATAGCTTGAGATAGGGAGAGTTTCACAGAAGCTTCCTTCAGTGCAGTGGACACTGGACTCAGACTTGAGTCACAAGCATGACAAAGCAGATGTATTACCCAGGTGAACAGTCTTGCCAGTCCAATATATTTTATTTTTATAAGAGGGAGGGAGGGGAGAAATCTCCCACTCTACTATTACAGGGCTGGGGATCAAACTTGGGACCCGACAAATGCAAGTCTAGCATTTTATTGCCAAGCCACCTCTCCTACCACACAGCTTCTACTTTAGAAAAGTTATGTTTTTGCAGACTGGGGGAATGGTTTGACCTGCCACTGTCCATGTCTAGTAGAGAAGCAATGACAGAAGCCAGACCTCCCATCTTCTGCGTCCCCAAAATAATTTGGGTCCATACTCCTAGAAGGGTAATTGATAGGGGAAGACGACCAGAGGGTTCTGAATCCCAATTCTGACACCTCTGTGAGCCCCCATAGGACCTTGCCCTCAAAATGATCAACGACAGTAGAGAATGTTCCATCTTCCAAAGTATGTGACAACATACTTTATGTTCCATGTGAGGAAGATAGGTCCTGAAATTGGGGCAACTTAGAACATTCCTGCTCATGACCACAGAATGTGGGGTCATGTCTACAGGGATGCAGTGGTCACATAGGCTCCTAAGTTAAATATGGGCCCCAAATCAGATCAAATCGATGGGGTTTATAGTCAACAATATTCATGCACCTTCCCTATTTTTGGGAGCTAATCTCTTCCCTGATCCAATTTTCTGGTCTTTTTCCAGCCATGAAATCATGTCCCCAGACAATAAATTGGATCCACTTGCTTATCAGATATCAGGCTCAGGGAAAAAATAAAACAAACAAACAAAAATCTAGTATAGTCATGGGCCCTTTGGAATATAACTAAAATAGGCTTACTAACTATAACATGGAGACTCCCAACTCTTCATCTGCCTTTAGGTTCATGATTAGTCAACAATTTGTTTGGCTTTATATGTTAAGTCTTTCTTCAGCCACCAGGTTTCAGATGCAAATATGATGCCAACCAGACTTCCCTGGACAGACAACCCCACCAGTATGTCCTGGAACCCTGCTTCCCCTGAGCCTTGCCTCACTAGGGAAAGAGAGAGACAGGTTGGGAGTATGGATCGAACTGCCAACACCCATGTTCAGCAGGGAAGAAATTACAGAAGCCAGACTTTCCACCTTCTATACCCTGTAATGTCCCTTGGTCCATACTTCCAGAGGGATAAAGAATAGGAAAGCTATCAGGGGAAGGGATGGGATTCAGAGTTCTGGTGGTGGGAATTGTGTAGAGTTGTACCCCTCTTATACTATGTTTTTTGTCAGTGTTTCTTTTTTATAAATAAAAAATAAATACATAAAGTAAGTAAGGGGCACAAAGAAACTGAAGCATCAGTAAACCATTGTAGACCACTTACATCTGCTAAGAGATTAGACAGACCAGGACCAAAATTGAGATAGACCAGACGAAATACCTATGTTTAACCATATGCTCAGTTGAATATTATGCAGATGGAATTATCTTGTAAATTCACACAGGACTTCTACAGTATTTTGAAGAGAACTGTGGACTCTGTGGTTGTTTCTTTCATTGTCCTGTTTGGAGCTTTTATTCCTCCCTTAACCAATGTCTCACAGTGTAGAGCAGAAAATTATCTTGTTGCTCGACTGGAATGTTGGTATTGAGTTGTTATCAATTACTTTATGCATAGTTTTATATTTTAAAGTGTAAATACTTATTTCTTTTTCCTCCATGGTTATTGCTGGGCTTGGTGCCAGCACTATGAATCCACTGCTCCTGGCAGTCTTTCGTTCTCCAATTTATTGGATAAGACATAAAGAAATTGAGAGAGGAAGGGAAGATAGAGAAGGAAAGAAAAAGAGAGATACCTGCAGACCTGCTTTGAAGCTTGTGAAGCTTTGCCCTGCGGGTGGAAAGCAGGGGGTTCAAACTTGGATCATTGATCAAGTCCTTGCATTTTGTATTATGTACTCTTAAACCTGTATGTCACCACCCAGCCCCCAAGTATAAATTCTGACAGAACCCTCTGTAGGTAGGAACATGCTGGTGCTCGCATGAGGTGAATTCCAGCAAAGAAGGTAAACTGACCGGTTCTCCCTCAATTGTTTAAGAGACGATGTGAAATAGAGACAAGAGACAATGGGGAAAATTGAGGCACTCTCATTTAATGGCAGAAAAACGTGGGTTTAAATAGGAATTCAGACAAAGAACATATTTCAAACATGTCAGAAATTACAGGTTTCCTAAAGGTCAGCTTTCCCCTGTGGTAGGGGACTGGTATGACAGGAATTGATGAGATACAAGACAGTTATTCTCCATGACGCATGACGCAAGCAACTTAATTATCCAAAGGTATTTGAGAGAAACATAGGGGTTAAACCAGTAGGGTGAGACAGACAGAAGATGGACATCAAAGGCCATAGAATTTGGAATTTCTCTTGTCTGGGGTATGATGGAGTGTGTGATAAAGTGTGTTCTCCTCTGTGATCAGCAGGTGAGGTGAACTTGAGTAAATGAACCCTAAGGCAGGCAGCCATGTGGCCTGCAGTTAGTGGAGAGAGGCAGTGAGGTTTCCGTGGGCTTGAGAGACTGGAAGGGAAGAACTAAGTCTTAGAGATGGTTTCTTCCCTATGCTCACCTTGGCAAGAAAGACTTACAAGGGGGTGTCTTTCCCAGACCTCCATCCAAGGATGGGGGAAGTTTTCCCTAAGCTCTATCAAGCTTACACATATCCCCACAGGAACAAACCACCAATTAACCACTTTGCTTATATTCAAATGCCAAATTCAGGTAAAAAATAAATGGAACATCTCAATACCATGTGACTTTTAAAGGCACACTAAAAGTGAAGTATTTCTCTTCCATAAGGAATCTAACAATGTCAATAAGTACCATATTCCATAGGAAAATTAAACATTGATGGGAGACTTACTATTTGGTTAGCCTTTAACAGATGTTTAGGGAAAAAATTCCTTCTGTTTTTTTATTTTCAAAATTTCAATTACACACAACATAATTGTAACTTAAGAGGCACACATTTCTCTAAACAGATGTCAAATGATTTTTATAAGACACTTCCACCGCTCATCACTCTGCCATAACATTTCCATAAAAATAACATTGGCATGCTGTCAATTAATTTCTTTTTGTCAAAACTTTTTATCCTGGGCCCTGTCGCTTATGCTATTTTGCCTTTTTATCACCAGGGTTACATGGATAGCTAAATTTCATTAGTGGTCTATTTCAAATTGAAAAAAAAATTATGATATTAAAATCTTACATTTATGATTATCAGGCCATTTTCAATAATCTGAAAACCTCTGTTCAAAATAACCCAGAGTTAAATCTGTTCTTTGAAATATACACATAAATCAAACTATACAATGAAACAATCAGGAATAACCAATGTTCTATGGAGAAATAGACATTTGGGGAGCTGGGTGCTCCTGGTTGTGCACACATATTACAGTAAACAAGGACCCAGGCTCAAGTTCCTGGTACCCACCTGCAGGAGGAAAGTTCACAAGTGTTAGAGAAGGGCTGCAGGGGTTGTTGCTCCTTCTCTCTCCATCTCCCCCTTCCTCTTGATTTATGGCTGTCTCTATGTAATAAATAAAGAGAATTAAAAAAAATTGAAAAGAGAAATAGACATTTGGGATGAATGTAAGCATCATTAATCTTATTATAATAAGATCAAGGTTTCACTTAGACTATATCAGTATGACTTTGTGTGTTATTTTAGAGCCTTCATGATAATGAATCAAAACAAAAACTATTTCTATTATGTTATGTGTTTTATTATCACTGTTTTTGTTTCTTATTTGCAAAGTAGATATGCAAACTGTAAAAGTGATAAAGAGTTCACCACAAAAAAAAATTGATCCTAATATCAGACCCAGACAATAACAATAATAATCTTTTTTGCTTCTTTTTAAAATGTTTTATGATAAAACCTTTCAAATATATACTACAGAGACAAGTATTTTATAATGAATATCCATGTCCCTCTATTCTCCTTGTAATCATTTTTCAACTGTATTTTTCTCACTCCATTCCCCCATTAATGCTTGATTCTTTCAAGTCATTCATATGAAATTATTTTATTTCGTGATGCACTGCCTATTTTTTAGGAGATAAGACTTTTTATTTAACTTAGACTTATGTTTTCATAAACCATTTCCATGTGACAATAATATAACAATTCTGTTAACAGAATTCAGTTAGAGAAGACTTGCTTTATTTCACCCATATTCTTCATTGTCTTATTTCTTTTGTATCCACATTAAGCTTATTTTCATTAGTTTATGATTTATTATTTCCTTTTTTTTTTTTTTTTGTCTCCAGGGTTATTGCCGGGGCTCAGTACCTGCAACACTAATCCACTGCTCCTGGAGGCCATTTTTCCCCTTTTGTTACCCTGGTTGTTTTTACCATTGTTGTGGTTATTATCGTTGTTATTGATGTCGTTGTTGTTGGATAGGACAGAGTAAATGGAGAGAGGAGGGGAAGACAGAGAGGAGGAGAGAAAGATAGACACCTGCAGATGTGCTTCACCACCTGTGAAGCGATTCCCCTGCAGGTGGGGAGCCAGAAGCTTGAACCCGGATCCTTCCACGGGTCCTTGCGCTTTGCACCACATCGCTTAATTCACTGCTACCGCCCAATCCCCCCCCCCCAATTCTTTCCATTTTGCTGGCAAACATTGGCAGAGGCATATGCTGGCATCCTGTTTTGTTAGTAAAAGATATTGTTTCAATTGCTTTTTAAAATTCCTTTGAAAAATTGCATCCTGGATATTATTTTCAGCAGTAAATACTGACTTCATTCTTTTTATTTTATAGTTGCATAAAACCCTACTGTGTGGATTTATTAGTGATCAACTCTTTTGTCATTGATGCATATCTGCCTTGTGTCCAGGCTTTTGTCCTTACAGACAGTGGTGCCTCATAGAAGCAATGTTCAAATTCATTTATCTTTGTATTAGCCAGTTTCCCAATGGGGTATGTACTCAGAGGGGAGAATTGCCCAACTGAAATGTGATTCAGACAAAATTTTGCTGGCTAGTGCCAGATTCTCTTCTGGACTGTTAACATTTGTATGATAGTCTCTGTTTTCTGACAGTTTAATCTCTAGATTGTGTTGTAAGCATTTGGATTTTCGTCAACCTGAAATGAGAAAGATATTTTAGTGTACTTTTCCTCTTAGAAGCTTTCAAATATTATTGTATATACAAAAAGACTTTACAAACCATAAGTGTCCAGTGTAAGCTTACATGTATAATCAGCCCATAATATGGCATCAGTTTAAAAATATGCCTAACAGGCTCAGACGTAGACAAGTAGCTGTGGCATTGGGTTCACAAATATGAAATTCTGTGTTTGATTCTTGGTGTAGTATGTACCAGAGTGAAACTCTGATTCTCATTCTTTGTCTTTCACAAATAAGCCTTTTTTAAAAGAACAAATTATTACTAGCCTTTCAGAAACTTCTACTGAGACTTCATCCTCTGACAGTAACCATGTTGACTACAATGTTGACTACAAGCAATTTGATTTACCTATTTCTTTTTTTCTCCTCAGAACGTATGACTATTTTCTTCATTTTTTTTTATATTTAATTTTTTATTTAAGAAAGGATTAGTGAACAGAAGCATAAGGTAGGAGGGGTACAACTCCACACAATTCCCACCACCCAATCCCCATAATCCACCCCCTCCCATGATAGCCTTCCCATTCTCTAGCCCTCTGGGAGCATGGACCCAGGGTCGTTGAGGGTTGCAGAAGGTAGAAGGTCTGGCTTCTGTAATTGCTTCCCCGCTGAACATGGGCGTTGACTGGTCGGTCCATACTCCCAGTCTGCCTCTCTCTTTCCCTAGTAGGGTGGATCTCTGGGGAAGCTGAGCTCCAGGACACATTGGTGGGGTCTTCAGTCCAGGGAAGCCTAGACAGCATCCTGGTGGCATCTGGAACCTGGTGATTGAAAAGAGAGTTAACATATGAAGCCAAACAATTTGTTGAGCAATCATGGATCCCAAGCTTGGAATAGTGGAGAGGAAGTGTTAGGGAGGTACTCACTGCAAACTCTAGTGTAATCCTGCTTTCAGGTATATATTTTGCAGTAGTTTATGGATACGTGTGCACATAAGCTCTCTCTCACAGAAACTGGTGTATATCTAGGTTATGGGACTTTGTTAGAAAGTGAACTACCTGAGATGAAATTAGAGTGTACTATTAAAGGAAAGGTCTCACCCGAGTAATGAAGCTGAAGGGTTGTCATTCCACACATGAAGTCTCTGGATACAGTCTGAGGTGAAGCATGTTGAGATGGCAATCGTTGCTTTGGTTAGGTTGTGATCGGCGGATGCAATATTATTTGGTTTGTATTGGGAGATGCATACGGGAAAGTGGGCCCTACCCAAGGGTGCCAGGACTGGGGGAAGTAGGGACTCTATAGTGGAGATGTGAGGTTCCTGCTTAGGGTTCAAAAAGACAATCAATAGTTAATATTATTATCACATTATTTGTTAATTGGGTTAACTTTGAAAAGTCCCTTTGTTATGATTTGCTGTACAGTACCCAGTATCTTGTATATAGCTGTGCTATTGGAAGCTTCTAATCTACTTGGTCTAGGCTTTTGAGAGAGTCCGCATATCAAATACGTAGCCTATATATTAAAAAGATTCAGTTTGTCTTTTGAGAAACTTTGAGACATACAATTGATTTCCCCATCTGATATTAACTACTGATTTATATGTCTACATTTTGCTAGGAGTGTACATAAACACCATTCCCACCACCATTCCCACCACCAAAGGACTGTGACCCATCCCTCCCGCCCACTCCCACCCCCCACTGGCCCAGGAAGCTACATGTCTACCCCTCACCACTGGGTTTTTACTTTGGTGCCTTACTTACAATTTGATCAGGTCCTGCTTTTAGTTTGCCTTTCAGATCTTCTAAGTCAGCTTCTGTTGATGAGTGGGATCATCCCATACTCATCTTTATCTTTCTGACTTAGTTCACTTAACATAATTCCTTCTAGCTCTGTCCAAGATGGGTCAGAGAAGGTGGGTTCATTGTTCTTGATAGCTGCATAGTATTCCATTGTGTATATATACCACAGCTTTCTCAGCCACTCATCTGGTGTTGGGAACCTGGGTTGCTTCCAGGTTTCAGCTATTATGAATTGTGCTGCTATTAACATAGGAGTACACACCTCTTTTTGGTTGGGTGTTATGGAGTCCTTGGGGTATAACCCCAGGAGAGGAATTATTGGGTCATATGGAAGGTCCATGTCTAGCCTTCTGAGAGTTTTCCAGACTATTCTCCACAGAGGCTGTACCAATTTACATTCCCACCAGCAGTGTAAGAGGGTTCCTCTGTCCCCACATCCTCTCCAGCATTTGTTGCTGCTGTCCTTTTTGATGTATGCCATTCTTACAGGAGTGAGGTGGTATCTTAGTGTTGTCTTGATTTGCATTTCTCTGACAATCAGTGACCTAGAGCAGTTTTTCATATGTTTGTTAGCCTTTTGGATCTCCTCTGTGGTGAATGTTTTGTTCATTTCCTCTGCCCATTTTTGGATGGGGTCATTTGCTTTTTTGCGGCTAAGTTTGCTGAGCTCTTTATATATTTTGGTGATTAGTTTCTTGTCTGATGTCTGGCATGTGAAGATCTTCTCCCATTCTGTGAGGGTTCTCTCTGTTTGTTTAATAGTTTCTTTGGATGTGCAGAAGCTTTTCAATTTGATGTAGTCCCATTGGTTTGTTTCTGCTTTGGTCTTCCTTGCAATTGGGTTTGATTCATCAAAGATGTCCTTGAGGTGTAGATGGGAAAGTGTTTTACCAATGTTTTCCTCTAAGTATTTGATTGTTTCTGGTCTGACATCTAGGTCTTTGATCCATTTGGAGTTGATTTTTGTTTCTGGTGAGATAAAGTGGTTCAATTTCATTCTTCTGCATGTTTCAACCCAGTTTTCCCAGCACCATTTATTGAAGAGAGCCTCCTTTTTCCATTTAATCCTTTGGGCCCCCTTATCAAAGATTAGATGCCCATAGGTGTTGGGATTTACTTCTGGGCTTTCAATTCTGTTCCACTGGTCTGTATGCCTATTTTTGTTCCAGTACCATGCTGTTTTGATGATGATGGCTTTATAATATAGTTTAAGGTCTGGGAGTGTGATGCCTCCATTTCTGTTTCTTTTCCTTAAGATGGTTTTGGCAATTCTAGGTGTTTTCAGGTTCCAGATAAATGATTGTAGCGTTTGTTCTATTCTCTTAAAGAAGCCTGGTGGAACTTTGATGGGTATTGCATTAAATTTGTATATGGCTCTGGGGAGAATATTCATTTTGATGATATTTATTCTTCCAATCCATGAGCATGGGATATCTTTCCATTTCTTGATATCAGTTTCTATCTCCTTGAGTAGCGACTCATAGTTTTCAGTATCCAAGTCTTTCACTTCTTTGGTCAACTTTATTCCTAAGTATTTGATTGATTTTGCTGAAACAGTAAATGGGAGTGATTTCTGGATGTCTTCTTCTTCAGATTTAGTGTTTGCATAAAGAAATGCCACTGATTTTTGTACATTGATTTTGTACCCTGATACCTTGCTATATTGCCTAACAACTTCCAGTAATTTTCTACTGGATTCTTTAGGTCTTTCTATGTATACTATCATATCATCTGCAAATAGTGAGAGCTTGACTTCTTCCCTTCCAATCTGTATCCCTTTGATTTCTTTCTCTTGCCTGATTGCTATGGCAAGAACTTCCAATACTATGTTGAAGAGTAACGGTGACAGTGGACAGCCCTGTCTAGTCCCCAA
Source organism: Erinaceus europaeus (assembly GCF_950295315.1). NCBI lineage: Eukaryota > Metazoa > Chordata > Mammalia > Eulipotyphla > Erinaceidae > Erinaceus > Erinaceus europaeus. The sequence goes on from NC_080175.1 coordinate 37,808,499, forward strand.
TCTGAGGGGGAATGCTTTCAGCTTCTGTCCATTGAGTATGATGTTGGCTGTAGGTTTGCTATATATAGACTCCACTATCTTGAGGAATTTCCCATCTATTCCCATTTTCTGTAGAGTTTTGAGCATGAATGGGTGTTGGATTTTGTCAAAGGCTTTCTCTGCATCTATTGAGATAATCATGTGGTTTTTGGCTTTGCATTTATTGATGTGATGAATGACATTGATTGATTTACGGATGTTGAACCAGCCTTGCATTCCTGGGATGAATCCCACTTGGTCATGATGAACAATCTTTTTGATGTGTTGCTGTATCCGGTTGGCCAAGATCTTGTTTAATATTTTGGCATCTATGTTCATCAGAGATATTGGTCTGTAGTTTTCCTTTTTTGTTCTGTCCCTATCAGCTTTTGGTATCAGGGTGATGTTGGCTTCATAAAAGGAGGAAGGGAGTATTCCTGTTTCTTCAATCTTATGGAATAGCTTAAGAAGTATGGGTATTAACTGTTTCCTGAAAGTTTTGTAGAATTCATTTGTGAAGCCATCTGGTCCAGGACTTTTGTTGTTGGGGAAATTCTTAATAACGGTTTCAATTTCTTTGTCTGTGATTGGTGCATTTAGATTTTGTAGTTCTTCTTGGTTCAGTTTTGGAAGTGCATAGGTTTCTAGGAATTGTTCCATTTCTTCCAGATTCTCTAGCTTGGTGACATATAGTTCTTTATAGAAGTTTCGCAGAATTCTCTGGATTTCTGTGGTGTCAGTTGTGATATCTCCTGCATCGTTTACAATTCTATTAATTTGAGTCTTCTCTCTTTTTTGTTTGGTGAGTCTGGCTAGGGGTTTGTCAATTTTGTTTAATCTTTCAAAGAACCAACATTTGGCTTCATTGATCTTTTGTATGGTTCTTTTATTTTCGATGTTGTTTATTTCTGCTCTAACTTTAGTGATTTCTGTCCTTCTGGTTGCTTTAGGGTTCCTTTGTTCCTCTTCCTCTAAGTCCTTCAGGTGTCTAGTAAGGTTGTTCATTTGGGCTTCTTCTTGGTGTTTAATATGTGATTGTATGGCTATAAGTTTCCCTCTCAGTACTGCTTTCGTTGTGTCCCAAATATTTTGATAGGTTGTGTCTTCATTTTCATTAGTTTCCAGGAACATTTGAATTTCCTGTTTGAGTGAGTCTCTGACCCAGTGGTTCTTAAGGAGCATGTTGTTTAGTTTCCAAATTCTATGTCTTTTAATAATTTTCCGTTTGTTGTTAAAAGTTAGTTTTACTCCACTGTGGTCTGAGAAGATACTTGGGATGATTTCAATGCTCTTGAATTTATTGATGCTGTCTTTGTGGCCTAACATGTGGTCTATCCTTGAGTATGTGTTATGTGGATTTGAAAAGAAGGTGTATTCCAGTTTTTTGGGGTGGAGGAGTCTGAAAATGTCCAAGAGGTCTAGTCTGTCAATCTCTTCATTCAATTCTCTTGTATCTTTATTGGTTCTCTGCTTTGTTGATCTGTCTAAGTGTGAGAGTGGGGTATTGAAGTCTCCCACTATTATTGTATTACTATTGATGTATTTTTGAAATTCTTTCAGTAGGTGTTTAATGTATTTAGATGGTCCCTCGTTGGGTGCATAGATGTTAATAATTGTTAAGTCTTCTTGGCTGATTGATCCTCTAATCATTATGTAATGTCCTTGCCTATCTTTTATTACTTGATTTAATTTAAAATCTATCGTGTCTGAGATGAGAATGGCTGTTCCTGCCCTTTTTTGTGGACCGTTAGCCTGTATGATAGTTTTCCATCCTTTCACTTTAAGTCTGTGTTTATCTTGTTGTGACAGATGGGATTCTTGCAAGCAGCATATGGTTGGGTTATGTTTTCTGATCCATCCCCCCACCCTGTGCCTTTTGATGGGTGAGTTTAAGCCATTGACATTTATTGATATTATGGATTTAATGTATTGTAGTGCCATTGTTCTAAAAAACGATTTGTTTACTCTGATATATTACAAGTATTATAGTGATGTTCTTGTTTATAAGAGGTCTTTTAGTACCTCTTTCAGGGCCGGCTTGGTGATAGTTGCCTCCTTTAACTGTTGTTTGTCTAAGAAGGTTTTGATCCCTCCATCTAGCTTGAATGAAAGTCTAGCAGGATATATTATCCTTGGTTGAAACCCTTTTTCATTCAGAGCTCGATAGATATCTTGCCACTCCCTTCTGGCTTTTACAGTTTGAGTGGAGAAATCTGCAGAAAGTCTTATGGGTTTTCCCCTGTATGTGACTTTTTGTTTCTCTCTTGCAGCCTTTAGGATCCTTTCTTTATCCTTACTTCTTCTCATTGTGACTATGATGTGTCTTGGTGTTTTCAGGTCTGGGTTGATTCTGTTTGGTACTCTCTGGGCCTCTTGCACCTTGATATCCTTTCTGTTATTCAGGTCTGGGAAATTTTCTTGTATTATTTCCTCTAGAATGTTTGCTTCCCCTTCCTCTCTTTCTTCCTCTGGCAGGCCAATTATACGAATGTTACTTCTTTTGAGATCATCCCATATGTCTCTGTTGTTGTTTTCAGTGTCTCTCAATCTCTTTTTAAGCTCTTTCACCTCTTTCTTAGTTTTCTCTAACTCATCCTCTGTCTGACTAATTCTGTTTTCTGCTTCTGTTAGTCTGCTTTCCCTTGCCTCAGCTTCTTTCTTCATTACAGCTATTTCAGCTTTCAGTTCTCTAATTGTCTCAAGATAATCAGTATTTTCCTTGGGGGTCTCAACTGTTGTTTCCCTAATACTGCCATTCCTTTCCTCCAATGTTGTTTTCATTTCTGTGATTAATAAGTTTATTATTGCTTGCATACTTTTCTTATCTATGGTTACTTCTGATTGATTTATGGTTTCTTCTGGGCTCTTGTCTTCATTCATTGGGGTAGCAGTTTTATTTGTTTTTAATCTACCCATTTTTTTTTATTTATGTGTTTCTCTCTCTCTCTTTTTTTTTAATGCTCTGTTGTTCCTTAGTTGTTGTGTTTTGAGCACAAGTAGCACTGTACTAAATAACTTTATGACAATTGCACTCACCAACCTCCGGAATTACAGTAGCAACTGAAGTAAGTATTGAAGGAGTTTAATCGTTACCAGTTAGCCAAAAAATTTCTCCAGTCCGTGAAAAAATAGTAACCAAATCCCAGTGAAGAAAGAAAAGAAAGAGAGGATAGCAAGAATAGACAGTTATGCAAATCTACTATCCAGTGTATATTCTAGGGGTAACAAGAGTGTAAAGGGAACTAGAGCAGAGATACACACATAGAAAGTCCACTCTGGGTCAGATTTCTTCCCCAAAGTAATTCACAAATTCAGAAAGGCAAAGAAGAAAGAAGTGTATGACAAGATAAAAAATAATAATAATAATAAAAAATAAAAAAAAGAGATAGAGAGAGATAAGAGAGAGAAAAGGGAGAGTATAAGAAGAAGGGTTGTAATTAAAGAGCAGTGCGAGGAACTTCCCAAATGTGTATCAGTGAGTTTAAAAAAAAAAAAAAAAACCCTGTTTGGTGGTATGGGGTATCCTGCTAGTAGCTGGTCCCAGGCACTGCTTATGGTGGGGGGGGGGGGGGGAGCGGCGGGAAGGATGTATGCTTGAAAATTAAAAGGAAGAAAAAAGAATTTTTTTCCCCTACTCTAATTCTTAACCCAAATTAAGTTATAGACACCTCCTTGGTATGACCGCTGTGGCCCCTTATTGTCTGGCCTGCTAAAGGCAGAAAATCCTATTGTTTACACGAGATGTGTCCGGAGCTCAAAGGCTAGCCGCTTCTCCGTCGTCCGCCATCTTCCGGGAAACCCCCCCCTCCAGACTTTTTTAAAGGATTTCTCAAAAATGAAAACTAGCTCCAAATCCTTTGATCCAATGAGAGTTATACTCAAGAAGTCTTTGGATCTGCTCTCAGGGTCGCGGTGGACCCTGGATTCTCCCAAGAGGAAGCCCCCGAGCTAAAGTGCTCACTCCGGGTCCTCTGCCTGCCACGCTCTGGGCGGGCGGAAGACAATGCCCGGCGCACTCTCCTTGCCCAGCGCCCTGGGAATTCTGGAGCCCCGCTAGTCCGTGTCACCTTTACTCTAATTCTTAACCCAAATTAAATTGTACCCACTCTTTGGTGTCACCCCTTATTAACTGGCCTGCTAAAGGCAGAAAATCCTACCGTTGCCGACGATGCGGTCAGAGCGCTCGCTGTCAGCAACTTCTCAGGCCGCCATCTTCCTCTCCCTCCTGAACAATCTTTTTGATGTGTTGCTGTATCCGGTTGGCCAAGATCTTGTTTAATATTTTGGCATCTATGTTCATCAGAGATATTGGTCTGTAGTTTTCCTTTTTTGTTCTGTCCCTATCAGCTTTTGGTATCAGGGTGATGTTGGTTTCATAAAAGGTGGAAGGGAGTATTCCTGTTTCTTCAATCTTATGGAATAGCTTAAGAAGTATGGGTATTAACTGTTTCCTGAAAGTTTTGTAGAATTCGTTTGTGAAGCCATCTGGTCCAGGACTTTTGTTGTTGGGGAGATTCTTAATAACGGTTTCAATTTCTTTGTCTGTGATTGGTGCATTTAGATTTTGTAGTTCTTCTTGGTTCAGTTTTGGAAGTGCATAGGTTTCTAGGAATTGTTCCATTTCTTCCAGATTCTCTAGCTTGGTGGCATATAGTTCTTTATAGAAGTTTCGCAGAATTCTCTGGATTTCTGTGGTGTCAGTTGTGATATCACCTGTATCGTTTACAATTCTATTAATTTGAGTCTTCTCTCTTTTTTGTTTGGTGAGTCTGGCTAGGGGTTTGTCAATTTTGTTTAATCTTTCAAAGAACCAACATTTGGCTTCATTGATCTTTTGTATGGTTCTTTTATTTTCGATGTTGTTTATTTCTGCTCTAACTTTAGTGATTTCTGTCCTTCTGGTTGCTTTAGGGTTCCTTTGTTCATCTTCCTCTAAGTCCTTGAGGTGTGTAGTAAGGTCATTCATTTGGCTTCTTCTTGGTGTTTAATATGTGATTGTATGGCTATAAGTTTCCCTCTCAGTACTACTTTCACTGTGTCCCAAATATTTTGATAGGTTGTGTCTTCATTTTCATTAGTTTCCAGGAACATTTGAATTTCCTGTTTGAGTGAGTCTCTGACCCAGTGGTTCTTAAGGAGCATGTTATTTAGTTTCCAAATTCTATGTCTTTTAATAATTTTCCGTTTGTTGTTAAAAATTAGTTTTACTCCACTGTGGTCTGAGAAGATACTTGGGATGATTTCAATGCTCTTGAATTTATTGATGCTGTCTTTGTGGTCTAACATGTGGTCTATCCTTGAGTATGTGTTATGTGGATTTGAAAAGAAGGTGTATTCCAGTTTTTTGGGGTGGAGGAGTCTGAAAATGTCCAAGAGGTCTAGTCTGTCAATCTCTTCATTCAATTCTCTTGTATCTTTATTAGTTCTCTGCTTTGTTGATCTGTCTAAGTGTGAGAGTGGGGTATTGAAGTCTCTCACTATTATTGTATTACTGTTTATGTATTTTTGAAATTCTTTCAGTAGATGCTTAATGTATTTAGATGGTCCCTCGTTGGGTGCATAGATGTTAATAATTGTTAAGTCTTCTTTGCTGATTGATCCTCTAATCATTATGTAATGTCCTTGCCTATCTTTTATTACTTGATTTAATTTAAAATCTATCGTGTCTGAGATGAGAATGGCTCTTCCTGCCCTTTTTTGTGGACCGTTAGCCTGTATGATAGTTTTCCATCCTTTCACTTTAAGTCAGTATTTATCTTGTTGTGACAGATGGGATTCTTGCAAGCAGCATATGGTTGGGTTATGTTTTCTGATCCATCCCCCCACCCTGTGCCTTTTGATGGGTGAGTTTAAGCCATTGACATTTATTGATATTATGGATTTAATGTATTGTAGTGCCATTGTTCTAAAAAACCATTTGTTTACTCTGATATATTCCAAGTATTACAGTGATGTTCTTGTTTATAAGAGGTCTTTTAGTACCTCTTTCAGGGCTGGCTTGGTGATAGTTGTCTCCTTTAACTGTTATTTGTCTAAGAAGGTTTTGATCCCTCCTTCTAGCTTGAATGAAAGTCTAGCAGGATATATTATCCTTGGTTGAAACCCTTTTTCATTCAGGGCTCGATAGATATATTGCCACTGCCTTCTTGCTTTTACAGTTTGAGTTGAGAAATCTGCAGATAGTCTTATGGGTTTTCCCCTGTATGTGACTTTTTGTTTCTCTCTTGCATCCTTTAGGATCCTTTCTTTATCCTTACTTCTTCTCATTGTGACTATGATGTGTCTTGGTGTTTTCAGGTCTGGGTTGATTCTGTTTGGTACTCTCTGGGCCTCTTGAACCTTGATATCCTTTCTGTTATTCAGGTCTGGGAAATTTTCTTGTATTATTTCCTCTAGAATATTTTCTTCCCCTTCCTCTCTTTCTTCCTCTGGCAGGCCAATTATACGAATGTTACTTCTTTTGAGATCATCCCATATGTCTCTGTTGTTGTTTTCAGTGTCTCTCAATCTCTTTTTAAGCTCTTTCACCTCTTTCTTAGTTTTCTCTAACTCATCCTCTGTCTGACTAATTCTGTTTTCTGCTTCTGTTAGTCTGCTTTCCCTTGCCTCAGCTTCTTTCTTCATTACAGCTATTTCAGCTTTCAGTTCTCTAATTGTCTCAAGATAATCAGTATTTTCCTTGGGGGTCTCAACTGTTGTTTCCCTAATACTGCCATTCCTTTCCTCCAATGTTGTTTTCATTTCTGTGGTTAATAAGTTTATTATTGCTTGCATACTTTTCTTATCTATGGTTACTTATGACTGATTTGTGGTTTCTTCTGGGTTCTTGTCTTCATTCATTGGGGTAGCAGTTTTATTTGTTTTTAATCTACCCATTTTTTTTATGTGTTTCTCTCTCTCTCTTTTTTTTAATAATCTGTTGTTCCTCAGTTGTTGTGTTTTGAGCACAAGTAACACTGTACTAAATACGTTTATGACAATTGCACTCACCAACCTCCGGAATAACAGTAGCAACTGAAGTAAGTATTGAAGGAGTTTAATCGTTTCCAGTTAGCCAAACAATTTCTCCAGTCCTTGAAAACATAGTAACCAAATCCCAGTGAAGAAATAGAAAAGAAAGAGAGGATAGCAAGAATAGACAGTTATGCAAATCTACTATCCAGTGTATATTCTAAGGGTAACAAGAGTGTAAAGGGAACTAGAGCAGAGATGCACATAGAGAGTCCACTCTGGGTCAGATTTCTTCCCCAAAGTAATTCACAAATTCAGAAAGGCAAAGAAGAAAGAAGTGTATGAGAAGATTAAAAAAAAAGAGATAGAGAGAGATAAGAGAGAGAAAAGGGAGAAGATAAGAAGAAGAGTTGTAATTAAAGAGCAGTGCGAGGAACTTCCCAAATGTGTATCAGTGAATTAAAAAAAAAAAAAATACACCCTGTTTGTTGGTATGGGGTATCCTGCTAGTAGCTGGTCCCAGGCACTGCTTATGGGGGGGGGGGCGGCGGGAATGATGTATGCTTGAAAATTAAAAGGAAGAAAAAAGAATTTTTTTCCCCTATTCTAATTCTTAACCCAAATTAAGTTATAGACACCTCCTTGTTGTCACCGCTATGGCCCCTTATTGGCTGGCCTGCTAAAGGCAGAAAATCCTATTGTTTACAACAGATGTGTCCGGAGCTCCAAGGCTAGCCGCTTCTCAGTCCACCATCTTCTGGGAAACCCCCCCCTTCAGACTTTTTTAAAGGATTTCTCAAAAATGAAAACTAGCTCCAAGTCCTTTGATCCAATGAGAGCTATACTCAAGAAGTCTTTGGATCCGCCCTCAGGGTCGCGGTGGACCCTGGAGACTCCCAAGAGAAAGCCCCCGAGCTAAAGTGCTCTCTACGGGTCCTCTGCCCGCCGTGCTCTGCAACCGGCGGAGGAGCCGCCTTCTTGGGCTGGTGGAGGACAATGGCCGGCGCACTTGCCTTGCCTGTCGCCGCCTGGGAATTCTGGCACCCCGCTAGTCCGTGTCACCTGTACTCTAATTCTTAACCCAAATTAAACTGTAATCACTTCTTTGGTGTCCCCCCTTATTGACTGGCCTGCTAAAGGCAGAAAATCCTACCGTTGCCGACGATGCAATCAGAGCACTCGCTGTTAGCGACTTCTCAGGCCGCCATCTTCCTAACTCCCTCCTATTTTCTTCATTTTAAGTTAGTCTACAACATTTATTTTTGTGAGACTACAAAGAGCAAGAAAATTTCACTCTTTGGTTTTTTTTTTTTGTTTTTACACTATTAAAAAGTATTTAAATACATTTATTGATTCCCAGTGGCAATTCAATATAAACATATATGGTTAATAGTTTTGCAAAAACAGTAAACTCTTCTTAGAATTATAGACATTTATTGAGGTCTTCCTATTTCCAGGTTGATGTTCTGTAATTATATGATGAAATTATGTGTACCTGAGACAAATATTACAATACATATAGTGTGAGATAAGAGTCAAGTCTGTTCTCTCAGCTATAGTTCTGTATAGTTCTGTATAGTTCTGCAGAAAAGTGGCAACATCACTATAATGTGACATGATACATACACAAACATTTATAGTATTCTATCTGAGATTAAAAAAAACTATTTTATTGGGGAAGGTTAATGGCTTACAGTATAGTTGTTGCCACATGAGTACCATTTCTCATTTCTTCCTTTCTATTCCCCAATTCCTCTCAATTTCTCTCTGTTCTATCAAGTAAAATAAATAAATTTTTTTAAAAAAAGAAATGTTCTTCTGTCTAATATTTCAGGAAATTAGAACTCTTGCTTTTCAGCCCTTGGTATGAAGAAGTAAATCTTATTTTACAATATTGTACAATATGAGAAAATAGTTTTTTTTCCCACCAAGAATTCTATTTTCCCTTTCTCCTGGATTCTTTTATAATCATGGGGGATTCATACCTCCTGCTCCTCTCTCTGTGGTCTGTTGTGGTATCATATGAAGAAGTGATGTAAAACTGGCCTTCTAAAAACTCAGTTTTTACAAGTTCTTTTTATGTATATATGTATTTATTTATTTCAGGTAGAGACAGAGAGAAGCTAAGAAGGAAGTGAACGACAGAGAGGGAGAGAGACAATGAGAGACACCTGCAGCACTGCTCTACTACCCATGAAGTTTCCCCTCTCCTGCAAGAAGTGAGAGACTTAAACTTGCATTCTTGTTCATTGTGACATGTGCTCTCTACCAGTGTGCCACCTCCTGACCCCTAATTTTGTGACCAATATTACCTTAAGAAAAACATAAAAACATATCATTAAGATCTCTACCAATTCCTCAGATTTGTAGTCAATAGGATAGAAATTATAGCAGGATTCAGGTGAAGCTGTCAGTTAGCTGTAAATAAAACAGGAAATTTCAATGGGCTTGCAAACAGCTCACACATTTACAGATCCTAGAATCTAACAGACCTGTAGTCAGCTCAATAAATGTGGACTTTACACATGAAATAATTAGCATGTGGATAATGGAAGACATATTTCATTTTAAATCAATAGAGAACCATGTTAGATTAGTGAGAGAAACCTCACATAAAAATGAGTCATGTTTAAATGTTTAAACTTGAAGACTTTTATAATATTGTAACATTTAATAAGAGCAATATGTGTAGTCTTCAATAGAGCTCTTAAAACCCTGGTAGCTTGCTTGCAATAACTTGCTAAAGGCTTGGTGATAGAACAATAACTGTCATATAATTCTAAGTTTCAGTTAGAGGCTCTTATCTGGGTAACAGGCTATCTTTTGGGTAAAAAAAAAAAAAACACACAACATTTTCATTTCTAGTGCCCAAATGTTTGAAAGAATGGAAAATTTATGGATGCCCATAAGGAGAGAGAACAGATACCCAGATTAAGAGGAATGTAGAAAAGCATTCTCTCAGAAACGGGAGAGACTAGAAAGGCAGATTGAAAGCAGTGTTCTGCTTTCCTACCAACTGCTCTCACACAGCCTAGGCTGGTTAACTTCTGTAACACTCACAGATCCAGGAGGTGTTTAAATACAGACATTGGAGCCAGTCCAAGGAGGCCATACATTTTTGGTAAAGAACTGAGGAGGAGATTCAGTTTGTTGTCAGTTCACATGGGCAGTGGTAGTCAGTCCAATTACAGCTTCAGGGATGTGACTATTTAAGGGACCCAATAAAAGTATTCTTTTTCTGGAAATTACATATACTTCATATGTATATGTAATATGTGTATCCTTGCACACATATACATATTTGTTTTTTTTCTGACAAAATACGCTCCGTTGGATTAATGAAGCTATAAATTTAGGACTTCTTCATCCTTTTTTTACTCCATTTAGCACTGTGATTAGCACATGGTATATGTGTAATTATAGTCTCTCACAGTATATGAAAGTTGTTATTGCTTGTTGCGTCATTAAATTCACAGTCATTCTAATGAAGGGGTATTCTAAGCAATGGTTTATATTTATAGACGCTAAAGTGCAGAGATGTTATTCTGGGTCAAAGATGGCACATCCAAAAAAAAAAAGAAAGAAAACACTGTTTCTTTCCACCACAAAATTTGGGCATGACTGTAACTTAGCATTTGGAATAATGTTCAGCACACATAGGTCATCCTGTATGCTTTGTCTAATGAGTCCAGTGAATGACATCTGTGATGCCTCTGGACAGGATTTCAACACAGTCTATAAAATTGACTGAGTGGCTCAAGAAATAGGAACAGCAAGTACTCTTCCATCTCTAACGTAACTGCTAACAGAAATAGCGAAGATGATGGTCAAAATAGGATTTTATACTCATGACCCAACAATTTCTGGAAGGATTAAAATGCTAAAGAGTTGAAGAGTGAATTTACTCTTTCCAATTTTTATGTACATAACAATATTTTATACAGAGCTGTGCTTATTACTACTCCAAATAGTTTAGATATGGAAACAGCCTAAGTACCATGTGACAGATGAATAAATAAATGACATGCGGACTGTAAACACAATGGAAAACCTCTGGGCTTTAAGAAAGGATAAGGTCTTGCATTCTGTTAAAACTGGTCTGGACACCAGGTTCCAGATGCTAACATGATGCCAACTGGATTTCCCTGGGCAGACGACCCCACCTATGTGTCCTGGAGCCCTGCTTCCCCAGAACCCCACTCCACTAGGGAAAGAGAGAGACAGGCTGGGAGTATGGATAGACCTACTAATGCCTATGTTCAGCAGGGAAGCAATTGCAGAAGCCAGACCTTCCACATTCTGCATCCCATAATGACCCTGGATCCTTACTCGCAGAGGGATAAAGAATAGGAAAGCTATCAGGGGAGGGGATGGGATACGGAGTAATAGTGGTGGGAATTGTGTGGAATTGTCCTCCTCTTATCCTTTGGTTTTTGTCATTGTTTCCTTTCTATAAATAAAAATAAAAAAATAGGGCTGGAGCTAGAAAGAGGTAGTGAGAAGAGAAGTCATTTCATAGTAGTGGGCCAAACACCAAATAATCTCTCCTTCACAAGATATAAAGGAAAACAAAATGAAGGTACAAATTCAAAATAAAATAAACCTTGAGATGTTGATACAGAATTGGATACAAAATGGGAAGAGGAGAGGGGGTCTGGGCTGGAAAGAAAGCTCCCCTGAAAGGGTATCATGTATTTAACCACCTCCCAGGTTCAAATTCAGGCCATACTGCACTGGGGAGAAAACTCAGAGCTATTCCCATCTCTACCCTCTTTGTTCACCTCTCTGTTTTCTATCTGACCTGGATCAGTGAGACCCCCAGCTCCAAGAAGAAAAAAGAATGAAGGGGGATGGAAAGGAAGAGGCACATAGACCAGGGTTCCTTGGAGGTAGGCAAGATATGGTAACCTACAATTTGGAGAAGAATGAAATTGTTCACCCTAGTGGGTCTAGTCTTGTAAATTAACATTAATCTCAAGAAATCCAGACACAAAACAGAAAGTTACATCTACTTATAAGTTTCTTTTTTTTAATAAGATTTTTGTATTGTATTTACTTATTAGATAGATACTGCCAGAAATGGAGAAGGAAGAGGAGAGGAGATTGAGAGGGAAAAAGAGAGACACCTGCAGCTCTTCTTCACCACTTGTAAAGCTTTCCGTCTGTAGGCTTGAACCTAGGTCCTTGCTCATTGTAACATGTGTGCTGAACCAGGTGTGCCATCACCTGGACCTTATTTATAAATTTCTTATTTTAATTTTTTTTTTATTTTATCAAGTTCATTACTTTGTAGCTCATAAGATGATAATGTTTGCTTTCATTATTATAATGAAGTAACCATGTTGATATATTCTTTAATATTGAACTAACCTTGGAAAATGTACCAATTAATCATGACCTTTTTATAGTTTCATACATTGCTGAATTAGATTTGGTAATATATTTTTTCTTATTTTCATATCTATGCTAATGTGCTAATGAGAGATATTTTCCTTACATTTTTAATATACTATCCCTTTCCATATTTGCTATCAAGACTGCATTAGCTTCTTAAAACAAATTAGACTAAACAAATTATCCTACTTTTCAGAAAATATTTATTCATTTATTTTAATTTTATTTTTTAATATTTATAAATTTATTGAATTTGATAGGACAGAGAAACTGAGAAAGGGGATAGAAGCGGAGGGAGAGACCCCTGCAGCATTGCTTCACTGCTCTTAAAGCTTCCTGCCTTGCAAGTCGTGATTGGGGGCTTGAACCTAGGTCCTTGCTCATGGAAGATATATTCACTTATTACCATGAGTACAAGCAAGAGAGAGAACAGAAACATTACTCTGACTGGCATATGTGATGCTTGCCGACTCGCTCTGGGTCCTCCCATCTCCCCATTGGGACACAGAGATCAAAAGTGGAACCCAGGGGTCCTGGTGTATCTCAGCATGCTGAGGGCAAAGTGAGGAGGGAGACAAACAATCAGCTCTGGGAAAACCTCAGTGCGTTAATTCGTTTATTGAAAGAAAAAGCAGGTAGATATAGGCCATAAGTCGGGGGGATGGTTTGATGTATCCATTAACCCAAACACAAAGCAAGACAATCCATAGTTACATTTTTACCAGCAGACTGTTTGATCATAAGCTTTACAATGTACATTTTTCCAGAGGTAAATTGCAGGCACTTTAGAGCAATAAGAAAGGGGAAAAGATGTGCAATCTTTGCTGGCATTTTAAAGTTAACACAGTAATCCATTGCTTTTAATTAAAGAAGAAAAGGTGGGGAGGTGGCATGTGTAGGAAGGCGCCCATGTCAGAGGGTTCAGCCCCCATAAATTCCAGAGATCAGAGGAACCAGCCCTTCTCTCAACCTGAAAGGAGAGTTGGGGGTCAACTCACTTGGATCGCATGGAAACAATGGCCTGGACTTTCTGGGACAGTGGGCCCATTCTCCAACAAATGCCAGTGATTGAGCAATTGAAACCCAGGACCTATTGCTTTTAAGTTCAAAGTTTAACGTGTGCCATCTCCCAGGTCACAAATTTTATCCACAAATTTTATCTACTATTACAATCTCTCGCCTTGCCTCGCCTCCCCTCCCCTCCCCTCCCCTCCCCTCCCCTCTCCCCTCTCCCCTCTCCCCTCTCCCCTCTCCTCTCCTCTCCCCTCCCCTCCCCTCTTCTCTTCTATCTCTCTCCTCTCCTCTTCTCTCCTCTTTTCTTCTCTGCTCTCTTTCTTCCACCAAAGTTATGACTAGGCCTTACTGCCTGTATGACTCTACTATCCCTGGAAGTTTTTCTTTTTTTCACTCATGTGAGAAACAGAGTGATAGAGGAGAGAGAGGGGCAGAGAAAAGAGATACTTGTAGCACTGTTCCACTGCTCTTCAAACTCAAACCCAGGTCCTCATCTGTAGTGAACCACGTCTACCAAGTGAGCTGCCATGTAGCCCCTACTTTTACATTCTCTTGGAAGAATGTATAGGCAGTTACAAGTGAAGTTGCCTAGATTCAGAGCTTTCTTTGTGGAAACAGTGTTATAAAGTATGAAACTTGAGGATTTATTTCATTATTATTTCTTATTGCCATCAGAGTTATCACTGGGACTTAGTGCCTGCTCAGTGAAACCACTGCTCTTGGTGGCCATTCAAAATTATATTTAATTTTGATTTATTTATACAGAGATAAATGGAGAGGTAATGGATAGAGAAGGAAAGAGATTCAGAGACACACCTGCAGCACTGCTTAACTACTAGTAAAGATCCCCTTTCTGCAGATAGGGATGGGAGCTTGAATTGTGGTCCTTGATCATGGTAACACAGGCACTTACAAAAAGAGATCCTTAAGGGCTGGTGAGATATCTCACAGGGGACTGCATCTGCTTCTACATGCCAGTAAACCAGGCTTAGTTTCCACCATATGGGAGTGAAGCAGTACTGAAAGGAGTTTTGGTGCTGTGTGTCTTCCTATCTCTGTTTCTTCATCTCTTTATTTGAAAATATCTGTCTGCAGTGGTACAGCCATGGCAATAAGAACAAAGGAAGTTGGGCGGGGGCAAGAGTCTCAATCACTACTAGAAGGTCCTTTTTAACATTTAACGGCTACTGAACATCCTCACATATTTCTGAAGGATGGGAAGCAGACATGTTGGTGTGGAGGATATTATTTTTGCTACTAGAAATGAACACAGAAATAAAATAATAAGGAAAAGAATATTAGGCTTGAGAGATAGTTCAACTTATTAGAACAAAAGACTAGGATGTCTATGTCCCCCAAGGATCCTGATTCAGTTCCCAACATCACTAAAAATCAGAGCTGAGCAGTGAGTGTTTTGGTAGATCCTTCTCTGTCTCATAGAAATAAACAAATATAACTTTAAAAAATAAGAGTGCTTAGAAACACATATTTATATATGTATTTGATTTTTGCCTTAATGATAATAACAGAATGGGGAATAGATGCATGGTTTAATAAATATTTTATAGAGTTGATTACTCATAGGAAACAATTAGCATATTGCTTACTTTAAAGTTTGATAAAATTCAATTTAGTTTTATGTTGCTTGACTTAAGTATCAAACTTCATTCCTCTCAATTCATTAGTTCCAGATATATACATTGAAGGAATTTTTTTTTTGTCTATGAACAATCATGAACCCTTGCAGAAAAACAATGAACAATAGATTGTATGCTTTTATTTCAGCATCCTCCACTTCATTCCATTGATCTATTTGACTTCATATGCTCGTACCATTGTTTTTAGGAAGTAAATAACAATATTTCAGGTTTTAAATTGTATTTTCTCTAGCTGTATTATTCTTTGTTTTGACTCTCCAGAGTTTATTGTAATTAAATTGAATTTTAGAGTCGGCTTAGTCATTTCTTTTTTTTTTATTTTTCCCTTTTGTTGCCCTTGCTGTTTATCCTTGTTATTGTTGTTATTATTGTTGTTGTTGTATAAGAAAGATAGAAATGGAGAGAGGAGGGGAAGAAAAAAAAGAGTACACTGTCCAAGTGAACTATTTTGCCAGCTCTATTTTCTTTAATTATTAAAGCAACTTTAGATGTTGGGTGGGATATGGAGATTGGGTGGTGGGAATTGTGTGGAGTTGTACCCCTCCTACCCTATGGTTTTGTTAATTAATCCTTTCTTAAATTAAAAAAAATTAAAAAAAAGAAAAAAGAAAATATGTGGTGTAATGTAAGTGTTCGATTTTTTTCTTGTGAAATAGTTTTGGGCTGGAAGTTGTTATTTCTCCTAAGTAAATTTGCCTATAATGTTTTCTTGTATATTAATAACTATAAGAAACTAAGAACCAAATGAAAATTGAAAATTGAATTAAATCTGAAAAAAAAATTGATTGCTTTTATCTTGGTCATTCCTTACAAAATTTAACTCTAAATTTACATTAAAATGAAAAAGAGACTGAAAACTAACCCTGTGGACTTAATGCCCTGACTCCTAAGAATTAAAATGTCTTGGAGCTATTCTCAGAACGAACAAACTGCATCATTCCATAAAGCTGCTCTTATTTTATGCTGATCCTTTTAAGAAACAATAGACTTTGGAAGTTTTTCATTGCCTGTCTCTTAGCAATCTACATAAATTAAGATACATGGTTCTTCAGAAGGGAAAACACTAAGCAGAACTTAGACTCTAAGGTTAGAGGGTGAGGGATGGCTCAGGTCCTGGAACATGATGGCAGATGAGGACTTAGTGGGGGTTGCATTGTTATGTGGAAAACTGAAAAATGTTACACATGTACAAACTATTGTTTTTTACCATTGACTGTAAACCATTAGTTGCCCAATAAAGAAATAAAAAAAAGAAAATGAACGCGTGTGTACACATGCGCGCACACACACACACACACACACACACACACACACACAGATAGAGAGAGAGACATAGAGAGAGAAAGAGACAGATAGAGGGAAGCATAGTTCTTACCAGGAAGAGGGGTATTACTAGAGATAACTACAAGTGTGAGCTCCATCATGTGGAAACAAGAAAATTTACAGATTTACACGTATAATTACAACCATCTTATAGATAATTATTTGTGGCAAATGACTTTAAGGGTTATGAAAGATTCTTGTACTTCAGGCACTGAGGTGACTTTAAGGGTTATGAAGATTCTTATGCTTCAGGCACTGAGGTCCCAGGCTCAATCCCCTGTTTCACCATAACCCAAAGAAGTGGATTTTTACCATAAAAATGTATGATTTCTGTGTAATAAACTGGGGTGGCAGGGAGACTTAGCAAGACCTGCTTGCCTTTTATGTCCCTTTGTCTCTGATAATAGAACAATCATTTGCTTATGAAATATTGGCTTTGTTATTTTCCTGTGAGTTGGCTTCCCTAATTATAAATCACAAACCATAATCCCCTTCTTCTTAGCTCAGGTATGGTATATAAATTGGAATTGTATGACCCTCTTGATTCACTTATCTTTGGAATTCCCGTTCTTTCAAGATTAGATTTGCACTGTTATGCTAACAAGTCTTGTATTACAGAGGGTGTCTCAGCCGAAAACTCAGAAAGGTTGAGGAAAAATTAGTTTTCTTATCTATAACACCAGCCAACAGAAAGGTCAAAGTCCTCATTGCAAACATCCATCACTGTACATACTTCCTCAGGTCAACTTGATCTGCAAATAAAACACATGATAAGGCAAGCTGAATTATTTCAACAATGCAGCTAAGCAGGCCACAGTCAGAACCAAATTGCTTTCTGCTTACGCCTAGAGATCATTAGTGCTCATTTGATTCTGATGTGTTTGAAATAGGTTGGAATGGTCTTTAACTTTCTGGGTTTTTTTTGTTGTTGTTGTTCTCTAACTTTCTAACAGAATCAAACTGTTATTACCCTGCTCATTCCTAGTCCTGACCATTTTATTTTTCCTCTTCTTTACAAACAAAAAATGGACATATTGACAAGGTCCAGATGTAGCACATGCACACACACACGAGCTAAAATACTCTGAATTTTATTATATCAACATTGATACCAAACATTTGTATCAACTTTAGAGAAGTTAAAACTTTTACATTAAGAACAATAAACACAATCCTAACTATGGATACTGTGAATTCTTTATATGATAGTATGATGAATGTAGGGAATGATGTGCCATTCTCTACTCCCACATGAAAACTGTGAATTAATCCTGTGCTCATGAGGAAATCAAGGTTGGGACAAGATGTACAAGGTGTCCAGTTGGGAGGGAGTAGGTAGATAGCATAATAGTTATGCAAAGAGACTATCATGCCTGAGGCTCCAAAGTCTCAAGCTCAATCCCCTGTACCATCATAAACCAGAGATGAGCAGTGCTCTGGTAAAAATAAATAAAGACAACAAAATGTGTCCAGTTATTCATTAATGCAAAAAGAATCAGGAGTATACTTTTTCCAGTTGCAAAGCTTAATCTCTTTATAAAATTTATTATTTATTTAAAGAATTTTTTAATTTATTATTGGATAGAGACAGAGATAATTTAGAGGGGAGAAGATAGAGAAATAGAAAGGGACAGGGAGATACCTGCAGCCCTGCTTCACCACTCACGAAGTTTTCCCCTTGCAGGGCCTTGATCCCGGGTCCTTGTAATGTGAGTGTTTAACCAGGTGTACCACTGCCTGGCCCCCCAAAGCTTAATTTCAACATGTTGTTCTTCCCTTTTTTTCACTATTTTTCTTTTTTCTTCTGTATCAACCTCACTTGTCATGTCTGAAACCAAGTTGCCAAGCACTGCATATAATAGCCTTAGGTATGCTAGGTGTCTTGATTCTTTGTACTACACTATAAGTCAGAAAAGTTTTTAAAAAATCTAAAATCTGTGCTTCTAAAAGAAAGACTGAGGCATATGAAATATTTCAGCAATTAATTTGGGAAGTAAGTAATTCAAATTTTACAGCATACGGTGTAGCAGAAAGAGTGCTATGGAGCTCTTTGTAAAAAAAAAAGTTTATATAGACACAAGGGAGTAGGGGCAAGGGAACAATAATAAACAAACAAACAAACAAACAAAAACAGATTGGGGACTGCAAGGTCACTTTCCTTCAGAAGAGAATAGGGTTTGATATAGCTAAATTACCTAGCCAATGATGACTAGGTAATGCTTGAGTGACAGGTTTATGTTTCATTCCTGAAAGAGCAAAATCTGTGATTTAGTGACACTGATTGGAGCCTTCTTGTCTTATTTACAATAGCAGTAAGATACTGCTTAAGATGGAAAAAAGATGTTTCTTACACATAAACCTAGAAACAATTATAGAATTATGAGGATAATTATTTCCAGATGACTTTTAAAAGTTTATTAAAGGTGGCCAGGTAGTGGTGCACCTGGGTTAAGTGCATGTTTTACTATGTGCAAGGACCTGGGTTCAAGGACCTGGTCCCTACCTGCAAGGTGAAAGCTTCAGGAGCAGTAAAACAATGCTGCAGATATCTCCCTGTCTCTCTTTTCCCCTCCAACACCATTCACCTTCTGTCTCATCAAATAAAATAAATACATAAAATTTTAAAATAAAATCTTTAAAAGTTTCATTAAAATATAAATATGAATTTTTATACAATATTCATTAAAAATCTCAAGACATATCCAGAATATTCCCTTTCCATAAAGATCATGAAGAAATTATCAAAACCATCAAACAGGCGATATTCTGTGAGGTTGGACACTCCAGATCCTGTCCACCTCCCCTGGCCATTGGGGAGATAGAGATCAGAACGGCCCCTTGAGGGTCCTGGGGTAGCTCCACATGCTTAGGACAAAGTGTTCAGGGAGACAAGCAGTCAGCCCTGGGAAAGCCTCAGTGGGGCAACTCATTTATTGAAAGAAAAAGCAGGTGAATGTATCCATAACTCCAGGGGAAGGTTGAGGTAACAATTAACCCAAACACAGAGCAACACAATGTATCTTCACATTTTGACCAACAGACTGTTTGATCACAAGTAAAAGGTTACCATACAAGGTTTGGTCACAAGCTTTACAATGTACATTTTTCGGGAGGTAAATTGCAGTCATTCTAGGACAGGGGGTGGGGAGGCAGCTGAGTAATCAGGATGTTTGCTGTCAGTTTTAAGGTTAACTGAACACAGTAATTCATGGCTGTTAATTAGAGAAGGAAGGGCAGGGGGAGGTGGCATGTGTAGAAAGACACCCCTGTCTGGTTGTCCAGCCATGATAAATTCCAGAGACGGGGTTGGGGGGGGATCTGCCCTGTCTTGACCGAAAGGGAGAGTTGTAGGTCAGCCTGCTTGGATCTCATGGAAACAGCAGCCTGGACTTTCTGGGACAGTTGGCCACATTCTCCAACAATATATAAAGGTACATAAATAAAGTAGATTTTCATTCCTGCCAAGATTAGATTTAAGTAGTCTCAAGAGTGCTTTAATGATTGTGAAGGTTCTCTGGCCTTTCACATTTTAAATATTACATTTATATTAACCCTTTAATGTGATTTGCTATACATACTGATGTTACTTTGCACTAGAACAGGTGGAGATTTTTAGTTGTCAGCCAAATCATTATGTTTTTTTTTTTTCATAATTTGTTAGAATTTGGCATTTGGTGTCTGTTTTGAGCCAAATGGTTGGTATTAAGAAGGGAAGGTTAGTAAAATTAAAGCAGCTAGAAATGCTAACATAAAGATTGACAACATAAAAAGATAAAATATTATATGTAATATTTTCTTTAAACAGATTGTTTAAAATGCAATATAATACACCTAATGTTCATAAAATTGTATAGCAACATTGCTAATTTTAATAATAGTAGATCATTAAAGTGAATAAAAGACCAATGCTTACACTTAGAACTTGATATGAAAAAAAAGTTAAAATACAGTGCTTCAACAATAGTGATTCATAAATTATTTATTTTCCCTTTTGTTTCCCTTTTTATTGTTATTGTATTTATTGTTGTTGTTGTTACTGAAGTCATCTTTGTTGGATAGGACAGAGAGAAATGGAGAGAGGAGGGGAAGACAGAGGGGGGAGAGAAGCGACTCCCCTGCAGGTAGGGAGCAGGGGGCTTGAACTGGGATCTTTATGCTGGTCCTTGCGCTTTGCACCACATGTTCTTAACCCACTTAACCCGCTTAACCTGATGTGCTACCACCAGACTCCCACAATAGTTATTTATCATTTATAAATTTTCTAGTTATTTAAGCAGAATTATAACATACTATTAACTGTTAAAATATACACAAAATTATTATCACAGAATCCAAACTATATGTGCACAAAAAGATATGTATAGAGTAGATGTTTTGTTATGACAATTCATACAAAATAAAGCTGTGTAAGACGTGTTGATAAAATAATCACAATATGTGACAAAATAGAATTGTTTTCTCTCCCTTAAAAAATACATGGCAAAAATACTTGAGAAAATATTTAATTTTTATTTTGAATTTTTGTTAAAGATGGTGACTTGAGCAATGTGATCCTATTCCCTGTCAAGACCTCACTGGATTATGATAAAAGTGTATACTTATTAAGCAGCAAAATAGAGTAAGGGATTATTAAGAGATATGGAAAATGAAAGACAGCTATTGATGGGGTCCATAGCACTGTGAGATCAAGCTCCTCTGTGAGGATCTACTTACTAGCAGATAATGTCACAATGAGCTCAAGTCTCTCAAAAATTACTCATCATTCCTTTTATTTATTTATTTTGGCAAAGGTACTGAACAGGATTTCAAAAATCTGAAAATTCAGTAAAAATTAAATTTTAAGAACCAGTGAATCAATTTAATACAAGTAGTAATTCATGGGGCTGAAAATTGTTTATGCAACAACCCTAAGAAAAATTGGTATAGACTGGGGGAGGAAAAATCTATGATCTGATGGGGAAGTTGTCCAGGAAAATGGAAAACAGTCTATTTAACTGATCTGATGGAGGTGTAAATGATGTACAGTTACTGCTTCGAAGGCTTCAGTAGTATCAGTTCTTAGCAACATCGCCCCGCCAGATATTCGTCGGGATGCGGCATCATCTAAGTTCATTTCACACGTCTACGCTCGACTGGACCTGACCTGACCTGCCAATATACGCGGATATCTTCACCCACCCTGTTCAACGCTTGACGTCTCGTCGTCCAATCTGGTCTCCTACGCCTACACTGAACTTCTCTGTTCCAGACTCTTGGAAACAGAGCTGGCAGTCAGCTGAGGTAAAGAACAAACACCTCATCACAGACCCCTGCAAGCGTCAACCCGGCTTTGACCTAGCACGTTATGATTGGGCCCTCCTCAATTGCTATCGAACAGGCCATGGCCGGTGCGCCGCTATGTTCCATCGCTGGGGAGCCAGAGATGACCCGAACTGCCCCTGCGGCTACAGACAGACTATGACCCACATAGTCAACGACTGCCACCTCTCCAGATTCAAAGAAGGTCTCAAAACTTTACATCAGGCTAAACCTGATGCTGTTGACTGGCTACGGAAGAAGGGCAAATGCTAGAAGAAGAAGAAGTTTAATGGAGGCAAGGGAGGAAGGCAGGAGAGGTTGGAAAGGAACTGAAATTCTGAATTAAAGGATACCAGAAAGATGACAGTCTAACAGGATCCATACTCTTTTTTGAATTCATTATTAGGAATAAAAATCTATACAAATAGTTAAGTACTGGTGTGATGATGAGGTAAGAGATAGTTCATCTCATAGACTGAGCATATACGAGTAACAGGTGCCCGAGTAACAGGTAGTTGGAACCCAGGCTACAGCATGAGAGTACCATGCAGTGGAGGAGCTTCATAGGCATGGAACTGTGCTCTTTCTCTCTGCCTCTTATCCCTTTTATGCCCCTCATCCTCTATCTAAATAGTTTGCAGGGAGTGGAGCAACTATGTAAGCATGAAGTCCCAGAGAAAACCCTGGAAGGAAACTAATGTAAAACCCTTTAAAAAAAAAAACTGCCAAGTATGAAAACTGAAAAACTTGAATAACTAACAAGGATTTATATGACTATGTTTCATGGCTGTTGTGAATTGTTAAGTCCATGGATTATAGCAATATTGTCCTTAGCAGTCAGATTCTGAAGAATTTAGGGGTTAAGTGATAGTGCATATAAAGTCCCAGTTTTGGATGTGTTTGCATGCAAAACAATCTCAGAGGGAAAATATGGAAGAAGACACATTTGGCAAATGATTTAAGACTACTGATCTAAGTAATAGAAATATCAGCTTGTATTGTATCACAGTGTAAGTTTAAGACATTTTATTAATGCCTGCAAACAAAAGAGAATCAAGAGAAATAAAGAAAAATATGAAAAAAAATAGCTCAGGAAATTATTATACCAGAAAAAAAAAAGACAAATTGATTGACCCCATAGCAGCAGTAAAATTACTATCACACATCATTACTTATTAACAGCCAGAGCACAAAATCAAGAAATTAATCTAACTGGAAAGCTGATAGTGGAATAGATATTGTAATAAAGTTAAATTTTAATAGTGCATATCAGGTAATAAAGGATAACATGTAAAAAATAAAAGTCAAACAATAGCTGTGAACATGTATTATTTTGATGCATGGGTGCAACCATGAGACAAATTAGGAGAATCAAAGCACAATGTTTAGTGAAGTCTCTCTGAGGGATTCCTTTGTGCACATATGTGGCAGAATTTGCCTGTGTTTAATATAAACTTCTGGGAATGAGTAGCTTTCTTGATAATTTTAAATTATTATATTGGTAGTATTTATATACGTTTCTCATATTTGGGAGCTACTCCCTGCCAAGATACAGCTTTCTAGTCCTATTATTAACTCTGACATTATCTTCCCATATAACACCTTTATCCCACCTGCATGGTAGCTGTCAGGATCAAGCAAAAATTTGTATTCATGGGCCCTTTGGAATATACCTAAAATAGACTTCCTAGCTTTTTCCAAAATCAAGACCCAAAATCTCATCTGCTATGCCCTTACCTTTAGCTTCCTGATTATTAAACAATCTGTTGTGATTTATATCTTAATGCATGTCATTTACCAAGTTGCAGCTGCTACTATGATGTCAGTCTGACATCTCAAGGCAGATGACCTCACCAATATGTCCTGGTACCCCACCTTTCCAGAGCCCTACCTCACTAGAGAAATACAGAACTAGATTTGGAGTATGGATTGATCTTCCAATGTCCATGATGAGCAGAGAAGCAATTACAGAAGCCAGACCTCCCACATTCTGAACCCCATAATGATTCTGGGTCCATACTTCCAGAGGGATAAAGATTAGGGAAACTTCCAATGGAGAGGATGGTATATGAAACTCTGGTGGTGGGAATTGTATGGAATTGTACCCCTCTTATCTTACAATCTTGTCAGTCATTATTAAATCAATAAAAAAATAAATGATGTTAAACTCGCATAAATTGTCTTTGCAGTTAATTTAATCAAAGTAGTGTATATAGATTATGGGATGTTTCCATTGAACTACCATGCATCAGGTGGTTCAGGATTCTGTGTGAACTTTAGGAACCAGACAGAATCTGCATATCAGGGACAAGTAGACACTGTACTGAAGGAAATAAAACCCTTGAGAGTGTGTAAATTTACTTTTTAGAGCTTTACCTTAAGTTCATAAGAGAGCAGAGTTTTAAATACCATGGCTGCCAGTTCTTAGCAACATCGCCCTGCCAGATATTCGTCGGGATGCGGCATCATCTAAGTTCATTTCCCACATCTACAGTCGACCGGACCTGCCAATATACGCGGATATCTTCTCCCACCCTGTTCAACGCTTGATGTCTCATCACCCAATCTGGTCCCCTACGCCTATAATGAACTTCTCTGTTCCAGTCTCTTGGAAACAGAGCTGGCAGTCAGCTGAGGTCAAGAACAAACACCTCATCACAGACCCCTGCAAGCATCAAACCCGGCTTTGACCTAGCACGTTATGATTGGGCCCTCCTCAATTGCTATCGAACAGGCCATGGCCGGTGAGCCGCTATGTTCCATCGCTGGGGAGCCAGAGATGACCCGAACTGCCCCTGCGGCTACAGACAGACTATGACCCACATAGTCAACGACTGCCACCTCTCCAGATTCAAAGGAGGTCTCGAAACTTTACATCAGGCCCAACCTGATGCTGTTGACTGGCTATGGAAGGGCAAACACTAGAAGAAGAAGTATCCAGAACACATTGTGAAGGAAGATGAAGATCCTGAGAGTCTACACTGTATGTGTCAGGATGTCACCACTCGTGAAACTTGGCAAGAATCTTAACAATACTTTATATGGGGGTTTTATGGTGATGTACCTGGTTAAATATACATGTTAAAATGTGCAAGAAGGGTTCCAGGAAGATGGCGGACTGAGAAGCTGCTAGCAGCGTGTGCTCTGATCACATCTTCTGGAAACGGTAGGATTTTCTGCCTTTAGCAGGCCAGTCAATAAGGGGTCCTAGTGGTGACACCAAAGAGGTGACTATAATTTAATTTGGGTTAAGAGTTAGAGTGAAGGTGGCATGGACTAGTGGGCGGGCTGCTCCAGACTTCCCAGGCAGCAGCGGGCAAGGCGGGTGCGCCAGGCATTGTCCTCCACCTGGGAAGGCGGCTCCTCCGCCGGTTGCAGAGTGCTGCTGGGCGGCCGGCAGAGGACCTGGAGGGAGCACTATAGCTCGGGGGCTTTCTCTTGGGAGTCTCCAGGGACCACCGCGACCCTGAGGGCAGATCCAAAGACTTCTTAAGTATAGCTCTCATTGAATCAAAGGACTTGGAGCTAGTTTTCATTTTCGAGAAATCCTTTAAAAAAGTCTGGGGGGGGGGTTCCCGGAAGATGGGGGACTGAGAAGCTACTAGCCTCTGAGGTCTGAACACATCCCCTGGAAACAATAGGATTTTCTGCCTTTAGCAGGCCAGCCAATAAGGGGTCATAGCGGTGACAAGGAGGTGACTATAACTTAATTTGGGTTAAGAATTAGAGTAGGGGAAAAAAATTCTTTTTTCTTCAATTTTCAAGCATACCTCCCCCCCCCCCCATAAGCAGTCCCTGGGGACCAGCTCCTAGCAGGATACCCCACACCACCAGACAGGGTGCTTTTTTGAATTCACTGATACACATTTGGGAAGTTCTTTACACTGCTCTTTAATTACAACTCTTTTTCTTATCTTCTCCCTTTTCTCTCTCTTGTCTCTCTCTCTCTATTTTTTTTTAATCTTGTCATACACTTCTTCCTTCTTCTTTGCTTTTCTGAATTTGTGAATTACTTTGGGGAAGAAATCTGACTCAGAGTGGACTCTCTATGTGTTTATCTCTGCTCTAGTTCCTTTTCCCCTCTTGTTACCCCTAGAATATACAGTGGATAGTAGATTTGCATAACTGTCTATTCTTGCTATCCTCTCTTTTCTCTTTCTTCACTGGGATTTGGTTACTATTTTTTCACGGACTGGAGAAATTGTTTGGCTAACTAGTAACGATTAAACTTCTTCAATACTTACTTCAATTGCTACTGTAATTCCGGAGGTTGGTGAGTGCAATTGTCATAAAGGTATTTAGTACAGTGTTACTTGTACTCAAGACACAACAACTGAGGAACAACAGAGCATAAAAAAAAGAAAAAGAAACACATAAATAAAAAAAAATGGGTAGATCAAAAACAAATAAAACTGCTACTCCAATGAATGAAGACAAGAGCCCAGAAGAAACTACAAATCAGCCAGAAGTAATCAATAGTAATACAATAATAGTGGGAGACTTCAATACCCCACTCTCACACTTAGACAGATCAACAAAGCAGAGAACCAAGAAAGATACAAGAGAATTGAATGAAGAGATTGACAGACTAGACCTCTTGGACATTTTCAGAGTCCTTCACCCCAAAAAACTGGAATACATCTTCTTTTCTTTTCTTTTCTTTTTTTTTTTTTTGCAAGTTGCTTTTATTTACAATGTCAACTTTTTAAAAGGTCAGGTCACTAAAGTTAACTGGACAATAAACCAGGCAGAAATTGCTTTACAAAATGAGGGGAAGCCCAAAATGCCACTTTCTCTAGAGAACCCACAGTTCAGTTTTATTCAGAACAAAGAAAAAAAAAAGAAAACTTTTGATCATACTATGAAAAACTCAGCCGTAAGTCTGGAATCTGTACTCAAAACTACACATGCAAAGACGACAATATTCTGCTAATACAATTGATTTGCTGCTGCATTTTCTACTGTTTGTCTAATATTAACAATTATAAACAGAGCAGTGCAACTAGTATTTGGAACAATCCTTACAGTGTTACAGTGTCAGGCACAGCATTTCACTTCTCTTCACACCACTGGTTCTCTTTGCGTGCCTGGGCTTCTTCTTCTTCAGTAAAATCATTTTTTATATTGAAAGTCTTACGAATCTCCTCAGGAGTTTTCCCCTTGATCATATTGGCAACAGTCTTGCAAGTGACATCAAGCAAACCTTTAATGTCTAAGTCATTTTCAGCCAGAATAAGTTCAAAAAGTGTTCCTTGGTCAACTTTCAGGAATTTATGGTCCCAAACAGGGATATCATCTGTTCACTTCTCTTTATTCTCATCATCCTCAGGAGGAGGAGGGTCATCCTTGTGGTGGGTGCACCATTGAATAACCTTTTTTAATACTGCTGCATTAACATTTGGTAGGGGAACTGGATCATCATCTCCTTCATCATCCATTCCTAAACCTTCAAACATGGTCTTGATAGTCACAGACTGTTTGGCAATTTCCACATCAACTTCAAATATTTCTCCAACAGAACTCTGCAACTTAATTGAAGGCATGGTGCTGGGTCTCCAGGAGCATGCCACCAGAGAATGACAAAAACAGAGTGGCATCAAGAGGACTAGAAGAGAAAGACGAAGAATAAGGCTACTACTACACCTCCTTTTCAAATCCACATAACACATACTCAAGGATAGACCACATGTTAGGCCACAAAGACAGCATCAATAAATTCAAGAGCATTGAAATCATCCCAAGTATCTTCTCAGACCACAATGGAATAAAACTAACATTTAACAACAAACAGAAAATTATTAAGTCACAGAATTTGGAAACTAAACAACATACTCCTTAAGAACCACTGGGTCAGAGACTCACTCAAGCAGGAAATTCAAATGTTCCTGGAAACAAATGAAAATGAAGACACAACCTATCAAAATATTTGGGACACAGCTAAAGCAGTACTGAGAGGGAAACTTATAGCCATACAATCACATATTAAACACCAAGAAGAAGCTCAAATGAATGACCTTACTGCACACCTCAAGGACTTAGAGGAAGAGGAACAAAGGAAGCCTAAAGCAACCAGAAGGACAGAAACCACTAAAGTTAGAGCAGAAATAAACCACATCGAAAATAAAAGAACCATACAAAAGATCAATGAAGCCAAATGTTGGTTCTTTGAAAGATTAAACAAAATTGACAAACACCTAGCCAGACTCACCAAACAAAAAATAGAGAAAACTCAAATTAATAGAATTGTAAACGATGCAGGAGATATCACAACTGACACCACAGAAATCCAGAGAATCCTGAGAAACTTCTATAAAGAACTATATGCCACCAAGCTAGAGAATCTGGAAAAAATGGAACAATTCCTAGAAACCTATGCACTTCCAAAACTGAACCAAGAAGAACTACAAAATCTAAATGCACCAATCACAGACAAAGAAATTGAAACCGTTATTAAGAATCTCCCCAACAACAAAAGTCCTGGACCAGATGGCTTCACAAACGAATTCTACAAAACTTTCAGGAAACAGTTAATACCCATACTTCTTAAGCTATTCCATAAGATTGAAGAAACAGGAATACTCCCTTCCACCATTTATGAAGTCAACATCACCCTGATACCAAAAGCTGATAGGGACAGAACAAAAAAGGAAAACTACAGACCATTATCTCTGATGAACATAGATGCCAAAATATTAAACAAGATCTTGGCCAACTGGATACAGCAACACATCAAAAAGATTGTTCATCATGACCAAGTGGGATTCATCCCAGGAATGCAAGGCTGGTTCAACATCCGTAAGTCAATCAATGTCATTCACCACATCAATAAAAGCAAAGTCAAATACCACATGATTATCTCAATAGATGCAGAGAAAGCCTTTGACAAAATCCAACACCCATTCATGCTCAAAACTCTACAAAAAATGGGAATAGATGGGAAATTCCTCAAGATAGTGGAGTCTATATATTGCAAACCTACAGCCAACATCATACTCAATGGACAGAAGCTGAAAGCATTCCCCCTCAGATCGGGGACTAGACAGGGCTGTCCACTGTCACAGTGACTCTTCATCATAGTATTGGAAGTTCTTGCCATAGCAATCAGGCAAGAGAAAGAAATCACAGGAATACAGATTGGAAGGGAAGAAGTCAAGCTCTCACTATTTGCAGATGATATGATAGTATACATAGAAAGACCTAAAGAATCCAGCAGAAAATTTCTGGAAGTTATTAGGCAATATAGCAAGGTATCAGGCTACAAAATCAACGTACAAAAATCAGTGGCATTTCTTTATGCAAACACTAAATCTGAAGAAGAAGACATCCAGAAATCACTCCCATTTACTGTTTCAGCAAAATCAATCACATACCTAGGAATAAAATTGACCAAAGAAGTGAAAGACTTGTATGCTGAAAACTATGAGTCGCTACTCAAGGAAATAGAAACTGATACCAAGAAATGGAAAGATATCCCATGCTCATGGATTGGAAGAATAAATATCATCAAAATGAATATTCTCCCCAGAGCCATATACAAATTTAATGTAATACCCATCAAAGTTCCACCAGGCTTCTTTAAGAGAATAGAACAAACACTACAATCATTTATCTGGAACCTGAAAACACCTAGAATTGCCAAAACCATCTTAAGGAAAAGAAACAGAAATGGAGGCATCACACTCCCAGACCTTAAACTATATTATAAAGCCACCATCATCAAAACAGCATGGTACTGGAACAAAAATAGGCACATAGACCAGTGGAACAGAATTTAAAGCCCAGAAGTAAATCCCAACACCTATGGGCATCTAATCTTTGATAAGGGGGCCCAAAGGATTAAATAGAAAAAGGAGGCTCTCTTCAATAAATGGTGCCGGGAAAACTGGGTTGAAACATGCAGAAGAATGAAATTGAACCACTTTATCTCACCAGAAACAAAAATCAACTCCAAATGGATCAAAGACCTAGATGTCAAACCAGAAACAATCAAATACTTAGAGGAAAACATTGGTAAAACACTTTCCCACATACACCTCAAGGACATCTTTGATGAATCAAACCCAATTGCAAGGAAGACCAAAGCAGAAACAAACCAATGGGACTACATCAAATTGAAAAGCTTCTGCACATCCAAAGAAACTTTTAAACAAACAGAGAGAACCCTCACAGAATCGGAGAAGATCTTCACATGACAGACATCAGACAAGAAACTAATCACCAAAATATATAAAGAGCTCAACAAACTTAGCACCAAAATATCAAATGACCCCATCCAAAAATGGGCAGAGGATATGAACAAAACATTCACCTCAGAGGAGATCCAAAAGGCTAACAAACATATGAAAAACTGCTCTAGGTCACTGATTGTCAGAGAAATGCAAATTAAGACAACACTAAGATACCACCTCACTCCTGTAAGAATGGCATACATCAAAAAGGACAGCAGCAACAAATGCTGGAGAGGATGTGGGGACAGAGGAACCCTTTTACATTGCTGGTGGGAATGTAAATTGGTACAGCCTCTGTGGAGAGCAGTCTGGAAAACTCTCTCAGAAGGCTAGACATGGACCTTCCATATGATCCAGTAATTCCTCTCCTAGGGTTATACCCCAAGGACTCCATAACACCCAACCAAAAGAAGTTGTGTACTACTATGTTCATAGCAGCACAATTCATAATAGCTATAACCTGGAAGGAACCCAGGTGCCCAACAACAGATGAGTGGCTGAGAAAGCTGTGGTATATATACACAGTGGAATCCTACGCAGCTATCAAAAACAATGAACCCACCTTCTCTGATCCATCTTGGACAGAGCTAGAAGGAATTATGTTAAGTGAACTAAGTCAGAAAGATAAAGAGGAGTATGGGATGATCCCACTCATCAACAGAAGTTAACTAAGAAGTTCTGAAAGGGAATCTAAAAGCAGGACCTGATCAAATTGTAAGTAGGGCACCAAAGTAAAAACCCAGTGGTGAGGGGTAGACATGCAGCTTCCTGGGCCATGGATGGTGGGGGGGTGGGAGTGGGTGGGAGGGATGGGTCACAGTCCTTTGGTGGTGGGAATGGTGTTTATGTACACTCCTAGCAAAATGTAGACATATAAATCAGTAGTTAATTAATATGAGAGGGGGAAAATCAATTGGATGTCTCAAAGTTTCTCAAAACACAAACTGAATCCTTTTAATATATAGGCTGTGTATTTGATATGCAGACTCTCTCAAAATCCTAGACCAAGTAGATTAGAAGCATCCAATAGCACAGCTATATACAAGATACTGGATACTGTACAGAAAACCATAACAAAAGGACTTTTCAAAGTTAACCCAATTACCAAATAATGTGATGATAACATTAACTATTGATTGTCTTTTTGAACACTAAGACAACAGGAACCTCACATCTCCACTATAGAGCCCCTACTTCCCCCAGTCCTGGAACCCTTGGATAGGGCCCACTTTCCCATATGCATCTCCCAATCCAAACCAAATAATATTGCATCCGCCGATCACAACCTAACCAATGCAACGATTGCCACCTCAACATGCTTCACCTCAGACTGTGTCCAGAGACTTCACGTGTGGAATGACAACCCTTCAGCTTCATTACTCGGGTGAGACCTTTCCTTTTATAGTACACTCTAATTTCATCTCAGGTAGTTCACTTTCTAACAAAGTCCCATAACCTAGATATACACCAGTTTCTGTGAGAGAGAGCTGATGTGCACACGTATCCATAAACTACTGCAAAATACATACCTGAAAGCAGAAGTACACTAGAGTTTGCAGTGAGTATCCCCCTAACACTTCCTCTCCACTATTCCAAGCTTGGGATCCATGATTGCTCAACAAATTGTTTGGCTTCTTATGTTAACTCTCTTTTCAGTCACCAGGTTCCAGATGCCACCAGGATGCTGGCCAGGCTTCCCTGGATTGAAGACCCTACCAATGTGTCCTGGAGCTCAGCTTCCCCAGAGACACACCTTACTAGGGAAAGAGAGAGGCAGACTGGGAGTATGGACCGACCAGTCAACGCCCATGTTCAGCGGGGAAGCAATTACAGAAGCCAGACCTTCTACCTTCTGCAACCCTCAACGACCCTGGGTCCATGCTCCCAGAGGTCTAGAGAATGGGAAAGCTATTATGGGAGGGGGTGGGGTATGGAGATTGGGTGGTGGGAATTGTGTGGAGTTGTACCCCTCCTACCTTATGTTTTTGTTCATTAATCCTTTCTTAAATATAAAATAAAAAAAATGTGCAAGGACCTGGGTTCAAGCCCCCAGTCCCCATCTATGGGGGGAAGCTTCACAAGTGGTGAAACAGATATCCCCTCTTCTCTTTTTTTTCTGTCTCCCACTTTTCTCTTTCTCTCTCTCTCTCTCTCTCTCTCTCTCTCTCTCTCTCTCTCTCTATATATATATATATATATATATGTATATGTATATGTACATATGATTCAAAATAAGTAATAATTTCTATAATACATATAGATAATATATTTAGGTGGATAATTTACACAACACTCCAGATTACTTAGACAACAAATCTCGTAAAGAAGAGATCTGTAAAGTTGTAAACCTGACTTTTATGCCCCCCTCTTTTTTTGACAAATAGCATTATTGAAATAAATAAAAAATGTCAATTAATCTACCCACTTTATATGCAAGATTGAAGGGCATCTGATATATTTACAGAAAGACTCTATGATCAGTGCAGTTAATCCTAGATTCTTTTTGTGGTCCTAGAGTTCTGTATGTGTGTGATTTGTACAGATCATAGAGAAAAATTCAGATAGAGAGAAAGAAGGAGAAAGAGACAGAGATGGAGAAAGAAAGCACTGCTACATATTTCCTGAAGCTGTTGTGCATGGTGTTCTCTCGAGGTACCAGATGCTTGAATGTGCATCATGGTGCTCAGTAAAGTGTACACTGTGCAAGGTATGTTTCTGTCCTGCTTGCCCTAGAATATTTTTGTCATCTCAAAATTCATCTCTAGTTCCTTTCACTATTGTATGAATAGTGAAGATATGGGGTGATTGTATAGAGGAAGTCCAGACCAGGTCAAGCTCATTGATATGGGACCATTAAGCATACTCTACATCTGCTGTAGAAATCTAATGTGTTAGACAGAGATCTGTGAGTGATTGGTTGGTTTGAATGGGGACCAAAACGTAGCCTCCAGACAGTATGAAGTGTTACGCTTACCTTGGTTCACCTTAGAGGAAGGGGTTCAAATGCTCAGAAAGATTGCAATCTTTGTAGCACTGCAAATTACAATTGCCTGTTGAATTGCTTCACCATTCCTTAAGCTTCCTCCCTGTACGTGGGGACCAGGGACTTGAACCTGGATCCTTGGACAAGGTAATATGTATGATTTGTAGGAACACCGAACTGTAAGGACACACCATGTTCTACCCTCTGGAAATGATTTTCAGAGTATCCTGGCCTATCTTTGGATAGCTCTATGATTCTCAGTGGGTCAGACATCACAGTAAGAGGTATGGCCTTTGAACTGAAAAGCCTAAATAGAGTGGAAATCCCAGGGTGTTAGAACCTACTGGGGGCATTAAATCACTAAGGATCAGGTGGGTGTGGTTACTGTGATGGAGAGCAAAGTCAAACATTTATCAGGGCTCACTGACTCTCAACAGACATAAGTGTTGCCTAGCTGCTCTGTTTTTTTAGAACTGAAAGAGACAGGAAGCCTATTACATTGGTCTATGTAAGGAGAACAGTACTAGGCTAAGGGAGCAAGAATCTAATCTGAATCACACAAACAGAGTCACTGTCTTTGAACATTTTTTTTTTTTTAGGCTTGAACAACTTCAAAAACCGACAACAAGCAGTATGACAGGTAGGTCATATATTTTCAGAAGGACACTGGCATTCTTTCCAAAATTTACCTTGTTAACCTTCCAAACCACCAGAAGGGAGTTACTGCCTTTTATCAGGATAACTAAACATTAAGGGAAATGCACTAACCAAACTTTTGTGATGGGTACTTTTTTTTTATATACAAGAGCACTGCTCAACTCTACCTTATGGTGGTACTGGACATTGAACCACTGGACCTCCACTGCTTCAAGCCTGGTCTATTGTGCTAACAATCATGTTATCTATGTGACCTTTTGGAGTACCTGTTTCTTGAATCAACTTGAACTGATGTTAATTCCAGTAGACACAATTTATCTTTATTATTTTATTTTATTATTTACTTTAATTTTATTAGTGCCTTAATATCAAGTTACAAAATTATAAGATAACAAGGGTATAACCCTACACCATTCCCACCACCAGAATTCTGAATCCCCATTCCCTCCATTGGAAGCTACAGTAGTTCTTCCAAGGTCACAGGTATGGGTTGGCTATTATTTCTATAAATTTCTATATTTTTATGTATTTGCCCATTTTTCCATGTTTTCTTTTCCTTTCTAAGTCACACCTATACATGTTACTACTCCTGAATGTCCGAGTTCAGTGCTCTCTGGTTATCTTTCCCTTATTATTTCTCTTCCTCTGAGAGTATAGACCAAAATTCTTTCTGGGGTGTAGAAGGTGAAAGGTCTGGCTTCTGTAATTGCTTCTCCACTGGACATGGGCATTGACAAATTGGTCCATAGCCCAAGCCTATTTCTATCTTTCCCTACTGGGATAGGGCTCTGGATCAGTGAAGGTCTAGGATAAATTGGTGAGGTCATCTGCCCAGGGTGGAAAGAAGTGAGTGAATATATTTTAGGTATGTTTCTAGGGGCCTATGACTTTCATAATTTTTGTTTGAGATTGATAGCTAACATGGAGGTGGATAAAAATATTGTTTGAGAAGATGGTGTCAGAGTTGAGAATAGGACTAAAATATCAGATTAGGGCAGAGAGTATCTCCACATTTTGAAGAAAATCTATGAGTAAAATTAACTGTTTACTCCATCAACCTGACCCAGGGCCCATATATACTTACACTTAGCAGAGGAGCCCGTGTAACCTCTGAGTTCCTGTCAGTCTAAGCTCACAGTTCATGGTCACAGCTGGGAACATTCTAGGCTCATTTCAGCACAAGTCTTTCTAAAGTGGCAGACTAGTTTGATCCAGCCTCCCTTCAGAGAGTGGGGCAGTCCCTATCTTTGTTACTTTATAGAGAGGACAAGTTCCTGGAGTGACCCACAAGAGCGCTTATGCTAGTGTTCCTGGTACAAGTGACCGGTGATGGTGGAGAAAGGGATCATTAGAGGTCTAGGCCCATGATATTTTTGTGATATTTTATAATAATATTTTTATTATTTCCATGACTAGGGCCCCAGGTGATGAGGCGGTGTGAAGACACAATTTATTATATTTGTCACACTCAGGGTAAGGGACGTAGATATTCACAATTCAATGGAGCTTTTTCTCAGAACAGTTTCATGGCATGATTATTTGTTTGCTGATAGTATCTTGTATATTTCTCTCAGTTCAAGAAAGAATAATTGGCATAGGACTACTAAAATACTGGAAGATACATATTACTACCCAATTTATAGAATAAGGTCAGCTGAGGGGAAAATTCTCAAATGGAAGTCATTAGGATTACATCAAGATAGAGACATGTTAAGATAAAAGATAAAATCACATTGCGGGCAGGATTACAGAAATTAGGGCCACCATCAAGGTTTTGAAAAATTCAGGGGTAGTGAACCTACTCTATTCCATTCAACTTTCATAACTGATCCTTGAAGAGGATTAATAGATCTTGAATAGTGGCAGAATTATCAGAAACTAAACCACATGCTGTCTCTCCCTGTAGTTGTATGGCCTATGTGGTCTGACTACTTAGCCATATCAAAATCCCTTAGTATATGGTGTGCAGGTGTTGACTTAGCAAGTGTTGTTTCTCTCCATTCTTGTCTCTATAAGCTGCCAGAGGCACTACCTTTAAAACTAGCAAGTCAGTAATAAACCTTGAGTATCCTACTTCAGGCATATGTCAACTCTAAGCCCCATTTCATTCACTGGAATCTGAACTGCGTTTCCCTTTCCCAAGAACAAACATGGTTCACTACAGGGAACCAAAACCTAGTGAACAAGGAGGAGTTACTGAGCTAGACTTAATGGCAGGTGTGTGTGGTGTGTAAAAAGGATATAAATAAAACAATAATTCAGGGTATTACAGGTTAGCTCTCAAACTCAAGTAGATTTTTAAGACATAGGTTCCTAGGAACATAGCTAAAATATATATCCCAGCTTCCATCCACCTTAAGGTCCCTACATTCATCTTCTCTATTCCTACTATGGTTCTTGATTATTAAACATTTTATCCTGCTTTCCATCTTACTGCCTTTCAGCCACCAAGTTTGATGCTACTATGATTCTGACATGACTTCCCTGGGCAGATGACTTCACCAATTTATCCTAGACCCTCACTGCTCCAGAGCCCTATCCCACTAGGGAAAGATAGAAATAGGCTGGAGGTATGGATTGACTTTCCAATGCCTATGTCCAGTGGAGAATCAATTATAGAAGCCAAAACTCCCACCTTCTGCACTCCAAAAAGCATTTTGGTCCATACTCCCAGGTGGGGAAATGATTGGGGAAATAATTCACAGGGCTCTGTATCCCCATTCTACAAGGATCCAAAGCATTGTTCCAGGATTCTCGTTTTTATTTTATTTTTTAAAGTTTTTTTTTAACTTTATTTATTTATTTCCTTTTGTTGCCCTTGTTGTTTTATTGTTGTAGTTATTATTGTTGTTGTTACTGATGTCGTCATTGTTAGATAGGACAGAGAGAAATGGACAGTGGAGGGAAAGACAGATGGGGAGAGAAAGATAAACACTTTCAGACCTGCTTTACCACCTGTGAAGCAACTCCCCTGCAGGTGGGGAGCTGGGGACTTGAACCAGGATCCTTACTTAGATCCTTGCACTTTGTGCCACCTGCGCTTAACTGGCTGCACTCCCACCCGACTCCCAGATCATTTTTATACCATTACTGAAAGGGAAACGATTCTAGAAAGCACCAGAAGAAGTCAGGCACTGTTTCTTTTATCTGAGAAAGAAGAAGAAAGAAAGCCACGTGAAAGTAGTAATAGGTGTAGATGTGACTTAGGAACCAGCAGTACTGCTTTATTGCTTGTGAAGCTTCCCCCCTGCAGGTTGGGTCCAGAGACTTGAACTCTAGACACAGTAACATCTATGCTTAATAGATGAGCCATCACTTGGTCCTGCCATTGTTTAAAATTTTTTTGCTTCAAATGACACCTCCTTAGAAACTAAAGTTCTTAATTTAAATGAAGTTGACTTATCAATATTTTCCAATATGGAATATTTTTTTGGGGTGGGGTATATTTCTCTATGGATCCAAACACAGAGGGATTTCCAACATAATCCCATAGTCTTTGCTGTTTTATCATTCACATCTAGATCTAAAATCCATTTAAAACTGTCTACTTAGTACAATTTAGTTATTGGTTTTAAATAATTTCCTTATTAAAAATCTATTTATTTATATAATATTGGAGAGAGAAAGAAAGAAATTGAGACAGGGGATAAATAAAGAGGGGATAAATAAAGAGAGATGCCTGCAGCCACTCCTGAATCTTTCTCCCTGCAGATGGTACCAAGGGCTTGAACTTGAGTTCTTTCATACTGGCTTGCACTTAACCAGGTCTGCCACTGCCTGGCCCCTCTTAATAATTTCTATTGTGATGTACAGTTTATCCAGTACCACCAGAGTAAAACTTGTCTTTTTTCAATTATATTGCAGTTGTGAATTGAGCATTCATTATGTTAGTGTGTATTTTTACAATCCTCATTTCATTCAGTTGTTTGATTTGTTGATTCTTATGGAAAAAATGTCAATATGGCTCATTTATAATAGCTTGCGAATAAGCTTAATATTGGATACATGATATCTGTGAAGCAAGTGATTTTATTAAATTGTTTTCCTGAGTTTATCTCTTGAATGTAACATGAAAATAATAACCTGCTGATTTACATACTATTATATGTACTATACCCCATGGGGAACTTTTATTTTGGAGACTACTCTGAATGTATAAATTAATATGTGAAATTCTTCACCTTTATGATATTGATCTTTTCAACTTCTGATCAGAAAATAACACCATTTCTTAGGACATTGAAAGTTTTCTCAGAGACAGTAAGATAGTTCACTTGGAAGGGTGTCTGCTTTGCCAGGCATATTATCCAGGTTCTTAGGTTTAAACCTTGCCCCGCTCCCCCCATGGCACAGAGGGAGCTTCTGTGATGAGGTGTCTTTCCCTCCCTCCCTCCCTTCCTCCTTCCCTTTGACTTCCTGTCTCTATCTCTTCATCTACAAATATAGGCCCAGATCAGTGAAGCCCCAGTGATGACAAAAAATTATATTCAACGGCTTTTATAGGTTTATGTGTCAATAATGTAATGCTGTGATTGGATTTATTCTTTCTCTCTTTCTTTTCTTTTTTTTTTCTTTTTTGCCAACAGGGCTCTCATTGAGGCTCTGTGCCTGTACAAGAAATTCACTGCTCCTGGTGACCATTGCTCCTTTTTTTAATTAGATAGGACAGAGAGAAATTGTGAGAGGAGGTGGAGATAGAGAGGAAGAGAGAAAGAATGACATATGCAAATCTGCTTCACTGATAATGAAGCTTCTTCCTAGTAGGTGGAGATTGGGACCTTGAACCTGAGTCTGTGTACATGGTAACATGTGCTCTTAACTGAGTACACTATTGCCTGGCCCTGGATATATTCATTTTTATTGGAGTTTTCTATACCATTTAATATACAATTAAAATATTATTCACATGACAGTTTATTATCCCATTTTCAATATTTATATTACATGTTGACACCATTATTATTTTCAATATATTATAATGTATTGACATCACATTAATACTTTCAGTAGGTATTGGATGCCCGTGATATAAAGATTCTTTTCTCTTTGAAAGTATTTTAGGAAAGCCCTTAATAATTACTTTTGCATTTGCAAACTTATTAAAAATCTGCTAATGACCTAGGACTAAACTATATGCTCTGTGTATTAAAACATGCATCCTCTATTGAAATGCCTGTAGTAAAGGTGACATTCTATTCTTAAGTAGTTACTATATACTGACTCATTTGTTTAGTGAGGAAGGGGCCTTTGTTTCCACTCTGGCACTTATGGTACCAGGCATCAAACCCACTTCTTGTCTTCAACTGCTGAGCTCCTTCTGAATCCTAATTTCATCCCTATTATTTTTAAAGAATTTGCATTGTTGCATTAAAACCATCATTAGGGGGCTTCTGTATCTCTGTTATATCTGAGGTTTCTTTCATGCTTATCTCTCAGTCCATCAGAGTGGGTGAATTCTTCTATTTCTTCATAATAGCTGATGCACATCGGGGCTCTGGATCCAGGGTCTGTGTGAAATGAGACTGGGAAGGTCTGACTGTCCTTCTCTCAGACTGTGCATGCTGGGTGTGTGGAAGTTGGGCATATCCTGGATGGGAGGTCGCTTACCAGGCAGGGCTGGAGAACAGCTGTGTGGAAAGGTCAGGCAGAAAGGGCAGCATATTCCTAAAGTGAAAGCCCTCAATGTCCAGTAAAGACTGTGGGAAGCATTTTCATGGGGTACAGTAAAGTGGAGGCCAGGAGTCTGCTGCCCTGGAGCACTGAGAGAACAGCAGTTTCTAAAGCATACTCAGCCCATAAAGCAGGCAGCAGCTAGGCCTACTCTGTCAGAGTGAACCTTCTCACCGGTCCCACTGAGCTGTAGCAAGAACAGTGTAAGTCTGTACTCTTCCCATGAATTACAAGTGGGTACCTCTGAGGCAGGCATGTGAGCTGTAGCAGAACATGCTTCTGGAACTGGGTTGTAGCCATCATCCAGGAGTACTAACTCTTTGCTCCCTGAACAGAGTTGGCTGGAATGTAGAGAGTAGCTGTGGGAGCCTTTATTCTTCCCCCTACCCTTCCTTCTCCTTAACTGAGCTTGGAGAGTTTAAGGTTTCTTGTAGACCTTGATCAGCATGGTTGTAGTCAATTACCATGAGAAGGCTGGGGAAACAGCACAGTGGTTTTGCAAAAAGACTTTCATGCTAGAGGCACCAAAGGTCACAGGTTGAATCCCTAGCATCACCAAGAGTTAGAGCTGTACAATGTTTTGTTAACAAAACAAAACAAACAAAAAAAAGACTCATAACAAAACAAACACAACACAACACAACACAATACAACACAAACAACAAAACTGCCTTGGGAGTCATCTCCAGAGTCTTATGTTGGAGCTTGTTGTGCTTGGCGCTTCTTAGAGAAGCACTGGGAGACTTTTCAAGAAGTCCCCAGCACTCCCTGGAATGTTCCTGCCTAGGAGTCCATGACTAGAGAGACTACCTACCTAAAACCTGTGATTTCTATCTCTGAGAGAGAAAAGGGTATTTAGTTCTCTAGATGAAAAGGGGCCATGAAAAGGGTGGCTGGATTGCTCACATATTAATGGAGTTTTAGGGTTCTTTAAAATTTTTCTGTAACTTTCCTTTGTAGGATCTGTTGTAGCAAATATTTTCCCCTAGTCTGTGGTTTATCTACTCATTCTTTAAACATTGACTTTCACAGATTAGAAACTGTCAATTTTAACAAAGTCCAGCTTATCATCATTTTCTTATCATGGAATGTTTCCTAGGAGCTTATCTAAAAATGCATCCCTATACTAAAAGGTATTCTGTGATAACAACAAGAGCTTCTAACCTGTTTTGTAGTACAAGATTTTGGTGTTGAATTCTTCTAGATGTATGGACGAATCTAGTTTGGCTTTGTTTTTGAAAGATATTTTCATTAGGAGGTAAATTCTAAGTGAACAGCATTTTTTTTATTCTGTTGGAGATTTAAAGTGTTCTTTTTTTAAAATTTTAGTTTCCTATGTTCTTCTCACCTGATTTGCTTCAAAAAACAAAACAAAACAAACAAAGAAGAACAACAACAACAACAAAATCCACCATGTTTACATCTCTTCCAGATTGCTTTAAAGTTTGTTTCTCTTTAACACTGATTTTAAGAAATTTGAAGCCAGAGGAGATAGCACAATGGTTATACAAAGGGCATACAGCTAAGGCCAAGAAGTTCCAATTTCAGTTCCTTGCACCACCATAAACTGTTTTAGCTGGGGAAGGTAAAAAAAAAAAGTGAAAAAGACAACGTTTAGGTTCTTTGAAGCCACAATTATTTAAATACTGTGGTGCTTTACCTTATGTATGACCCTGATTAGAGCATGGGCCTCACTACACTGAAGGAAGTTATAGTGGTTTTAATTCTTTCCCTCTTTCTCTATCTGAAACAGTTATAAAATATAATAAGAAACTTGATTGTAATAAGTTTTAGTGTCCTTTACTATATATTTTTTTTGTCTGTTTTGTTGATTTACTTGGAGTTGTGGGTATATGGTTCTCATCAAATTAGGAAAAAATCTTTTATTTGATTAATTAATTATTTAATTTTTATTTCTAAAAGGAAACATTGACTAAACCATAGCACAAGAGGGGTACAACTTCACACAATTCCCAACACAGAACTCAGTATCCCATCTCCTCCCCTAACAGCTTTCCTATTCTTTATTCTCTCTGGGAGTATGGACGCAGGGTCATTATGGGGTGCAGAAAGTGGAAGATCTGGCTTCTGTAATTGCTTCCCCACTGAACATAGACATTGACATGTTGAACCATATTCCCAGCCTGTTTTTCTCTTTCCCTAGTGGGGAAGGGCTCTGAGGAAGCAAAGCTCCAGGACACATTGGTGGGGTTGTCTGTCCAGGGAAGTTTCCTTGGCATCATGCTAGCATCTGGAACTTGGCCATTGAAAAGAGAGTTAACATACAAAGCCAAACAAATTGTTGAACAATCCTGGACCTAAAGGCTGGAATAGTGCAGATGAAGAGTTGGGGGCCCTCCATTTTGTAGATAGCTAGTAGGCATATTTTAGTTATATTCCAAAGGCCTATGGCTATACTAGTGTCTTTTTATTTTTATTTTTTTTGCCTGAGCCTGAAATCTGATATGCAGGTAGATCTTAATTTTGTCTGGGGAGGTGATGTCATGGCTGGCAGAAGGACCAGAAAGCTAGATCAGGAAGACAGTAGCTCCAAAATATGGGAAAGGTGCATAAATATTGTTGACTGTAAACCCCATCGGTTTGATGTGATCTGGAGCCCATATTCAGCTTAGGAGCCTATGTGACCTCTGCATCCCTGTAGATCTGAACTCACATTCTGTGATCATAAGTTGGAACGTTCCAAGCTGCCCCAATATCAGGACCCGGTAGAGCAAAGAGTATATTGTCCATCCTCCTTTCAGAGGATGGAACATTCTCTACCATTGTTGATCCAAGTTGAGGGTAAGGTCCATATGTGGGGGCCCACAAAGGGGTCTATTGTGTTGTTCCTGATAGAGATGACCAGTAACAATGGAGAGAGGGATTTATTTGAGGTCTAGGCACATCATGTCTGTTTGGGAATCATAGGACTCTTCGAATAGGGACCCTGTTGTTTCCTCTGGGCTGGCTTCACGGGTGGGTAACAGATGACCAGAAACACATGGCTGAGCTGAGAACGCAGTTTTATCTTTATTCACGAGCAGGCAAAAAGTCCAACACCTAATCACCACACCGATCTGTCCTGCATCTTTCTCCTCTTGTGGCAGCGGCAGGAACTCAGGAAGTATGTAGGCTAGGGGGCAGGGAGAAGGGAGAAGCCTGTAACTAGCAAGGGCTAAACCAAATCTCCCGGAGGTGGGGGGGGGGGGGGAGTGAGACCAAACCAATGTAACAGAAAAGACCATGTAAATAGACAACAATATCAAGCAATGTAACAGAAGCAGAACTAGATCCCAGAAGAAGAACTAGATGCATACCAACAGGCCCCAGCTGATGGGGTGGCCTGATAGTGACTAAAGAGTCATCCTTAAAGTATACCAGTCTCTTGCACTTATTCAGCTTTTGCAGTCCTTGCTTTGATGAGGTTAGCTTTGGAGTGAGTGAAAGAACTGTATGAAGTAGGTGAGGAGGGCATCTATTGTCATAGTAGACAATATTTCATTAATTACTTTATACTGACTCACTATAGACTATTGTGTATTTTTGCTTTCAGGTATATATATTTGTCCTAATTTATGGATACATGTGAACATATGCTCTATCTTAGGGGACCTGGTCTATATCTACGTTTTGGGATTTTGTTAGCAAGTGAACCTCCTGGAATGGAATTTGAGAATACTATGAAAGGAAATGTCTCACACGAGTAATGAGGGTGAAGGGTTGACATTACATGCCTGATGTCTCTGGACACAGTCTGAAGTGAAGCATGCTGAGATGGTACTTGTTGGATTGATTAGGTTAGGATCAGGGGATGTAATATTAGTTGGTATGAATTAAGAGAAGCATGCAGGAAAATGAGCCTCACCCTAGAGGTTTTAAGACTGGGGGAAATATAGGCTCTAAATAGGAAGCGGGAGGTTTCTGCTGTCTCAGGGTTTAAGAAAACAATAGATAATTACAGCTACAGTCATATTATTTGGCAATTGGATTAACTTTGAAATATCCCTTGGTTAGGATTTGCTGTATCATATGCAACATCACCATAATTTATGTACTTTGACATTATTTATATATACCTGTGCCACAGGTTGCTTTTCTCCCTGTTCTAAGATTTTAAGAGAGTCAACATATCAAAGACTCAGCCTATGTATTAAAAAGACTCAATCTGTGATTTAAAAAAGTTTGAGACATTCAATCAATTTTCCCCTATCATAAATTAATAGTGATTTATATGACTACAAATTGATAGGAATGTGCATAAACACCATTCCCACCACCAAAAGACTGTCCCATCTCACACCCCCTCCCCTTCCTCCTCCCCCCTTGAAGCTGAATATCCATCCTCAACCTAAACCCAGGGTTTTTACTTGGGTGCCCTACTCCAGATTTTGTCAAATCCTGCTTTGAGTTTCCCTTTCTGTTCTTCTTTCTCAACTTGTTTAAGAGTGGGATCACCCCATACTCATCTTTATCTTTCTGACTCAGCTCACTTAACGTAATTCCTTCTAGCTCTGACCAAGATGGGTCAGAGAAGGTGGGTTCATTGATCTCAACAGCTGCATAGTATTCCATTGTATATATATATCACAACATTCTCAGCCACTCATCTGCTGTTGGGCACCTGGATTGCTTCCAGGTTTTAGCTAATACGAATTATGCTGCTATGAACATAGATGTACACATAACTTTTTGGTTGGGTGTTATGGAGTCCTTAGGGTATATCCTTAGAAGAGGAATTACTGGGTCATATGGAAGGTCCATGCATAGCCTTGTGAGAGTTCTCCAGACTGCTCTCCACAGAGGCTGGACCAATTTACATTCCCACCAGCAGTGCAGAAGGGTTCCTCTTTTCCCAGAGCCTCTCCAGCATTTGTTGCAGCTGTCCTTTTTGAAGCCATTCTCACAGGGGTGAGGTGGTACCTCAATGTTGTCTTTATTTGCATTTCTCTGACAATCTGTGACCTGGAGCAGTTTTTCATATGCTTGTTAGCCACATGGATCTCTTCTGTACTGAATGTTCTGTTCATATCGTCTGCCCATTTTTGGATGGAATTATTTGTTTTCTTGTTGTTAAGTTTGCTGAGCTCTTTTTATATCTGTATATTTTGGTTATTAGTCTCTTGTCTGATCTTTGGATGTGAAGATCTTCTCCCATTCTGTGAGGGGTCAGTCTCTTTGTTTGTGTGATAGTTTCTTTGACTGTGCAGAAGCTTTTCAATTTGATGTAGTTCCATTGGTTTGTTTCTGCCTTAGTCTTCCTTGCAATTGGGATTATTTCATCAAAGATGTCCTTGAGGTTTAGGTGGGATAGTGTTCCACCAATGTTTTTCTCTAAGTATTTGATAGTTTCTTGTCTAACATCCAGGCCCTTGATCCA
This sequence comes from Erinaceus europaeus, assembly GCF_950295315.1. Taxonomy (NCBI): domain Eukaryota; kingdom Metazoa; phylum Chordata; class Mammalia; order Eulipotyphla; family Erinaceidae; genus Erinaceus; species Erinaceus europaeus. The sequence continues at coordinate 37,853,070 of NC_080175.1, forward strand.
TTGGGAGTTGATTTTTGTTTCTGGTGAGATAGGGTAGTTCAGTTTTATTCTTCTGCATGTTTCAACCTAGTTTTCCCAGAACTATTTATTTAAGAGAGCCTCCTTGTTCCATTTAATACTTTGGGCCCCCTTATCAAGGATTAGATGTTCATAGGTGTGGAGATTATTTCTGGGCTTTCAATTCTGCTCCACTGGTCTGTGTGCCTATTTGTGTTCCAGTACCAGGCTGTTTTGATGATGATGGCCTTATAATGTGATGCCTCCATTTCTGTTTTTTTTTTTTTCCTCAAGATGGTTTTGGCAATTCTAGGTATTTTCAGTTCCAGATAAATTATTGTAGCTTTTATTCTATTCCCTTAAATAAGCTTGGTGGGATGTTGATGGGTATCATGTTAAATTTGTATATGGCTCTGGGGAGAAAATTCATTTTGATGGTATTTATTCCTTCAATCTATGAGCATGGGATGTATTTCCATTTCTTGGTATCAGTTTCTATTTTCTTGAATAGGACTCATAGTTTTTAATATACAAGTCTTTTACTTCTTTGGTCAGGTTTATTCCTAGGTATTTTATTGATTTTACTGCAACAGTAAATGGGAGTGATTTCTGGATGTCTTCTTCAGATCTGGTGTGTGCATAAAGAAATGCCACTGATTTTTTTGTACATTGATTTGGTAGCCTGACACCTTGCTATATTGCCTAATAACTTCCAGTAGTTTTCTGCTGGATTCTTGAGGTTTTTATATATATACTATCATATCATCTGCAAATAGTGAGAGCTTGACTTCTTCCCTTCCAATCTGTATTCCCTTGATTTCTTTCTCTTGTCTTATTGTTATAGCAAGAAATTCCAATATTTTGTTGAAGAGTAACTGTGATAATGGACAGTCCTTTCTTGTCCCCGATCTGAGGGGTATGCATTCAGCTTCTGTCTGATGATGTTGCCTGTAGGTTTACTATATATGGACTCTACTATCTTGAAGAATTTCCCATCTACTCCTATGTTTTGTAGTGTTTTGAGCATGAACGGATGTTGGATTTTGTCAAAGGCTTTCTCTGCATCTATTGAGATAATCATGTGGTTTTTGGTTTTGTTTTTGTTGATGTGGTGAATGACATTGATTGACTTATGTATGTTGAACCAGCATTGCATTCCTGGGATAAATCCCACTTGGTCATGATGAAAAATCTTTTTGATATACTGCTGTATCCAGTTGGCCAGGATCTTGTTTGATATTTTAGCATCTATATCCATAGCAGATATTGGTCTATAGTTGTCCTTTTTTGTTGTGTTTCTATATGCTTTTGGTATCAGGGTGATTTTGACTTCATAGAAGGTGGAAGGGAGTGTTCCTGTTTCTTCTATCTTGTCAAAAAGCTTTAGATTTATATGTATTAACTGTTTCCCGAAGGATTTATAGAATTCATTTATAAAGTCATCTGGTCCAGGACTTTTGTTTCTGGGGAGATTCTTAATAACGGTCTCAATTTCTTTGTCTGTTATTGGTGAATTTAGGCTTTTAGTTCTTCTTGGTTCAGTTTTGGAAGGGCATATGCATCTAGGAATTCTTCCATTACTTCCAGATTCTGTAGCTTGGTACATAGTTCTTCATAGAAGTTGCACATCATTTTCTAGATTTATGTGGCATCAATTGTGATCACTCCTTTATCGTTTACAATTCTATTTATTTACATCTTCTCCCTTTTTTTTGTAGTGAGTCTGGCTAGGGGTTTGTCAATCTTGTTTAATTTTTCAAAGAACCAACATTTGGCTTGACTGATCTTTGGTATGTTTCTTTTATTTTCAATGTTGTTTATTTATTCTCTAATTTTAGTGATTTATATCATTCTGGTTGCTTTAGGGTTCCTTTGTTCCTCTTTCTCTAAGTTCTTAAGGCATGCAGTAAGTTCATTTATTAGAGCTTTTTCTTGTTCTCTAATATGTGATTGTATGGCTATAAGTGTCCCTCTCAATACTGCTTTAGTTGTGTCCCAAATATTTTGATAGCTTGTGTCTTCATTTTCATTTTTTACAGGAATGTTGGTATGCATGAGACCCCTTCTGTTTCATTTGGTTTAAATCCCCCCTACTTAACACTATTCTATTTACATAACCACTTCATTCTATTTACATAACCACTGTTAACAAGTTCCACCCTCCCTCCAGGGCATTTGTGGTTCAGTGATAGGATTCTTGCCTGCTCTGCCCCCCCTTTGTCACACTCTGATTTTCACCAGTCACTTTTCTCTCCACCCTCTCTATGTCACATCCTGTTTCCACCCTACTTGGGAAGTATATATAAAGACAGCATTGTGAGTTTTACAGTATTGTACTTTGAGTTTAACTTAGCTCGTCTTAGATTGTGCTGCGTCCTGCAAGAATAAAGAGATACTGCCTACAGCTCAACCATGAGTCCCTGGTCGTCTGTTACCCGCCCGTGAATCCAGCCCATTGAAAACAACATAACCCGTTGAAAACAACATATGGCGCCCAACGTGGGGCCAGACCTGCGCAACTCCCAGATAAGTGAAGACTTTGCCTACCTATGCACTATGGTCTTCTCGTCTACTTACGAAGATATTTGCCAAAGCCTCTACTGTTTCATTATGAGACAGTTTCTCTGTCTCTGGAACATTTTACTCTGGGCCACACTTCAGTTCCCTCACCGGGAACTTTGGTTTCTTATGACCGGGATCATAGAGCTTGGGAGATGCACGGAGATTTCTCCTTGGACTTTCTGGATTCCCTCTCCCATGTTTCCTGAGGAAAAGGACTACATTTTGCTCCGGGCCACAGTTTGGTTCTTTATGACTGTGATCATAGACCTTGGGATATGCACAGAGATTTCCACTGGGGCTTTCTGGACTTCTTCTCGAATGTTCCCCATGGAGAAGGACTATTCTAGTTTGAGGAGCATTCTCCAGTACCCTGGCAGTTGCCAAGTATGGAGACACGTGGTTAGTTCTACTCTCCTGATTGGATTCTTTCTTCAATGGGAAGACACTTTTAAAAATGGGTGCCTGAAGCAATCCAGCAGGAACAGTCAGAAGCACCCTAAATGGAATTTTGAGGAGCTTTTTGAACTAGGACGCCCTCCAGGGATTCTTAATCCTACATGTTGAGATCTTGATAATCTGGTTCAAGTTGTGTTTCATAAGAGAATGATTTGAATGACTGGATTTTTGTTTGACATTGACTTAAAGAAAAAAATGCTGGATGCAGCCATGATTTCTAGAGACATCCAGAAACAATCCAAAAAATTGTTTTTTCCCTCCTTTGATTTCTCTTTTACGTCTTGACATGAATCTGAAACGTTTAATCCTGAAAACTGTATGAGTTATGGGTGGGGCAGATAGTGCAATGATTATGTTAATTATTCTCATGCCTGAGGCTTTTAACCGTGGTTCTTCTGTTTACCTTTCCACATTTTATTGAGTTTAAACTGTTTAAACAACCTTAAAATCATACTAGAAAGGACTTCCAATTATAATGGAGTTATCAATTATAGTAAACTTCTAATCTGCTACAAGTTTTGTTTGACAAGTAAGTGAATTTCAGCTGTCAAAGTCTTCACATGAAAAAGCATCTACTCAAATGGAATTCCTGGAAATCCATTTGGATCCTGTTCTCTGACATCACCCACAAGATGGAATGACTACAACACACCCCCGGAAACCAATGAGGTGACCTGGCACGACCTGAAGAAACAGATTCACAGACTCCAAATCTCACTCTCTACAGAAAAGCAGAATTCAGGTGGCCGACATTCCCCATCGAGACAGACATGCAGCATTTCATCCTCCGGCATTTTCTTCTGTGATCAGCTACTTTGGACTGACACCTCCATCGGACTTACTGGTACAAGCTGCTGTGTTTCTCAAAGACTAACTTCAGCCAATTGCCTTGAGACTTTATAGACCATGTCCCCTCGCCTGCAGGCTCTGCCCCAGAGTCAGAAAACTTATTAGGTTATGCCCACAGAGGCATGAAGTGCCCCAAGAGGCAAGAGATGCCCACAGAGGCAGGAAACGCCCTTTGAGGCAAGAGATGCCCCCAGAGGCATGAAGTGTTCCCAGAGGCAAGAAATGCCCTTTCGCCTGCTAGGCCTTGCCCTTTGAGGCAAGAAACGTTCCCCTTGGCATCACACTGGTTATTGCTGTTCGCCTATTTTGTTTTCCATGTCTTATGCCAGTTCTTTTGAAAACGCCTGTACGATATAGGTTTCTGTTCACCCCACAATAGCCATTAGTTAAAAAGAAAGGGGGAATTGTTGGTATGCATGAGACCCCTTCTGTTTCATTTGGTTTAAATCCCCCCTGCTTAACACTATTCTATTTACATAACCACTTCATTCTATTTACATAACCACTGTTAACAAGTTCCACCCTCCCTCCAGGGCATTTGTGGTTCAGTGATAGGATTCTCGCCTGCTCTGCCCCCTCTTTGTCACACTCTGATTTTCACCAGTCACTTTTCTCTCCACCCTCTCTATGTCACATCCTGTTTCCACCCTACTTGGGAAGTATATATAAAGACAGCATTGTGAGTTTTACAGTACTGTACTTTGAGTTTAACTTAGCTCGTCTTAGAGTGTGCTGCATCCTGCATGAATAAAGAGATACTGCCTACAGCTCAACCATGAGTCCCTGGTCGTCTGTTACCCGCCCGTGAAGCCAGCCCATTGAAAACAACATAACCCGTCGAAAACAACACAGGAACATGTGAATTTCTTGCTTGAGTGTCTCTCTGACCCAGCAGTCTTAAACAGCATGTTTCTGAGTTTCCAAATTCTGTGACTTTTAGTAATTTTTGGTTTGTTGTTAAATATTAGATTTACTCCACTGTGATCTGAGAAGATACCTGGGAAATTTCAATGCTTTTGAATTTGTTAATGCTGTCTTTGTGGCCTAATATGTGGTCTATCCTTGAGTAGGTGTTGTGTGGATTTGAAAAAAATTAGTATTCCTGTTTTGGGGGATGACGAAATCTGAATATGTCCAGGAGGTCTAGTTTGTCCATCTCGTCATTTAATTCTCTTGTTTTTTGTTGATTCTCGGTTTCATTGATATATCTGTGAGAGTGAAGTGTTAAAAATCTCCCACTATTATTATATTACTATTGATGTACTTTTGTAGTTCTTTCAGTATGTGTTTGATGTATTTAGATGGTCCGTCATTGGGTGCATAAATGTTAATAATTGTTAAATCTTCTTCTTGGTTGATTGATCCTCTAGTGATTATATAGTGTCCTTGCCTATCTTTTATTACTTTATTTAATATAAAGTCAATTGTGTCAGAGATGAGAATGGCTGTTACTGACTTTTTGTTGTTGTTGTTGTTGTCCATGAGCCTGTAGGATAGTTTTCAATCCCTTCACTTTAAGCCTGTGTTTGTCTTGTTGGGTCAGATGGAATTCTTGCAAGCAATGCATGGCTGGGTTTTGTTTTCTGATCCATCATCCTACTCTGTGCCTTTTAATGGGTGAATTTAAGCCACTGACATTTATTCGTATTATGGATTTAATGTATTGTAGTGACATTATTCTACAGTTTTTTATTTGCTCTGACACATGACAAGGATTATGGTGATTTTCTTGTTTATAAGAGATCTTTTACAACCTCTTTCAGGGCAGGCTTGATGATGGTTGCCTCCTTTAACTGTTGTCTGTCTGAGATATTTTGACCCCTCCATGTAGTTTTAATGTAAGTCTAGCAGGATATATTATCCTTGGTTGAAACTCTTTTTCATTCAGGGCTCGACAGATATCATGCCTTTCTATCCTGGCTTTTAGAGTTTGAATGGAGAAGTCTGCTGACAATCTTATGTGTTTTCCCCTGTATGTGAGTGTTTTTTTTTCCTCCTGCAGCCTTTAGTATCCTTTCTTTATCCTTACTTCTTTTCATTGTAACTATAATGTGTCTTGGTGTCTTCACGTCTGGGTTGATTCTGTTTTGGACTCTCTGGGCCTCTTGAATCTTAATGTCCTCACTATTATTTAGGTCTGGCAAATTTTCTTCTATAATTTCCTCTAGAATGTTCACTTCCCCTGCCTCTATTTATTCCTCTGGCAGGCCGATTATATGAATATTACTTCTTTTGAGATTATCCCATATGTCTCTACTGTTGTTTTTAGTGTCTCTCAGTCTCTTTTTGGCTATTTTACCTCTTTCTTTGCTTACTCTAACTCATCCTCTGTCTGGCTAATTCTGTTTTCTGCTTCTGTTGGCCTGCTTTCCCTTCCCTCATCTTCTTTCTTCAGTTCATTTATAGTATTAGATTGTTTTGCTAATTGACCTTTTTGTTCAGATATTTCATCTTTCAGTTCCCTAATTACCTCAAGGTAGCTTCTGTTTTCCTTGAGGGTCTCATCTTTTGTTTCCCTAATTCTTATATCCCTTTCTTCTGTAGTTGTCTTAATTTCTGTGATTATTGGACATTATTGCTTTCATACCTTTTTTATCTATGGTTGCTTCTGACTGATTTGGAGTTTCTTTTGGGCTCCTGTCTTGATTCATTGTGGTAGCAGTTTTATTTGCACTTGATTTAACCATTTTCTTTTTATTAATGTTTTCTTTATGTTTCTGTTCTGTCATTCTTCAGTTGTTTTGTTTTGAGTACAAGCCACACTATATTAAATACCTTTATGAAAATTTAGTCACCCAACCTCAGAAATTACAATAGTAACTTAAGCAAGGATTGATGAAGTTCAACCAATGCCAGTTAGCCAAACATCATCTCTAGTCCAAGAAGAAATAGCAACCAAATCCAAAGAAAAAATAAAGAGAAAAAGGGGAAAGCAAGAATAGACAATTATGCAAATCTATTGTCCACTGTAAATTCTAGGTATAGCAAGAGGATAGCAGGAAGTAGAGAAGAGAGACACACAGAGAGTCCACTCTAAGTCAGATTTCTTCCACAAAATAATTTACAAATGAGTATCAGTGAATTCAGAGAGCAGAAGGAGGAAGGAAGAAAATAAGACAAGAACAACAACAACAAAAAAAGAGCAGTGAAAGGAAAGATTTCTTTTCTCCTTTTTTGCATTAGCTAGGAGGAGAGACTAAGAAGAGTGGAGGGAAGAGATAGAGAGAAACAAGCTTCTCTCAAACTTGATAGGACACCCAGTTACTTAGCAGTGGAGAAAACAACAACAATTAATTTTTGTCAACCTGAAGGAGGAGGCAAAAGGAACATATGTATATAATAATAGTAATAATAAAATAGAATATTGTAAAACACCCTAACAGTCAGTCTGCAGCTTGGATCACTCTCCAGATAGGCTGTAGGCAGCCTGAGCAAAGAGGGCCAATTGTAAAGAGTATAAGAAGTATCCAAAAAGAAAAATAAAAGAAAAAACCCTCCATGTAGTCTTTCCCAGGCTGGGATGAAGCTCTTAAGCTCTGATCAGTCAGGTATTTTGTCACCAAATAGAGCTCCAGCCACTTGAGAGAGAGAGAGAGAGAGAGAGAGAGAGAGAGAGAGAGAGAGAAGGAAAACAAAAAGGAAAGGGTTTGGAATGACACCCCAAGTGTCATTTGTTTTTTATTTAAATAAAAAAAAACCTTTGTTTTTTTATTTAAACACCTTCACTGCTCCATTCTTTTTTTCATGGACTTCACTTACATTTATTTTAGACCACTGAAAGCTGTCCATTAACTCACTAATGCTCCTTTTTTCTCTTAAATTTTTAATTCTCTTTTTTTTCTTAATTTTTATTTGTAGAATGGAAACACTGTCAAGACCATAGGATAAAAGGGGTAGAACTCCATACAGTTCCCACCATCAGAACTCCATATCAAATCCCCTCCCTTGAAAGCTTTTCTATTATTTGTCTCTCAGGGAGTATGGACCTTGGGTCATTATGGAGTGCAGAAGATAGAAGGTCTGGCTTCTGTAATTGCTTTCTCACTGAATATGGGCATTGACAAGTTGATCCATACTCCTAGCCTGTCTTTCTCTTTCTCTAGTGGGGAAGGGATCTGGGGAAGCATGGCTCTAGGACATATTGGTGGGGTCGTCTTCCCAAGGAAGTCTGGTTGGCATCATGGTAGCATCTGGAAATTATTAACTCTCTTTATGTTTCTTATATATTTCTTTCTTCCTCCTCCTTCTTTTTTCTTCTTCTCCTATTGTTTTTGCTGGGCTGGCTTCATGGGCGGGAGACAGAGACAACGAGGGACTCATGGCTGAGGGGAGAAGCAGTATTTCTTTATTGACAAGGGAGGACCAGTATGACAAACTCTTCTTTTTTTTTTAAATTTTTTGTATTTATTTATTCCCTTTTGTTGTCCTTGTTGTTTTATTGTAGTTATTATTATTGTTGTTATTGATGTCATTGTTGGATAGGACAGAGAGAAATGGAGAGAGGAGGGGAAGACAGAGAGGGGGAGAGAAAGATAGACACCTGCAGACCTGCTTCACCGCCTGTGAAGCGACTCCCCTGCAGGTGGGGAGCCGGGGGCTCGAACCGGGATCCTTACACTGGTCCTTGTGCTTTGCACTACGTGCGCTTAACCTGCTGTGCCACCACCTGGCTCCCAACAAACTCTTCTTATTACAACACAATTCTCTCCTCCATCTCTCTCCTCTGCAGGAAGAGTTAGCCACCAAGGAAATACATATGATAGGGGGCGGGGAGAAGAAAGAAGCAGGAACCAGCTAGGACTAAACCAAAATCTCCTGAAGGCAGGGGGAGCGAGACCAAACCAATGTAACAGAATGACCATGTAAATAGACCACAAGTCAAGCAATGTAACAGAAGGGATCCCAGAAGCAGAACTAGAAGCATACCAACATTTTCCCCTTTTTGCTCCCCCCTCTTTCTCCTCTCCCCCTCCTCCTCATCCTTCTTCTTTTTAACCAAAGCACTGTGCAGCTCTGATTTTTAGTGGTGCCAAGGATTGATTGAAACTAAGCTCTTGAAAATTTATGGATGAGAGACTCTTTGTATAACCATTATGTTATTTTCCCCACTCCATAATGTTTTTCTATTTTTAATAATCTCCTTACCTGTGATAGCCTTTTATATTCTTTTTAATCTCTCTAGTACATATTTGAAACTTTTTAGACAGTGTCTATCTATATTTAGCAATATTTAATAATGCTTCTGTATATTTAATAGTCTTTTCATCTGCAATAGCCAATATTCTTTTAATCCCATCTCGTACATTTTAAAAACTTTTCAGTGTTTTTTTATGCTTGGATATTTAATGATTCTTTATAGCTTCTAGTTCTCTATGCAACATTTTAACTTACAGGATAGAGTTGTAATATCTATTTAGAGTTACATTTTCTGATTCTAGCATTTCCTAGATCTCTTTCAATTGATTCAACTTTCTTTTTACACTTTTCATTTTCATATTTATTTGTATGTTAATATTAAATAACATTCTACCAAATGTTTGAATCAGTAAATTTTGTTTTGTTTTGTGCTAGTTAATTTTGAGTTCCTAGAAGTATTACATTTGATGCTGAGATTAAATTACTTTGAAAACAGTGGTTTAATTTATGATCTTTTCAAATCTGAATTTTAATAATTGTTGGCTGAAATCAGAACAGCTCAGACAGAGTAATAATTCTCCATTACTAAATGAGCTGAGTGATATGCCCACAATGGTGAGGAGGTCTGGAATGAATCATTTCCTGTGTCCTTTGCTTGCAATGTGCACTTTTCTGTGTTCAATTCAGATACTGCTTTTCTCATCTTTTTCTGTCTAACCCCTGTCTTCAACACATAGGCACACAAATGTCTGAACATCACCTACATGACTACTCATAAAGAACCTTCAGATCTGGCTGGTGGTATGTTGTTGTGTGTGGGCCGTGGAGAAGAGAGAGAGGAGGGGTCCGGAGTGAAGAGGAAACACAAATCTTTATTTGCGCTGGCACCTCAGAGTTGGGTGCTAGAGAAGCAGGTTGGGCCACGTGGAGGTAGTGAAAATGGCCGCCTCACGCAGTAACCTTTCCTTCATCTGAACACCAGACTGAAGTGCTGGCAAGAGAGCAAGGTGCGGAAGAAGAAGGGCTTTTATAGGAGTAGCTTTCGCGAGAATGGGAAGGGGGAGGAGTAACCATAGCACTCCAGGATAGGATAATAACTCTCGTGAGAATGGGAGGGGGGAGGAGTGACCAAAGCACTCCAAATATTGCGGGGATATAGACAATGCCCTGAGGGCACAACATGGCTGAACAAACACTCTGAGAATATCCCAACTCTCACAGGAACTAGCAGTAGCCTGAGGGGACAACATGGCAGATGTGACTGCATTGGCACAATTTCCCAGCATCTCCCCCTTTCCTTTTGTCTAATGCCCAGGGCAACAGTGTGTAAAGTCTATGAACTACTCAGGGTCAGTCTATGAAAAACCAGCAATGTGAAGGGAAGGAAGCTGCTGTAAAACTGTCTAAAGTGTCCAAAGGGTATACCAGCAAGTCCAATAGAAGTCTCAGTCCAAAGTAGGCAACTAAGGGGAGAAATGACAGGGGATGAAATGCTGCATGAGGAAGGCCAGCCGTGGTACACCTGGTTGAGTGCACAAGTTACAATGAACAAGGCCGCAGGTTCAAGTCCCCAGCATAGCTACAGGTTTCTTTCTCTCTCATCCATTCTATCCCCCCTTCCTTCTCAATTTCTGTCTTTATTCAAAGTAACTAGATAAAAAAAAAAATAAAAAAGAACTCCAGACTTCAGAGGGATTTTAGTTTTTGAGGATTCTCTTCTCCAGAACTATCTTTTGTCTTAATATCCAGACTCCTGGCTCTTCCCTTAACTCAGAATACACTAGATTTTGCCCATCTGAGATAAACTGTTCTTTTTCTCCAAGAGAGAGACTGGATAGGCCAGTCCTCACTTTATTTTGTACCATGTTTTGTATATCTCCACTCTTCCTTCCAGTGTCCTGAAATCATCTACAATATTTTGACAAGCTTAGTTCTCTTCCTTCCTTCCTTCCTTCCTTCCTTCCTTTCATTATTTCTCCCTTTCTCCATTTATTTCACATAATGCTTACTTTTATTATTTCATTTTGGTTGGAAGTACAAACATCCACAGTCTATGCATTTTCATTAAAATACATTGATAATTTGATTTGTCTTATTACCCTTTTACTTTATCTCTCTTCATTTTATTATATTTGTTTATTTATTGGACAGAGACAACCAGAAATTAAGAGGGAAGAAGGATGATAGAGAGGGAGAGAGACATAGAGACACCTACAACCTTGCTTTACAATCTTCAGAGCTTTTCTCCTATAGGTGGGGTCTAGGGGCTCCAACCCAGGTTCTTGAACATTGTAACATGTGAGCTCAACCAGCACCACCATCTGGACCTCCCTTTTACTTTATTTATAGTTTAATCCATAGGGCATGCAGACACATATATTCTTGATTTTAGAAACCTTGATATGTGTGTGTGTGTGTGTGTGTGTGTGTGTGTGTGAAAATATGTTTGTATTTTTTCTGTAATAACTATTACCATGAATTACATTGACTTTTTAAAATCATAACCGCCTGAGTTTTCTGTACCAGGCATTTCTGTACACAAGGCATTGCTGATGCTGGCTTAACTTTCCATGTCTATGTGAAACTGTGGTTTACTTTCAGAGTGAAGGGACATTTCCACCAATGTAGTCTGATTACCTAGTACAATGTATACAGCTTGACCAAAGCCTGGAAGTAATTCTTGAATCCATAAGTGTGTAAAATTGTATTTCTTAATTTTAAGAAGTTACATGCATATTCCTCCATAAGAAAGAGACTGCTACATGATTTCTTTCTTGGGAATATAAGCCAATTCACTCCACTCTGTTTTGGAAAAAAAAAAACCCTCTTTTTAAGCAAAGGCAGCTGATTTAATATTTATCATTCATGTGGTTGAACAATATAATTATTTAGCTTTTTCCCCCAATTAACCCTTTCATAACTCTTAGCAAACTGGCTAAACATTTAGGAAGCAAATTAATATGAGAGGGAAAAAATTGGTCATATGTCTAGAACTTCTTAAAACACAGACTGAGTCTTTTTAATACATAGGCTGTCTTTAATATGTTGTGTTTCCCAAAAGCCTAGACCAGGGAGAACAGAAGCAACCAGTAGCACAGCTATATACAAGATGCTGGGTATTATACCCCAAACCCTAACAAAGGGACTTTCCAAAGTTAACCCTATCACCAAATAATGTGATGACGATAACAGTAACTATCCATTGTCTTCTTGAACCCTAAGACAACAGGAACCTCACATTTCTACTAAAGTGCCCGTATTTCCCCCAGTCCTGGAACCTTAGGGTGGGGCCCACTTTTATGCATGCTGCTCTCAATGCAAATCAAATAATATTCCATCCACAGGTCGCAACCTAATCAACGCAACGAGTGCCACCCCAGCATGCTTCACTTCAGACTGTGACCAGAGACTTCAGGTGTGGAATGACAACCCTTCAGCTTCATCACTCAGGTGGGACCTTTCCTTTCATAGTATTCTCTAATTCCATTCCATGTGGTCCACTCCACAATAAAGTCCCCAAACCTAGATATAGTCCAGGTCCCCTGAGATAGAGCATAGGTTCACCCGTGCCCATAAACTAGGGGAAAAATATTTACCTGAAAGCAGAAGTACACAAGAACATGCAGGGAATACTCCCCAACACTTCATTTGCACTATTCCAGTCTTTAGGTCCATGATTGTTTAATAATTTGTTTGGCTTTGTATGTTAACTCTCTTTTCAGCCACCAGGTCCCGGATGCCAGCAAGATGCTGACCAGACTTCCTTAGACAGAGGACCCCATCAAAGTGTACTGGAGCTCTGCTTCCTCAGAGACCCACCCTACTAGGGAAAGAGAGAGGCAGACTGGGAGTATGGATTGACCAGTCAACGTCCATGTTCAGCGGGGAAGCAATTACAGAAGTCAGACCTTCCACCCTCTGCAACCCACAACTACCCTGGATACATATTCCCAGAGAGATATAGAATGGGAAGGCTATCAGGGGAGGGGATGGGATATGGAGATTGGGTTATGGGAATTGTGTGGAATTGTACCCCTCTTATTCTATGGTTTTGTTAAAGTCTCCTTTCTTAAATAAAAAAAAAAGCTGAGATGGAAAATGTTCGGGGTTGCAAGACTCTCCCCTGCATGGAGACACTCTTGGAACCCAAGCTTAAGCTTGCTAATAAAGGCTCTTGTACTTGCAAAAAAAAAAAAAAGAAGCAGAATGAGTCAGACTATTTCTAAGGTATTTACGCAATCAAGTTCCAGAGCCAACAGGAAGGAAAGTTAAGGGACCTAACTCATCAAGGACTAAGTCACTATAGGAAATGTGATTTTCTTCATTCCATGGTGTCATGAAAGGATGTTAAAAAGTTGCAGTAAAGATTTTAAAAGAGTACTCTTGCAATTTCAAATCTAACAGTGGAAGGCACAGATTATTTTAAATAAATACAACTGTAGAGGTATGTAAGAACACTCAACATTGGGATAACATCTTGAATCTGTGAGCATATTAAGGCACAATGGGTAGTTGTGATGAGTCTGCATTTACTTGTGGGCTGGAGACAGAATAAAGGGAGGTGATTGAGGTATTATGGCTACCGCATAGTTCAAAGGAAAGTTGAACTTGTAGAACATAGTGTTAAAGTCTTCTAGAGGGCTGGCGATATAACATAAATATTTTCCAAAAAGATTTTCATACTTGAGGTAGCAAATGTACCAGGTTCAATTCCCACCACTCCCAGAAGCCAGGGCTGAGTAATTCTGTGGTAAGAAAAAAAATAATAATAACAATAACAATAGTAATATAAAATATCTTCTAGGTATACTTATTTCAGGATAGATTTCACCAAAAGATAATCTTGCTTTAACTGAGGAGATTTTTCTTGTATGGGGTTAATATACTTAATATAACACTATATTGCATAAAATGAAGCAGACTTTTAAAACTATAAATGTATATTCTAGAAAAAGTAAAATTCATTATTTTAATTGACCATAATGCATGCACGTCCTTTATTTTTAACTTGCAGGCATATGGAAGATAAGTTAAAACAGACCCATTGGACAGTCTAGGAAAGTTTTGAAAAAACTGATGCCAAAATTCATTCCTAGAAAAAATTAAGGTTGAAAGACTTTAAGATGCACTAGGTCTTGGGTCTTTCTCATCACCTCAGGGAGTTATACCATGTGGCTAAGATGGAGAGCCATGCTGTGAAAGGAAAAAAGGTTCCAATAACTAAGTTTAAGAATTTTCAACAATTTTTATTCACTTTTTCTCCTTTTCTTTCTAGCTTGAGTTCTTAAACAACAACAATTTGGATTTGAGAGCATGGTTGAAATAATAAAATTTTCACAGTACCAATCTCCACTTATATTTTTTTAGTGAAAATGATAAAGAATATTATTATTTTGAATTTTGTTTACCTATTTACTATATAGAGATAGAAATCTATAGAGAAGGGGGAGAGATAAAAAGGAGAGAGAGGGAGAAAGAAGAAGGAGGAGGAGGTGGATGAGAAGGAGAAGGAGGAGGAGAAGAAGGAGAAGGAGAATGAGGAGGAGAAGGAGGAGGAGAAGACGAAGACGAAGATGAAGAAGAAGAAGAAGGAGAAAGAGAAGAAGAGGAGGAGGAGGAGGAAGAAGAATGGGAAGGATAGAGGGAGGTGGAGGGGAGGAGAAGGGGAAGGGGAAGGGGAAGGGGAAGGGAAAGGGAAAGGGGAAGAGGAAGAGGAAGGAGAAGAGGAGGAAAGCTGTAGCATTACTTCACTGCTCATGAAGTTTCCCTTTTGCAGACCAGGTCTTTGCACACTGTACCATGTGCACTCTACCAAGTGTGCCACCACCTGGCAACCAAGAATATAATTCATAATGTTGTCATTTTCAATGGTAAATACAGCAATTTGCATTGTCTGTGTATAATTTTTTTTCCTGAGTAAAATTGTACTCTTCCTGACTTGTAGGCATAAACTTGATACTTGTATGAAGACATTTAAGACTTGCTACTTGATATGAAGGCAAGCAGAGGTATGTCTTTTGGAACCTGGGGGTCAGGATGGATGAAATAAATGGAAGCCTTGAGAAAAATAAATGAGAAGGTTTATTGAGAGACATTATAAGAAAAAATACTAAGAGAGAAATCACTTTCAGAGTTTTGGCTTTGCCGAAATGTTTTTTTTTTTTTTTTCCTATTCCTGGGACCTCACACATGGCAATTCTGGCACACAACCTGTTATGTGGTACCTTAGCTAGGACATCTAAGTGGAGGCACAAATTTGCAAAATGAACTCTACTCATTTTTTCCTAAATTCTAGTGATTTCATGGAGGACTGCTTTTGCCTACTTGGGTGACTAAGTAGCTTAAAGTACTAATTAGCACATAAAGAACTCTTTGGGCTATCTTGTTCCTAAATCACTCCCTTAAGTTTGATATTCTGTGTCTTGTATTCTGAAAAGAAGGGAAAATATTTCTGTGGAAGACACAGACCAAAAAATGTTCTCTTGGTCTCTCACTTCCAATATGGTGTGCTGTATAGTGCGATTTTCTAATTCTTTTTGTTTTAACTTATTTTAATTTTTCCCTTTTTACTTATTCTATTTCTGTTTGTATTTAGTAGGATAAAGAGAAATTGACAAAGAACATGGAGACACAGGGAGAGGGAGAGGGAGAGAGGGAGAGGAAGGGGCGGGGGATGAGAGAGAGAGACCTGCAGATCTACTTCAGATCCCCTGCATGATAAACTGTTCACTCAACTGAGTGTGCCACTACCCAAGCCCCAGAATGCTATTTCAAGGTCAGTTTAAAATAAGCATGAGCTAAATATTTTTAGATGTATTCTCTTTTTTGTTAGTAATTTAATAATGATCCACAAGATAACAAGATTGTGGGATAAGAGGGGTACAATCCCATACAATTTCCACCACCAGAGTTCCACATCCCATTCCCTCCATTGGAAGTTTCCCTATTCTTTACAACTCTGAGAGTATGGACCAAAGATCTTTATGGGGTGCAGAAGGTGGGAGGTTGGGTTTCTGTGATTATTTCTCTGCTGGACATGGGTGTTGGAAGCCGGTTTCTATCTTTCCCTAGTGGGGTAGGGCTCTGGGGAAACATTGGTTAGGTCGTCTGCCCCAGGAGTTCAGGTTGGCAGAGATAGACATTTTTTCTTAACAGGAGAATTGACAAGGGAACCAATATATGATGTTAACAATGTTCACACTAGGAAATATAAAGGAAGCTTAGGAAGCAACTGAATTAACTATTATGCTGATTAATGGGCAACAAAGATATAAAGCATACTACTTAGGACTGCAATTCTACTGGACTAAAAAAGTCTGTGAGTCATCTTCAACCTCTAAAAAAAATGTAAAACAGACTATTCATTAGAAAGACAACACCAGCACTATTTGAAAGAAAACCCAGCATATCATTTGCAGATTTTTAAGTTTCAGATGATGTCCCTGGCTACTGGGGCCCTAGCCCTGTAGTGTGAAAATCTGCACAAGCTGTTTTCATCCATGAGCAGGGCAAGGTTTTCTCTGCCAGGGCTATAGGAAGTGTGATGAACTCCCCTCCTTTAGGAGAGGACTGTGGCTTAGTGGAGCCAAGCAACATTTGCAGAGATGCCTGCGGAAGTCAGAGAACATGTAGTTTGCATTAAAACCAAATCAATTTCCTCTGCCAGGGCCTTCTGCTTCTTCCCAGAGATGTGTGACTCCACTTCCAAAAGACAGTCATCCTAGAGATATCCACTTGAATGCCGCAGAACCAGATTTGGAACCTGCACACTTTGCTCCTGACTTCAGTTCGGTATTTCTTCCACTAGATTCTAACCTGATGCTAAATTCCTTGGCACTTAGAGTTTGTTTGTTCTGGATGAGGGATTGGGTTTTCTACTCCACTACCTTCACTCTGGCTGCCTCAGGTAAATATTGTGAGAGAAGCCACTTCAGGATGAACAAAGCAGGTGACTCAATCAAATCTCCTCACGGCTGAGATGCCAGTACAAACTATGCTGCCTGCCAGGGAAAGGAGAGAATTATCATCAACGGGAAGCTTTAAATAGGATACATCTGATTGTGTAGGATCACTCATCATAAACACACCCAGGGCAATGGGCTTCTTAGGCAGGGTAATACAGAAAAGATCCCATAGGCCAGATAGCTGCTTATAAATACAATTGGCATACACTGGAGATGCTTTCTGACCCTGTTACTTCCTCCTTGCCTCTTTTTCATGTATTTCTTTTTATTTTCACCAGAGTTATTTCTGGGATATTGTGCCTGCATGAAAAATTTACTGCTACTGGTGGCTTTAACAATTGTGAAACTCCCTCCCCCCCACAGGTGAGGACTAAGGGCTTGAACATGGGTCCCTGAACGTGGTAAAATATGTGCTTAACCAAGTACATAACCATCTGGCCCAACTTCTTGTCCTTTTAGAAAGAGTTATTATTTATTTATGAGAGAGAGAGAGAGAGAGAGAGAGAGAGAGAAAATAATCAGAGCATAATTTTTGCATATGCAATGCTTGAGACTGAACTCAGACTTTATGCTTGAGTATCTAATGCAATTATCCATTGTACCACCACTCACGCAGCTATTTCTGCTTATCCTAAGACTGTAACTATGTACACTATTTAGAGAAATAGCCTCTGAACTCTCAAATGGCTCATATTTAATTTCGCACATGAAAAGTCATTGTCGACCAAGAATAACTCCCCATTGTGGAGAACTAACTAGTACCCTTCATCATTACCTTCCTCAAACAATTTCAGAGAATGATTATTAGTAGCAATGAAGCTCACTCAACAAGGGAAAATATGTCATTAAAACATTGATAAGCTCATAATCCTGAACAAGCCATTTCTTTACGTCAGAGAGAATATGTTTTAGACTTTGGGGATGTTTAGTCTTATTACAACTGCTCCACTCTGCCAGAAAGTGGGAATCAATACGGAACTCAACGATTGATCTTTGAACTCGTTATCCAGAAAAACAGGTAATGACTTAATGCTTATTGATTGCCAAGGGAGGTATTTACTGTATCTGATAGTGTTTAGCCATTCCAGTACCTCTAGATATTGAGTGATGGCTAGAGCTCATCTTAGAGGAGTTGCCTATAGAAGTTCATATATTATTAGGGACAAGGAAGTTTAAATCTTCCATTGTTGTAGGTAGACTGCCTTCCAGTAATCTTGGGTCACTGGGAAAACAGTGTTTCCTGAGATCCATTAGATGTAATGATGAGGGCTTGGGTGCTGGCATACCTGGTTGAGGACACATGTACACAAGGACCCAGGTTCAAGGTCCTGGGCCTCACCTGCAAAGGGGAAGCTCTGAGAGCAGTGAAGCAGTGTTGCAGTTCCCTCTCTCTCTCTCTCTCTCTCTCTCTCTCTCTCTATATATATATATATATATATATGTATATATATTTACCCTTTCCTTCTTAATTTCTCTTTGCTCTGCATCCAATGAAGAAAATAAATATAATGAAAATTCTACATGTTAAGATAAGAGTTAAGTGACAGTAAGAGATCCTGTTCGCCCACTCTCACCAACCCTTTTCCTAAGTCCAATAGCTCCTGGTGCTGATCACTGTGTATATGCACACATTCAGCTCATGAGTAGGCAATCTGTCAGAGTGATTAGGCAAACAAAGTTTAAACCACACACAGGGAGTCAGCTGGATGGGGTTGATTCGCAGAGGCTGCAGGGGGGGGGGGGGGTAGGCCTCTCAGGGGATATTTGTGATATATATCCAGAAACATGTGACTCTTCAGTATTTTGGAACCTACCCACAAAATCAGACTCAGAAAAACAAACAGAAGTCTTAGTTCAAAAGCAGACATGTAAATTAGAATAGAATCAGGAATAAGAAGCAGGCTTAGTAGATTACAGTGGTGTCATTTAAGGAAAACTAGACACTTTTGTGACTTTGGCACATATGTGTGTGCGCACGCACGTGTGTGTATGTGTGTGGGCATGTGTGTGTGTGTGTATGTGTGTGTGTGTGTGTGTGTGTGTTTGCAATTCAATCAATGTGTGTGTGTGCCAGGCTAATTGAAAAGTATAAAGTAAGGGGACAGGTGATAGTTCACCTGGTGAAAACACTGTCTTGCATGAGAACCTAAATTAGAGCTCTGGTTTCAGATGGAAGCACAATGCAAAAGGGAATACTCCAGTACTGAAGAAGTGCTGTGGTCTCTCTCTCTCTCTCCCTCCTTCCCTCTCTCCCTCCCCCCTCTTTCTATGTATTCTTCTCTGTATCTCTTCCTCTATCTGGAAAAAAAATTCCATCAGCAGTGTTAGAATATCAAAGACTTGAAGCCCTAGTATCAAACAGACACAAGTGTGAAGTGATTTGGTTAACTGTGGCTTGTAAATATGAATCAAAACGTAATAAACTCCATTTCAAAGTATTTTGGAAAATTTTTCTCTAATTTTAATTATTGGGAGACTGTTTTCTTTTTCTTCCTCTTTGTCCTTTTTATCTCAATTATTTATTATTTATTTTTTTTAGTTTTTTATTTTATTTTTTTAAAATATTTTTTATTTTATTTATTTAATCCCTTTTCTTGCCCTTGTTGTTTTTTATTATTGTAGTTATTATTGTTGTTGTCGTCGTTGTTGGATAGGACAGAGAGAAATGGAGAGAGGAGGGGAAGACAGAGAGGGAGAGAGAGAGATAGACACCTGCAGACCTGCTTCACCACCTGTGAAGCGACTCCGCTGCAGGTGGGGGAGCCGGGGTTCGAACCGGGATCCTTATGCCGGTCCTTGTGCTTCGCGCCACCTGCGCTTAACCCGCTGAGCTACAGCCCAACTCCCCTTATTATTTCTTTTATTGAGCAAGCCTTCCATTATACATAACTTCCCTGATATTGGTCCAATTGTTTCACTCAGATTGGTTATATATATATATGGTTTTCATAATATTAGTAACATTAGAACTTTCTTTAGTCCCCTGATGCTGTTGTGATGCTGAGGCTTGAATCTAGACCAGGTGACTTACCTGGTATGGTATGTTTAAATGCCTGGGGGAGAGTGTTAAAAGTGTAATAATCATTGTACTTAGAATGAATGCTACATATAAGAAGAAAGAAAAGGGATTTGTAGGGTGGGAGGAACCAATGAGGGGTCTACTCAATGATAGTAAATGGTAACTACAACTTGGGAATGAGCTCAATATGCCATCATACATTTGAAGAGTCATAAAACTATACTAAATTTCATGTGACCTCAATGCACATAAATCAGTAAACAACTAAATAATAATACTAGAGAATCACAGCCTTGCATATTTGTAGTGATTTTGACTCCATTTCCTGAGTGTCTTCATGTCTTTTCCTATGGGCATGTTAGAACCCCTGTGGTTCTTTATGTTGGCTTGAACACAAAATGTAGAGAAATAATTGTTTCTTTTTTGCACAGGATTCCAACATAAGTAAAAAATACTTATAAAATGGAAATATTGACAAGACCATAGTGTGAGAAGGGTACAATTCCACACAATTCCCATCACTAAAACTCCATATCCAATCCCCTCTCCTGATAGCTTTCCTATTCTTTATCCCTCTGGGAGTATGGACCCAGGGTCATGGGGTGGGGGCAGAAGGTGGGAGGTCTGTCTTCTGTAATTGCTTCCCCACTGAACATGGGCATTAATAGCTTGATCTATACTCCCAGCTTGTCTCTCTCTTTCCCTAGTGGGGCAGAACTCTGGGGAGATGGGGCTCCAGGGCACATTGGTGTGGTCGTCTGCCCTGGGAAGTCAGGTTGGTATCATGGTAACATCTGGAACTTGGTGACTAAAAAAGAGTTAAGATAAAAAGCAGAACAAATTATTGACTAATCATGAACCTAAAGGCTGGAATATTGCAGATGAAGATTTGGGGTCTCAATTTTTGAAAAAGCTATTGTAGGTATATTCCAAGGGGTCTATGACATTATTAGTTTTTGCCTGTGCCTGACATCTAATATGCAGGTGGACCCAAATTATTGTCTGGGGAGATGGTGTCATAGTTGGAAAATGGACTAGAAAGCTGGATCAGGGAAGAGAGTAGCTTCCAAATATTGGGAAAGTATGTAAATATTATTGAATGTAAACCCATCAATTTGATCTGGGGCTCATATTCAGCACAGGAGCCTATGCAACCTCTGTATCCCTGTAGGTCTGAGCTCGAATTCTGTGATCATGGCTAGGAACATACCAGGCTGGACTAATTTCAGGACCCATCTTCCTTGGATGGTAGATAGAGTATGTTATCCAACTTCCCTTTGGAGAATGGAACAGTCCCTACCATTTGATGAGTAACCATTTGGATATATTTTTGTGTTTAAAATGATTAACATCCTTAAGACTGTACAAAGGGGGAGTTGGTGTTGGTACACCTTGTTGAGAGCACATGTTACAATGCACTAGGACTTGGGTTTTAGTCCCCTGCTCCCATCTGCAGATGGAAAGCTTTGCAAGTGGTGAAGCAGTGCTACAAGTTTCTCTCTTTCTTTCTCCCTCTATATCATCACCCCCCTTCTCTCTTGATTTCTAGCTTTCTCTATCAAATAAGTAAAGAAGATAATACAAAAATGCAGAAAATATTTTTCTTAGTTCAAAAGTGACAATTTACATGATCGCCTAGAATGATTTGTACATGAAAAGCACTTCCCCTGAGCAATCTGAGGACTGTTCAGGTTTTTAGTAAGTAGTATTGACCAACTAAAGTGAAAGGAGAAAGCCAATCACCCCAGAGAAACTTGAATCACAGGCATATCATAAAATTGTTGTGAATGATGTGCTTCCTACACAAATCCTTACAATTTGGTTTATGTGGGGTACAAGTGCCATCTAAGGAGGCCAGCTGTCTTCTTAGGCTGCACCATTTATAGCAGCCCATGATCTGAATTCTGGTTCTCAGCTTTGCAGTTTCAGCAGTTTGCAGATTCAAAGCCATCCACAGTGGATCAGACGGAAGGAAACACACACACACACACACACACACACACAAAGCAAGTACCAGGAGAATGTTTCAATGACTTACACACTGGAAGACTAATCTGTAAAATGAGAAAGGCAACGGTCCCTCTTCAGGGACAGTAATGTATACTGTATTCTAATCAAACAGTCAAACAAATTTCTCTTCTATCTAGAAAGCTGGGTTGGCCGAAGCATGAATGTGGAATCATAATACAATAATAGATATTTATTGAGTGGAGACCACATGCTGGACATGAAATAAATACTTTATTTAAAAATATTTATTTATACTAGAGAGAGAGAGAGAGAGAGGAGAGACAGAGAATCAGAACATCATTCCAGAAAATGTTGTTCTGGTGGATGAACAACCTCATACTTTTTTTTTATTATATTTATTTATTTTCCCTTTCGTTGCCCTTTTTTTTTTTTTTACTGTTGCTGTTGTTATTGATGTTGTCATTGTCATAGTTGGATAGGACGGAGAGAAATGGAGAGAGGAGGGGAAGACAGAGAGGGGGAGGGAAAGATAGACACCTGCAGACCTTCTTCACTACCACCATCCCACCTGTGTGCCACATCTAATGCATTTTTTGTTTTGTATTTTTAAAAATGATTTTTATTTATAAAAAGGAAACACTGACAAAGACCATAGGATAAAAGGGGTACAACTCCACACAATTTCCACCAGAACTCCATATCCCATCCCCTTCCCTGATAGCTTTCCTATTCTTTTTTTATTATTTAATTATTTACTTAAGAAAGGAGACATTAACAAAACCATAGGATAGGAAGGATACAACTCCACATAATTCCCACCACCCTATCTCCATATCCCATTCCCTCCCCTGATATCTTTCCCATTCTCTATCCCCCTGGGCCAGGGTCATTGTGGGTTGCAGAAGGTGGAAGATCTAGCTTCTGTAATTGCTTCCCCACTGGATATGGGCATTGACTGATCAATCCGTATTCCCAGTCTTCCTTTCTCTTTCCCTAGTAAGGTGGTTCTCTGGGGAAGTGGAGCTCCAGGACACATTGGTGGGGTCATCAGTCCAGGGAAGTCTGGTCGGCATCCTGCTGGCCTCTGGAACCTGGTGGCTGAAAAGAGAATTAACATACAATGCCAAACAAATTGTTGAACAGTGATGGACCTAAAGGCTGGAGTAGTGCAGATGAAGTGTTGGGAGGTACTCACTGCAGACTCTTGTGTACTTCTGCTTTCAGGTATATATTTTGCCCTAGTTTATGAACACGTGTGAACATATGCTCTATCTCAGGGGACATGGCCTATATCTAGGTTTTGGGACTTTGTTAGGAAGTGAACCACTTGGAATGGGATTAGAGAATATTATGAAAGGAAAGGTGATACCTGAATGATGAAGCTGAAGGGTTGTCATTACACACCTGAAGTCTCTGGACACAATCTGAAGTGAAGCATGCTGGAGTGGCTCTCATTGTGTTGATTAGGTTGCTATCAATTCCAGGACTGGGGAAAATATAGGCTCTATAGCGGAAATGTGAGGTTCCTGATGTCTTAAAGTTCAAGAAGACAATGGATAGTTATTGTTATCATCACATTATTTGGTAATTGGGTTAACTTTGAAAAGTTCCTTTGTTAGGGTTTGCTAACATCTTGTATATAGCTGTGCCACCGGTTGCTTCTGTTCTACCTGGTCTAGTCTTTTGAGAGAGTTAACATATCAAAGACTCAGCCTATGTATTTAGGAGACTCAGTCTGTGTTTTAAAAAGTTCGAGACATGAACTTTTATATATAAGGTTTTATCTATAATATATAGTGACCTATAAAGCAGATTCTATTATCGTCTTCAACTTTCAGAGAGAACACCAGAGCTTTTCTCAGCTAGAAGTGATGTAGTTATTGCAAGGTGGGGTTGGGGGGCAGAATTGTGGCCTCTAGTAATATATATATATATATATATATATATATATATATATATATATATATATTCAACTGTTTTTAGTTTTGTTGACACCTATTATGGGAAAATGAAAGATTTAATTTATGTGTTGACAACGGTACTGCAAACCATTAACCCTCCAACAAAATGGGGAAAAAAAAAGAGAAAAAGAGGTGTATTTATTTTATTGAGAGGAGTGAGCATCATCACTTTGACATTTAGTGTCTTCTGGTTTTATTTGTGTTTACAGATACATATGTGTGTATATATATACACACACACTTTAGCATTCCTGTAAATCAACACTCAGTCTCCTTCTTTGGCAAGACTCTTAGTAATGCTATTCACTTCACTCATACAACTGAGTTAAGTGTTTTAAGATCATCTTTGTCATAATGGTTTGGAAATGTCATTTCTGCTGGTAAAGAAACAAATTTAAAAAAACCCACATCATCTTACATACTAAATTTATTCAGTGCAGTTCAGTGCAACTCAATACAGCATACATTGATTGTACAAAGAATTTAGCTGCAGATATCTTAGGTGTTACATGTTATGTTGCTCCATATTCAAGAGAAACCTTTGGGGAACAAAAGAAGCTGGTTCTAATCATGTTGCTGACCTTCATTGTCACACTTTTGCTAAGTGATTAATACCCTTGAAGATACTATCCCAAACACAGAGGTGTGTCATCAGGACTGAAGATAATTATTCATATGAAAGTGCTTACTAAATACTAAGCAGTGATTCCTAGATAAAGTGCTGAGTAGAAGTGGAGCTGCCACTTAGGTTTTTTGAACAACATTTAAAATCAAGAAGAGTGAGAATGAGACATTTGAAATCTATTTTCAACATCACAAAAAATAAAATAAAATAAAATAAAATAAAATAAAAACCCTCACCCATAGTCCTGCAAGACAGTATATAAGGGAAGACTTGCTAGTAGATTGATCCAAGCAGGATTCTAGGGATATCAGTCAGTAGCTACAGATCTCAGACAAGAAATACAGAAGTCATGGGTCCCTATATTTCTCTGGGAGTAGAGACAAAGTCTTTACCTTTGTACTTATAGCTGTGGGCTGGGGAGAAAGACAGGCTGAAGTGCATATACACACAGAGCCATCTGTCCTGTCCTATAGACTGGAGAGGATTTCTATTATCAAACTCATTATTTCACATCTTTCTGCTAATAATGAATCCAGAATACCTTACATTCTTGTGTAACCTGTATTAAGGAGACTCAACCTCATGGGCATGGGAAACAGAAACAAGAATAAGGGGTCACTGGGTGGTGGCCACAGGGTTAAGCCCACATAGTACGAACCTCAGGGACTCATGCAAAGGTCCCAGTTTGAGGCCCTGGCTCCTCACCTGCAGTATGTGTGTGTGGGGATCATTTCACAAGCGGTGAAGCAGAGCTATAGGTGTCTATCTGTCTCTTTCTCTCTCCCTCCACCCTCTCTCAATTTCTCTTTGTCCTATCAAAAAAAAAAATTGAAAAAGTGGCCTCCAGGAGTAGTGGATTCATAGTGTAGGCACTGAGCCCCAGGGATACCCAGGGCAAAAAAAAAAAGTAAGTAGGTAGGATTACATGAAATTTAAAAAGTTTCTACACAAACTACAGGCAAGAAGAAGATACTTTGCACTTCACACATCTGACAATCAACTGCTATCAAACGTCTATACAGAATTGGTACAGATCTACAAAAATCTACATTAAAAAAGTGGCCCACAGACACATGAAGAAATCCTCTGCTCCACTTCATTAAAGAAATGCAAATTAAAACTACTCTTCTTCTTCTAGCGTTTGCCCTTCTTCCGTAGCCAGTCAACAGCGTCAGGTTGAGCCTGATGTAAAGTTTCGAGACCTCCTTTGAATCTGGAGAGGTGGCAGTCGTTGACTATGTGGTTCATAGTCTGTCTGTAGCTGCAGGGGCGGTTAGGGTCATCTCTGGCTCCCCAGCGATGGAACATAGCGGCGCACTGGCCATGGCCTGTTCGATAGCGATTGAGGAGGACCCAATCATAATGTGCTAGGTCAAAGCCAGGTTGACGCTTGCAGGGGTCTGTGATGAGGTGTTTGTTCTTTACCTCAGCTGACTGCCAACTCTGTTTCCAAGAGACTGGAACAGAGAAGTTCAGTGTAGGCATAGGGGACCAGATTGGGTGACGAGACATCAAGCGTTGGACAGGGTGGGCGAAGATATACGTGTATATGGGCAGGTCCGGTCGAGCGTAGACGTGGGAAATGAACTTAGATGATGCAGCATCCCGACGAATATCTGGCGGGCCGATGTTGCTAAGAACTGGCAACCATGGAACCGGGGTGGATTGGATGGTTCCAGAAATTATCCTCATGGAGGAATATAATTTGGAATCGACCAAGTGGACATGGGGGCTACGGAACCATACTGGGGCACAGTATTCTGCAGTGGAATAGCATAATGCCAGAGATGATGATCTTAGTGTGGAAGTGCTCGCGCCCCATGAGGAGCTGGCCAGTCTTGCAATGATGTTATTCCTCGAGCCCACCTTTGCTGCAGTTTTTATGAGATGTTCCTGAAATGACAGAGTGCGATCTAGAGTAATGCCAAGATAGACTGGCTGGGCTTCATGCCGGATTTTCGTATCGCCAAGCTGCACATTAAGCTCACGCGAGGCTGAGGCATGGTGTAGATGGAAAACAGATGATACCGTTTTTGCAGTGCTAGGGATTAGTCGCCATTTTTTACAGTAATCAGATATCAGAAACATGTCTTTCGTGAGTGTTTCCTCGAGGATGTCGAACTTTGATGCCTGAGTTGCACAGCAGATGAGATGAGATACCATCTCACACCTGAGAAAATGGCTTCCATCAACCAAACAGGAAATGACAGGAGTTGGTGAAAAGGAGCACAAGGGACTTTGCTATACTGCTGGTGGGAGTGTAAATTGGTGCAACCCATATGGAAGACAGTTTTGAGAATCCTTAATCTCTAGGTTTTTGAGAGAGTCTGCATATCAAAGACATAGCTTATATATTAAAACGACTGAGGTTCTGTTTTAAAAACTTTGAGACATACAATCAATTTTCCCCCTCTCATATTGATTAACTAGTGATTTATATGACTACACTTTAATAGGAGTGTATATAACCACCATTCCCACCATCAAAAGACTGTGACCCATCCCACCTACCCACTCCCTAACCCCCCGCCAGCCCAGGAAGCCGCATGTCTACCATGTGTGCTTAACCCACTGTGCCACCACCCAACTCCTATATAATAGATATTTTAAAGGAATTTTTTCTTTTGTAGAAAAGAAACCAATATGTGTAAATTTAAATGCTCTCTCTATGTTCATACAGGCTATACATATGGGAAGCCATCTTTTAAAACCAGATTTGTAAAACAAGGTCATTTCTTCTCCTGATACATGAAAGAAATACTAGATATTGAAATTTAGTTTCTGA
The DNA here is from genome assembly GCF_950295315.1 of Erinaceus europaeus. Classification (NCBI taxonomy): domain Eukaryota; kingdom Metazoa; phylum Chordata; class Mammalia; order Eulipotyphla; family Erinaceidae; genus Erinaceus; species Erinaceus europaeus. Next base: position 37,880,395 of record NC_080175.1, read on the forward strand.
GTATTAAATATATCCTATTAACCTTCCCAAATGCTTTCAAACTAGTTTTATCTTTGGTTTCCTCATTTATGATTAAATGAAGTGATTGATATGCTTCTTTTATATTTATATGAAAACAAAATTTTACATATAAAAATTCTGATTTTACTATTCTAGAGAGCATATTGTGATGTTCAGATGGGTTCATTTGACTTTACTGCAGGACAAACTTTTTAAAAAAAACACAGTATGGCTTTCTTTGTCTCATTGAGGTACTGGTCATTGAAACTGTGTCCTCTGCATCTCAAATACAGGCACTATGCTGTCTTTCTAGCCCAATAATTTATTTTAATGTTAGTATAAACCTCATTTTTTAGTTGGAAACCAAGAATAGAATTCAAATGACAATTAAACTCTTTCTACTCAGACTAGCATTCCCTCCATTATATTTGTTTTGATTTGATTTTGCTCAACCAATACATTATATTTCATAAAAGATAGCATGGAGTGGAACTTGATTTTATGGTCTGACCAGCTGATGTATGACCTCTGTTAGCTAGATAATACAGATTTAGCCTTTACTGAACAAGCAGTTGGATAAATTGGTTTGTTTTTGTTTTGTATTTGATATTTTTTAAAAGTGTGATAAAAAATCAACCCTAAGCAGTATATCTTCAAAATCTCACTTCATAAGTTTTTGTGTTTCTGATGTCTACTTTTGCTTTGTGGTTTGAGACGTTCACTTGAAATTGTAAATCTCTGTATTCCTGTGTGGTTATATAAAAGTACTTGATCAAATACTGGGTGGTTTAAAACATATGATTAACTTAATAAACTATTAATACAGTAAATTATTATTTGTTTTATCAAAAGATATCTGATATTATTGATTTGTAGAGAAATTGCCTATAGAATTCTAACATTCACAAAGTCACATAATGGAAGAAAATTGAATTCATTCTTTAAAGTCCTACACTTAAAAGTTATTATATTAGGCATATTTTTAAAATCTTAACTTATGTTACTAAGATGAAAGTTTCACAAACCAGCTGGTCTGATCATCTTGTTAAAAAGAAGGGAAATAATTATATACTTATGTTAGATGTGATTGTTGTTGAGGTGGTCTGGTGTCGGGCTGCACCGTGGAGAAGAGAGCGGACATCCAGAGCAAAGGGGTACACAGATCTTTATTATAGGATGGGGGGGAGGTTTGGTTCAGACCACGTGGAGCCAGCCAGCAATGGCCGACCACGGGGGGAGAGCAGGGAGCGAGCGAGACCTCAGAGAGGGAGAGCCGAGAGCCCAGAGAGAGAGAGGGGAGAGGTGAGGGGGCTTTTTATTGGGCGACAACCAGGGATGACGTGTAGGGCCAGGATTGGTTGAAAGGGGGCACTCTAGGATTTAGCGGGGCATAGAAAAACCTGGGGGCGGAGACTGCATCAGAATAAGTCCTCAGCAACATCTCCTCCTATCCCTTTATATCTAAATGGACACAGTAAAGAAAAATGGAGCAGGCTTAAATGTTTTAGAGGAATGCCATGCTCAGGTGGGAAGATGTAGGACTTTCTGTGGAGGAGGGAAGGCTTAAATGGCTGCCAACCTTGTGAGATTTAAACGTCCTCCTGTGCTCAACCCCTCTTTAGAGAGAGAGACTTACCTGGAGAGACTCATCTCATAGGTTTAAGCGCAGCCTGCTCAACCATCTCTTCACAGTATCTCTACATCTTTTCTATCTTTCTATCTAGTAATTGCATAAGATGTACAAAGTCTATAAAAGACTATCATGGGGCAGAAACCTTTTGGGCATAAGCCTAAATGACATAACAAAATAGGAAGGGACACGAAGGGGAGAAGTAAAAGTCAGTATGGTGTGAAGGGAAGGATTGGTGTGTAAAGGAACATTCCCTGTTTGGGTGGGGAAAAGGGCAATGGTACATAATGAGGGGGAGGCGGGAGGCATGACCCACCAAACAGAGGGGCTATTTGGCATTGTATAGTCCTCAAGGCAACAGTCTGTAAAGTCTATGAATTACTCAGGATCAGTCTATGAAAACCCAGCAGCGTGAAGGGAAATAAGCTGCTTCAAAATTGTGTAAAATGTATATAGGGTATGTCAGAAAGTCCGATACAAGTCTCAGTCCGAAGTAGATGGCTAGGGGAGGAATTGGCAGGGGATGCAACGCTGCATGAGGGAGGTCAGCCGCTGGAATGTTGCTCTTTTGTAGATAGCTAGCTGGAACTGCCAGCACGTAACAAGCAGGTCAGAAGTAGGAACGGTAACCAGGCATGAAGAAAGTTCTGTCCTTGGAATTCGTGTATCAGGTTCTTCAGATCACGTTGAGTGACATCTAGGGTTTCGGGAGGTGTGCCACGGTAGTCGTGCCATCTAGTGAGTGACGTCAGGGTGTGCAGGGGTTCAGATGGTTTTTCCGGGATTCCTGTGAAAGAAACACAAACAATCTGCTTCTCGTGGTTAATTTGAACTGGTAACAAGTTATAGGTTTGTTATAGTTGATACCTCGATGATTATAATTGGTTTAGAATCTCTTTATGATTTATTAAAAGGTCATCTAATGTTACCTCCTGTAGCAGCCTCTACCGCAGGATCTTGAGACCAATTTTAGCTAAAATATGTATTTTAAACAGACTCAAATTGCTTAGAGAGTTAACGCATATTCGTGACAATGATTTTAACGTTTACAGTGCCAGATTGATGCCAGATCTGTTGTGGATTAATTTCCACAAGATAGTTTACAGGGCACCTTTGGGGGCCCTTCAAAGGTGTGCTGTATATAAAATTTATATAGTTTAGTTTTGGGAATGAATAGTCACGTTGAACATTTAGACTTTTACCTAAATAGTAAGTTACCTTAACAATTAATTTTTACCTTGTCTGGTAAAAGTGTAGCTGTAGGGTTACACTTCTGACCGTTAAGTTAGTGTTACCAAACTTGAGACATACCCATAAACATTTAGTTATAACAAACTGGAGGAAAAAGAACTTTTGTTATAAAAACACATTATTTAAAAACAATTTTAAATCTGCCATTAGTCACACAGTTTAAGACTAAACACTTACATATATACCAAAACTATATATAAAATTCAAAAGAGGGAGAAAGAAAAAAAATTTTGGAATGTTTCTGGACGTCTCCAGAAACTTTGGCTGCGTCCAGCATTTTTATATAAGGCCAATAACCTTTTAGAGTACTCCAAAAAGATGGGTCATGCAAAAATAAAGAAAAAAAATTTTGTCATTTAACACACTCACTCACAAAAACAACTTGCCAGTTATAACATAAGACATACAGGGAAAGGGTAGGAGAGAGGTCTCTGTGAGCCAGACTTTGCAGGTTCTGCCATGTCGTATTACGGGTCCTGGGATGTATCCTGCATCTGGTCCTCTTGTAGTATTTCTTGTTCTTCAGGAATAACAGCGCCATCCTGCGAGTATTGTCAGACATGGTGGGCAGGAACCCAGACAGGTTTAGAGAAATTTTGAGGGAAAATGCATGCGAAACCCCTTCCCATGGTCAATAATGGGTCAGGCCCTTTCCAAACTTTGTCGAGTGGGTCTCTCCATTTAACCTTAATAGATGGGAGGGTAGATGGTGTTTGCCAGTGAAGAATAATAGGGGGTAAGGCTGAGTTATTGTAAATATTAAAGACATTTAACGTAGTTAAGGCTTTTGCTAGCTGGATATTTGGGGGATATGTTCCTCCTTTATCTTTATTTAGTTGAGCCTTCAGTGTTTGATGGGCCCTCTCGACAATGCCTTGTCCCTGTGGATTGTAGGGAATGCCTGTGGTATGAGTAATATTCCAGAGGGAACAAAAATCTTTAAATTGTTTGCATGAAAACATAGGTGCATTGTCTGTTTTCAAGAATAATGGGACCCCCATAACGGCAAAACAAGAGAGCATATGGCTTACAAGCTTTTTAGCACTTTCTCCTGTCTGAGCTGTAGCCCACATAAATTTAGAAAAGGTATCAATTGAGACGAACACATATTTTTGTTTGCCAAAGTTTGGTATTTGGGTGACATCAATTTGCCAAATAGCATTAGCTTTTAAACCTCGGGGATTAACCCCAAGGGTCTGGATAGCAGGTGTCTTTATGAGACTTGCACAAGAAGAGCATGTAGCAAGGATATGTTTTAACTGTGGTACAGGAACATCAGGGAATCGAGCTTGAAGGCCTTTAAGATTAACATGGGTTAGAGAGTGAAAATTAGCAGGATCAGAGACAGAGACTGGGAAAATTCCTGTGGAGGCAAGGCGGTCAACTGCGGCATTCCCTTCGTACAGGAAACCAGGAAGAGGGCTGTGGGAACGAAGGTGTTGAATATACAGTGGTTGGGTTCGAGAACAGAGCATAGAGGCGATTTGAATCAAGAGAGGGGAAAGTGGGTTGTCATCAATTTTCACATACGAACGAGCAAGCCATGGAAGTAAGTTAACAGTATACACACTGTCAGAAAAAAGGTTGAAGGATTCTGGTACAGCTTTTAGTGCAAGAAAAACAGCATAAAGTTCTTTGTACTGAGGGGAATTATCAGGAAGCTCAGTAAAGAGAGGTTTAGGAGATTGTTTGTCTGGGTAATATATAAGGGCAGTAGCTCCCCTTTTTCCGCCATCAGTAAAGATTGTAGGAGCAGAGGGAATGTGATCCCGAGAGAAAAGTTTAGGTGCTAGTAGAGGCAGAAGAGGTAAAGAAGCTATCAATTTATTAGAAGGAAAATGGTTATCTATTTGTCCTGGAAACCCCACGAAGCTTATGGCAAAGCGGGAATGATGGCGTATAAGCCACTCTGTATCTGTGAGAGAAAAGGGCAGAATGATTAAATCCGGTTCTTTCCCTAAGACCTGCACAGACCTATTTCTCCCTTGGCGAACCATGAATGCTAACGCATCTATCTCAGTGAGGAATCTTGGAGCTCCTCCTACTGGCGTGTGAAGCCATTCGAGAACCCCATGGTCTTGCCACAGTGCCCCTACTACTATGGGGGTGGAGTTGAAGATTAGAAGGTTTACCGGAGAGGAGGGGGAGAATCGAACAAGGTGCATGTCCTGGAGGGCCTGGTTAACCCTTTCCAGTGCCAAGGAGGCCTCAGGAGTTAACTTACGTTTTGAAGAGGGCTGTTTGTTTCCTTTCAACAGGTCAAACAGTGGTTGGAGGCAGCTTGTGGGCAGATAGAGATACTGCCTAAGCCAATTTAAATTTCCTAGAAAACTTTGTAAAGAAGCAAGAGTAAGGTTAGAAGGGAAGGTAACATTAGGTTTTAAGGGACGAATTTGCGTTAGAGAAATCTCTGAACCTAGGAAGGATATTGGAGGGATTAGCTGTATCTTCTCAGGGGCTACATTAAGGCCGCTTTTCTTTAATGCAGGAATAAGAAAATCACGTAAGGCATAGAGATCTGTATCTGATTTTCCCCATATTAAAATATCATCTGTATAATGAAAAATATTAAGGCCCTTATGAATATATGGGACAAGGGCAGATTTAACAGCCTCCTGACAAATTGTAGGACTATTGGCCATACCCTGGGGCAGCACCACCCATTCAAATCTATCAGCGGGGCTGGCATTATTAATAGACGGAACAGAGAAGGCAAAACGTTTACAATCTCGCAGATGCAAGGGGATAGAGAAAAAACAATCTTGTATATTAATAGCTATGATTGGAATTCCCGTGGGAATTGCAGAAGCAAGAGGCAAACCCCTTTGGGGGGAGCCCCAGACCTGCATGGTTTTATTTACTGCACGGAGATCTTGATGGAGGCGCCATTTTCCCGAGCGCTTTTAATCACAAAGACAGGAGTATTCCATGGGCTTCGAGAATGACGAATGTGTCCCAAGGACAACTGCTCTCGGACGAGCTCTTTTAAAATTTTTAGCTTATCCCTAGGTAAAGGCCACTGTTCCACCCAGACAGGCTCATTAGAAAGCCAGCTTAAGCGGGGTGTTTGGCTACGAACAGTGGCATTTAGTATTGGGGGTGCTGAATAGACCTGGTATCGCGGGAATGAGTTTTACGCTCTGCAGAGGCGTCTGTGGATATCCTAACATTAAGACATTCCAGAAGATCCCTGCCCAGTAAGTTGGTGCTAATATTAGCTACCAAAGGGCGGAAGTGTCCTTCCCACATAAGCGAGTCTCGTGTGCAAAATGCTCTTGTCATCCCTCCTATTCCATGTAAACTGACTGCATCAGAATAAGTCCTCAGCAACATGTGATTACACATTTTACTTTTTAGGAGATTGAGGTTTGGGGCCAGATGGTGGTAGACCTGGTTATGGTCACGTATGCACAAAGACCAACACAAGGACCTAGGTTAGAGTTCCCACTCCTCACCTGCAATTGGGGATGCTTCACGAGTGGTGAAGCTTGCTGATAGCTGTCTTTCTTTCTCTCACCCTCTCTACCTTCCCTGCTCCTCTCAATTTCTTTCTCTATCCTATCACATAAAATTGAGGAGAAGAAAGAAGGTAAAGGAGAAATAAGAAGAAGAAAGGAGAAAGAAGAAGGAGAAGGAGAAGAAGGAGAAGAAGGAGAAGAAGGAGAAGAAGAAGAAGAAGAAGAAGAAGAAGAAGAAGAAGAAGAAGAAGAAGAAGAAGGAGAAGAAAGAAGAAGAAAGAAGAAGAGGAAGAAGGAGGAGGAGGAAAGAAGGATAAGGAGAAAAAAAATCATCTAGAATGGTGGATTTGTAGTGCTGACACTGAGCCCCAGTGATAACACTGGTGAGAATAAAGAATAAAAAATATTTAGGTTTATTTTCTAAAGAAAAGACTAGTTAGGACTTCCAGAGGCATGGTCACAAAGTAGCAGTTGCCACATGTTGCTTTCATGATCAATTAGTAAGACAACAAAAAGTCACTGGAAAACATGTCAAATTACAAGCAGGACTTAAGAAACTTGCATAGCCATAGTGGATGCAGGCACACATGATAAGTGGATTGAAAAGACATAAGAACAGATTATCAGCATTTAAGAAGCTGTACTTAGTGGAAGTTGGCACTATTTTGGTAGTTATACAGCAGAGCACATTGCCAGTGGCTGGAAGGCAGGGAATTTCTTGGCATTTAACCTGTGAACTTAAGGGCTTCAATATACTAAACTGCTCATAAAAACACAGTTGTTTAAGGGAAAGACCTGTCTAAGAAAGAAAGTCTTATGAGCTACTCAGGCCCCAATACTCAGCTAGAAAGATAAACCCTATTTATTTTTTGAGCACTCAGAAAAAAGCAATTCTCCCATGTAATTACTCACATGTTTCCCTAGCTGGAAACATAACAATGAGTTCTATATTGACATAACTGGCTTTAAACTGGCCTGGGACAGATGACAGAATTTCTCCTCCACTCCTATCACTATTATAAAAGAGAAGTTCAACACTGTAGCCACAGTGTTATATTTTGTCTCAATAACAGAAGCCACACTGAATGAAGAAGCTGAGATGTATCTAACCATCAATGTCTGGAATTATAAATAAGCAGACAAAGATCTGAAAAGAGATAAAATTCAGAAAACTTATTATAAAGATAGTTAAATAAACTAAATATAGTATACAGACACAAATTCAAGAACTAGAGATTATTTCACCAACATTCGTAAACAAACAAGCAAAAACAAACAAAAAAAATCTTTCCAAACAGTGTTTCAGGGTATAAAGGGAATTTTTTTCTTTTTTAAAATATTTATTTATTTATTTTTATCGTCCTTATTGTTTTGTTGTTGTAGTTATTATTGTTGTTGCTGTTGAATAGGACAAAGAGAAATGGAGAGAGGAAGGGAAGACAGAGGGGGAGAGAAAGATAGACACCTGCAGACCTGCTTCATTGCTTGTGAAGCAACCCCCCCTGGAGGTAGGGAGTTGGGGGCTCGAACCAGGATCCTTACACAGGCCCTTGAGCTTTGTGCCACCTGTACTTAACCTGCTGTGCTACCACCCAACTTCTATAAACGAAATTTTGAATGTAGTTAAACTCAGGTGTCTGGTCATGGAAGGAAACTAAATCAGGATGTGGAGATAATATCATGGCTAAAAGACAAAAATCACCAAACTCTATGAATTTAAATCTGTTAGGAAAAATAAAGTACTTTTCTGTGAATAGAAAACTCCAACAGAAAGACAATTGTGAGAATCATTGGAAATCCCAAGGAAGAATACAGGGAAAAAAGAGCAGAGAACATACTCAAATAAATCATAGCAGAAATTTTATCATACCTGGGCAGCTTTCAAAGTTATAGACATTCAAGAAGTGGAATGAACACTCATGTTCCACAGTCTAGACCAGAACACACTAAGGCACAAACTATCCAAAAACAAGAACAATGAAAAAATTATGCAGGGTGGTAGGACAAGGAAGAAACTGACATGAAGAGGTAGAGCTATCAGATTTCACTAGATTTCTCATCACAAAACCCTATAAATAAAGAGGGAGTAGAATGATGGCAGGAGCAAAGTCAGGCCTGCTATATGGCACAGCCCCAGCAGGCTAGGGCTAACTGGAAAGTTGAAAGTCCTGGACTAAACTGAAGCTATTTCTCCTTACATTGCTAATTTCAAGACTTACTGGTTATTGAAAATACACTAATAATATCTGAGGACAATGGCAGAGACAAGTTGTGTCTGCTGTATAGCACAGCCCCAACAGGCTAGGGCTAACTGCAAAGTGGGGAGTCCTAAGACTAAACTGAAGCTATTTTTCCTTACATTGATAATCTGAAGACTTACTGGCTATTGAAAATAGACAAATATTACTTGAGGACAATGGCAGAGGCAAGTCAGGCCTACTGTATGGCACAGCTCCAGCAGGCTAGGACTAACTGCAAAGTGGACAGTCTTGGACTAAACTGAAGGTATTTTCCTTACATTGATCATTTAAAGACCCATTGGTATAACTGGATATGCACAAATAATAACTGGGGACAATAAAAGGAGATCCCTGGGGGAAGTACATTGTGACAACAATTATGGAAGTGAGTGTGACAAGTCTAAAAATGGCCTAAGAGCTGAAGCTGCTGTACCCATTGAGAGGCTTTCAGAAAAGGAGCCATTTTGTCACCATGACAGTTTATCTATAAGCTGGACTCAGACCAAAAACCAGAACTGTGGGTGGCTTGAAGCATGAGTGGCAGACTGTGGTTTCCATCTAAATATAAAGAGGCTTTATTGCTGACCCTCACCCACAAATTAACAAGCAAAAATTAACAGTGAAAGGAATCAAAAAGGGGACATGTGGTGGCACACCTAGTTAAGGGCACACATTACACTGCATAAGGACCCAGGTTCGAGCTCCTGATCCTCACCTGCAGGGGGAAAGCTTCGTGAGTGGTGAAGCAGTGTTGCAGGTGTCTCTCTGTCTCTTTCCATCTCTATCTCCCCTACCCCCTCTCAATTTTTCTATCTCTAATAATAAATAGACAAATAAATAAATAAGGAATCAACAAGCGTATAAAATAACCTTAAAACAGATATCAGAATGGCTATAAGTAAACCCTAACCCTAACCCTAATCTAAATAATCACCCTAAATGTGAATGGCTTAACACCAGCTAAAAGATTCAGAATTACTGAATGAATTAAAAAGCAAGACCCATATTTGATGCCTCCAGGAAACAAATCTGAAATAAAAGCAAGCAGAAACTCCAAGTGAAAGGCTGGAACAAGGTATTTCAAGCCACTAATGCAGAAAAAATATGTTAGGGACAGCTATTCTACTCTGAGATAAAATAAATTTTCAGGCAAAGAAGGTGGTAAGAGACAGAGATAGACACTATATATTGCCTAGAGGATTAATCTGACAAGAGAATATAATAACCATCATCAATATATATTCTTCCAATATAAATGTACTTATTGACCTCAAGGGAATATCAACAATAGAAAAATAATTGTAGAAAACCTTAACACCACTCTGAGCAAAAGATAGATTATTGGGACAGAAATTAACAAGGAAACAAAGGTCTTATGTGAAGACCAAAATAAAATTAACTTAGCAGATATATTAAGAATATTTTATTACCTAAAGTAATCAGACTAAAATTATGGTAGAAATAAATAAACTTAAAATAAATGAAATCAAAATAAGAGAAGCATACAATATATCAATGAAGCCAAATATTGGTTCTTCATAAAAATAAACAAAATTGGCAAGCCCCTGACCAGTCTCTCTCTCTCTCTCTCTCTCACACACACACACACACACACACACACACACACACACACACACACGTTGGTATGTTTCTAATTCTGCTTCTAAAACCCCTTCTGTTTCATTGGTATAATCCCCCCTGCTTAACACTGTATTTTATTTACATAACCACTGTTAACTAAGCACCACCCTGCCTGCAGGGCATTGGTTTAATCCCCACTGGTTCATGATGTCTTTTTGCTCTGCTCCCTCTCGTAATACACCCTGATTTGCACCAGTCTCTTTTAGCTCCTCCCACTCTACATCACATCCTGTTTCCACCCTACTTGGTGAGTATGTGTATATATATATATATATATATATATATATATATATATATATATAGACAGGATTGTGATATATATATATATATAGAGAGAGAGAGAGAGAGAGAGACAGGATTGTGATTATATATAGTTTAGCTTGGCTTAGATTGCGCTGCATTCCACATGAATAAAGAGATACTGCATACAGCTCAGCCATGAGTCTCTGGTCATCTTTCTCCCTCCTGCAAAGCTAGCCCGGCACACACACACACACACACACACACACACACACACACACACACACACACACACACACACACATAGAATTCTAAATAACAGGGAGATATCACAACAGACACTGCAGAAATCCAAAATATTATGTGAAGTTTCTATGAACAACTATATGCCACCAAGCTAGAGAACCTGGAAGAAATGCTAGAAACATTTCAAAACTGAAACAGTGACATTCCTGTATGCAAACATTAAGTCAGAAGAAGAAGATACCCAGAAATTACTCCCATTCACTATTATAGCAAAGTCAATAAAATATCTCAGAATAAACCTGACCAAAGAAGTGAAACACTTGTATACTGATAACTATGAGTTACTATTCAAGGACATATAAAATGACAGAAATGGAAAGATATCTCATGCTCATGAAATGGAAGAATTAACATCATAACAATGAATATTCTACACAGAGCCATATACAAATTAAATACAATATCTATCAAGGTCCCACCAATTTCCTTTTAGAAAATAGGGAAAAAATTGTAATCACTATAAGGAACTAGAACACACCAAGAATTGCCAATAGAAAGGGATATGCAAAGCAGAATTTGATCATGTTTGGTGTATTGTACAAAAGTAAAAAAAAAAACTCTAGGGGGAGGGGTTGGTAGATTTTCAGCTCCATTATAGGGGACTAGAGGTAGGGATATAGACCTTTGGTGGTGGGAATGGTGTTCATATATAATCCTATTAACTTACAGTTTTATAAATCACCATTTTATCAATATGAGATTGTTTGAATGTTTAGAGCTTCTTCATGCACACACCAGTTCTGTGTATATATTTCTTCAATCTAAGCACTTACAGTTTCAAATTAGTAAACTGATTGAACTTAAACACTGGGCTTAAGCTGTTAATGCATTTATAATAATAACTTTCTTTTGAAATATTAAATCATCTATAACCTTAGATCAGGGATAACAGAAGCAACTGGTCTGTCTTGTCAGTATATAAGATACAATTATTTGTCAGTAGCACTGAATGACATAAATCATGGTAAGGTCTTGTATGGAACCTCTGGGTTTTTTCTTGTTTCCCTTCATGTTTCTTTTGATCTGTACTATTTGATAGTACATCTGCTCTTCTCATCCAAATTAGTGTAATCAGTGTCACCACGACATGTTTCACTTCAGACTATGTCCAGAGATACCAGGCTAGAAATGTCAACTCTCCAGCTCCAGTACTCAGGTAAGACCTTTCTTAGCTTATAGGACTCCTAAGTTCCATTTTGGGCAGCTCACCTCCTAACAAATTTATAGAACCTAGATACATGTGCACATGTACCCATACATTGGGAAAAATATTTACTTTAAAGTAAAAGTGTACAATAGTCTTCAACAACTTAATTAGTGAGGCAAACAAGCAGAAAGACATAAAAATTACACCATAAAGTATTTAATCAAATATTTTTAACTTAGACCTAGATAGTCTCCTCATCTGCTTCCTACTTCACTTCCCTCAATCACTCTAAGCCTAACCCTGTCAGATAAAGTAAGAACTATACAAGTTGGAAAAGGGAAAGAGACCAGCACACTCAATGATGGCCCTTTTGGTCACTACCAGGCCACCCCATCATCTGGTAGCCCTAGTTAGGGAATCCTGAGATTCCCATGTATATACGATGGTCCTAGACCTATAAGAGATCCCTCTTTACACAATCACTGGTCATCAGGAACATCATCATAAGCCCTCTTGTAGGCCTTTATAAGAAATTGCCTTTAATGTAGAATAGTAGTGGTAGAAATTGACCCATTCTCCAAAAGGAGTCTGTTTCAACATTCTCTGCCACTCGAGGAAGACTGCTCCTGAAATGAGGACAGATTAGAATATTCCTAGCTATGACCATGGAATGTGAGCTTAGACCAACAGGGATGCAGAGATTACATAGGCTCCTGTGCTGAGTATGAATGGACATAGGCCCTGGGTCAAATCAATTGGCTTTACAGTTAAAGGTATTTATATACACCCCCCCCCCATATTTGGTAATTACTCTGTTCTGATTGAATTTTCTGGTCCTATTCCCAACTCTGACATCATCTCCACAGACAGTACCTTAATCCACCTCTATGTTAGCTCTCAGGCTCAGGCAAAATGTAGTAAATTCATGATGAGCCCCTTGGGATATACCTATGTTGTAACTTGAGACTTAAATGGGGCTTAGGATTTCCACTCTTAAGGATTCATAGCAGGGCATTGAGAAAAGTTTTTAAAAGTAGAAGATTTGATTAGGGTGAAATGGGTAAAAGGCAAAATAAGCAATAATCATCAAGGTTAAGAGTGTGTTAGGTCCATAAAGTCTGAGTATAGTTATAAAAAGTTTAGTTCCATAAGATAAACAATTATCAGCTAAGGTATAGGTTGCTCATGGCTGTAGAGGGGTCTAAAAGTTTACAGGCTAGCAGAGTCACAAGTGTTCAATTCCTAGGAGAAGCAGCCATGGCAGATACCTGGAGCACTTCCATTGAGATGCTTCTGACCAGGGGAAGAAGCAGCAGCCAAAAAGTGTGGGCTGCTCCAAGTCTGAACATTATACATTCCCTTCTTTGTCCCTGCCTCAGACTGGCATCATTAGTATGCTAATAGTCCCAAACCCCTGTTGGGGTCACAACATAACTAAAATAGACTTCCTAGCTTCTTCCATCATGAAGACTCCAAATCTCATCTGGTATATTCTTATGTTTATTGTCATGATTATTAAACAAATTGTTATGCTTTATATCTTAATGCATTTCAGCTACCAAGTTGCAGTTGTTACCATGATGCCAACCTGACATCCATGGGCAGATGACCTCACCAATATGTCCTGAAACCCCATCTTTCCAAAGCCCTACCCCACTAGGGGAAGACAGTGTCACTTGTGGTGGCAGCAGGATGCAGAAAAAGGAGGTTTGGAGCAGAAAGGGAACACAATCCTTTATTTGTGCTGGCACCTCAGAGTTGGGTGAGAGAGAAGCAGTTTGGGCCACATGGAGGTAGCAAAAATGGCCGCCTTGCACAGCAACCTTCCCTGCATCTAATCACTGAAGTGAAGGGCTGGCAAAAGAGTGAGGTGCAGAAGAAGAAGGGCTTTTATGGGAATAGCTCTAGCCAGAATGAGAAAGGGGAGGAATAACCATAGCACTCCAGGGTAGGATAATAACTCTTGTGGGAATGGGAAGGGGGAGGAGTAACCAAAGCACTCCAACTATTGCGGGTAATTGACAATGCCCTGAGGGCACAACATGGCCCAATATGCTCTCAGAGAATGTCCCAACTCTCGTGGGAAGTAGCAATAGCCTGAGGGGGCAACATGGCAGATGTGACTGTATCTCCACAATTTCCCAGCATCTCCCCCTTTCCTTATATCTAATGGCCACTGTATAGGAAACTTAGAGTGGAGCAGGCTTAAATGTTTAAGGAATGCCGTGCTAAGGTGGGAAGATGTAGAATGTTTTTGTGGAGAAGGAAGGCCTAAATGGCCACCAACCTTGTGAGATTCATGTGTCCCCCCGTGTTCAACCCCTCTTTAAAGAGAGAGAGACTTACCTGGAGGGACTCATCTCATTAGGTTAAGCTCTGCCAGGCTCAACCATTTCCTCACAATATTTCTACATCTTACTCTATCTTTCTATCTAGTAATCGCATTATGATGGTTCAATGTCTGTAAAAGACTCTATCTGTGACAGAGGAATAGTAGTATAGGGGTGAGCAGAGACCTTTTGGGCATAAACCTGAATGATATAACAAAACAGGAAAGGACAAGTAGGGGAGCAGTAAGAGCCAGTGTGATGCCGAGGGGAGGCTTGGTGTGCAAAGGGGCATTTTCTGTTTTGGGGGGTGTCTCCTGCCTTTGGGGACATTTCATGTCTGAAAGGTTGTTTCCTGACTCTGGAGGCATTACTTAGCATGGAGAGAGGGTATGTCCTATAGAGTCCCAAGGCAGCTGGCTGCAGTCAGTCTTTGAGAAACCCAGCAGTGTAATGGGAAGCTACTGTAGGGTTGTGTACCAGTAAGTCCCATAGGAGTGCCAGTTCAAAGCAGATGTCCACTGAGGAATTGCTGGGGGGTGAATTGTTGCATGAGGAAGGTCAGCCACTGGAATTCTGCTTTTCTATAGAGAACTTGATAGCTGCAATTCACTTATTTATGAAACAAAACTTGTAGCAGGTTAGAAGTTTACCACAATTGATAACTTGATGATTATAATTGGTTTAAGTATCTTTATAAATTTGGAAGGTCTTTCTCATTTCATTTTAAGACTCTTTAACCAATTTAAGTGCAATAAAATGTGGTAAGACAAAGAACTGTTGCTAGAGCCTTAGGCATGAGAATCATTGGCATCACCATTGTGCAATCTAACTTATGCCTGGGTTGGTTCTAACTCTAAATGAGAAGGTATTTGAGAGCTTTACATATAAATAATGTCTTATTTAACCTTTTGTTATACCCATTCAAGATGGAGACACACCCTTGGTGTGTGCAGGCTTTTTAGACCAACTTAGTTAAAATATATTGATTTTTAACCAATTTTTACCTCAGACTTTAAATGTAAGTTGATTTTACCTTTATGAGAATTATGTTGAAAACCTTTTTCATTTAATTTTGCCTGGTAAGAATGTAGCCTTAAAGTTACATTTGTAACCTTAAAGTTAATGTTTACCAAACTTCAAACACACATATAAACATGGTCTTTAATACACAAGGAGAAAAACTTTTGTTACAAAGACATGTCATTTTAAACATGAATCCAGATCTGCACTGTCCCAGCCGTTTGGGGGGGGGTGCGCCATCTGGAGGTGGCCTCCCACACAGCTCTACTTCCAGGAATTGCAAGTTGCCATCACTGCACGAATCTCTGCATATTCTAGCTCATCTGCCTTCAGAGCCACGCTGGGGATCTCGGCTAGGGGGCCCAGTCCCAGCAGGGAGCCCGTGGTCTCCGGGTGGTCTGGGATCTGCCCAGACTTCATAGCAGGAGGGCGGGAGGGCTGGCCATGCAGAAAGCGCAGCCCTGCCCACCATGTCTGCTGCCCTGCTCCCATGGAGGGAGCCCGCGCCGATTGTCCCTCACCATGCGGCAGCAAGCTGGCTCCTGTGGGCAGGCAGCAGGCAGAAACCAGAGTGTGGCCCAGAGCAAAATGTTCCAGAAACAGAGAGTCTACTGAAGAAAGGGCAAAGGCCATTGATAACCTCTTCACAAGCAGAAAAACAGCCCATAGTGGATAGGTAGCCAAAATCTTCACTCATCTGGGGAACGGGCAGGTCAGGTCCCACGTTGGTGCACCATTTGTCATCAAAGTTTCGGGCTCCAGTATGCCAGGCTAGCTTCATGGGCGGGAGACAGAGACCAGGGACACATGGCTGAGCAGAGAAGCAGTATTTCTTTATTCATGAGCAAACGATTCAAAAAACTAATCTAATCGAATCACCACACAAATCTGTCCTGCATGTTTCTCCTCCGGCGACAACAGCAGGAACTCAGGAAGTACCTAGGGTAGGGGGTGGGGAGAAGGAAGAAGCGTGAAACTAGCAAGGGCTAAACCAAATCTCCCGCAGGTGGGGGGAGTGAGACCAAACCAATGTGAAGCATACCAACAGACAGAAACAGGCTGGGAGTATGTATAGGTTGACTTGCCAGTGCTCATGATGAGCAGAGAAGCAATTACAGAACCAGACCCCCACTTTCTGCACCTCATAAAGATCTTTGGTCCATACTGCCAGAGGGATAAAGAATAGAGAAGCATCCAATGGAATATATAACTCTGGTGGTGGGAATTATACCCCTCTTATTCCATAATCTTGTCCATCACTATTAAATTTCTAATAAAATAAATTAAAAAATGAATATTTCATTCTGAAATAAAATAATATACACTATTTTTAATATTACTTTTATTTTATTGTGGGGATTTGTTGGTACATGTGTAAAATTTCTCCATTTTCTATAAACATTTTCACCCCTATCCTAGGTCCTCCTCCACCATCTTGCATCAGGAACTGAAATATTTCATCCCTCCCAAAAATACTAGGGAGATACAAAGAATCCTACATGAGTATTATCACCATCTCTATACAAATAAATAGAACAACCTAGATTAGATAAATACATTTCTAGAGTCATACCATCTACCTAACTCAACTTAAGAGGACAGACCAGGTTCAGATGATTTTGCTAGTAAAGACTTTCAAAAACTAATTCACCTCAAACTGTTTCAGAGTATAGAAAAGAGATAATCACTTTCTTTTTTTTTAATTTTTAAAAATATTTATTTATTGGAAAAGGACAGTCAGAAACCAAGGGGGAAGGGGGTTATAGAGAGGGAGAGAGACAGAGAGACACCTGCAGCACTGCATCACCACTCATAAAGCTTTCCCCTTGCAGGTATATGAACAAGTTTACAGATATATGAACAAGTGCACCACATCACTGAACATTAGACTATTACAAATTAAAACTATTGAATACACTGAGGTTCCGTCTCACACTTTCTAGAATGGCCTACATTAACAAAAAATTATTAACCAAAGGTCTCTGACTCACCTTGATTTGATTTGGGTAAAGTAGTTTCTCTTTCTTGTCTGATTGCAGTGGTAAGGACTTCTAGAACTACGCTAAATAATAGTGGAGATAGTGGAAGTCTTATCTAGTTCCCAATTCCAAAGGCAAATCTTCATTCTTTCCCAATTAAGAAATGATAGGTGTTGGAGAGGATGTGGAGAAAAAGCTACTCTTCTATACTACTGACAGGAATGCAAACTGGTGCAATATTTTTGGAAGATTTTATGGAGAGTCCTTAAACAAAAATAGAATTACTTTATGCTTCCACATAACCGCTATTAGGCATCCATTCAAAGGGCACGCAAACACTAATTTGAAGGGATATATGCACCCGTCTGTTTATAGCTGTATTATTCTCAATAGTCAAAGAGTGAAAGCAGCTTAACTGTCCATTGACATATGTTTAGCAAAAAATTTTATTGTATATACATTACATGAATACTACTTTGAAATAAAAAAGATAATATTGTGTCTTTTGAGACAAAATGGATGGAAATGGAGGTGATTATGCATAGAAAATGAAATGTGAAATGATGGAAAACAACTTCCAGATGGGTTCGCTTATATTTGAAGTCTAGTGAACTGTGAATATGAACTTGAAAAAATGAAACAAAATCAAACAACAGCAAAACCCAAAGCAAACAAATGGTTTCTAAGGCTTATGAGAACTATAGTGGTTATCTTTGGGAGGAGGGAGGATGGGGAACAGAACTTCTGTGGTGGCTGTGTTATGAAACTATACACTGTAATCTTACAATCTTATAACCAAAGATTAATCACAGATTCAAAAGAACAAGATTCGTTAATAGCAGTTCTTGATCTTCTTACATCTGCTAATGTATCAAGTAAAATACTTTTGTAACTATAAAAATATCTTGTATTTAACTTGACTTATTTATAAACTTGTTAATAAAAATTAACTAACTTGTTGATAATACTGATTATGTATTATACTGTATCAGAACTACTATTATCTCAGACACACTTTGGAGCTATAATATTTGCACTGAAAATAAAAATAGTTATTCAGTAAATATGGTTACTCTAAATGTTATTGCATTCTGAAGAGTTGAATAGTTAATATGTCTTTTTATTCAAATACATCAGGATTTATTACATTTTATAGAGTGACCATAGTTTTAAGTCAAACTTATAATTTTTTCATTTTTATAATTTTGTATTCATTGTTTTTAGATCAGATTTTTTCTTTTCTTTTTTTCAGTAGCTATTACAGGAAATTTTTATGGATGGAGAGGTTGTATCTATGTACAAGAAAACTTTGACAATTTGATAAAATACTTTTATAGACAATAAAACCGTTTTCAGTTGTTTTCTTCTGAATTTATCTGTGGCAAAATATTTCAGTTAATTACTTTTATTTAGATATAAAACTGACAGCATTAGGAAGAGGATTGTGACAGAAAATGTATTTATTCAAGCTTAGATATTGATTTTGTTTTCCACTAAAAAAGAAAAGAAGAAAAGAAAGAAAGAAATAGAGAGAAAGATAGAAACTGGTGGAAAGTAACTTTCCACCTAGAAGAGTTATTTACAGTACTCTCAACTCACACAAAAAAAAACCTTATAAATTTGATTATGTCAATAATTCCCAAAGTTTGTTCTTATTGCAGCAAAATACTCATAAAAAACTTCTACATTTTATCTACTCTATTCATTGCATACTTTACCCTCTTCTCTTTCAATGTGACTAATTAAATAAATTGACAAAAACAATTTAGTTTTGTTATTACATAGGTTCTGATTCTTGAGATACTTGCTTCAAGTTTTATTCTGTGCACGAGAAACAGGAATTTTTGATACTTATATATTTAGAAAAACTTTTTTATAAAAGAGTTGTGTCCCATAGGTTGCATCAGGAATTTGAATTCTTGATACTTCAAAGAACAGATCATAGGAGTACCAGAGTCCACAATTAAATTAAGATGCTTAGAAAAATCTCAGAATGTCATCCAGAATTTTCAGTTAGCCACAGACATACCCTTTCTGGGGACTGCCATTATCACATTATTTTAGCTTTAAGTGAGCCAAGGCAGAGTTAAAAAAAAAGAAAGAAACAAAGAAAGAAAGAAAGAGAGAAAGAAAGAAAAAAGAATAAACACAAAATTTGTATCAATAGGAATCCTATACTATTGGTTTGACAAATATGGTTCATGGCGTCTGTGTATTGGAGTACATCTTCACCTATAGTCTCTTCATCATTATCAAACAAAGTATGCCTCTTATGAGACATTGTTGCTCTTTTCTGTCCTTACAATGTATGATACTTGCATGCTCCCTAATCATGCTTGTCCACCTCCACCTTTCACAATCAGCATGTTTTTCCTTGGAAAATTCCCTCATATGTGTAAACTGTTTTATTTCCCAAACTGTTCTTGGCATACAAATAAGCAGGACTTCCATAGGTATGGCTATGAAGTAGCAGCTGTCTGACATTGCTCCTATGAGCAACTTTAAAAATAATGAAAAATCACCAAAAAAATCAATAAAATACAAATGAGACTTCTGAAACTCAGTAAACCACAGGGAGGTGCAGACATGAATGGCTAATGGATGGAAAAGAGACAAGGGTCTAGGGCTGGGTGGTGGCACACATAGAGGGAAGGTGGTGATAGAGAGGGAAAGATAGATGGACACCTGCAGACTCTCTTCATTGCTTGTGAAGTTTTGAGACCCTGATACCCACTTTTAGGAGAAAAACTTCACAAGCAATGAAGAGGGTCTGCAGGTATCTATCTATCTTTCTCTCCCTATCACCACCTTCCCTCTAGATTTCTGGTTGTCTCTATCCAATAAATAAAGATAATGCCAAAAAATTGGGGGGGATGAGGGTAAGGTTTCCAGGTCTCAAAAAGCTGTACTCAGTGATGGCTGGTGCCAAATTGGGAGTTACCCAGCAGAGCACATTGCTCATGGAAGAAAAGTAGGTTTAGGTGCTTAATCTGTGAACCCAGGCAACAGGATATTGAATTGCTCACAAGGATCCACTAGGGATAAAGGGAAAAAATCTGGGTGACTAAGGCCTTTTGACCATCACTGACTCACACAACCACGCTGAATAATAAAGTCCAGCCAATTTCCAGCAGGGTGACAAGGGTTCAGCAGCTGCAGTGTGTCACTCTGGAGTCTGAAACAACACTGTTAAAAAATAAGTAAATAAAGGGCGGATCCAAGATGGCAACTTGGAAACAATACCTGGTGTGAACTCCAGGAAAAAGCAGCTTTCCACTTGGGATTCTCAGGAGAGGGAAGGATTTCTGACCATTGGTGGTAAGGGAGAGCAAGGGGTGGTCAGAGTGACACCAAAAAAGAGCCTATAACCCACTCTTAGGCTGGCAAACAGAGGCCAAAAGGACAAAGGAAAGGAAAATCTTTCACTTGACTATTTCTGAACTCACCCTCCTCACCGCCCCCAACCCAAAACCAGCCCCCTAAGGGCTGGCCAGCTACTTCTAGCAGGCTTCCTGTGGAGCTACTTTCTTTACCAGGATTCCTGGCCAAGCCTGGAGGGGTGTCATTCCAACTTTTTGTTTGTTTGTTTGTTTGTTTTTCTTTTTGAAGGGGCCTGGAACTCTATTTGAGTGACAGAATACCTGACCAATCAGGGCCTTAGTCCTTCCTGGGAAATACTAGCTGGAAGATTTTTTTTTTTTTTGATACTTATAATTGGTTGTTTGCTTTATTTAGGAAGGTGACCAGGCTGTATGCAGCCAATTTGGAGCAGTCCAATCTGCAGACTGACTTTTAGGGTTTTTTACTCTATTTTATTTTATTATTACTTTTATTATATATGCATGTCCATTTTCCCTCCTCTTCAGGTTGGCCAAAATTAACTGTTGTTGTTTGTCCCATTGATAGGTGACTGGGGGTGCTATCCACTGTGGAAGGAACTTGTTTATCTTTCCTTCTTCCCTCTATCCTCCTTTTTCTCTCCTCCTAGAGAATAATAAAAAAAACCCACACTCTTTTCTATAACTGCTTTTTATTTCTTCTTTCTTTCACTTTCTGAATTCACTGACACTCATTTGTGAATTATTTTGTGGAAGAAATGTTACTTGGAAGGGGCGGAGTGAAGATGACAACTTGGAAGCAGCTACTGGTGTGAGCTCTGACAACAACTGCTGGAAAGGGTAGGATACCTGGCCTTCAGCAGGATGGTGAATAAGGGGTCATAGGTGTGACACCAAGGAGGTGACTATATAGTTCAATTTGGGTTGGAAAACAGAAAAAAAAGAAAAGCATTTTTTTTATTATTTTGGAAGCGCAGCCCTCCCCCCCATAACCAGACCCTGGGGGCTGGAGAGCTGCTACTTGCAGGCTCCCCACTGAGTTTTTTTTCTTTACCAAGATTCCTGGCTCACCAGGGTTGTGAATCCAATTCTTTTCCTTTCTGATTCCCTCTGGTATTTTATTTTTTTCCCCTTCTAATTGGTTTAAGCTCAATTGGAATGACAAATATCTGACCAATCAGAGACTCACCCCACCTGGTAAAGACTACCTGGAGTTTTTTTTTGTTTGTTTGTTTTTGCTTTTTTTTTTTTTTAACAATTGGCTGTCTTGGGCTCAGGATGCCTGAGTCAATCGGGAGCTGACCAAGCTGCAGACTGACTATTAGGGTTTTTTTTTTTACTCTGTTCTATTTTATTATTACTGTTATATATACACATGTTCCTTTCCTCTCCTCCTTCAGGTTGACCAAAATTAACTCAGTGTATTTTCCATTGCTAGGTTACTGGGTGTCCTATCCATTGTGAGAGGAACTTGTTTCACCCTACCTACCTCCTCTATCCACTCTCCCCCTTCTCCCTCCTCCTAGCTAATTAAATTAAAAAACAACAACAACAACAACTCTTTTCTTTCATTGCTCTTTTTTATTCTCTTTTTCCTTTTTTTTTCTTGTCTTCCTTCCTTTCTCATTCTTCTGCTTGATAAATTCACTGGTACTTGTTTGTGAATTATTTTAGGGAAGAAATCTGACTCAGAGTGGACTCTCTTTGTGTGTGTCTCTTCTCTACTTTCCCTTTCTTCTCTAGCTACCCCTAGAATAATGAAAAATAATGGAGAGTAGATTTTCATAATTGTCTATTCTTGCTATCCTTTTTTTCCTTTCTTTTTATTTTTCATTTGGATTTGGTGGCTATTTTTTTTTGGGCTGGAGGCATTGTTTGGCTTACTGGTATTGGTTAAACTGCTTCAATTCTTGCTTCAGTTACTATTGTAATTTCTGAGGCTGGTGATTGCATTTGTCAGAAAAGTATTTATTATAGTGTAGCTTGTACTCAAAGCACAATAACTGAGGAAAACAGAAAATAAAAATAAAAAACACATCAATAAAAAGTGGATAAACCTAGAGCAAATAAAACTGCTACTACAATGAATGAAGAAAAGAGCCCAGGAGAAACTCCAAATCAGTCAGAAGTAACAATAGATAAGCAAACTATGCAAGTGATAGTAAACTTAATAATCACAGAAATGAAGACAACTATGGAGGAAAGGGATAGCAGAATTAGGGAAACAACATATGAGACCCTCAATGGAAATACTAGCTACCTTGAGGTAATTAGAGAACTGAAAGCTGAAGTAGCTGAACTAAAAGGTCAATGAGCAAAACAAGCTAATACTATAAGTGAGCTGAAGAAGGAAGCTGAGGGAAGGGAAAGCAGATTAACAGAAGCAGAAAACAGAATTAGCCAGACAGAGGATGAGCTAGAGAAAACTAAGAAACAGGTAAAACAGTTTAAATAAATAAATAAATAAATAAATAAAATCATCTAAAAGCTTGTAAATTCACAACTGTGACTTTTTAAGCAATTCAATTAGTCACAATTGAGTACAGGAAAGTGTGGTCAGAAGTGAGAGAGAGGCTCTTCAACTTACAAAGCTATGCTTAATGGCAGCTGGCACCAAGTTAGTACTTACAAAAAAGAACATATCATCATAGCAAGAATGGCAAGGAATTTTGGGAGTACTTATCTCTGAACTCAGGGAAATTAAGATATTGAACTTTCTAGAAGGATTCAAGGCAAAAACCTGACCAAAAACCATTCCTGCATGATCTACACAGTCACTGGTACCCAACTAGAGAAATAAATCCTGCTTTTTCTTTGAACACTCAAGAGAAAAGGATTTCCCCTTGCTGTTAGCTCCCAGAGAGTAGAACCACAGAAGGGAGACCCTATATTGACATAACATACATGAAACTGGCATGGTAACACAGGATAAAATATTTCCTCCACCACCAAGATTTATAAACAGGGTACTCTAACACCTTAGCCACAGCATCTTCTGGATGCTGGAACAACAAAAGCTACACTAAATGCTGAAACTGAGAAATATAGAGATAGCAATGACAGAAACTCCAAATGACCAGAAAGACACAGATCCAGAAAAAAAAAGACAGATAAATTTCAGAAAACTTATAAAATCAATTCAAGAAACTAAACATGCAGACACAGATTCAAGAACTTAGAGATCATATTTGATATATATATATATATATATATATATTATAGAAAAAACTTGAAACAGAGCATCAAGGTGTTCAGGACATGTTGAACACAGTTCAGGGCCAGGAAGCAGACTAAATCAAGTGGAGGAGAGAATATCAATGCTAGGAGACATAACCACCATACTCTGTGAATTTAAAGCTGTTGGAGAGGTACAGTTTAGGGAAAATGAAGCACTTCTCCATAATATAGCAGACTGCATCAGAAAGGTGAATGTGAGCTATTGGAAGGAAATAGGGAGACAGGAGCAGAGAATATGTTTTAAAAACTATGTCAAAAACATAGAAATACATGAAGTTGAACACATACCTAAATTCCTAAGTTCAAAATTGCACACACCAAGACATATCATAGCAAAACTATCCAAGTTTAAGGACAAGGAAAAATATTGCAGGATTCTAGGAAAAGGAAGAAAATTACATGCAGAGGAAGAATCATCAGGTTTTCATTAGATTTCTTATCACAAATCCTAGAGGGAAGGAGAGAGTAGAAAGGCATATTCAGAGTATTAAGAATAAGAACTGGCTATTCATCTGTATCCTGTTAAATCATCTTTAAAGTATGAGGTGTTGTGACCCCAACAGGAGTTTGGGACTATTGGGACTATATGAATGATGTCACCAGAGGCAGGACAGACAGAGGAAGGAATGTATAAAAGCACAGGACTTTGAACAGTCTGTGGCTTCTTCTGGTCAGAAGCATCTCAGCGGAAGTGATCCAAGTATTTGTCATGGCTACTTCTGGGAACTGAACATGTGTGAGTCTGCTAGCTGGTAAACTTTTAAAACCCTCTACAGTCATGAGCAAACTTTACTAGATATGATAATTGTTTATCTTACAGAACTAAACTTTTGATAACTCTACTCAGACTTTATGGGCCTAGCATACTTTTAACCCTTGATGATAATTGCCTATTTTGCCTTTTACCTGTTTCATCCTAATAAACCTTGTATTGTTTAAACCAGTTCCCAGCTCCCCATTGTAAATCCTTTCATGTGCCGCAGCAGCCACACTAAACCCTTTCTAAGTTAAATTACAATATGAGAGAGAAGTATAGATTTTCTTTCAAACATTTAGAAATGAAAGAAATTTACTATTACCAATCCTGCCTTGCAAGAACTACTGAAAGGAGTCTTACATGAAAAGAACCAAAGAAATTCCAACTTTTTAATGGGATGATCAGTATTAGAATAGAAACAAATACAACAACAACAAAAAAAGGGAAAAACAGACATAGGAAAGGGGAGGGAAAATAATCTGAGTGATAAATCCAATGTTGGTGAACCAAAGCCAACTTAAAAAAGACTGTTACAGATATTGTAGGCTAGACACAATACTCATGACAACTACAAAACATAATACAAAGATAAGCAGGAATCTTATTTACAGTAGACAAGTATTATAGAAAGCCACCCATTTAAAGGAACAAGTAAAAACAAACAGGAAAAAATTCAACAAGAACACAAAATAACCTCAAAACAGAAGTCAATATGGCCATAGGTAAACCATATTTATCAGTAATCATCCTAAATGTTAATGGGTTAAATTCACCACTAAAATGATTCAGAGTTTCTGAATGTATTAAACAGTAAGACCTATTTATTATATGTCTCCAGAAAGCATGTATTCAAAATAAAGACTAACAGAAGCTTTGGTGAGAGGCCATAAGAAGATATTCCTAGCCAGTAACGCAGACAAAAGAACAAGAACAGCTATTCTTCTATCAGATAAAATAGACTTTCAGGCAAAGAAGTTGAAAAAAGACAGAAATGGACACTACATATTTGTCAGAGGATCAGCCCAACAGGAGATATAACCTTTGTACATATGTAAATATTTACAAATATATAAAAAAGTACTTACTGACTTCAAGGGCCACATGGACAGCAACACAGTAACAGTAGGAGACCTCAACACTACATTTACAACAAGAGACAGATAATCAGGATAAAAAAAAATCAACAGGGAAATAGAGGCCTTAAATTAAGTGAAAGATTAGATAAATATAACAGATATATTTAGAATCTTTCATCCCCCTCCGAAAAAGAATATCTATTCTTTTCAAGTGCACATTGAACATTCTCAGAGATCAACTATGTGTTGGGACACAAATACAGCCTTAATATATATAAGAATACTGAAATCATAAAAAAAAAACCCTGTCTTTTCTGACCATTAGGCTGTGAGCTTAGAAATCAAGTAACAAAAAATACAAAAACCAAAACAAAGAAATAACCCAAACTATGGCAACTGAAAAATACACTTCTGACACACATGTGGGTCACTGAAGAAATCATAAGGAAACTGAAAAATTACCCAGAGAACAATGAAAATGAAGAGGGAAGTTTATAGCAATACAAGCCTATATTAATAAGTGGTGAAGATATCAGGTAAGCTGCCTTAACATCATAACTGAATCAACTATAATAGGAGGAAGGAAATGATCAAAATTAGAGCAGAAATTAATAAAATAAATTTTGAAAAGGTGATATAAAAGATTAATGTTATCAAGAACTAGGTCCTCAAAAGGATAAATAAAATAGATAAACCACTGGCTAGACTCAAAAAAAGAAAAAAGAGAAAAAGCTAATATAAATACATATAAGAACAAAAGATGAAATTACAAGTGAAGATGGACTATACAAAGAGTCATATGTGAATATTATGAACATCTCTATATGAATAAATTGGACAACCTAGGTAAGATGGATATATTTCTAGAATCACACCACCTGCCAAGCTGAGGAGAATTTTGAAAAATTGAACCTCTCATTTATTATTAAAGGAACATCAAATGGTACAGACATACTATGGAAAATAGTTTGGCAGTTCTTGTAAAACTACATGAAACATACATAGGACAAAGAAGTTATTTTTTCTGTACACATATTTTAGATAAATACTTAAATTTGTTTAGAAACTTGCATATGAACATTATAGCAGTTTAATTTGTAATAATAAACTAAAAACAACTCACATGCCTTTTAGTGGATAAATAGACAGAGATCTTGGTACCTTCACACAAAGGAATACCAGTTTGCAATAATAACAAAACGAACTAGTGGCACATACAATTACTTTTATCGATTTTCAAGGCATCCTTCTGAGTGAGAAAAGTCAATATCAAAAGGTTAGATTGCATGACGCAATTTATATGACATTCTTAAAATGACAAATATATAGAAACAGACTAGATCAGTGATTTTCAAGGACTAGGTAGAGAGAGAATTATTTTTTTGTGGTAACTGAATAGTTCTGTCTTGGTTATATGAAACTATACCTGTCATAACATTGCATAAAATTGTACATGAACATACCTACATAGGAAATGAATATAGGGAAGAATTGTAAAATATAAGTATGATATATTCAGATAACTGTGTTATACTATTGTCAGTTTCCTAGATTGCATTATAAACAGTAGTTCTGCAAAATGTTATCTTCTGAGATTAGTTCCTAGAATTTACTTGTAGTACTCTTTTTTATTCCTTTTGTAAGTGGAAAACTACTTTAAAGAAAATGTTAAAAGATGGAATTGGCAAAGTACCTGACCTGGAGAATACACCTGCATTACTATGCACACATCTTAGGTTGGAGCCCAGTTCTCCGTTTCACTGGAGGAAGCTTTGGCGCTGTGGTGTCTTTTTCTATGTCTCTTTCTATTTGAAGAAGTCTATTAAGAGCAGTGAAACACTAGCACTAATGCAACAACAGTTATGAGAGGAAAAGCAGTTGTTATATATGTACATATATGTCAGGGTTTTTTTTTTCCAGTGATGTAGTTTAGTGTGCTATGATTATATACAATTCTCAATATTACTATACTGAAAAACTTTTCACACTTAGAATGGAATAATAAAAGGATAAAAGAAGGCACCATATGCAAGTAATAAAATTATAATTTTGCTTTACAATTCAGTATCCTTTGAGAGAAATTTCTTAGAATTTATCTTCTGAATTCAGTCTTTCTAGAACACTGTATTCTTCCCTAATGATTCCTATGCTCATTTTAGAGAAATTTATAATGATTTCTTGAAATTTTCTGATTAAATGATCTTCTGAGAATGTGTTAAAATGTTCTAGATAAACCTATTGCAGATGAAGAGAGGCTTGAAAAGAAGCATTCTGTCTGTAGTTTTGAGCTCTTAAGCCAAATGTACTCTAACTTTTCCTTTTTTCGTTGTCAAATAGTTTTTCCTCTTCCCAGCATATCACCCTCTCAAAAGCAATAATTTCAAGACTTTTTCTGAATAATTAGACAACTAAAATGACATCTTCTTAGTGGATATGACTTTCAGTTTTCAAAAAAAAAAAGGTGGTTCTGTGGGTTTCTGGATGCTGTGGTTATAGCTTTATAGCTTCATATTCAGGTCTTAGAGACAGTAAGTAAAGCTAAGTTACACTGGGAATTAGCAAAAGAGAAAGAGCCCTAATGATGGACAGAGGCATCAGTCAGCTTATTTTACAAGTCTTTAAGGTCAGTTCTCCAGCAGTTTCCCAAGTGTGTGCCTTCCAAGAGAAAGCAGTTTCCTGACAGTGGATTTCCAAAAGCTCAGATTTCCAAGAGCCTTCCACTTCCTTAAATCGCCCATTAAGTGGCTTTCTAATCTGTCTTTTCTTTATATGCTAATGCAGAATTGAAAGGGCCCCTTCTTCTTTGGTTTAGATTTAGATCTGGTTTAGATTTAGCAGGCATAATAAATCATATTTTTCCAATACAGCTCCCTGCATAATCCCCAGACATTAGGGAGACCAAAGAGCTATCTTCCTGAAACCTGTTCTTCATTGCAAAACTTTTTTTTTTTTTTAATGACAGAAGCATTGACAGGAAGCAGTATGGATCTTTTCCAACATAAGTTTTATAGAAAGTTTGTTGTGCACACCCACTACAACCAGGTTGTAACTAGAGGTTTGTTCCAGTACACTGTGCTTCATAGAGTATTTGCTCATGAGAATTTTAATTTAAATTTTAGCAGTTTGAGGTTGATTAAGGAACTGATTCCAGAAACCAGATTTTGTTTGTATATTTTAAGAAAGGAGCTGAAACATCCTTAAGATGGAGAGATAAGAAAATGGTTCAGATTCCCACTCTTGTTTTAGATTCATCAGGGCAAGAGAGACCTTATTGATAATCAGGACAGACATGTCCACAAGTTTGGTTCTAGACGGATTTGAAAGTTATTGCATTTATCAGAGGAACAATCCATGACTTAACGCAGGAGAAGCACTTTTCTTTCTTGGGTGATTTTCTCTATAGTCAGACCTTAGTGTGGGCTGGAAAAATAAACTGGAAGAAAAACTCACAAACAAGGTTGTGACAAGTGCTGCAAAATTTTAGAATAGAATTTATTTCATTGTTAGTAAGCTGGTAGTGGGGATAGAAAAACAAAAGAGCAGAAAAGCAAATTCCAGGTCAATAAAAGTAGAAAGCAGCAACATTCCTGAGCTAAACATGAAATTCTATTAGAAACAGAGATATATCTTTTTTAAAAAAATATTTTTAATATTTATTTATTTATTTATTCCCTTTGTTGTTGCCCTTGTTGTTTTATTGTTGTAGTTATTATTGTTGTTATTGATATGATCATTGTTGGATAGGACAGAGAGAAATGGAGAGAGGAGGGGAAGACAGAGGGGGAGAGAAAGACAGTCACCTGCAGACCTGCTTCACCGCCTGTGAAGCGACTCCCCTGCAGGTGGGGAGCCGGGCTCGAACAGGGACCCTTACGCTGGTCCTTGCGCTTTGTGCCACGTGCGCTTAACCCACTGTGCTACCGCCCGACTCCCGAAACAGAGATATATCTAAAGTGGGGTGTGGGAAATTGAGACTGAATGGAACCTGTGTTGAAAAAAGTGAACTGCTGTGCTGTTTATGGCAACCAGTCATTTGTTGTTTGGAAATCAAATCACATGAATTTTTTTTATTTATAAAAAGGAAATATTGACAAAAGCATAGGATAAGAGGGGTACAGCTTCACACAGTTCCCATCACCAGACCTCTGTATACCAACCCCTCCTCTGATAGCTTTCCTGCTCTTTAACCCTCTGGGAGTATGGACCGAAGATCACTGTGGGATGCAGAAGGTTGAAGGTCTGGCTTCTGTAATTGCTTCCCTGCTGAACGTGGGCATTGACAGGTTGATTCATACTCCCAGCCTCTCTCTCTCTTTCCCTAGTGGGGAAGGGCTCTGGGGAAGCTTGCCTTTGTTAACAATGTAACACAACTTTCTCAGGTACCCATCTGAGAAAGATGTTGGACACCTGGGTTGCTTCCAAGTTTTGGCTATTACAATTTGTGCCGCTATGAACATAAGTATACACATATCTTTCTGTATTGTTGTATTTGGTTCCTTAGGATATATCCTCAAGAGAGGAGTTTCCATGTTATAGATAAATCCATTTTTAGTCTTCTGAGTATTCTCCAGACTGCTCTCCTCAGGATTTACCCTATTTACATTTCTACCAGTTTTTTTTTCCCTCACAGCCTCTCATGAATTTGTTGTTATTATCCTTTCTGATGTATGACATTCTCACAAAAGCTAAGTGATATCTCATTATTGTTTTTATTTGCATTTTTCTGAGAATCTATGACTTGGAACATTTTTTCATATGTCTGCTGGCCTTTTGGATTTTTTTTTTTTTTGGTGAAAATTCTGTTCATATTCTCTCTCCATTTTTGAATGGGGTCATTTTTTTGTTGAGTTTGGTGAGCTAGGAGTTGCACCAGAGACTAAATAAATTATAAGTAGACAAAAGAAGAGATGTATGAAACAGAGTATAGTTTTAATAATGTGACAAAAATTTGTGAAACAGAGTCGGAGTTGTGGTACATTTTGATTACCCTTTTGTCTAATATATGGAATGTAAAGATCTCCTATTCTGTATGAAGTCTCTTTGTCCTGGTGTTTTTCTTTTACTATGAAGAAGCTTTTCAGTTTGATGCAGTCCCATTGGCTTGGTTTTGTTTTTTGTCTTCCTTGCAATTGGACTTGAGTCATTGAAGATGTCTATAAAACTTAGATGGAAAAGAATTCTGCCAATAATTTCCTTTAAGTATTTCATAGTTTCTGGTCTGTCATCCAAGTCCTTGATCCAGTTAGAGTTTACTTTTGTGTAATGGTGAAATAATAATGATTTAGTTTTATTCTTTTGCACATATCAACTCAAGTTTTCCAACACCATTTATTAAAGAAACTCTCCTTTCTCCATTTAATACTTTGGACCACCTCATAAATAATTAGATGTCTATGGGTATGGGTACCTTCTACCTTCTATAAGGATCCATCTGTAGTGAGGAAGCATTGTGAACTGTGAGCAGTGCTGCAGGTGTCTCTCCTCTCTGATTCTCTCTCTCTCTCTCTCTCCCCCCTTCCTTCCCTCCCTCCCACCATCATCCTGAAGTGTGTACCAAAGTTAGTGCTATATAACATATTGCTCTATATGAATCAGTGATATCTTCCGGAACTACAATTTAGCACTTCAGTGGCTCTAATGTATCATTTTTTAAAGTTGCTTTGCCAATTTACTTATTCTACTGTTGAAATAATTAATGTTACATTTGTTGATATTAATATTTAGAAGTGTGTCAGGCAGTTCTGAGACAAAACTCTCCTGATACCTGAATATACATATGAAAACTATCAAATGTATAAACTAAAGTAGGGATTTCACAAAATTGAAAACAGTACTGCTCCTATTTTTAAAAATTCTATATCATCCTTTAGCTATTTCACACAAAAGAAAATGATAAAACCCTCTGGAATGAAATGGCAAATTGTAGCACTTTTCACTACAAATTGTTCACTGTGAAATTCTATGCTATCATTTCTTTTCAGGATTATTGCCATTTCTTTTTACTGGGGTGGGTTCCAGAGACCTGTAGCAGTAATCAGTACTCATAATTTACATTTGAGGAAAGATTTGTTTCTGGAAAATCATTATCATTATTTCAACATGAAATCATGTCAAACTCAGAATTTTCAATGAGCATATTTTAAGTTTATTATTGAAAGAATTGTTTTATTTGTTAAATATAGTAAAAAAAAGTTTTGTGTGTGTGTGAAAGAGACTATTTTAATACGTATGACACTAGGGATTGAAAGTTGCAAGTCCAAAGCTTTACCATTTCAGCTATTTTCCTGGCCATATGAGCAAATTTATTTTATTTTTATATTTATTTTATTTTTCACCAGAATAATCCTCAACTCTGGCTTCTGGTGGTGCTGGGGATTGAATATGGGAACTTTGATGCCTCAGGCATGGACGTCTTTTTGCACAACAACTATGCACTCTCTCCAGACCTCATAAGTCCATTTTTACCCCAACTTATTCCTTGTCCTCCATCTTCCCCTGCTTCCTGTCCTCCAAGGTAGGACACAGTGTGCCCATCAGTATGTAGTCATCACTCATTCATTACCTCAGATCTAGAGGAAAACACTCTTAGAGGTTCAGACATATCCCTGGAAGTTGAAGCTTTAAAAAAAATTATTTATAAAAAGGAAACATTGACAAAACCATAGGATAAGAGGGGTACAACTCCATACAGTTCCCACCACCAGAACTCCGTATCCCATTCTCTCCCTTGATAGCTTTCCTATTCTTTAACCCTCTGGAAGTGTGGACCCAAGGTGACTTTTTTTTTTCTAGTTTACTCTCCTTTTTTTGATTTCCTGGTATGTTTTAAGACAAGGAAACCAAGATGGCTTTCTGGTTTCTATCTTGGTTTCCTGGATCCTTGGCCTCATTCAATCTAACAATGTCATTTGTGTTATAGGTTTTGAAATATATCATTTCAGTCCTGGTCTGGAAAAAGTTGAGGTGAAAAACACCTATCACAAGACCAAACCAACCATAATTAATGGAGACTAAAGGGGGACCTGGCAGTAGCACAGCTGGTTGAGTGCACATATCATGGTCGACCACCCAGTTTCAAGGTCCCGGTCCTGACCTGTACGGAGAAGGCTTCACAAGTGGTGATGCAGTGCTATAAGTGTCTCTCTATCTCTTCTTTACCCACCTTCCCTTGCAATTTTTCTCTGTCTTATAAAATTAAATAAAGTTTAAAATTAAAGAAAAGAAAGGGAGAGAGGTGAGAGAGACACCTGCAAGACTGTTTTTCAGTTTGTGAAATTTTCCTGCCACAGATGGAAAGCAGGGTCCTTGTTCCCTGTAATGTGTGCATGCAACAAAATGCACCACCGTCCAGACCCTACTGTTTCACACAGTTTTGTCACATTATAAAAGCTAAACTCTGTTTTGTACATCTCTTCTTTTGACTACTTACAATTTGTTTCTTTAGACTCTGAGACAACTCCTTGCATAGAATCTCCTGAGTCTTAGGAGGTTTTCTATTAAGTATAAATTTGAAACTTATCACAAGACATCTCTGAATATTTATCCAGAAAATATCAGGGGAGGCTAACCCTTAGGATCCTCAAGTTGAAATTACTGTAGAGATTGTTCCCTCATCTTGTGCAGTGGATGTAACTCTGAAGTGTCCTCAAGACATGTGCTATTTTATACTGTCAAGGCTCATTGTGGCCTTTTGGGGCTTGAAACATAGTAATATTATACTTGTTCTGAGATTAATGTCTACTTTAGTAAGCAGATTAGACCTCTACGTTATCTCTCTTCCTCAAATTTTCAGTAGGAAAATAAGTGTGAAATGAATGGGAATACACAAAGTGAAATATTCTCCATCAATGAATACATGAAAATAAATTCAGTAACATTAAAAATGAAAAAGTATAAAAAGATATTTGTTCCTCCTAGAATGCTATATTGTAAATAGATCTGATCATGAAAAATCATTAATATATATTATTTTAAACAAATGCTTCCTTATAGCATCAATGTGTTATAATTTAGCAAAGACTTTAAAGACTGAACAATTAACAATATGTTTCAAGTATAAAATGTTTCGCATACTTTTACCCAATAAATACCTTACAAGGAATTCTCAACTACAATGCAAAAAACAGATGTCTTCACAGAAAGGAGACCTCAGTATCATTTTAATGGCCTATATTAAATAAGTGCCCACATAAAGAAGTAAAGCATCACACCCACTAATTTAATAGACAGATCTAAGAAAAAAATGCTTTGACAAAGAAACAAATGACATGGGATATATTTAAGTGTCAGTGCAAATTAAACCCAAAGTATATATACAATATTTCATAAACTACTTGAAGACACTAATGTGTAGTTAAAAGATTGTGTGGAAAGAGATAGACATTTTACCTGGGACATTCATATGGAACATTTATTGGGTGAGGAATTCTTAATGTTGTGTGTGTTTCTCACAGTGAGCATGCATTGACATATAAACAGCATCATATTAGTTATTCATTTAGTTGTAAAGACTATGTGACTCATTACACAACAAACATAAAGTAAATCATGAAATGTCAGCACATCAGATTCATGCACACTGGGCCAAAAGAAAACTACAGATTCTAAGACTCAATGTAAATCTTAACCCATTTTTACTATCTTGTTAAAAACCAGGATTTGCCAAAATCCATTACAAAATTATCTATTAAAGGATTCTTTGGACCATTGATTATTAAATAGCAAACAGACAACAAAAAATGATATTTAGAACATTTTTACTTTGAAGTGCAGTAGGAACTTGCAATTCAAAGTTGTTGTAAACATTTTAATGTAAAATTGAGGCAAGGCTAAAAATCCTGTAAAAGTATATATATTTCCAAAAAAACTAAAGGCAACTATCTAAAATGAGACACAATTATATGAGGTCAGGAAACCACATTAAAAATGTATTACAAACTTATGCTGTTATGTACTTTTCAGGGCAATGCAAGTCCTAGAGTTTAACACTGATATAATTTCACTGATCTTTCTATATGCCCTATGTGAGTAAAGGGTCCTGTAGATACTTAAAGAAATGTACCCTCTATCCTAAAGAGTTAGTGAATGATACTATTCATTAGCATATGCAAGCTTCTTGCAACTCTATTTTATTTAATTTGATCTAGAATTTCCTAGATATCTTTGTCATTTTTTCCATAGCATTTGTTATGAGGATATCATGACCTAAATCATACTGTGTAAGCTTCCTTTATTTACTGCAGCAGAAATTGCTCAGATTATAGCCCTTACACTGATTCCATTTCTTGACATTTTTGAGAAGGGTTTATTTTGTAGAGTAACCTGACTGTTTATAGGAGCCCCTGTGATTGAATGAAACTTACTGTAGTCATGGGGCCAAGTTGAGAAAAAGAGTACTGCTATCCTAATAAACTTTCCCTAATAAGCAGTTATAAATTTTAAGTAATCATTATGTATCACCAACATTCCATTATATATCACTGTCATTCAATTACTTGGTAGGGATGACAACAAAGCATAAGATTCTATTCTCCTTTCTTCTAAATAACAGCTAACTCTCTCAATATTGTCTGATCATAGAGGTAGGTCCCCAACTCTATTTTAAAGGCTGATAAGAGATAGCTATGCTGCTTTAGCAGTGTTCATGTTGGAAGCTCAGAGATTCCAGATTTAACCCATGATGCCACCATAATCCATAACTAAACAATACTCTTTGTATAATTTAAAAAGAAAAAAAAGCTTGTGTCACATTCAAAGACCATCAAGAGCAAAAAATGGTTGTTTCCTATCACCCTTTCTTTTAAAAATATTTTATTTATTTGATATATAGAGAGAAATAGAGAGGGAAGGGGGAGATAGAGAGGGTGACAGAGAGATACCTGCAGCACTACTTCACCACTTGTAAAACTTCTCTCCCCTGCAGGTCTGGGCTGGAGGCTTGAACCCAAGGCTTTGAACATTGCAACATGTGTGTGCAACTAGGTATACCACTACCTGGACCCAACTTTTCCTTCTTTCTTCCCTTTCCTTTCCTTTCCTTTCCTTTCCTTTCCTTTCCTTTCCTTTCCTTTCCTTTCCTTTCCTTTCCTTTCCTTTCCTTTCCTTCCCTTCCCTTCCCTTCCCTTCCCTTCCCTTCCCTTCCCTTTTCTTTATTTCTTTTTAAAGATTATCTTAAATTATTGGATAGAGACAACTAGAGAGAAAGGGGTGATACAGAGGGAAAGAGACTGAGAGACACCTGCAGCCTTTTTTACCATTCAAAAATGTTTCACCCTGCAGGGGCTTGAACCCATGTCCTTTTGTACTGTAACATGTGCTCAACCAGGTGTGCCCCTCAACCGTTTCTTTCTGTGCAGCAACAAACTATGAACTACATGTTGAGACAGTGAGACCTCAGTATGGCTCAATGGGTCAAAAAGTTTCAGTTATGCTAGATGGGAAGCAAAGAACTTATAATTAAAAATACAGTATTGTGTGTATATACAATTTTGTTAAGAAAATAAAATTCTACTTAAGTTTGCTTTGTTACTGTTGTTTTAAAATACTGTGTTTTAGAAATATACTTTCAAAGTTCTTTAAGCTAGACAGTAACCATTACTAAATAATATACTTCCAGCATAGTGTATTGAACCCCTTCCACCCTTGTCTCTCACACTCTCTGGAAAACTCAGTTATATAGTCAAGACACATTTTTAGTTTGGTACTGGATTAACTAACATGCTAGTGAAATCATATGATTTTTTCTGTTGTTGTTGTCTCAAATTCCTTACTTGTAATTGCTCTATTCAGTTTTTCTATTTGCTTCTAATTTAGTCTTGGAAGATTGCATAATTCTAAGAATTTGCTATTTCTTCTATATTATGTAATTTATCTCAAACAAATGCTTTTAACTCTTATAATTATCTCTTATAATCCTTGGTATTTACTCACTATCCTTTGTAACTTCTCCTTTATAATTTCTTTTTTTTATTTTTAATTTTTTTAATTTAAGAAAGGCGACATTAACAAATTATGAAGAATAAGAGGAGTACAGTTCCGCACAATTCCCATAACCCTATCTCCATATCCCATCCCCTGCCCTGATAGCCTTCCCATTCTCTATTTCTCTGGAGTATGGATCCAGGGTCATTGTGGGTTGCAGAGGGTGTAAGGTCTGGCTTCTGTAATTGCTTCCCCGCTGAACATGGGCGTTGACTGGTTGATCCATACTCCCAGTAAGCCTCTCTCTTTCCCTAGTAGGGTGGGTCTCTGAGGAAGAGGAGCTCCAGTACATATTGATGGGGTCCTCTGTCCAGGGATACAGCTATATACAAGATGCTGGGTACTATACCCCAAACCCTAACAAAGGGACTTTCCAAAGTTAACCCTATCACCAAATAATGTGACGATAACAATAACTATCCATTGTCTTCTTGAACCCTAAGACAACAGGAACCTCACATTTCCACTATAGAGACTATATTTCCCCCAGCCCTGGAACCTTAGGGTGGGGCCCACTTTTATGCAAGCTGCTCTCAATTCAAATCAAATAATATTGCATCTGTGGATCGCAATCTAATCAACGCAACGAGTGCCACCCCAACATGCTTCACTTCAGACTGACCAGAGACTTCAGATGTGGAATGACAACCCTTCAGCTTCATCAGTCAGGTGAGATCTTTCCTTTCATAGTATTCTGTAGTTCCATTCCAGGTGTTCCACTCCCCAATAAAGTCCCCAAACCTAGATATAGTCCAGGTCCCCTGAGATAGAGCATAGGTTCACATGTGCCCATAAACTAGGGAAATATGTATACCTGAAAGCAGAAGTACACAAAAGCATGCAGGGAATACCCCCCAACACTTCCTCTGCACTATTCCAGTCTTTAGGTCCTTTATAACTTCTGATTATATTTACTAGAATTTTCTTTTTTCCTTATTGAAACCAGGATTTTTTTCTTCTTATGTTTTCAAAGAATCAGTTCTTGTTTTTATCTATATTTTATGTCTTCTCTGTTTCTTTTTTTTTCCTTTTGTTGCCTTTGTTGTTTATCATTGTTGTTTTTGTTATTGCTGTCATCGTTGTTGTATAGGACAGAAAGAAACTGAGAGAGGATGGAAAGACAGAGGGGGAGAGCGAAAGACAGACACCTGCAGACCTGCTTCATCACCTGTAAAGTGACTTCCCTGCAGGTGGGGAGCCCAGTGGTTCAAACAGGGCTCTTTAAGCTGGTCATTGTGCTTAGGGTCACCTGCGCTTAACCCGCTGCATTACCTCTGGCCCCCTTTTCTCTATCATTTCTTTCTACCAACTTTAGATTTCAGCTGGGCTTTTTCTAAATTCTTTCAGTTTATTTCAGATTTCTTTTGTATTTATTTGTTTATAATAAAGTTATTTTATTTGATAGTGATAGAGAGAAATTTAGAAAGGAAAGGCTCATGAAGCTTTTCCCCTTGATAGGGACTAGAAGATAGAACACAGGTCCTTGCACATGATAATGTATGTGCTCAACCATGTGCGCCACCAACTAGTGCTATTTCTTTTGTTCTTGACATAAATCACTCTAGATAAGAATTTTCCTTATTAATACTAATTAATATATTTTTATGAACATGAGTAAGAAAAGACCAACACTCTGCTTACTTTTGCATATGGTAGTACCAAGCATTCAATCTTGACTCTCAGACCTGCAAGTCTGGTGCTTTGTCATACTGAGCAATGCTCAGGTTAGTACTCAATTCTCAGGTAAGAGCTTACCTGTAACTACTGCATTGGTATATTTCATAGGTTCTGATAATTCCTATGTTTATTTGTTTCCAGGAATTAAATAAACTTTTTCTTTGATTTTCTCAATGACTCAATGCTATTGACCATCATGTTGTTCATATATTTTAATTTCTGGTCATATTTCTTTTTTATTTTTCCAATTGATCTGTCTATTGATTATGTGATACTAAAATCTTCTAGCACTGTTTTGTCTCTGTCAATGTCCCTCTCTAGGTGCATTAATAGTTGTTTTATATATTTTGATGTCACTTTGTTTGGAACATTATGATGAACGAGTTCTAACTCTTCTTGGTGAATTAATTGTTAGTCATTATACAATGCCATTTCCTTTTTTTTTAGCTTAATGCCTATTTTTTATTTATTTTTTAAAAGGAAACACTGACAAAGCCATAGGATAAGAGGGGTACAACCCTACACAGTTCCCACCACCAGAACACCGTATCTCATTCCCTCCCCTGATAGCTTTCCTATTCTTTAACCCTCTGGGAGTATGGACCCAATGTCATTGTGGGATGCAAAAGGTGGAAGTCTGGCTTCTGTAATTGCTTCACCACTGAACATGAGTGTTAACAGGTCAATTCATAATCCCAGCCTGTCTCTCTCTTTCCCTAGTGGAGCTCAGGTTCTGGGGAATCAGAGCTCGAGGACACATTGGTGGCATTGTCTGTCCAGGGAAGTCTGGTTGGCATCACTCTAGCATCTGGAACCTGGTGGCTGAAAAGAGAGTTAACATACAAAGCCAAACAAATTGTTGCCCTTGTTGCCCAATCATGGACCTAAAGGCTGGAGTAGTGCAGTTTGACGAGGGGGGGGGGGTTGGGTAGGTGGGGGAGGTCTCCATCCTGTAGATAGCTAGTAGGCATATTTTAGTTATATTCCAAAGGGCTGGTGGCTATACTAGCTTTTGTTTTTGTTTTTTTCCCCTGAGCCTGAAATTTGATATGCAGGTGGATCCAAGTTATTGTCTGAGAAGATGATGTCATGGTGAGAAAAAGGACCAGAAAGCCGGATCAGGGAAGAAAGTAGCTCCTTAATATGAGAAAGGGATAAAAATATTGTTGACTCTAAACCCCACTGATTTGATGTGATCTGGGGTCCATATTCAGCTTAGGAGCCTATGTGACCTCTGCCTCCCTGTACATTCAACCTCACATTCTTATCTGATACAAGTATGGCTGTCCCTATCTTTTCTAGGTTTCCATTTGCTTATAGAATCATTTTCCTATTTTTTTTTATCATACGCTTATCTCTGGAGCTCAATCTGGTTTTCTGGAAGCAATAGAAAGTTTGGTCTTTATTGATTACGTTTGCATCCTGCTGATTATTGGGTGCAGCAATTGATGGCTACGGAAATTACTAATACAAAGAATGTGTTGCTATTTTTCCGTGTGCGTGTGTGTGTGTGCGTGAGAGAGAGAGAGAGAGAGAGATAATTGGATATTGCCTCTTTTTTTTTTTCTCTTATTCTTTTCCATTGTACTTTGTTGCGTTATCTTCTAAATTTGTAGTGTTAAGGTCTCACTCTTCTCTATTTCTCAATCCGTATGTAACAATTTTGGGTTTGGGTTAAAACTAAAATTCTCATAACATTGACCTAAGTTTTTGGCATATGACACTGACTTTGGGTTAGGTTTTCTGTATTTGTATGGGATGAATCCTATAACCAAACAGGGTGATATGAATCCAAGAACTGATACAAATTGGTGGCCCAGGATCCCAATCTGATGATGTTGGAAGTGAGAGGCTGCTGGTTCAGGTTACACAAGCCTCCCTGGGAGCTGTTGATCTCTTGGTTGAACAGGGGATCTGTAATCACTGCGTGTTCAAGATAGATCCTGCCAGTTACACTTTCTCAGAAGCCTCAGGCATACAGATTAGACCTCCATTGCAGGGTTGCTCTGATATCAGAATGTTTCCCAGTATTACTCTGCTTGCTCTTAGAAAAGAGCTAGCCAAACATGTACCCATGTACCTAGGGCAGTTGCAGACTTTGCATTGGGCAGGCTTCCCAGAAAACTGCTGAGTCCTGATGATGGTATGGCAGGTGTTTTCAGGGAAGATTACTGCCCACTTCTAGTTCATCCCACAGTGTTTTTCCACAGTCATTAACAGTGTCAGCTGACAAATGGATGCAAGATCTTAAAAGCCCACAGAGCCCTGGCAGGTAGAGGGATGGAGATTATAGTTGTCTGCTCTCTGCTTGATCCACAGGGGGGCCAATGAGACATGTAAACTGGAGCCTTAGATTTGGACAGGATATGTAGGAGATTTGAGCCTTAGGTAAAGTGAGTTTTGTCAGAGACATACCTGTAGGAATTAGAATCTAGTATGCAGTGGGACAGGAAGAAAGCACACTCAGCAAGAGGGCATGCTTGCTAGCTGGCTAAGCTTGGGGACAGAGGAGGACATTTTGGCTCTTAATGCTTGAGCTCCAGTGACTCGCTTTTACTTTGTTAAATCATAGATTTGGGAGTGCTACCAGGCATTAGGCACAGACTTCTTCCTTCCCAGGGAAAAGGTACAGACCCTAAAA
This sequence comes from Erinaceus europaeus, assembly GCF_950295315.1. Taxonomy (NCBI): domain Eukaryota; kingdom Metazoa; phylum Chordata; class Mammalia; order Eulipotyphla; family Erinaceidae; genus Erinaceus; species Erinaceus europaeus. The sequence goes on from NC_080175.1 coordinate 37,921,343, forward strand.
TCTCCTTTCTAATGCATCTTATTGTTCCCTCTGTGGAGTTTTGGTTTTAGTCAGAGCAGCTCTTTGTCTCTCTTATCCACCTTTTAATCCTTTTCCATAGAAGTTCTAATTCTCTGTTTCAAGTCTGATTCTGCACAAACTATTCCACATTACAGTGCAGATTAATTGTGACCACTATAGGAGTTAAGCATAGTTCTACCATCTTGCATTAGAATCCAGCTCAGGTTAAAAATCTTTAACATACACACAGCAAAAAAGCAACAGAAAATGATACCTTGTAAGACTTTAATTGAATATTTTGCCTTGATGGTGTTAATGGTCTGGTGGGAACTCATCTACTTACACACAGAAATATGTGTGGCCTTTTAGTACGTTAATTATACTCCAATCACTCTGCTAAGAAGATTGAAAACTATCTACTAGTCTCAGTGTGAATCGTCATGTAGCAAAAGGTACACTTCCAACCTGCATGAACAAGAACCACCCCTTAACCGTTGCTTAACTAAGTTATAACTAGTGTTATAATTCCCCAAGGAAAAAACAGAGATGACTTCTTTAGACACATCTGTGTAGAGTAAAAACATTCTGTACTGTATAATTGATGTTTTTCTTTATATTTTAAATAACATTTAAAAAATCTAAAGGAGGAGTCTGTGAAGATAGCATAATGATTATGCAAAAACCCCTTATTCGAGGCACCAAAATTACCAGGTTCAATCCCTAGTACCACCATAAGCCAGATCCGAACAATGTTCTGCTGAAAAAATAGCAATAAAATAAAATAATTGGAATCCTTTAAAAAAAATAAAAACCTGAATAGAATGATACATGTAAGTATCAATGGATTAGTCCCATTGTAGAAATAGCCCTTCACCCAGTATTGATAAAGTGTGATTATTATATAATCAGTGTAACCCAATAATAATAAAAAGCTATTGAATATTACACACAATCATCACATTAGATGATCAGAAATAAAATGTGCTAGAGAAACCAGATTTTCTAATAAGGACCACACATTTCTTCTCTGTTCATATTTATTTGTGAAATTCAGGAAGGAAAAGCTGTGAATGATTAATCACAGAGTTCAAAGATTGGACAAAGGCTATAAAAAGTTGCAGCACCAGATATTTTGACAAGAAGACCTAATATGTTAAAAGGTTGATAGGCTCTAGATCTGAGAGAAGTCACACAAAAACCTCAGATTTATAGAAGACTTGGATGAAAAGCTAACTTTAGGTTGATCCTCTTTTGAAACCATTATTGGGGTTTGGGTTATGCAGTATTGGCTTTTAGCAGAATTGTTTTACTTTAACTTAATTTTCTGCTATTGTTTGTAAAATCTGTCTTTATTGAGGAAATGTCCTCAAAGACTGTTATCTCAGAGATATAGTTCACATGTTTCTAAAATATGTGCTAACATATAATATACCTGGCCCACCACCTAAGGGTCATGCCCTTCTGGCCTGGAGGGCACTGGGTCCCCAATTTTTTTTTCATTTTTAAAAATACATTTTATTAGGGAAATGATGATTTATAAGACACTTGTCACTTGAGTATAATTTCTTGACCTTCCTGGATAGGTGTCTGTATACCAGTGTCACCACCAATATAGCTCTCTGCCCATCATCATGCTCAAGGTCTGCAATGCACTCTCAGCCTTGTCCCTCTGACCCTTACATGTCTTTGATCTTCCTGCAGCAGATCACATCTAGTTTCACCCTGGGTCTTGCCTTTTCCTCCTGTTTCTTACATCCACCTATTGAAGAAATCATCTGGTAGTCTCCCTTCTGCTTCTGGCTGATTTCACTTAACATCATTCCTTCAAATACCACCCATGATGAGGCAAAGCAGATAATTTTGTCATTTTTATTATAGCTGAGTACCATCAAAAGATGATATGTAGAAAGCCATGCAGTGGCGCAGTCGATTAAGCACACATGGCACAAAGTGCAAGGACTGGCTTAAGGATCCTGGTCAGAGTCCCCAGTTCCCCACCTGCAGGTGGAAGGAAGGAAGTCAAGCTCTCGCTATTTGCAGATTATATGATAGTATACATAGAAACATCTAAAGAAACCAGCAGAAAACTACTGCAAGTTATTAGGCAATATAGCAAGGTGTCAGACTACAAAATCAATGTACAAAAATCAGTGGCATTTCTTTATGCAAACACTAAAACTGAAGAAGACATCCAGAAATTACTCCCATTCACTGTTGCAGCAAAATCAATAAATGAATAAAGCTGACCAAAGAAGTGAAAGACCTGTATACTGAAAACTATGAGTCACTATTCAAGAAAATGGAAACTGATACCAAGAATGGAAAGTTCCACCAAGCTTCTTTAAGAGAATAGAACAAAAACTACAATCATTGATCTGGAACCAGAAAAAACCTAGGATTGCAAAAAACCATCTTGAGGAAAAGAAACAGAAATGGAGGCATCACATTCCCAGATCTCAAACTATATTATAAGGCCATCATCATCAAAACAGCATGGTACTAGAACAAAAATAGGCACACAGACCAGTGGAACAGAATTGAATGCCCAGAACTAAATCCCCATGCCTATGGACATCTAATCTTTGATAAGGGGACCCAAAGTATTAAATGGAAAAAGGAGGCTCTCTTCAATAAATGGTGCTGGGAAAACTGGGTTGAAACATGCAGAAGAATGAAATTGAACCACCTTATCTCACAAGAAACAAAAATCAACTCCAAATGGATGAAGGACCTGGATGTTAGACGAGAAAATATCAAATACTTAGAGGAAAACATTGGTGGAATACTTTCCCACCTAAACCTCAAGGGCATCTTTGATGAAACAAAGCCAATTTCAAGGAAGACTAAAGCATAAACAAACCAATGGGACTACATCAAATTGAAAAGCTTCTGCACAGCCAAAGAAACTATCACACAAACAAAGAGACCCCTCACAGAATGGGAGAAGATCTTCACATGCCATTCACCAGAACTGTTCTATCTTTCCCTAGTTGGTTAGGGCTCTGGGTAGGTGAGGTTGCAGAGCACATTGGTGAGATTATCTTCCCAGGGAAGTCAGAATGTCATCATGATAGCATTTGCATTTTGGTGGTTGAAAGTGGTAATATATAAAGTAGGACAAATTTTTTAATGAACAGGAACCCAAAGGTAGGGATAGAGCAGATGAAACTGGGGGTCTTTGTGTGGGAAGAAGATAGGAAGTCTATTTTAGGTATGTTCCAAGGGTCCCATGACTTTGATAATTTTTGCCAGAGCCTGATAGCTTACATTCATATGGATTAAAAGTATTGTTTGGAAAGATAATTACCAGAGTTGATAATAGTCCTAGAAAGATGGATTAGGGTGGAGAGTAGATCTCAAATATGAGGAAATTATGTAGATACTATTAACTGTTAACCCCACAGATCTGACCTAGGGCCCATATCCATTCATATTTTCCACAGGAGCCTGTGTAACCTCTTAGTCTCCTGTTACAGACTTACTTCTTTCTACCCATAATTTAAATCTAACTTACTTCATGAATATTTTTGTTCATCACTGATTCCTAGTTGTGAAACTGTGATATAGTGATTCACAGATATATTGAAAGATTTGAATATACTATCAGAAAAGCATGTGTGAATTTTATCACTTTTTAAAAGACACAATTTTATTGTTTATCTTTAAAATATATTTTATTACTTATTTATTAGGTAGACACAGAGAAAAATAAAGTGAGGAAGGGGAGACAGATTATAGATAGGTAGATAGACAGACAGACAGACAGACAGATAGAAAGATAGATAGATAGACTGACCTATAACACTGCTTCACCACTCAGGAAGCTGCTCCCCTGTAGGTGCTAACAAGGATCCTTGCACACTGTAACATTAACTTTTCAGCAGTGTACCTACACTTAGTACTGAAACACATTTTTTTATCCATCTATTTAGTATGATACGAAATGATTGTCATAGAGACATATCTACTTACATTAATGGGGAAACAAAGTCAGGCATTTCATGAAATAAAGTTAGCTTGGATATTTTTTTCAATAAAGTAAAAAAATGTTAGTTACTTTTTACAAAAGGCATATTTTTCTTTTTAAAAATCCTTTTTTATATTTTATTAATAGTAAATTACAAGGTTGTAAGATTACAGTGTAATCGTACATCCACCACTACAGTTTAACCAGATAACTATCAGAATTCTCACAAATCCTAAAAACAGTTTGCTTGCTTCTGTTATTTTTATGTTCATGTGTATTCCATCTCTAGATTCAAAATATAAGTGAAACTATCTCATAGTTGCCTTTCATCTCTTTACTTATTTCACTAAAGATCACCTGCAGTTCCATCCATTTTGTCAAAAAGGACACAATACTATATTTTTGATTGCAGGGTAGTATTCCATGGATTATATATCCCATAACTTCATTAACCAATCGTTGTTGGGCAGCTAGGCTGATTCCACTCTTTGACTATTGTAAATAATGCAGCTATGAACATAGGGGTGCATATGCCCCTTTGAATTAGTGTTTAAGTGTAGGTTGGATAAATGCCTGAGAGTGGTATTACAGGATCATAAGGTAATTTCATTTTTCATTTGTTTAAGCACCCCTTTAAGCTTCATCATTTTAGTTGACCTACAGAGTTCACAAGTCAGGTCATTCCATGATGTAAATGAAAACAAGACAAATCTGTTGTCAGAACTATACACAGAGGTGGGGGTGGGTTCACTGGATGGTACAAGAGAGAAATAATAGCTTTTGGGTAGAGGATTAATTATTAACAAAAATTTGGGTATTGAAAAAAATTCCTTGATATAAGCTAGTCTTGTAAAAGAAACATCATATCTTCTAAAGTAAGCAAATAAATAAGTTTCCTATATAAGTATAGCAAGCTAGCCAATTGTACCATTGGCGCTCCAATAAGTTTCCTGATTAAAAAAAAAAACTATATATAAATTGTAACTTAGCCTCACAGTGCTGTTAGGATGATAAGATTTAGGTGGATTAGGTCATGTGGATTGAAAAGAATACTCCCAAAGAACACTGTTATCCCTTCTTTGAGGACAGATTGAGACATCAGACTTCTATGACCTGTAAGAGGACAAGCATCCTATCATGCTTCTTTTGAACCACCAGCTCTCAGAATCATGTAGAATTGATTTTTCTTGTTTATCAGTATTAATTGAGCCTTTTACACCAGCAGCTTGGATGAGCAAAAACACAAACTTCTAAATATTATTTCAGTAGAGCTTGACTGATCAGGCCAGGTTCAGCCATACTCAAAGATGGTATTATCCATGGGAACAGAATCAAGGAGATTTTGAAAGTTCACATATGATTACCATAGACTGGAATGTGGAATGGTAGACACCAAAAAATTGGTGTTTAGGATTCCAGATCTAAAAACTACTTCCTCTTTCTTAACAGTCTGAATCAACACTGATTAAATGAGGTAGATATTACCAGGAACTCATTGCTATTGCAAACTTCTCTAAGAGACCAAAGCCAATATGAATCCACATTGACTAAAAGTGAAAGGAGAAATATAAAATATATGTAAAGTTTGGTTGATTGAGTTCTAGGAACTTCACCAAATGTAATGATCCTCTATGCTGTATAGACACTTCCCTAAACAGAGAATATTCATTAATTTTATTATAATGCTGTAAAAATTACACATTCAATATCTAGTACTTTAACACTTGAGAATCAGCCATCCTCCTTTTTTTACTTGAACTGAGAAAATCTCATGACAGTTTACCCTCTGTCAGAAATTAATTACTGACTAGAAGATATTTTCCAAATATGATTTTTTATGATCCTAATTTGTGTGTGTTGACAGTCCATACTTTAAAGAGGCAGATTATGCATGCAAAAGGATGTTATGCTCTCATAGGCATAAATGTACCTTTGAGATAATAGCTTTACATAAAAAATAATCAGTTTAGATAGCTAATTGCCTTTGCCCAGACCTTGTGACTGGCAAAAAGACTAAGAAGTGAATTCTAAGCTGTTAGGATTCATGTGAATTTGTATTCTTCCATGAAGTCAAATTTCTTTAGAAACAATAATTTTTGACCATTACTTGAACTCATATGAAATGGACTGTGGATTGCAACAATCTCTGGAAAGTCTTTGCTATTACCTAATGAAATAAACATAATAAATATAGAATATAGCAAAAGTATTTTGTTGCATTGTATACAACAGCAGAAAAAAATATGGGCATGACAATTAATTAACATTAATGGGTTAATTTTAAGAAGTATGACTGAGGCAGTTTCCAATGCACATCTGCTAATAAAAAGACAGTGGTGAGAGAGTAAACAGCACACGGACTTGAATCAATATGGGTGTTCAGCTAGTTTTGATCTCTCTCTATTCTTGCAGTGGGTTGTTGTCATTGCTGGAAGACAGTTGCTATAATTAGTATAAATGTGAAATAAATAATGAATGTCTTATTTTTCAAATTCATGAATTTTTGTGTGTATGGATTTCTCTCTAGTAGCAGAGACATGCATTTTACTAATACTGGATTAAACGTTCCAGGATATATACACCCTGATATTAATAGCTGCACTATTCACAACAGCCAAGAAGTTGAAGCAGTCTAAATGTCCATTGATGGGTGACTGAATAAAGATGGCATGATACATATATATTTTTTTTTTCCAGTGGAATACTACTCTGCAGTTTAAGAAAAATGATATTTTCTCCTTCAGGACAGAATAGATGAAACTGAAGATCGTTATGTTTTCTGAAGTGAATGAGGTGAAAAAGACAACCCCTAGATGGTTTTGTTCCTATGTGGAGTATAGTGAACTGATACATATAAACTTTATATATATATGTATATATATATATAAAGCTTATATGTTTATATATATAAAGTTTATATGTTTATATATATAAATCATATATATATTATATATATATACATACATACACACAAAGTGAAAACCAACTCCAAGGTTGTGAGGGCATAACAGCTATGGAAACTATCATTAATGGTGTTGAGGCATAGAACTTTGGTCGTGGTATAGTGAATTTGTCTATGTCCTTGTAATCATATAATCCTATAAACCATTATTGAATAGCTAATACAATTTTAATCTATATCTATATATAAAGAGAGAGAAAGGAAGAGGGAGAGGGAGAGAGAAAAAGGAAGAAGGAGTGAGAGAGAGAAAGAGCGAGGGAGAAAGTCACCACAGCACCAAAGCTGTGCTTAGGGCAATAGCACTCCATGTGTTGTACCAGGCAGGGGCTTAAACGTGGTCACACAGATTGCAAAACAGATGCTTTCCCAGGTGAGCTATCTCATAGAATCAGCATAAACAGTTTTGATAACTATAATTTGTTCCTTATGGCTATGGTATAAAATTCATTGTTGCAGATTTTGAAACAGATTCAATGGCCATGTGCTACATTCATTCCCTCTTCAAACAGTACTATTGGACTTGATTTAACAACCCTATCTAAAATTGAGGGCAAATAAGAATTTAAAAAATCTTCAAAACAAAGCAGATGAATTCCTGCTTGAAGTAGATGGAAAAATTGGAAGTGGAGAGTTTATTTCAGTGTCAGGAGCAGGATGCAGTTTACTTTGCAGTAGCTTTTTATTTCTGGGGATAAATCTTTTGTCTAGATTGTTCACTTTCTCCTGGGAAGATGGTTAGAGACAAACTAATGCTAAGGTGAAGTAGACACTGGATTACCTACTTTTAAGCACTGTTTTCCTTTACTTTGTTCCAGTAGCAAAATTCTTACAGGACAAATTACATCTGACCATTCTTCCTTTTAGAAGTGTAGCTGAGAAAATAGAAATGGTGTTTTTTAATCTCTTAGAAAAAAACAATCTATTATGTAATGTGAAAATCCTGGTTTGTTTTAAACCTAGTCAACACTAGGTAATGATGTCTTTGAAAATTTATTTCCAGTATTAGTGATCCCAATTCCACCCTTTCTCACCTCAGTCAAGCTGTTACCTTGAGATTTAATTCAGGCATGTTTACTGAGCCTGGGCTACCTTAGTTAAGTCAAATATCACATAGCATAAAGGATATGGAGAAACTAGAGACTCCATTATGCTCCCAAATTTTAGACCTAGGATGAAACACATTTCTACTTTTTGGGAAGTCAAAGAAATACCAAAACTGGTCAATCATTGGTGGAAAATTGTATTCTTTATGTGGGTGGCTATCTTGAATGTGGTGGTGAGTGCACCTCTTAAGTACTTAGCTAGTAATGGAGTTAGAATTCAGAATGTCCATTCAGAGTTATTACATTAAGAGTTATAATTAATTAACTAACATTTAAAATATATATTACTTAATTTTTATTTGTGCATGTAAATTGTAGTAATTATTAAACTACTTACTACTGGGGATTAGCTAAAGGTAACTTTAAGCATAAAGTATATTCAAGTAGATATAAAGTACAAAATCATATAGTATAAATATGTAAGGTAAGTATAATATAATTTAGGAAAATTATCTAGGTTCTCTAGTATAAACTGTTTTTTGGTAATGCAATTTAAATATTTAAGTTGGGAATTAAACGTACCATCATGTATAAATAGATTTCAAAGGTGCTAACAAATTTTGAAACTAGAAACAAATATTATTCAAATGTTTATTTGAAATAATTACTAACATGTGCAAGAATTATAAATAGAATATTTTTAAATAGAACACTTTGTAAGTTGAATGTAAATGATTAATAAAGACCTAGAATTTGGAGGCTTAATAGTTAGAAAACTAATTATTTAAAGCAAAAGTAAAGCTCTGATTAAACGTTCTATATGCAGAATTAATTCTCAAGAATATCACATAAGAAAGAAACTGAAGGTTGAAAATGAAACATTTTCCCTACCCAGATTTGGGAACAAGGTCAGATTTCATCATTTCAAAAGAGGCTGATCAGTTCATAAAAAGGATGCTTTTGCAAAGGTACATATGTTAATAAGTAATTTAGAAAAGTATAGTAAAGATTACATACCAGACACACTTAAGAACACAAGTTAGTTTATGCCCTCAAAGCTTCACACAAGTCACATGGGCAAGGATATTATTATTCCCACCTAACATATAATAAGCAGAAATCTAGTGGGTTTAAACAGTTTTCCCCTCACCCAAAACACCTAAATGGAAGTATTACCTGCTTGTAAAAGCTAAACTGTAACACATTCCTGTTCCACCAGTGCCATAGTATGCAACATCATTCTGCCAAGGACATGGAGGCTTTAATCATAGATGTTAACTTTCTCTGCCTTGACAAAGAACCTGAGCATTTCTTCGGAGCAAACTTCCTAGTGCTTGACCCAGACTGCCAATCTGGCAAGATGTTCTTATATGTAAGCTTTGTGCATGCTGGTGTGAGTTCCTGAATTAAAGTTTCTCACTTCCCCTAGAGGACATGGTTGATAGGAACACCATAGATGAAATCTAAAGACATCAAGGCCAAGTAGTAGGAGCATCTCTTAAATTGTCTGCAATTTATAGTCTATGATGAATACCCACAAGACTGAGTCTCGATAGTTCAGGATGAGAATTTGAATCCTGTGTAATTAAGTGACAAAGTAAAAGTCCTGGAATCTAGCATAGAGCCTAGAGGTCTCCAAGACAGGAGAGACCAGGAGATAAAGGATCAGGCTTAAGATTTCAGGGGTAACCAATATTGCCCAATTTTAGCAACTACTAAAAGCCTACTTTCTTATTGGATAGGATCCACTCATGTTTTTCAGATGACTTTCTTTTTCTATTTATTTTTATATTAAGGAATTACATGTCAACAGATTTTGAATCCACACCATTCTCACCACCAGAGCTCTGAATCTTCATAATCCCCACTGCAATCCATCACTGTTCCCCTAAAGTTGTAGACATGGGCCAACCATCTTCTCTACAACTATCTGTCCACATTTATACATAGTTGTCCCTTAATTTTCCTAATTCAATTCTCTATTCTCCTCCAAAGCACTCATGAAAACATAACTACCTCCATATATTCCTCTCCTTTTCCACCTCTCCCTCTGGGTGCTGATGGAGCTGGAATTCAGAACCCTCTTATCTTCATCTTATCACTTTACCACTGAAAGTATGGATCAAGATTGTTTATGGGGAGCAGAAGATAGGAGTCTTGGCTTCTGCAGCTGCTTCTCTACTGAGCACAGGCATTGACAGATGGATCCATACCCCCAGCCTGTTTCTATCTTTCCCTAGTGGACTAGAGCTCTGGAAATGAGAGGGCCCAGGACACATTCATAAGGTTGTCTGCCCAGTGAAGTTGGAGTGGAGTCATGGTAGCATCTGTATGTAACTTGCTGTCTGGAAGGTGGCATGACCTAAGGTTCAAAAAAATGATTAATGAACAGGAACCAGAATGTAGGATTAAAGTGGGTTAGATTAGGGATTTTAGGGTAGGAAAAGTAAGGAAATTCATTTTAAGCATGTTCCTGGGGGCACACCACTATGGTAGTTTTGATTGAGTTTGGTAGCTAGTCTGAGGTTGGATAAGAATGTTGTCTGACCCCACCAATGTGCCTTGGAGCTCTGCTTCCCCAGAGCCCTTCCCCACTAGGGAAAGAGAAAGACAGGATGGGAGTATGGATCGACCTGTCAACACCCATGTTCAGTGGGGAAGCAATTACAGAAGCCAGACCTTCAACCTTCTGCATCCCATAATAATACTCCCAGAGGGTTAAAGAGTAGGAAAGCTATCAGGGGAGGGGTTGGTATACAGAGGTCTGGTGGTGGGAATTGTGTGAAGTTGTACCCCTCTTATCGTATTGTTTTGTCAGTGTATCCTTTTTATAAATAAAAATTTTTTAAAAATAATGTCTGTAAAATTGGTGTCAGAGTAGAAAAAGAGGGCTATAAAGTTGGATTAGGGTAAGGAGTAACTCCCATTATAAAAAAAAAATCAGTGGCTAAAATTAACCATTTACCTCCATCCACCTGCTCCAGGTCCTATATATTTATATTTAACACCAGAGCCTTTGTAACTTCTAAGTCCCTATTGGTCTGAGCTTATAGCTCATGGTCACAACTGGGAACACTGCAGGCTGCACTTATTTCAGGACTAGTCTTTATCCAGGCGGGATATTCCCAGCCTCCCTTTAGAAACTGGAGTAATCCCTACCTTCATTGCCTTATGGTGAGGATAAAGTCCTGGGGAGACTCATAAGAAGCCGTTCCTTATGGAAATGACCAGTGCTGGTGGAAAGAGAGGGACCCTTTAGAGGCCTAGGCCCATCATATGTGTATGGGAATCCAAGGATTACCTAACTAGTGCCTTAGATAATGAGGTGGAGTGAGCAAATTGAGCAAATGTGCCATGATTAAGTGGGACAGTTGTTGCCCTTATCCAACTTTTGCAGTCCTCTCCTTATCTAATGGTCTTTGATTTTCTCCCAGTTGTTTAGGCATAGAGTATCATTTAGTGAACCCAGCCAGAGTTAGGTTTTGGGGAATTGTCTTCTTTGGGTCTTTCTTCTAGTCTGCCCAGCTAATTTTATCTAAGTCCAATCAACTAGAGAATCCAGGATGCCTTATTTAGGTACTTCAAGCATTATTGAGTAATTTGACTTTGAGTTATATAATTGCTCCTTGCTTATGGATACCTGTACACCTGTATCCAGTATCCTAAACCCTAGCCTAATTTGGTATCTGTTACTTAGTTAAATGGCTTGCCATCTAACTTGGATGTAGGTAGTCACATGTGTTAGGAAAGGTCTCACTGGATTTGAAGAGTTGTGAGGTTGACTTCTCAGGCTTGGTATCTCTGCTTACAGTCCACAGTAGGATTTCAATAGCAGCATGATGTGGGGTGGCAGTACCAGTAGCGACTTAGCTGAAAATCATAGAGGTGATATGATGGTAAGGAATCACAGAGAAGGAATATCAAGAAGTTTATCATTTCTTAGAGGTACCAGGACTAGGAGAAATGAGGGTCTTAAAGAGAATGCAAGGAGTTTCTTACAGTCTTAGAAAGAGTTTCTTACAGTCTTAGAGTTTAGAATAGCAATAATTAATATTATAACCAGGTTAGTGGGGGTATTTTCTATGATAATCCAATGTTAGTATCTATATTAATATACTTGGCTTCATTATGCTTTGAACCCTTTTACTGGTATCTGAACTTCTTTTCATTTTAGATACTTATAAGGCCAAAAGGTCTTGATATGTCTGGCCTAAAGTTGTAGTTGATTTAGACGTTTACAGAGCTACGTTTGCAGATATATTTTTAGAGCACCATAAACAATTTATTCCCACTATCACTAAGTTTGATCATCTTGCAGTTATAATGTATTAAATATTTAGGTAACAGCTAATATTTGTGCTTAGGGCTATGGTCTAGGTAGTTTGGGAACTTGAGATATTAAATCTATTTCCCCCTAGCATGTTGTATTACTAGTGATAGGACTAAAATTTCACATATTTCCCACCACCGAAAGTCTGTGCCCTTTCTACTTCCCTCCTAGGTAACCACTATAGTTTTCCAATTTAAATGTGGAATGTGTTGTGTCTGGTTGTTTACGTATATGAGTTCAGTTCTCTAAATTCCACATATGAGTGAAACCAACCTGTGGCTTTCCTTTACCTCTTTGCTTATTTCACTAAGCATAATGTTCTTGAGTTCCATCCATTTTATCCCAAAGGATGTAAAATCATCTTTTTTATTGCTGAGTAGTGCTCCATTGAGTATATGTCCCATGATGTTTTATCCAGTCATCTGTCAAGGAACATTTTAGTTGTTTCCAAATTTGTGCTATTGTAGTTAATGAGCTATGATTATGGGGGTTCACATATCCTTTCAAATTAGTGATGTTATTTCTTTTGGATAAATGCCAAACAGTGGAATTGCTGGATTATAAGGTATATACATTTGTATTTGCTTAAGGATTCTCCATACTGTTCTCCATAATGGGTGTACCATTTTGCATTCCCACCAGCAATGATTTAGAGTTCCTTTCTCTCCACATCCTTTCCAACTGTTATCCTCTCACGTTTTTTTGATGAAGACAGTTCATACAGCTATGAGGTGGTATCTCAATGTGGTTTTAATTTGAATTTCTCTTGTGATGAGTAAATTAGTGCAATTCTGTATATATCTCTGGGTCATGCATATCTCTCCATTGGAGAATTGTCTATGCATGTCCTCTGCTCATTTTTTACTGGCTGTTCTTTATCTTTTTGGTGAGCTGTGTGAGTTCTCTATAGATGTTCGGTATCAACCACTTGTCTGAAGTATGATATGCAAATATGTTATCCCATTTGCTGGGTTTCCTGTTTATATTTATGGAGTTTTCTTTTGTTCAATCTTGCTTTCCCTTACCCATGGGGTGAAGTCTCCAAATATGTGGTTAGTGTTAATGTCATGAAATGTTTCACTAATATGTTATTCTATGTATTTTATATTTTCAGGTCTGGTATTTAGATCTTTGATCCATTTTGAATTAATCTTGTTTTATGGTGTTAATTGGTGGTCTAGCTTCATTTTTATACATGTGGTTATCTTCTTTCAAGCTTTGTAGCTTCTTATCAAATTCTGTTCTGATTTTCTCTTTTGTGTGTCTTAATTACAAAGTAAACTGCTCTTTTAATTATTGCTTAAGTTCTTGTAGAGTTCTCATATGCTTTATGTAATCTGTTTCTGATAGACTCTCTACAACTGGAATTTCTTGAATTTCATCTGATTTGCATCTTTCTGTTTGTTGTGGCGTATTTAATTGTTTGCCTCTTTATTTCAGCATGTACGGTGTTGGCTATGATCTCTAAGTTTCTCTTGTTTGTATAATCTGTGGTATTGGGTGGGGGGTGTTTTGGGCTAGCCTGTGGTCATGAAAGCTATCTGTTTTTGTGTCCTTGTCTTAAACTCAGACTGAGAAAAGCAACAACAACCCTGAGTCAAAGATTGAGAAGTTTTAAGCTAGTGGTCAAGATGGCACTGGTTGGCCCTGTGCTGCTGCCTACACAGAGCTCTAGATTTGACCATGTCTTCCAACATTTGCCCCAACTGGGCATAAGCACCCACCTGATACTGTAGAGTTTTCATCTGTAGACTATGTTTCCAGTTCAATATCTTGTTGTGTTCAATTGTTTGCGAGAAAGTACAGATTGGATTATGGCTATTCCATAAACCACACCTTGAGAAGTCCCAAATCACTTTCAATCAGCTCTATAAGTGAGTATATCTAGGGTTTCATATATATCATAGGCTAAATATTTTCCTATATCAGGAAGTTTTCCCTACAGTTTCTGGTCTGTAAAAGACCAGGAAACCCATAGAATTCTAATCTTGAATTCTTGTGCATAAGAAGACAGATTGTGAAGGAGTCAGGCAGTAGCATAGCGGGTTAAGCGCACATGGCACAAAACACAAGGACTGGCACAAGGATCCCTGTTCAAGCCCCCAGCTCCCCACCTGCGGGGGAGTCACTTCATAAGCAGTGAAGCAGGTCTGCAGGTGTCTATCTTTCTCTCCCCCTCTCTGTCTTCCCTTCCTCTCTCCATTTCTCTCTGTTCTATCCAACAATGGTGACATCAATAGTAACAACACTAATAACTACAACAATAAAAACAACAAAGGCAACAAAAAGGGTAAATGAATAAATAAATACTACAAAAAAGAAGACAGACTGTGAAGCAAAGGTAGGGACTAGTTCAAGGTAATTGAGAATGAAAAGATGCACTGAAATCAGGTGACTAGGAAATTATAGCAGTCTTAGTGCTCAGATATTTAGAGACACTTGAAATTGGGTGCTGGTCTTCATCTTCTTTTTTGTTAATTTTATTCATTTGTAGTGTTACACAGACTCTTCCAGATACAGGGAAGCTGAACAGTAGTTGTTAGGATTATTAGCCTTCAGGAAAAGTTATAGAAAATTTCTATGGCAATGCTTCTTTACTTGGAATCTCTGTATAATCTAGCACAATATGGCATAAAGCATGACTTCTGTTTACAAACAGAAAGCAAGTTACAGGCCTTTATGTTCAAGGTATCCAGATAGGTAGTGAGTGTTGGTGTGGGACACCATTGCTTTTTTAAATAATATTATTTATTTTTTAATTTTATTAGTGATTTAATATTAGCTTACAAAGTTATAAAATAGCAGGGGTACAACTCTGCACCTTTCCCATCACCAGAGTACTGAATCCCCCATTCCCTCCATTGTAAGCTATAGAAGTTCTCTTAAGTGTCTATATTTGTGGATATTTACCTCCCCCCCCCCCTGCGCCATGGCCCTATCTTCTCTTCCATTCCAAGTCACACATACATTTATTACTACATCCAAATGTTCTTCCCTTTTTCCTCTTCTCTCTTCAGGTCCTGATGGAATTAGAGTCCAGAGCTTTCTGGTCATCTTCTTCCTGTCTTTTCTCTTTCATTGGGAGTATGGAACAACATTCTTTACGGGTGCAGAAGGTGGGAATTCTGGCTTCTGTAACTGCTTCTCCTCTGGACATGGGCATTGGCTGTTGGCAGGTTGATCCATACCCCTATCCTGTTTCTATCTTTCCCTAGTGGGGTAGAGCTCTAGATAGGTTCCAAGACACATTGGTGAGGTCAACTGCCCCAGTGGAACACTAATTCTCTACTGATGATCTTCGAGGATGCTGTGATACTTTGTCAGAGAAATGGACAAGAATTTACACTACATACCATCTCTTAATGAGTGTCTTTACTGGCTCAGTAAAGAAACATCAGATCCCCATTCTATAGATATGACAGCAAGTTCCCAGGGCTGACAGGTGATTCCAGTTCAGAGGTGAATGAAGGTGAGTGTTTTCCACTCACAGATGCTGTATCTCAGGCTGATGGCTGAGAGAACCGCACATTGCATCTAAGGAATAGTGTGCATATGTTTGTGTTTTGGGTGTTGACACAGGTAGGGTCATATTCAATTCTACTATCAAAGGCATTCAAGTTTTTGAAGTTTGATTCTTAGGTCAGAGTATCTGGGAAGAAGGAACAGGAAACTTTAGGTTATAATGCAATTGGGAAAGGAGAAAGCATAATGGCTATTTATGCAAGACTTTCACATCCTTGAGTCTCTGAGGTTCTAGGTTCAATCTCTGGCACCAACATAAGCCAAAGCTCAATCTCTCTCCCCGTATTTCTATCATTAAAATAATAGACAGTTCTGCAAGTATACCAGGAAGTAGATTCCATGTGCTTCTAGGAGAATGTTAAGTGTATAGTCAGACCATTTAAGCATCTCAGGAAAGGGACTATGAGATTTTGTTGGAGAGATTATTGGAATCACTGGACTTTGTTGTGTGAAGATAAATATACCCAAGAGTTTTATAGAGGAAGAGAGGTACCAACTGACACTTTTGAGAAACTATGGACTAGATTTAACTCTGGTGTCTGTTTACTGGTCTTACAACAGCATTTTTGTTAGAGCCTTTCCAGGTATGACTGTTTTAATGGCCTCTTCCTTAAGACAATGCCAGTGATTCTAGCACAATTCATTCTAATCCTACTTGGCATCTAGACAATCTTCCACACACAGAGCTGTTGAACAAGAGGGCTGGGAAACCACTGAGGAAATGTATTTATTTTCCTTGCCATGTACTGCTTAAAATGAAGACAAAATATTTACAGTGTCTTCACAATTCAGCTGTATTTACCTACATTCTATCAACTCTTCATTAAATAAAGAAGATAATCATGGAACCATTGAACACAGAGATTCTGTTTGTATTTTCAAATAAAACAGAATGTTATTTTTTTTACTGTCATTTCTGCGGTAGCTTTCTCTCAGTACCAGTCCCACTGAGAACAGAAGTTTGATTATGGGAAGAGTCTCAAGTCATTCTGGGATAGGGAAACCTCACCAGATATTTTAAGAGAGCACCGTTTTATGACACCTGTCCTGTAAAAACTGACATATCAATAATACTAGATAAGGCAGTTGATCAAGGAAGCTAGATATCCATATTACTGGTGGGGTCTCAAATGGGCTATACCCCCACCCATGGTAATATCACTCTCAAAGTGGGGAGGAAATTGCCTGACTCCACAGACCCGTCAATCGTTCCATCATTCCAAGAAATGATAGAGCGATCTATAGCCAGGAACATGTATTATTGATGGCAAATCCCCTGCTGCTTCCTACATTCATTTATACTCAAAATAAGTGACAACTTATAAAATTTACATCTCTTTTTTCCTAATGGAAATGATATGGAAATGACAGCCTTTCAAAGATCAACATTTTCATATGCAAAATACATCAATGTCAGCTTTAGTGATCTTTAATTATTGGTTTATTCTTTTTTCTCTGTTCCATACATATTAATTTGTGCCCTTTAGGAATATGTTCTTTAGCTATGCATCAAGGTAGACTCTTTGTCCCCCTGCTACCACCACTTGTACAAGGCCTATGCAAGTTTTAATGTGCTTCTCACAGAAAATGGCTATTTTTGTCCTGCCTCAGAAATGTTTTTATTATTATTTTTTTAGATTTAAATTTTTTTTCTTTTTTTTATTTAAGAAAAGATTAATTAATAAAACCATAGGGTAGGAGGGGTACAATTCCACACAATTCCCACCACCCAATCTCCATATCCCACCCCAACCCTGATAGCTTTCCCATTCTCTATACCTCTGGGGCCATGGACCCAGGGTCATTGTGGGTTGTAGAAGGTAGAAGGTCTAGCTTCTGTAATTACTTCCCCGCTGAACATGGGCATTGAGTGGTCGGTCCATACTCCCCGTCTGCCTCTCTCTTTCCCTAGGAGGATGGGCCTCTGGGGAAGCGGAGCTCCAGGACACATTGGTGGGGTCTTCAGTCCAGGGAAGCCTGGCCGGCATCCTGATGACATCTGGAACCTGGTGACTAAAAAGAGAGTTAGCATACGAAGCCAAACAAATTGTTGAGCATTCATGTACCCAAAGCTTGGAATAGTGGAGAAAATGTGTTAGGGGAGTACTCACTGCAAACTCTAGTGTACTTCTGCTTTCAGGTATGTATTTTGCAGTAGTTTATAGATACGTGTGAACATATGCTCTCTCTCACAGAAACTGATGTATATCTAGGTTTTGGGACTTTGTTAGAAAGTGAAGCACCTGAGATGGAATTAGAGTATACTATGAAAGGAAAGGTCTCACCCAAGTAATGAAGCTGAAGGGTTGTCATTCCACAAGTGAAGTCTCTGGACACAGTCTGAAGTGAAGCATGTTGAGGTGGCCATCGTGTTGATTAGGTTGTGATTGGCAGATGAAATATTATTTGATATGGATTGGGAGAGGCATACGGGAAAGTGGGCCCTATCCAATGGTTCCAGGATTGTGGGAAGTAGAGGCTCTATAGTGGAGATGTGAGGTTCCTGCAGTCTTAGGGTTCAAAAAGACAATGGATAGTTAATGGTATCATCACATTATTTGGTAGTCGGGTTAACTTTGAAAAGTCCTTTTGTTAGGGTTTGCTGTACAGTACCCAGTATCTTGTATATAGCTGTGCTATTGGTTGCTTCTTATCTACTTGATCTAGGCTTTTGAGAGAGTCTGCATATCAATTACACAGCCTATATATTGAAAAGATTCAGCTTGTGTTTTGAAAAACTTCGAGACATACAGTTAATTTTCCCCCTCTCGTATTAATTAGTGATTTATATGACTACATTTTACTAGGGGTGTCCATAAACACCATTCCCACCACCAAAAGACTATGACCCATTCCTCCCACCCACTCCCACCCCCACTGTCCCAGGAAGCTGCATGTCTACCTCTCACCACAGGGTTTTTACTTTGGTGCCCTACTTACAATTTTGTCAGGTCCTGCTTTTAATTTCCCTTTCAGATCTTCTTAGTTAACTTCTGTTGGTGAGTGGGATCATCCCATACTCATCTTTATCTTTCTGATTTAGCTCACTTAGCAATTCCTTCTAGCTCTGTCCAAGGTGGGTCAGAGAAGGTGGGTTCATTGTTCTTGATAACTGCATAGTATTCCATTGTGTATATATATTACAGCTTTCTCAGCCACGCATCTGTTGTTGGGCACCTGGGTTGCTTCCAGGTTTTAGCTATTATGAATTGTGCTGCTATGAACATAGGAATACACACCTCTTTTTGGTTGGGTGTTATGGAGTCCTTGGGAATAACCCCAGGAGAGGAATTACTGGATCATATAGAAGGTCCATGTCTAGCCTTCTGAGAGTTTTCCAGACTGCTCTCCACAGAGGCTGGACCAATTTACATTCCCACCAGCAATGTAAAAGGGTTCCTCTGTCCCCTCAACCTCTCCAGCATTTGTTGCTGCTGTCCTTTTTGATGTATGTCATTCTTACAGGAGTGAGGTGGTATCTTAGTGTTGTCTTAATTTGCATTTCTCTGACAATCAGTGACCTAGAGCAGTTTTTCATATGTTTGTTAGCCTAGTGAATGTTTTGTTCATATCCTCTGCTTATTTTTGGATGGGATCTTTTGCTTTTTTAGTACTAAGTTTGCTGAGCTCTTTATATATTTTGGTGATTAGTTTCTTGTCTGATGTATGGCATCTTAAAACCTTCTCCCATTCTGTGAGGGGGCTCTTTGTTTGTTTCATAGTTTCTTTGGATGTGCAGAAGCTGTACAATTTGATGTAGTCCCATTGGTTTGTTTCTGCTTTAGTCTTCCTTGTAATTGGGTTTGATTCATCAAAGATGTCCTTGAGGTGTAGGTGGGAAACTGTTTTACCAATGTTTCCTCTCAGTATATGATTGTTTCTGGTCTGACATCTAGGTATTTGATCCATTTGGAGTTTATTTTTTTCTGGTGAGATAAGGTAGTTCAATTTCATTCTTCTGCATGTTACAACCCAGTTTTCCCAGCACCATTTATTGAAGAGAGCCTCCTTTTTCCATTTAATCCTTTGGGCTCCCTTATCAAAGACTAGATGTCCATAGGTGTTGGGATTTACTTCTGGGCTTTCAATTCTATTCCACTGGTCTGTGTGCCTATTTTTGTTCCAGTACCATGCTGTTTTGATGATGCTGGCTTTATAATATAGTTTAAGGTCTGGTAGTGTGATGCCTCCATTTCTGTTTCTTTTCGTCAAGATGGTTTTGGCAATTCTAGGTGTTTTCAGGTTCCAGATAAATGATTGTAGAGTTTGTTCTATTCTCTTAAAGAAGCTTGGTGGAACTTTGATGGGTATTGCATTAAATTTGTATATGGCTCTGGGGAGAATATTCATTTTGATGGTATTTATTCTTCCAATCCATGAGCATGGGATATCTTTCCATTTCTTGGTATCAGTTTCTATTTCCTTGAGTAGCGACTCATAGTTTTTAGTATACAAGTCTTTCACTTCTTTGGTCAACTTTATTCCTAGGTATTTGATTGATTTTGCTGAAACAGTAAATGGGAGTGATTTCTGGATGTCTTCTTCTTCAGATTTAGTGTTTGCATAAAGAAATGCCACTGATTTTTGTACATTGATTTTGTAGCCTGATACCTTGCTATATTGCCTAACAACTTCCAGTATTTTTCTGCTGGATTCTTTAGTTTTTTCTGTGTATACTATCATATCATCTGCAAATAGTGAGAGCTTGACTTCTTCCATTCCAGTTTGTATTCCTTTGATTCCTTTCTCTTGCCTGATTGCTATGGCAAGAACTTCCAATACTATGTTGAAGAGTAACGGTGACAGTGGACAGCCCTGTCTAGTCCCCGATCTGAGGGGGAATGCTTTCAACTTCTGTCCATTGAGTATGATATTGGCTGTAGGTTTGCTAAATATAGATTCCACTATCTTGAGGAATTTCCCATCTATTCCCATTTTTTGTAGAGTTTTGAGCATGAATGGGTGTTGGATTTTTTCAAAGGCTTTCTCTGCATCTATTGAGATAATCATGTGGTTTCTGGCTTTGCTTTTATTGATGTGGTGAATGACATTGATTGACTTACGGATGTTGAACCAGCCTTGCATTCCTGGGATGAATCCCACTTGGTCGTGATGAACAATCTTTTTGATGTGTTGCTGTATCCGGTTGGCCAAGATCTTGTTTAATATTTTGGCATCTATGTTCATTGGTCTGTAGTTTTCCTTTTTTGTTTTGTCCCTATTAGCTTTTGGTATCTGGGTGATGTTGGCTTCATAGAAGGTTGATGGGAATATTCCTGTTTCTTCAATCTTATTGAAAAGCTTAAGAAGTATGGGTACTAACTATTATCTGAAAGTTTTGTAGAATTCATTTGTGAAGCCATCTGGTCCAGGACTCTTGTTTTTGGGGAGGTTCTTAATAACGGTTTCAATTTCTTTGTCTGTGATTGGTGCATTTAGATTTGTAGTTCTTCTTGGTTCAGTTTTGGAAGGGCATATGCTTCTAGGAATTGTTCCATTTCTTCCAGATTCTCTAGCTTGGTGGCGTATAGTTCTTCATATAAGTTTCGCAGGATTCTCTGGATTTCTGTGGTGTCAGTTGTGATATCTCCTGCATCGTTTACAATTCTATTAATTTGAGTCTTCTCTCTTTTTTGTTTGGTGAGTCTGGCTAGGGGTTTGTCAATTTTGTTTAATCTTTCAAAGAACCAACATTTGGCTTCATTGATCTTTTGTATGGTTCTTTTATTTTCGATGTTGTTTATTTCTGCTCTAACTTTAGTGATTTCTGTCCTTCTGGATGCTTTAGGCTTCCTTTGTTCCTCTTCCTCTTAGTCCTTAAGGTGTTCAGTAAGGTTGTTCATTTGAGCTCCTTCTTGGTGTTTAATATGTGATTGTTTGGCTATACGTTTCCCTCGTAGTACTGCTTTAGCGGTGTCCCAAATATTTTGATAGGCTGTGTCTTCATTTTCATTTGTTTCCAGGAACATTTCAATTTCCTGCTTGAGTGAATCTCTGACCCAGTGGTTCTTAAGGAGTATGTTGTTTAGTTTTCAAATTTTGTTAATTTTAATAATTGTCTGTTTGTTGTTAAAAGTTAGTTTTACTCCACTGTGGTCTGAGAAGATACTTGGGATGATTTCAATGTTCTTGAATTTATTGATGCTCTCTTTGTGGCCTAACTTGTGGTCTATCCTTGAGTATGTGTTATGTGGATTTGAAAAGAAGGTGTATTCCAGTTTTTTGGGGTGAAGGACTCTGAAAATGTACAAGATGTCTAGTTTATCAATCTCTTCATTCAATTCTCTTGTATCTTTGTTGGTTCTTTGCTTGGTGATCTGTCTTAGTTTTAGAGTGGGGTATTGAAGTCTCCCACTATTATTGTATTACTATTGATGTATTTATGAAATTCTTTCAGTATGTGCTTGACGTATTTAGATGGTCCCTCATTGGGTGCATAGATTTTAATGATTATTAAGTCTTCTTGGCTGATTGATCCTCTAATCATTATGCAATGTCCTTGCTTAGCTTTTATTACTTTATTTAATTTAAAATCTATCATGTCTGAGATGAGAATGGCTGTTCCTGCCCTTTTTTGTGATCCGTTAGCCTGTATGATAGTTTTCCATCCTTTCACTTTAAATCTGTGTTTATCTTGTTGTGACAGGTGGGATTCTTGCAAGCAGCATATGGTTGGATTATGTTTTCTGATCCATCCTCCAACTCTGTGCCTTTTGATGGGTGAGTTTAAGCCATTGACGTTTATTGATATTATGGATTTAATGTATTGTAGTGCCATTGTTCAAAAAAAAGTTTTTTTTTGTTTGCTCTGATATATTGCCAGTATTATAGTGATGTTCTTGTTGATAAGAGGTCCTTTAGAACCTCTTTCAGGGCTAGTTTGGTGATGGTTGCCTTCTTTAACTGTTGTTTGTCTAAGAAGGTTTTGATCCCTCCATCTAGTTTGAATGAAAGTCTAGCAGGATATATTATCCTTGGTTGAAACCCTTTTTCATTCAGGGCTCCATAGATATCTTGCCATTCTCTTCTGGCTTTTAGAGTTTGAGTGGAGAAGTCTGCAGATAATCTTATGGGTTTTCCCTTGTATGTGACTTTTTGTTTCTCTCTTGCAGCCTTTAGGATCCTTTCTTTATCCTTACTTCTTCGCACTGTGACTATGATGTGTGTTGGTGTCTTCATGTCTGGGTTGATTCTGTTTGGTACTCTCTAGGCCTCTTGAATCTTGATGTCCTTTCTGTTATTCAGGTCTGGGAAATTTTCTTGTATTATTTCCTCTAGAATGTTTGCTTCCCCTTCCTCTCTTTCTTCCTCTGGCAGGCCAATTATGTGAATGTTACTTCTTTTGAGGTCATCCCATATGTCTCTGTTGTTGTTTTCAGTGTCTCTCAATCTCTTTTAAGCTTTTTCACCTATTTTTTAGTTTTCTCTAACTCATCCTCTGTCTGACTAATTCTGTTTTCTGCTTCTGTTAGTCTGCTTTCCCTTGCCTCAGCTTCTTTCTTCATTACAGCTATTTCAGCTTTCAGTTCTCTAATTGCCTCAAGATAATCAGTATTTTCCTTGGGTCTCTCAACTGTTGTTTCCCTAATATTGCCATTCCTTTCCTCCAATGTTGTTTTCATTTCATTTCCAGAAGATGTGGTCAGAGCTCAAGTCACTAGCAGCTTCTCAGTCTGCCATCTTCTGAGACGTTCCCTGCCTCAGAAATTTAACAAAATAATATATTGCTATCATGTACCTTTGCATAAAATTTTAGATTTACCATGTCTGCATATTAGTCAGACAGAGAGTTGGCCTTTAGAAGACAATGCATTTTAAAGCCAAAAGAAACTAGGGCAGAGACATTTTTTCTCTTATCACACTCAGAGAGAAGATGATTTTATAGCAATGCCTTTTGATAGATCAGAGTAATATCCACGTTCTCTCTTAGGGGGAAAAAAAAACACCTTTAGATAAGGAGAAAAAGCCTGCCAGCTTATGAGAACATTTTTAACTGTAAACATTTCTATTGCTTCCAATGCATAGAAAAATTACATTTTGAGGAATAAAGGAGCCCAAAGGTCACAGAGGACATCTCTTCTAAAATTCTCCATTATAACATACACTAAAGATCATTGACTGCAATTAATTTGAAACATTTATTTTTCTTTTATGAGAGAGAGAAGAACAGAACACTGCTCAGCTTTGACATATGCATCCCAGTACTTAACTTGGGGTTTTAGGTATGCAAGTCCTAGGCACTACTGCTAATCAACCTCTACATCCTCATACTTCTTTTTTTTTTAATTTCTTTATTGAGGAATTACAGCCAACAGTAAAATAAAATACAATAGTTTGTACATGTGTAACATTTCTTACTCCTTTTTTATACTGTAAATAAGCAGTAAAGAACTTTAGGAACTGAGACATTCTAGTTTTGAGTAGAATGGCTGTTATTTAAAGTTTTTTTTACTTATGTTGGGGCCAGATCATTTTTTTGAAAATTTTACCTCTCATCCTAATTCTATTAGAGAGTTGTAGTAGTTTCTTTTAAAGTGAATCTTTCATGAATTTGAAAACATGTATTGTAAGCTTTTAAATTATTTTTCTTACAATGCATATTCTAATTATTTTCTTTTTAAACACATATAGTGGATATATTGTGTTTCAGTATTCCATGACTGGTGTTAAAGACATCGAGGTAAAGGGTAGGGTAAAGTTTTTCTCTCTCTTTCTTTCAATCAAGACAGAGCAGGATTGGCAAATCTGAAGTATGCAATACATAGGATCCTTCCTCTTTCCTCTTGATGCTAACCATCAGCTTGTTGAAAGAAATCAGAAATCACCTGAAATAAGTGACAGTTATTTGCAATTTTTAAAAAATATTGTCTATTCCTGGACCTTCAACACATTCCATTGTTAGCTTTTAAGCTGAGGTTACTCAGAATAAAAAAAAGAAAGAAATTTGACATCTGTTTGCATCTAAGAAGACAGCTGCTAAATAGAGAAAGTAAAAAAAAAAAAAAAGGTCAAAATACCATAAGAAATTCAGTGTTCTTGGCAGACTATTAAACTTTCAGCTATTGAAAGTAGAAAAGTGTTTAGTAAAACTGAAAAATTGGATGAAGATGCATATATTAAAATAGCAAAATTGTATGCTATAATATTAAAAAGACAACTTTTACTACATATAATAAAATATGAATCCTATGTATATTAAGTAAATTGGGTAAAATAAAAGTAAATCAATTGCTTTTATCTTTTATTGTTAAAATCAAGCAACTGCAATCAATATTATTTAGGATTCATATGTAGTTAATATCATCATAAATAAAAAAATTACAATGTACAAAAGGCATAGTTTAAATTTGAGTGACATTATGATGGAGGAAAGTGTGTGAAAGATTTCTAGTGTTGGAAAAACATTACTGAGCAGTAGCTAAATGAGTATTTATTATTATTCATAAACTATACATTTAAGCTAGTCTATTCTTCCATTTCTGTGATATGTATTAAGAATAATTTAATCAATTATGAGTAGAATAAAAGCAATTGTTTATTTGATCAAATATAGGAGAGGAACATGTTTGACCATTCTCTTTTACACCCAGAAATTGTGAATTTCATATAATATCTTAACTCCTCATACTCTTTTACTGCATTTTTATTTCTCAATTTTTATAACATTTTTATTGGAGGGATTAATGGTTTACAGTAAATACAGCTGTGGTACACATGTAAAATTTCTCACTGTCCCGCAAAACATTCACCCCAGCCTAGATCCTCCTGCACCAACTAGCATCAGGACATGGACCCTACACTCTACCCCTTCCTCTGAGAGTCCTTTAGTTTGGTGCAATATACCTAACCCAGTCCTAGTTTTGTGTTTCCCCTTTCTACCTTTCTATTATTATTTATTTATTTTCTTTCTTTCTTTCATTCATTCTTTCTTTCTTTCTTTCTTTCTTTCTTTCTTTCTTTCTTTTTCTTTCTTTCTTTTTTACCTCCAGAGTTATCGCTGGGGCTCAGCACCTGCACTATGAATCTACTGCTTCTGGAAGCCAGTTTTCCCATTTTTGTTGTCCTTCTTGTTGTTACTGTTATTGTTGCTATCGCTGTTGTTGTTGTTGGATAGGACAGAGATAAATTGAGAGAAGAGGGGAAGACAGAGATGCAGAGAGAAAGATAGGACACCTGTAGCACCTGTAGACCTGCTTCACCACCTGTGAAGCACCACCCCCTCCCCTGCAGGTGGGGAGTGAGGGGCTCTAGCCAGGATTCTTATGCAGGACCAATCCTTGTGCTTTGCATCCCATGTGCTTAACCCGCTGCGCTACCACCTGGACCCCTATTCTTATTTCTTCTGTCCATGAGTGAGATCATACCATATTCATTCTTTTCTTTCAGGCTTATCATTCCTAATCAAGCATGGATACTACAACTTTCTTAGCTACTCATCTGTTATTTAAACACATGGATGGCTTTCAAGTTTTGCCTGTTAGAAATTGTGCTGCTATCTTTTTAGATGAGTGTTTTTTTTTAAATTAAATTTAATTTTTTTTAGGATATAGCCCCCAAAGAGAAATTGCTGGGTCATAGAGAAGGTCCATTTCTGTCTTTTTGAGAGTTCTGCAGACTGCTCTCCACAGAGGTTGGGCCAATTTACATTCTCACCAGCAGTGGCAGAGGGTTCCTTTGCCCCTGCAGCCTCTCCAGAAATTTGTTGTTGCTGTCTTTTCTGATGTCTGACATTCTCACAGGGGTGAGGTGGTATCTCATTATTGTCTTCATTTGAATTTTTCTGACAGTCACTTGGAGCAATTTTCCATATGTCTATTGGCCTTTTGGATCTCTTCTTTGGTGATTATTATTTCTCAACTTTTAAAACCATTTTTGTCATCAGGCGAGTTCTATTTTTATTTGATTGACAATAAAATCCTTTAACAATGTATATTAAATGTGGCTTAATCAGCAAGGGTCTGTAGCATTAAAGATGTTCTAAATCTCCAGGCAATTACAGCAAAGGTCACAGAAGTGAATTTATTTTATCCATTGTGACACAGTTGAAGAATCCTCACAGAAATATGATTCTGCAATTTCAGTTTGTTTCTCAAGTCAATGACTTTTCATGTTTTCATAGCAGATTGTGAGGGAGGGGCATTGCAGGGGGACCAGGGCAACTTCTCTACCTCCAGTGCTGTTTTTTCCCTACTTTTTTTTTTCCTGCTGTGTTTCCTGCCCCTCAGTTGTACTGACAATGACAGACTTAGGTAGTTTCCATATGCCATTCACACAAGCAGATCATGTGGTTTAATCAGCCAGCTGAGCTCTGTCATCCATTAGTCAATTGAGGCATTTTATTTAATGTTTTGCTAGTGGCCCCATCTCTGGAATCTGAGCAAGGCTGAGATGAGATAAGTGATCAATGGGAAATCAGATTCTTCAAACCGCAGTAGTCTATTGTCTGTGGTTCCTCCAAAGAATAGTGTGTACAAACACAGACTGATTTAATATCCTCTGCATTCATTTTGCAAAAACAAGTCCTGTTTAACAAAATTGTCTGCTCTTCTGATTGTGATATTTCTGTCTCTAATGCTTGGGTATCACCCAGATGCCTAAGGTTGGTTTCTTGTGAATGGAATAGCAACATAATCAACAAGTATTTGAAAGCTTTTTTGATTTGGGCTGTGTCTATGGGTACATTTCATTAATTATTGCCATCAATTAAAAAATAAATAGGCATTGAAGAAAACGTCAGTGCTGTGTGTATGCGTGTGTGTGTGTGTTTTCCATCTTTCTATCTGCCTCTATGTTTTTATCTAAATAAGTCATTCTGAGACATTAAAGCCCTAAATAGGGCCAAATCATAAAACAAAAATTAAACAAATATACTTCACCACAGATAATATTGGCAATTTGAAGTAGAGGGAAAAACATCACAGTGTGACAGCTTTTGTGGCAATGCAATGGGGATTCAGCTCCAAAATGCATCACTTGCATGGCAAAGCTTGCACCCTTCTAGGCTAACTGTCTTGTCCACCCAAGATTTAATATTTTGCATTTTAGTGATTTTTGCAAAAAAAAAGAGAGAGAGAGAGAGAGATAAGTAAGAGGAAACAAAGGTAATCCATGATTTGATGCAAGAACTTCCATGTTAATGGAAAGGGGTCTCAGCCTGTTAGGTCACTGACCTGTCGGTGTGAAACTCCAGAGGCTTGTTCTATCCCTAGCACCACCTTCTGCCAGAGCTGAGAAGTGCTTTGGATTTTCTCTCTTACTCCCCTCTCTCATTCTTTCTTCTCATAATAAGTAAATCAATATTTTTTAAAACATAATTAAAAAGCAGGTAGATTAAATCATCTAACATAGTTAATCGACCAAACATTTGGCTTGAGTTATTTTAGCAATAGTATTTTTCACGATTGCCTTTGTAAAAATGTATGTACAGAGAATATTTTGTAAGACTTAAAAATAAAAAATGAATGTCAATGATAACATACTATATATATTGTAACAAGTATAATGTAGGGCATATCATGAGTGCTATTTTATTATGTAATATAGTTTCAGGGTAATGTACTTACATATTAATTGTTAAATATGTAACATGAAATATATGTGCTACATTGAACAAGTATTTCTTTTTAAAAAACATTTAATTTTTTTAATTTAATTATTATTGGATAGAAACTAAGAGAAGGGAGTTGGGCAGTAGCGCAGTGGGTTAAGCGCAGTGGCACAAAGCGTAAGGACTGGTGTAAGAACGCCTGTTCGAGCCTCGAGCTCCCCACCTGCTGGGCAGTCGCTTCACAAGAGGTGAAGCAGGTCTGCAGGTGACTATTTCTCTTCCCCTCCTCTCTCCATTTCTGTCTGTCCAATCCAACAACGACGACATCAACAACAACTACTACAGCAATAAAAGAAGGGCAACAAAAGGGAATAAATAAAAATAAATATTAAAAAAGTTTATTACTTTAAAAAAAGAAACTAAGAGAAACTGAGAGGGGAGGGAGAGGGAGAGAGGGATAGTGACAGAGAGACACCTGCAACCCTGCTTCACCACTTGTGAAGCTTCCCCTTGCAAGTGGGGATGAGCAAGTGTTTCTTAATTTCATTTATCTACAATGTATTAAGTAACAAACATAACAATTTTAGGTTAATCATTTCAATGAGTGCCCACAATGAAGATCTAGAAATTATTATTATTATTATTATTATTATTATTATTATTATTGTGTGTGGGAAGGAGGGTAGTAATTACTAGTTCTTCTCTGATCTGAGTTGACTTTTTTTTTCCAGATAAAAATGGAGAGCCAAAGATGAGGAAAGATGTAAAGAAAAAGAGACAACATGGCAACAAAGCTTCCCTAGTGTTTTGAGATTTAACCTGATCACATGCACAGAAAGACAGACACCTTTCAATGTGAACTATGCTAACAACTCTTTTTTAAAATTTATTTAATAATGATCAACAAGACTGTAGCATAAGAGGAGTACAATTTCCACACAATTCTAGCACCAGAGTTCCATATCCTATCCTTCCATTGGAAGGTTCCATAGTCTTTATCCTGGAAGTATGAACCCAAGATCATTATGAGGTGCAGAAGTCTGAAGGTCTGGCTTCTGTAACTGCTACTCTTCTGGACATGGGCATTGAAAAGTCGATCCATACCCCCAGCCTGTCTCTAGTGGGGCACGGCTCTGGAGAGGTGGGGTTCCATGACACAATGGTGAGTTTGTCTTCCCAGGGAAATCAGGTTTATTTTGAATTAATTTTTTATTTTAATTATATTTATACTTGTTTTATTAAATATATTTATTATGCATATTACTTGATAAGACAGATAATTTGAAATGGGAAGAGGAAATTGGTTAAGAGAAAAAGAGACACCTACAGCACTACTTCACTGTTTATGAAGCTTCTCCCATGTAGTTGGGATCTGGGGGTTTGAACTTGGGTCAACTGAGTGCACCACTTCCCAACCCCTAAATGCCCCAGTTTTTTAAATTGGTGATTTATAAAAATATAGTAGTGGTATAATTCCACACCATTCCTACCATCAGAGTTCTGTGTCCCCATCCCCTCCACTGAAAACTATAGTAGTTTTTCAAAGGTCACAGATATATATATATAGGGTTAGCTATATATCTATACCTATCTGTCTATATATATATATATATATGTGTGTGTGTGTGTGTGTGTGTGTGTGTGTGTGTGTGTGTGTATGTAAATTTTTTGCCCATTTTTATTCGCTTCTATGGTCCTGCCTTCATGTCCTTTCTAAATAATACCTACACTTATTATGACTCCCAGTCCTCTTCCCTTTCAGATAAGTTAAACAATGTCTGGTTTCCTCTGGGGTTGTCCATTATCACTTCCCTCTCAGTGATGCTATAAAAAGAAGAATCCCTGGTGATGAACATTTTGTGTCTTGGTAAATTCATGTTTAGAGCCCTCTGGTCATCTTACCCTAATATTTTCCCCTTCTGGGAGTATGGAAAAAAATGTCTTTATGGGATGCAGAATGTGGAAGGTCTGGTTCCTGTAATTGCTTCTCTGCAGGACATGGACACTGGTAGGTTGATCAATAACCCCAGGCTATTTCTCTATTGGGGTAGGGCTCTGGAGTGGTGGGGTTCTGGGACACATTGATGAGGTCATCTGCTCAGAGAAGTCAGTATGGATCATAGTAACATCTGAAACTTGGTAGCTGAAAGACAGTAAGATATAAAGTTGGAAATAATGTTTAAAAAACAGGAACCAAAAAGTAAGAATAGATCAAATAAGAATAGTGACCATGAGGTGGTGTTGTTGAGGTGGTCTGGTGTCGGGCTGCACCGCGGAGAAGAGAGCGGACGTCCAGAGCAAAGGGGTACACAGATCTTTATTATAGGATGGGGGGGGAGGTTTGGTTCAGACCACGTGGAGGCAGCCAGCAATGGCCGACCACGGGGGGAGAGCAGGGAGCGAGACCTCAGAGAGGGAGAGCCGAGAGCCCAGAGAGAGAGAAGGGAGGGGTGAGGGGGCTTTTTATTGGGCGACAACCAGGGGTGACGTGTAGGGCCAGGATTGGTTGAAAGGGGGCACTCTAGGATTTAGCGGGGCATAGAAAAACCTGGGGGCGGAGCCAGGATTGGTTGAAAGGGGGCACTCTAGGATTTAGCGGAGCATAGAAAAACCTGGGGGCGGAGACTGCATCAGAATAAGTCCTCAGCAACATCTCCTCCTATCCCTTTATATCTAAATGGACACAGTAAAGAAAAATGGAGCAGGCTTAAATGTTTTAGAGGAATGCCATGCTCAGGTGGGAAGATGTAGGACTTTCTGTGGAGAAGGGAAGGCTTAAATGGCTGCCAACCTTGTGAGATTTATGCATCTTCCTGTGCTCAACCCCTCTTTAGAGAGAGAGACTTACCTGGAGAGACTCATCTCATAGGTTTAAGCGCAGCCTGCTCAACCATCTCTTCACAATATCTCTACATCTTTTCTATCTTTCTACCTAGTAATAGCATAAGATGTACAAAGTCTATAAAAGACTATCATGGGGCAGAAACCTTTTGGGCATAAGCCTACATGACATAACAAAATAGGAAGGGACACGAAGGGGAGAAGTAAAAGCCAGTGTGGTGTGAAGGGAAGGATTGGTGTGTAAAGGAGCATTCCCTGTTTGGGTGGGGAAAGGGGCAAGGGTACATAATGAGGGGGAGGCGGGAGGCATGACCCACCAAACAGAGGGGCTATTTGGCATTGTATAGTCCTCAAGGCAACAGTCTGTAAAGTCTATGAATTACTCAGGATCAGTCTATGAAAAACCAGCAACGTGAAGGGAAGGAAGCTGCTGTAAAATTGTCTAAAGTGTCCAAAGGGTATACCAGCAAGTCCGATAGAAGTCTCAGTCCAAAGTAGGCGACTAGGGGGAGAAATGGCAGGGGATGAAATGCTGCATGAGGAAGGTCAGCCTCTGGAATTCTGCTTTTCTGTAGATTGTGAGCTGGAACCGCCAAAACGTGACAGGTCAAAGCAAAAGCAGGAAAGGCAGACAGGCAGTAAAAAGGTTCTGTCCTTGGAGTCTGTGAATCAGATTCTTCAGATCGCGTTGAGTGACATCTAGGGTTTCGGGGGGTGTGCCACGGTAGTTTTGCCATCTAGTGAGTGACGTCAGGGTGTGCAGGGGTTCAGATGGTTTTTCCGGGATTCCTGTAAAGAAACACAAACAATCTGCTTCTCGTGGTTAGCAGGGCATCTGATTTGAATGCTTTATAGAAGAAGAGGTTTGGTGCCTTGACCAACTGAGTATTGGGGGATGTATCTTTCCTATTCATTTATGATTACATTTTATATTATTTGTCATGGTAGTCAGCCGTTTATCTGGAAGGTCCTGGGTGATTCATGGGGAAAAAGACCTTATCTTTTAACAAAGACTCTAAGGTGTAGGGAAGAGGGAACTATCTTATCCCTTTTTTTTTTTTTTTGTATCTTGTATCTTGCCTTTTGTTGCCCTAGTTGTTCTTGTTGTAATTATATTGTTGTTATTGCTGATATTGTGGTTGTTGGATAGAACAGAGAGAAATGGAGAGAGGAGGGAAAGACAGAGGGAGATAAAGATACCTGTAGACCTGCTTCACCGCCTGTGAAGTGATTCCCCTGCAGGTGAGGAGCTGGGGGCTCAAACTGGGATCCTCAAGCCAGTTCTTGCTAAACTTGCTGCGCCACCACCCGATTCCCAGGAACTATCTTTTAACATAAACTCTATGGCCATGCCAATAGCAACCTTGAGGGCACATGTGGCTCCCCACATGTGCCCCTGTCTTATATCATGTTTTGATGTTTGGCGGACTTTGTTTTGTGGCAGGGTGGACTGTGCCTGTCTTAGGTTGGGGATCAGCCTTCCGTCTTACCCGTCATTGGAACACCTGGTCATTTTTGCCCAGTAGTACCAGATGCCCTGTCTTAGGTTGACTGGATAGCGCTAGTTTCCTCTTACCCGTCATTGGCTAGCCAGCCCTCTACATGGTGGACGTTCTGATGGAGGGGGGCAAATCCTCCACAGCAACTCAATATTCTGCCATGTCCAGCCTATGATAGTGACTTTGTATAGGTTGCATCTTTATGGCATCAATCTGTTGCTGCAAAAGGCCATGAGCTTGTTAAGAATTATAGGACTGTGGTCCGGGAGGTGATGCAGTGACTAAAGCCTTGGACTCTTAAGCATGAGGTCCTGAGTTCGATCCCTGGCAGCACATGTACCAGAGTGAGTCTGGTTCTTTCTCTCTTTCTCATTAATAAATAAATTTAAAATGTGAAAAAAAAAAGAATTATAGGACCTATTGTGAGCAGAAGAAGTAAAACAAGCTAGGGTCCCACAACTAAGGGTATACAGGTAAGGAAGGGGGAATGTATCCATTGATATGAAGAGGTAGGAGCATATCTCAAGTCTAAGGGAAGCAGTCAGTGAATGTGATGTCCAGGGGAACAGCCATTTGTCTTTGGGGGTAGTAAAGGATGTCCGTGGCATGGGTGATGTTATAAAGAGAAACATCTTTAAATTGTTGGCTGACAAAGGCAGGCCTATGGTGGCAAGACAAGATACACCAGTTAAGTTTACAAGAATATGTGAATGTTGCTAATTCACATAGGTTGGATATGGAGGAACTTCTTACAGTTTAATACCTTACCATATGAACAGATGATTCCTCATATGAAGGCTTGATAGCTGTAATCACTTACTTGTGGAAAACAATAAAACTTGTAACAAGTTAGAGGTTTACTATGATTGACTTTGGACTATAAGCAGACTCAGGTTACTTAGAGAGTTAATGCATGTTAGTAACAATGGTTTTAACATTTAGAGTACTTCTGAGCAGATGGGTCATACAAAAAATGTTTGGTCATTCAGCACACTCACTCACAAAACACAACTGGCCATTCATAACATAAGACATTCAGGGAAGGGGTAGGAGAGAGGGCTCTGTGAGCCAACTTTTGTAGGTTCTGCCATGCCATATTATGGATCCTGGGATGTATCCTGCATCTGGTCCTCTTGTGTTATTTCTTGTTCTTCAGGAATAACAGCGCCATCCTGCGGGTATTGTCGGACATGGCGGGCAGGAACCCAGACAGGTTTAGAGAAATTTTGAGGGAAAATGCATGCGGAACCCCTTCCCATGGTCAATAATGGGTCAGGCCCTTTCCAAACTTTATCGAGTGGGTCTCTCCATTTGACCTTAATAGATGGGAGGGTAGATGGTGTTTGCCAGTGAAGAATAATAGGGGGTAAGGCTGAGTTATTGTAAATATTAAAGAGATTTAACGTAGTTAAGGCTTTTGCTAGCTGGATATATGGGGGATATGTTCCTTCTTTATCTTTATTTAGTTGAGCCTTCAGAGTTTGATGGGCCCTCTCGACAATGCCTTGTCCCTGTGGATTGTAGGGAATGCCCGTGGTATGAGTAATATTCCAGAGGGAACAAAAATCTTTAAATTGTTTACTTGTAAACATAGGTGAATTGTCTGTTTTCAAAAATAATGGGACCCCCATAACGGCAAAACAAGAGAGCATATGGCTTACAAGCTTTTTAGCACTTTCTCCTGTCTGAGCTGTAGCCCACATAAATTTGGAAAAGGTATCAATTGAGACAAACACATATTTTTGTTTGCCAAAGTTTGGTATGTGGGTGACATCAATTTGCCAAATAGCATTAGCTTTTAAACCTCGGGGATTAACCCCAAGGGTCTGGATAGCAGGTGTCTTTATGAGACTTGCACAAGAAGAGCATGTAGCGAGGATATGTTTTAACTGTGATACAGGAACATCAGGGAATCGAGCTTGAAGGCCTTTAAGATTAACATGGGTTAGAGAGTGAAAATTAGCAGGATCAGAGACAGAGACTGGGAAAGTTCCTGTGGAGGCAAGGCGGTCAACTGCGGCATTCCCTTCGTACAGGAAACCAGGAAGAGGGCTGTGGGAGCGAAGGTGTTGAATATACAGTGGTTGGGTTCGAGAACAGAGCATAGAGGCGATTTGAATCAAGAGAGGGGAAAGTGGGTTGTCATCAATTTTCACATACGAACGAGCAAGCCATGGAAGTAAGTTAACAGTATACACACTGTCAGAAAAAAGGTTGAAGTATTCTGGTACAGCTTTTAGTGCAAGAAAAACAGCATAAAGTTCTTTGTACTGAGGGGAATTATCAGGAAGCTCAGTAAAGAGAGGTTTAGGAGATTGTTTGTCTGGGTAATATATAAGGGCAGCAGCTCCCCTTTTTCCGCCATCAGTAAAGATTGTAGGAGCAGAGGGAATGGGATCCCGAGAGAAAAGTTTAGGTGCTAGTAGAGGCAGAAGAGGTAAAGAAGCTATCAATTTATTAGAAGGAAAATGGTTATCTATTTGTCCTGGAAACCCCACGAAGCTTATGGTAAAGCGGGAATGATGGCGTATAAGCCACTCTGTATCTGTGAGAGAAAAGGGCAGAATGATTAAATCCGGTTCTTTCCCTAAGACCTGCACAGACCTATTTCTCCCTTGGCGAACCATGAATGCTAACGCATCTATCTCAGTGAGGAGTCTTGGAGCTCCTCCTACTGGCATGTGAAGCCATTCGAGAACCCCATGGTCTTGCCACAGTGCCCCTACTACTGTGGGGGTGGAGTTGAAGATTAGAAGGTTTACCGGAGAGGAGGGGGAGAATCGAACAAGGTGCATGTCCTGGAGGGCCTGGTTAACCCTTTCCAGTGCCAAGGAGTCCTCAGGAGTTAATTTACGTTTTGAAGAGGGGGTTCTCATGGCTATATTTACTATTTTCAGGATATGTACAAGGCCTCCTGCCAAAAGGTTAAGTGACCTTGAGGCTGAGATACAGGAGTTAAAGGATATTTGCTTAGGACTTAAACACCCTAAGCAATCTGCAGTCAGCCCCCAAACCACTGCCTCTGGGCACACGTGTTCGGTTTCTCCTGCGGCAGCTTCTGCTTCCACGACCCCTCCCCCCACTGCCCCTGAAGACACGTGTTTTGCCGCTCCTTTGACCCCTCCCCCAGCTGTCCCCACAGACACGTGTTCGGCTCCTTCTGCAGACAAGTGTTCGGTCCCTTCTGTGGCAGACACGTGTTCAGTTCCTTCTGCTTCTCTGGCCCTGCCCCCCGCTTCCCGTGAGGCTTCCGGTTCTCTAGCCCCTCCCCCTGCTGTTCCGGTTTCAGCTCCGCCCCTGGCCCCTGCCGCCGCGGTTTCAGCTCCGCCTGAGGCTTCCTCGTCCCTGACGCCGCCCCCTGCTGATACGTCACCATTAAGGGACCTAGTGGCTGAGATACGAGAGCTAAAGGATATTTTTTCAGCATTTAAGGATTTTAAACCATGTGCAGTCCACCCCGGGAGCTCCGTCCCCGTAGATATGCGTTTAGTCTCCCCTGCAGCCACTACAGCAGTTTCTACTGAACTTTCCACTTCTGTAGCTCCCTCTCCCATGCCATCGGACCAAATCCACACATTCCCGGTAAACTTGGCCCCTTCTAAACAAAACCCTCAGCCGTGGCAGCCATATTCCTCTAAAGACCTTGGAACGCTCAGGCAAGCAGTCAGGGAGGATGGTATGCACTCTCCATGGACCAAGTCCGTTTTGAGAAGCTTTTACCATCATTTAAATATACCACAAGACTGGAAAGAACTGGCTCGTGCTGCACTCCCAGACCCACTCTATCTTCAGTGGCAGGCATGTTTCCGCGATGAGTGCTCTAGGCAATCGCAGGAAAATAGTAACAAACAGGTAGAATGGAATTTTGATGCTTTGTTTGGAGCAGGAGCTTATGAATCTGGAACTCAGCAGGCAGAAGCCAGGTTTCCAACTGGTTATTTTGAACAGGTACGCATCTGTGCAACACAAGCATGGGAAAGGGTGACCCCACCCGATGTAGATTCGTCAGCTCCCATTAACTCTTTTCACCAAGGCTCTGATGAGTCATTGGCGAGCTTCATCTCAAGGGTGAAGAGAAGCTTAGAGAGAAAGGTTTATAATCCTGACGTCCGCACACTACTCCTGCGCTCTATTGTCTCGGAAGGCATGACACCACAATTCCGTCAGGTATGCCTTAATCTTAAACACCTACACCCAGATAATTGGATTCTAGCGACACAGGAACTTACATCAGGCAATTATGGGACACCCGCTACGACGCAGGCCTATGCAGTTGCCCCACGTTGGGCGCCAGATGTTGTTGAGGTGGTCTGGTGTCGGGCTGCACCGCGGAGAAGAGAGCGGACATCCAGAGCAAAGGGGTACACAGATCTTTATTATAGGATGGGGGGGAGGTTTGGCTCAGACCACGTGGAGCCAGCCAGCAATGGCCGACCATGGGGGGAGAGCAGGGAGCGAGACCTCAGAGAGGGAGAGCCGAGAGCCCAGAGAGAGAGAAGGGAGGGGTGAGGGGGCGTTTTATTGGGCGACAACCAGGGGTGACGTGTAGGGCCAGGATTGGTTGAAAGGGGGCACTC
The DNA here is from genome assembly GCF_950295315.1 of Erinaceus europaeus. NCBI lineage: Eukaryota > Metazoa > Chordata > Mammalia > Eulipotyphla > Erinaceidae > Erinaceus > Erinaceus europaeus. The sequence goes on from NC_080175.1 coordinate 37,958,631, forward strand.
TAGGATTTAGCGGGGCATAGAAAAACCTGGGGGCGGAGACTGCATCAGAATAAGTCCTCAGCAACAAGGTGGAAAGAAGCTAGGATGTCCAAAATTATTAATATTATCATTATTATTATTACCATTATTATTTTAGCAGTGGTTACAGTTTTGTGACTATTAAAAGCATAAATAATTTCTAAACCAAGACTCTGATTTCAAGCTCATAAAAAACTGTGAATTACAAATTTCTATCTTTATTTTTCAGATAAACAGTTCCATAGGAAATGAGAAGACTTTGTCAAGTTCACATATTGCCAAGTGGTTCAACTGAGACATTATCCCTTAGTACTGTTCCATACTTGTAGCTATTTATTTTATTTTATTTATTTTATCTATTTTAATAAAAGAGATAAAGAGAGAGAGTGAGAGAGAGAGAGATTAAAACGTAGCTCAGCACTGGCTTGTGGTGGTGCTGGGGATTGAACCAGGGACTTCAAAGGCTCAGGCATGCAAATATTTTGAAGAACTATTATGCTATATCTCCAGTTGCAATAGCATTGATTTTATAGTCACATGTAATTGAATAGGAAACTTCCATGATGTGAAAATGGCAGCTATTGTGATCAACCACTTGGAAAATACATTTGGTGTGTAAGAAAATGCTTAGAAACTGATGTTAGTGTTGGCACTTAAATGTTGAAAGTTGAGTTCTCCTCATTGTGTACTATTGAATTCTGAAGCTTAAGTAAACACAAGATAAGAGTCTTAACAAAGGTGCATCCAGTCTGATGAGGTATGCCAACAGATTTCAAGCACAGCTTTTAAAAAGCATTTCAGCAAAAAATAAGATAATTTCACCATTTGAGCCAGGCAGTTTGTTGTAGCATTCAGGCTAGAACTGAGACTGCTTCACAAAGATTAATGTTGACACTTCCATCAACCAGTCACATAGCACCTGAAGCACAGAGTTCTGGTTTCTTTCCATGGCACATAAGACACAGTGAACAGAGTCCTTTATGCAATGACAGTTAGACAAGTCTAATAGTTAAGGATGTGTCCTGTTGGTAATTATCACTACACTCAAAAGATTAATTTTTTTTCCACAGGCTAAGATCAGCCCTGATGGGATTATCAATATCTAGAGAGCCATTTCCTCTAGTGACAATTCTGAAATGTCATATCTCAATCCCCTGGAATATACTTAAGCCTATTCTCTTTGTGTTAAAATTTTCATTTACTTAATAATGGTAGAGATAGGAAAAGAAAGAGAAATGGATCAACAAAGCAGAGAATCAACAAAGATACAAGAGAATTAAATGAAGAGACTGACAGACTAGACCTCTTAGACATTTTCAGAGTCCTTCACCCCAAAAAACTGGAGTACACCTTCTTTTCAAATACACATAACACATACTCAAGGATAGACCATATGTTAGGCCACAAAGAGAGCATCAATAAATTTAAGAGCATTGAAATCATCCCAAGTATCTTCTCAGACCACAGTGGAGTAAAACTAACATTTAACAACAAACAGACAATTATTAAAAGTCACAGAATTTGGAAACTAAACAACATGCTCCTTAAGAACCACTGGGTCAGATTGTCACTCAAGCAGGAAATTCAAATGTTCCTGGAAACAAATGAAAATGAAGACACAACCTATCAAAATATTTGGGACACAGCTAAATCAGTATTGAGAGGGATACTTATAGCCATACAATCACATATTGAACAATAAGAAAAAGCTCAAATGAACAACCTTACTGTACACCTCAAGGACTTAGAGGAAGAGGAACAAAGGAATCCTAAAGCAACCAGAAGGACAGAAATCACTAAAATTAGAGCAGAAATAAACAACATTGAAAATAAGAGAACCATGCAGAAGATAAATGAAGCCAAATGTTGGTTCTTTGAAAGATTAAACAAAATTGACAAACCCCTAGCCCGACTCACCAAACAAAAAAGAGAGAAGACTCAAATTAATAGAATTGTAAACGATGGAGGAGTTATCACAACTGACACCACAGAAATAAAGAAAATCCTGCGAAACTTCTATGAAGAACTGTACGCCACCAAGCTAAAGAATCTGGAAGAAATGGAACAATTCCTAGAAGTATATGCCCTTCCAAAACTGAACCAAGAAGAATTACAAAACCTAAATGCACCTATTACAGACAAAGAAATTGAAACCATTATTAAGAATCTCCCCAACAACAAAACTCCTGGACCAGACGGCTTCACAAACAAATTCTACAAAACCTTCAGGAAACAGTTAGTACCCATACTTCTTAAGCTTTTCCATAAGATTGAAGAAACAGGAATACTCCCATCCACCTTCTATGAAGCCAACATCACCTTGATACCAAAAGCTGATAGGGACAGAACAAAAAAGGAAAACTACAGACCAATATCTCTGATGAACATAGATGCCAAAATATTAAACAAGATCTTGGCCAACTGGATACAACAGCACACCAAAAAGATTGTTCATCATGACAAAGTGGGATTCATCCAAGGAATGCTAGGCTGGTTCAACATCCGTAAGTCAATCAATGTCATTCACCACATCAATAAAAGCAAAGCCAAAACCACATGATTATCTCAACAGATGCAGAGAAAGCCTTTGACAAAATCCAACACCCATTCATGCTCAAAACTCTACAAAAAATAGGAATAGATCGGAAACTTAGATGGGTGCAAACTCAGCACCAAAAAAGCAAATGACCCCGTTCAAAAATGGGCAGAGGATATGGACAAAACATTCACCTCAGAGGAGATCCAAAAGGCTAACAAACATATGAAAAACTGCTCTAGGTCACTGATTGTCAGAGAAATGCAAATTAAGACAACATTGAGATACCACCTCACTCCTGTAAGAATGGCATACATCAAAAAGGACAGCAGCAACAAATGCTGGAGAGGCTGTGGGGACAGAGGAACCCTTTTGCATTGCTGGTGGGAATGTAAATTGGTCCAGCCTCTGTGGAGAGCAGTCTGGATAACTCTCACAAGGCTAGACATGGACCTTCCATATGATCCAGTAATTCCTCTCCTGGGCTTATACTCCAAGGACTCCATAACATCCAACCAAAAAGGGGTCTGTACTCGTATGTTCATAGCAGCACAATTCATAATAGCTAAAACTTGGAAGCAACCCAGGTGCCCAACAACAGATGAGTGTCTGAGAAAGCTGTGGTATATATACACAATGGAATACTATACAGCTATCAAGAACAATGTACCCACCTTCTCTGACCCATCTTGGACAGAGCTAGAAGGAATTATGTCAAGTGAGCTAAGTCAGAAATATAAAGATGAGTATGGGATGATCCCACTCATCAACAGAAGTTGAGAAAGAAGATCTGAAAGGGAAACTAAAAGCAGGATCTGACTAAATATTGAGTAGGGCACCAAAGTAAAAACCCTGTGGTGAGGGGTAGACATGCAGCTTCCAGGGCCAGTGGGGGGGGGGTTGGGGTGGGTGGGTGGGATGGGACACAGTCTTTTGGTGGTAGGAATGGTGTTTATGTAAACTCCTAGTAAAGTGTAATCATATAAATCACTAGTTAATATGAGAGGGAGAAAATTAATTATATGTCTCGAAGTTTTTAAAACACAGACTGAGTTTTCTGAATATATAGGCTGTGTATTTGATATGCGGACTCTCTCAAAAGCCTAGACCAAGTAGATCAAAAGCAACCAATGGCACAGCTACATACAAGATACTGGGTACTATACAGCAAACCCTAACAAAAGGACTTTTCAAAGTTAACCCAATTACCAAATAATGTGATGATAACTTTAACTATCCATTGTCTTTTTGAACCCTAAGACAGCAGGAACCTCACAACTCCACTAGAGACCCTATATTTCCCCCAGTCCTGGAACCTTAGGATAGGGCCCACTTTCCCTCATGCCTCTTCCAATCCATATCAAATAATATTGCATCTGCTGATTGCAACCTAATCAACGCAACGACTGCCACCTCAACATGCTTCAGCTTAGACTTCACATGTGGAATGACAACCCTTCAGCTTCATTACTCAGGTGAGACCTTTCCTTTCATCATATTCTCTAATTCCATCCCATGTGGCTCACTTTCTAACAAAGTCCCAAAACCTAGATATAGAATAGGTTCTGTGAGAGAGAGCATATGTTCACACTTATCCATAAACTAGTGCAAAATATATACCTGAAAGCAGAAGTACACTAGAGTTTGCAGTGAGTACCCCCCTAACACTTCCTCTCCACTATTCCAACCTTTGGGTCCATGATTGCTCAACAATTTATTTGGCTTTGTATGTTAACTCTCTTTTCAGACACCAGGTTCCAGATGCCATCAGGATTCCGGCTAGGCTTCCTTGGACTGAAGACCCCACCAATATGCCCTGGAGCTCTGCTTCCCCAGAGACCTACCCTACTAGGAAAAGAGAGAGAGGCAGACTGGGAGTATGGACCGACCAGTCAACGTCCATGTTCAGTGGGGAAGCAATTACAGAAGCTAGACTTTCCACCTTCTACAACCCACAATGACCCTGGGTCCATGCTCCCAGAGAGATAAAGAATGGGAAAGCTATCAGGGGAGGGGATGGGATATAGAGATTGGGTGGTGGGAACTGTTTGGAGTTGTACCCCTCCTACCCTATGCTTTTGATAATTTATCCTTTCTTAAATAAAAATAAATAAATAAAGAGAAATGGAATCAGACATCACTCTGGTAAATGTACCTCTGAGAATTGAACTTGGTATATCATGCTGGATAGTTCATATTTTTACCTACTATGCTACCTCCTTGACTGCAACTTATGACTATTCTGACAAAACATCACACACACACATCATTGCTACTGCAAAATATATTAGGTCATCTATGATACTGACATGCACTTTTGTGCATACAATAGCAAGTTTTGGACTCTAATCATTTTTATATCATTTTCACTAGAAACCTGGCCCTGTTTGAGTACATTTGTAAATGAAAATATCTAAATGTAGCATGCAGTCGTAGTGATATTTTAACCAGGAATATGCCCAGTGCATAGGTAAACCAGGAGATGGGTTATCTTCTTATAACTTTAGGTTCTTGTATAAAGGATGCAACAGTGATAGAAAGCCCCAAAATCAATGAAAAGGAGAAATTAACTGCTCTAAAAAGTATAACAAACCCATCTCTTTTATAGGCAATAACCCAGAAGTCATTCACTCTGTGTGCTCAGCAGGATAAATCACAGAATGTTTTGAAGCTCAGCACATTAAGGTGTGTCAGAATTTCAAAGCAAGACAGAGTCCTTGCTGCCATCCACTGGCTTCATCCACAGGCATTTTAAAGATGCCAACTTTGTAGAAGTCGTGATAAAGGGCAACAGAGCACTGGACAGAATAAAATTTTAAGCCACAACATAATGACAGTAGGCTTATGTCTTCATTGTAATATAGATTTAGATACTTTGAAAGATGCAGAGTGAATAAATGATTTTTACACACTTATTGTCATTAAACAATTTGTCCTGCTTTATATCTTACTGCCTTTTAGCCACCACATTCCCAATGTTACTGTGATGCCATCTTGAGCAGATGACCTCACCGATGTGTCCTGGAGCCCTACCTCCCTGAAGACCTACCACACTAAGGAAAGATAGAAACAGCCTAATAGAACCTGTCAATGCCCAAGTATAGCACAAAAGCAGTTACAGAAGCCAGACCTTCCACCTTCTGCAAGCCATAATGATCCTGGGTTCATGCTGCCAAAGGAATAAAGAATAGGGAACCTTCCAATGGAGGGGAGAGGATAAAGCATTCTGGTAGTGAGAACTGTATGGAATTATTCCCGTTATCTTACAATTGTGTTAATAAATATTAAATTGCTAACAACCATAAAAAACACAAGTAAAATTCTGTGGATTAAATATTTAAAACTAGCAGTATGAAATAAATGAATAGAAATATTTTTACTGAATTTCAAACAGCATAATAAATAAAAACCAGATGTTAATTCCCCTGTTATTAGAAGAAGGATTTGATCCTGGAAAACTTGAGGGTTATATTTTACCAACAGTAACTTAGTCATACAACAGAGTGATGAAGATGTGTAACTGATAGATGCCATTTTTCAGGACATGCTCAAATATTGCTTCCTGAATGGATGAATTATGGTGTACTTTGCTGTAGAGGATGGAAGATTAGATAGATGAAACAATAATGGTATGTTATTGATAATTGAAAGATACCCTCTATATATGCATACATATGCATATATATATGCACATATGTATGTAGAATCTATTTTTGTAAGTCCAGTTATCATTGGACTCAGTGCCTTCATGGTGATTTCATTAGTCTAAGTGGCCATTTCATTCTTTATTTTTTCTTTTATTCTGATAGAGACAGTAGCAGTGCATGTGGGGAGAGAGAGAGGGAGAGGAAGGGAGACACCTGCAGCATTGCCCCACCGCTCATGAAACTTCCCTTCCCATATCCCCTGCCCCCCTACTGCCCCATGATGCCGAACATACACCCTCACCCTCAACCCAGGGTTGTTACCTTGGTACCCTACTCCAAATTCAGTCAAATCCTGCTTTGAGTTTCCCTCTCTGTTATTTTTACTCAACTTCTGTTTATGAGTGGAATCATCCCATACTCATCTTTATCATTCTGACTTGGCTCACTTAACATAATTCCTTCTAGCTCCATCCAAGTTGGGTCAGAGAAGGTGGGTTCATTGTACTTAATAGCTTAATATTCCATTGTGTATATATACCACAGCTTTCTCAGTCACTCATCTGTTGTTTGACACCTGGTTTGCATCCAGGTTTTAGCTATTAGGAATTCTGCTGCTATGAACATAAGCATACACATATCTTTTAAGTGGGGTGTTATTTAGTTCTTAGAGTTCTAGGAGAGGAATTACTGGTCATATGGAAGGTCCATGTCTAGCCTTGTGAGAGTTTTCCAGACTGCTCAACACAGAGTTTGCACCAATTTACATTCACACCAGCGGGGCAGAGGGTTCCTTTGTCCTCACAGCCTTTCCAGCATTTGTTGCTGCTGTCTTTTTTGATATATGCCATTCTCACAGGAGTGAGTGGCATCTCAATGTTGTCTATATTTGAATGTCTCTGACAGTTAGTGACCTGGAGAAATTTTTCATGTGTTTGTTTTTTTTTTCTTTAAATTTTTTATTTATAAAATGGAATCACTGACAAAACCATAGGATAAGAGGGGTACAGCTTCCCACAATTCCCACCACCAGACCTCCTTATACCAACTCCTCCTCTGATAGCTTTCCTACTCTTTAACCATATGGGAGTATGGACCCAAGATTATTGTGGAATGCAGAAGGTTGAAGGTCTGGCTTCTGTAATTGCTTCCCCACTGAACATGGGTATTGACAGGTTGATCCATACTCCCATCCTGTCTCTCTCTTTCCCTAGTGGGGAAGGGCTCTGGGCAAGCGGAGCTCCAAGGCTCATTGGTGGGGTTGTCTGTCCAGGAAAGTCTAGTAGCATCCTGCTAGCATCTGGAACCTGGTGGCTGAAAAGAGTTAATATACAAAGCCAAAAAAAACTGTTGGACAATTATGGACCTAAAGACTGGAATAGTGCAGGTGAAGCATTGGGGGGTCCTCAATTTAGTAGATAGCTAGTAGGCATATTTTACTTATATTTCAAAGGGCCTGCAGCTATACTAGTGTTTTTTTCTTTGTTTGTTTTGCCTGAGCCTGATATCTGATATATAGGTTAATCCTAATTATTGTCTAGGGAGATGATATCATGGAAAAAGGACAAGAAAGCTAGATCAGGAAAAAGAGTAGCTCCTTTATATGGGAAAGGGGTATAAATATTACTGTAAGTCCCATCAATTTGATGTGATCTTGGGCCCATAATTAGCTTAGGAGCCTGTGTGACCTCTACATCCCTCTAGATCTGAGCTCACATTCTCTCGTCATGAGTAGGAACATTCTATGCTGACCTAGTATCGACCCTTCTTCCTCAGGTGTATCATAGAGTGTGTTGTCCATCCTACATTCAGAGGATGGAACACTCTATACCATTGTTGATCCAGGTTGAGGGCAAGGTCCTATGGGGGCCCACAAAGGGGTCTATTTTGTTGTTCCTCATAGAGATGACTGGAAACAATGGAGAGAGGGATTTATTTGAGGTCTAGGCCCATTAAGTCTGTTTGGGAGACTCAGGACTCCCCGATTAGGGCCCCAGCTGGTGGAATGGCCTGACAGTGACTAAAGAGTCATTGTTAAAGTATGCCAGTCTCTTGCCCTTATTCAGCTTTTGCAGTCCTTGCTTTGCTAAGGTTAGCTTTGGAGTGAGTGAGAGAACTGTAATAGAAAGTAGGTGAGGAGGGTATCTAAGTCTAAAAGGACACTATTTCATTATGAACTTGATACTGACTCACTAAAGACTATTGTGTATTTTTGCTTTCAGGTATATATTTTGCCCTAATTTATAGATACATGTGAATAGATGCTCTATCTTACCAGACCTGGCCTATATCTAGGTTTTGGGACTTTGTTAGGAGGTGAACCTCCTGGAATAGAATTAGAGACTACCATGAAAGGAAAGGTCTCAACCGAGTGATGAGGGTGAAGGGTAGCCAATCGATGCCTGATGTATCTGTACACAGTCTGAGAAGAAGCATGCTTAGATGGTGCTTTTTGCATTGATTAGGTTGCAATCAGTGGATGCAATAACATTTGGCCTGACTTGAGAGAAGCATGCAGGGAAGTGAGCCACACCCCAGAGGTACCAGGATTGGGAGAAACATAGGCTCTATAGAAGAAATGGGGGATTCCTGTTGTCTCAGGGTTTAAGAAGACAATAGATAGTTATTGCAATAATCAAATTGTTTGGCAATTGGGTTAACTTTAAAGAATCCCATTCTGTGAGGGGTTTCTTCATTTGTGTGATAGTTTCTTTGGCTATGCAGAAGCTTTTCAATTTTATCTAGTCCCATTGGTTTGTTTACGCTTTAGTCTTCCTTGTAATTGGGTTTGTTTCATCAATGATGTCCTTGAGATTTAGGTGGAAAGTGTTCCACGAATGATTTCCTCTAAGTATTTGATAGTTTATCGTCTAACAACCAGGTCCTTGAACCATTTGGAGTTGATTTTTGTTTCTGGTGAGATAAAGTGGTTCAGTTTCATTCTTCTGCATGTTTCAACCCAGTTTCCCAGCACCATTTATTGAAGAGAGCCTCCTCTTCCATTTAATACTTTGGGCCCCATTATCAAAGATTAGATGTCCATAAGTGTGGGGGTTTAATTCTGGGCTTTCAATTCTGTTCCACTGGTCTGTGTGCCTATTTTTGTTCTAATACCAGGCTTTTTTGTTGATGATGGCCTTATAATATAGTTTGAGATCTGGGAGTGTGGTGCCTCAATTTCTGTTTCTTTTCCTCCATATTGCTTTGGCAATTCTAGGTGTTTTTTTGGTTCCAGATCAATAATTGCAATTTTTGTTCTATTCTCTTAAAGAAGCTTGGTGGAACTTTCATAGGTATTGCATTAAATTTGTATATGGCTTTGAGGAAATATTCATTTTGATTATTATTAATTCTTCCAATACATGAGAATGGGATATCTTTCCATTTCTTGGCATCATTTGTTGGTATGCTTCTAAAAACACCTTCTGTTTCATTTGGTTTAAATCCCCCCTGCTTAACACTGCATTCTATTTACATAACTACTGTATTCTATTTACATAACCATTGCAGGGCATTGGTTCAATCCCCACTGGTACATGATATGTTTTTGCTCCACCCCCTCTCCTTGTCATACCCTGATTTCACCAGTCACTTTTCTCTCCACCCTCTCTGCATCACATCCTGTTCCCACCCTACTGGGCTAGTATATTTATAAGGACAAGATTGTTTGTAGTTTTGAGTTTAGCTTAGCTCGGCTTAGATTGCACTGCGTCCTGCATGAATAAAGAGATACCGTGTACAACCCAGCCATGAGTCCCGGGTCGTCTCTTACCCGCCTGTGAAGCCAGCCCATCGAAAACAACAATCATTTTCTATTTCTTTGAGTAGTGAATCATAGCTTTCAGTATACAAGTCTTTCACTTCTTTGTTCAGCTTTATTCCTAGTTATTTTATTGATTTTGCTGCAACAGTTAATGGGAGTGATTTCTGGATATTCTCTTCTTTGGATTTAGTGTTTGCATAAAGAAATGCCACTGATTTTTTTTACATTGATTTTGTAGCCTGACACCTTGCTATATTGTCTAATAACTTCCAGTAGCTTTCTGCTGGATTCTTTAGGTTTTTCTATGTATACTATCATATCATCTGCAAATAGTGGGAGTTTGACTTCTTCCCTTCCGATCTGTATTCCTTTGATTTCTTTCTATTGCCTCATTGCTATGGCAAGAACTTACAATACTATGTTGAAGAGTAATGGTGATAATAGACAGCCCTGTTTAGTCCCTGATCTGAGGGGGAATGCTTTCAGCTTCTATCCATAAAGTATGATGTTGGCTGTAGGTTTGCTATATATGAACTCCACTAACTTGAGGGTTTTCTCTTCTATTCCCATTTTGTTTTAGTGTTTTGAGCATGAGTGTGTGTTGGATTTTGTCAAAGGCTTTCTCTGCATCTATTGAGATAATCATGTCCTCTTTGGTTTTGCTTTTATTGATGTGGTGAGTGACATTGATTGAATTACATATGTTGAACCAGCCTTGAATCCCTGGGATAAATCCAACTTGGTCATGATGAACAATGTTTTTGATATACTGCTGTATCTGCTTGGCCAGAATCTTGTTTAATATTTTGGCATCTATATTCATCAGAGATATTGATCTATAGTTTTCCTTTTTTTGTTGTGTCCTTATCTGCTTTTGTTATCAGGATGATGTTGGCTTAATAGAAGGTGGAAGGGAGTGTTCCTGTTTCTTCAGTATTGTGTAAGAGCTTTAGAAATATAGGTATTAACTGTTTTGGGCAAGGGTAGATAGAATAATGGTTATGCAAACAGACTCTTATGCCTGAGGCTCCAAAGTCCCAGCTTCAGTCCCCTGCAACACCATAATACAGAGCTGAGCAGTGTTCTGGCTAAAAAAAAAAACAGGAAAAAAAAAAGGTATTAACTGTCCTGAAAGTTTTGTAGAATTCCTTTGTGAAGCCAAACTTCACAAGGTCCAGGACTTTTGTTGTTGGGGAGATTCTTAATAACTATTTCAGTATCTTCTCTGTGATTGGTGCAATTAAGTTTTATAGTTCTTCTTGGTTCAGTTTTGGAATGGCATGTTTCTAAGGATTCTTCCAGATTCTCTAGCTTGGTGGCGTATAGTTCTTCATAGAAATCCACATGATTTTCTGGATTTCTGTGATATCAGTTGTGATATCTCTTCTATCATTTACAATTTTATTTATTTAAGTCCTCTTCTTTTATTTTAAGTGAGTCTGGAGAGGGTTTTGTCAATCTTGTTTAACTTTTCAAAGAACCAACATTTGGCTTCATTAATCTTTTGTATGGTTCTCTTATTTTCAATGTTGTTTATTTCTGCTCTAATTTTAGTGATTTCTGTCCTTTGGTTGCTTTAGCGTTCCTTTGTTTCTCTTCCTTATGACATTAAGGTGGATAGTAGGGTAGTTTATTTGAGCTTTTTCTTATTGTCTTATGTGTGATTATATGGCTATGTGTTTCTCTCTCAGTACTGCCTTCACTGTGTCCCAAATATTTTGATAACTTGTGTCTTCATTTAAATTTGTTCCCAAATTCAAATTTAAATTTGAATTTCTTGCTATAGTGCCTCTGTGACCCAGCTTTTTTTAGGCAGCATCTTGTTGATGTTCCAAATTTTGTGACTTTTAGTAATTTTCTGTTAGTTGTAAAATGTTAGCTTTACTCCACTGTGGTCTGAAAAGATACTTGGGATGATTTCAATGCTCTTGAATTTATTGATACTGTCTTTGTGGCCAAGCATGTGGTTGATGCTTGGGGATGTGTTGTGTGGATTTGAAAAAAAATGTTTATTCCAGTTTATTGGGGTGAAAAACTCTGAAAACTCTGAAAATGTCCAGGAAGTCTAGTGTGTCCATCTCTTCATTTAATTATCTTGTTTCTTTGTTGATCTTTGCTTCCTGATCTAAGTGTGAGAGTGGCATTTTGAAGTCTACCACTATTATTGTATTTCTACTGATGTAATTTTGTAGTTCTTTCAGAAGTTTTTTTTTTATGTATTTAGACGATCCCTCATTGGGTGCATAGATGTTAATAATTGTTAAATCTTCTTGGTTGACTAATCTTCTAATCATTATATAATGGGGCCTTGCCTATCTTTTATTACTTTATATAATTTAAAGTCTATGGTTTCAGGGATGAGAATGGCTGCTCCTGGCCTTTTTTGTAGAACATTGGCCAGTATGATAGTTTTCTATCCTTTCACGTTAAGTCTGTGTTTTTCTTGTTCGGTCAGGTGGGATTCTTGCAAGAAAAATGTGGTTGGTTTGCGTTTTCTGATCCATCTTCCCACTCTGTGCCTTTTGATGGCTGAGTTTAAGCCATTGACATTTATTGATATTATGGATTTAATGTATTGTAGTGCCATTATTCATTATTTTTTTATTTGCTGATATATGCTAAGTATCATGGTGATGTTCTTGTTTATAAGAGGTCTTTTAGAACCTCTTTCAGGGCAGGTTTGGTGATGGTTGCCTCCTTTAACTATTGTTTGTCTGAGAAAGTTTTGATGACTCCATCTAGTTTGAATTAAAGTCTAGCAGGATATCTTATTCTTGGTTGAAACCCTTTTTCATTCAGGGATCCATAGATATCTTGCCATTCTCTTTTGGCTTTTAGAGTTTGCGTGTAGAAGTCTGCTGATAATCTTATGGGTTTTCCCCTGTATGTGAGTTTTTGTTTTTTTCTTGAAGCCTTTATGATCCTTTCTTCTTTTCATTGTAACTATGATGTGTCTTGGTGTCTTCAGGTCTGGGTTGATTCTGTTTGGGACTCTCTGGGCCTCTTGAATGTCCTTTCTATTTTTTAAGTCTGAGAAGTTTTCTTCTATAATTTCCTCTAGAATTTTTACTTCCCCTTCCTTCCTCTCTTTCTTCCCGTTGCAGGCCAATTATATGAATGTTACTTCTTTTGAGATTATCCCATATGTCTCTGTTGTTGTTTTCAGTGTCTCCCAATCTCTTTTTGAGTTCTTTTACCTCTTTCTTAGTTTTCTCTAGCTTATCCTCTATCTAGCTAATTCTGTTTTCTGCTTCTGTTATTCTGTGTTACCTTCCATCAGCTTGTTTTTTTTTCCAGTTCAGTTATAGTATTAGCTTGTTCTGCTAATTGACCTTTTAGCTCATCTATTTCAGCTTTCAGTTCTCTAATTACCTCAAGATAGCTAGTATTTTCCTTGAGGGTTTCATCTGTTGTTTCCGTAATTCTGATAGCTCTTTCCTCCATTGTTCTCTTCATTTCTGCGATTATTAACTTACTATTTCTTGCATACTTTTCTTATCTATGGTTACTTCTGACTGCTTTGGAGTTTCTTCTGGGCTCCTGTCCTGGTTGTGGTAACATTTTTATTTTCTCTTGATTTAATCTTTTTTTTTGTTGTGATTTTTATTTTTCTGTTCTGTTGTTCTTCAGTTGTTGTGTTTTGAGTACAAACCATGCTATCCTAAAGCCCTTTCATGAATGCATTCACAAACATCAGAAATTACAACAGTAGCAACTGAAGGAAGGGTTGATGCAGTTCATCCAGTACCAGTTAGCCAAAAAGCAACATCAGTCCAAGAAAAAATAGCAACCAAACCCAAAAGAAAAAGAGAATGGAAAAAAAGGAGATCCAGAATAGACTATTATCTACTGTTTGCTGTAAATCTAGGGATAAGAAGAGGAGAAAGTGAAGTAGAAAAGAGAGACATGCACACACACACAGATTACACTCTGAGTCAGATTTCTTCCACAAAATAATTCCCAAATGAGTATCAGTGAATTTAGATTGCAAAGGAAGGAGGAAAAGGAAAAGAGGGGGGGGGAAGCAATGAATAGAAAGAGTTTTTTTTTTAATTAGCTAGGAGAAGAGAAAAAGGAAAGTGGAGGGAAGAGGGAGAAAAAATGGTTCCTCTCACAATGGATAGGACACTCAGTCACCTATCAATTGAAAAAACAACTGGGGGACAAGAGAAAGGGACAAGAGTATATAATAATAGTAATAATAAAAAATAAAATAAAATAAATAGAGTAACCTATCCTCTCCAGAGAATCCCAAGTTGTAAGCTGCTTCTGTTTGGAGCTCATGCCAGCTGTTGTTTCCAAGTCTCCATCTCGGCTCCACTCCCCCATTTATTTATTTTTATTGCTACCAGGGTTATCACTGATGCATGGTGCCAGCACTACGAATCTACCACCACTCCAGGTAGCCATTGTTTTTCTTTTTATTTTTTCTTCTTTATATTTTATTTGATAGGACAGAGAGAAATTGAAAGGGATGGGGGAAATAAACAGGGGGAGAGAAAGGTAGACACCTGCAGACCAACTTCACTGCTTTTGAAGTATTCCCCCTGCAGGTGGGAAGCAGGGACTCGAAGTTGGGGCCTTGCACATGGTCATATGTATGCTTAATGGAGTGCACCACTGCCCAGCCCTATGTATTATAACCTTCATCATCAACATTAATGCAACAAAAGCCAAGAACCCCGTAGCTGGATAAGATATACTGACTCAGAGAGTGAAGGTTCATACTATGCTTGGTACTGTTACTCCCATATGGCATATCTATTCACCCTTAATTAGATCCTAATGACAAGTTTCTGTTAAAGCGTTCCATAAAATTTAGCAGTATAACTTCTTTCCAAAATGGCTACTCATTGAAGTCTCTGTTTTAAAATAATATTATTAATTTGTCAGGAAGAATGGTTATTAGAATCTTCATATTGCTTAATTCCCTCTTTCCTCTCCACAACTCTATGTGGTTGTTAATACCTTCTTTATACTATGATTTCACTGCCAGTTCAATACTCAGGTTTTGAAAAGTAGGTACATAAACTTATTACATAGAAATTCATCAAAGAGGGCTCACATAAAATAAAGTAAAAATATATATTTTATGCACAGGCTCACATTTTCTAAGGGAAATAATTAGAATCAATAAAATCAAACTAGCAATTACTATTCTACCTCATTTTAAATGATCATTGCAACATTAAAAATAATAAGATACGAGAGGACTGGGAGGAAGATGGCGGACTGAGAAGCTACTAACAGCGAGTGCTCTGATCACATCATCATCAACGGTAGGATTTTCTGCCTTTAGCAGGCCAGTCAATAAGGGGTGACACCAAAGAGGTGATTATAATTTAATTTGGGTTAAGAATTAGAGTAAAGGTGACACGGACTAGCGGGGCTCCAGACTTCCCAGGCGGCGCCGGGCAAGGCGAGTGCGCTGGGCATTGTCCTCCGCCCGGGAAGGCGGCTCCTCCGCCGGTTGCAGAGCGCAGCGGGCAGAGGACCCGGAGAGAGCACTTTAGCTCAGGGGCTTTCTCTTGGGAGTCTCCAGGGTCCACCGCGACCCTGAGGGCGGATCCAAAGACTTCTTGAGTATAGCTCTGATTGGATCAAAGGACTTGGAACTAGTTTTCATTTTCGAGAAATCCTTTAAAAAAGTCTGGAGGGGGGGGGTTCCCGGAAGATGGCGGACTGAGAAGCTGCTAGACTCTGAGCTCTGAACACACTCCCCTGGAGACAATAGGATTTTCTGCCTTTAGCAGGCCAGCCAATAAGGTGTCCTTAGACACCAAGGAGGTGACTATAACTTAATTTGGGTTAAGAATTAGAGTAGGGGAAAAAATTCTTTTTTCTTCCTTTTAATTTTCAAGCATACATCCTTCCTGCCGCCCCCCCCCCCCCCCAAGCAGTCCGTGGGACCAGCTCCTAGCAGGATACCCCCCCCATACCACCAAACAGGGTGTTTTTTTTTTTTTTTTGAATTCACTGATACACATTTGGGAAGTTCCTTGCACTGCTCATTAATTACAACTCTTCTTCTTATCTTCTCCCTTTTCTCTCTCTTATCTCTCTCTCTCTTTTAAAATCTTGTCATACACTTCTTTCTTCTTTGCCTTTCTGAATTTGTGAATTACTTTGGGGAAGAAATCTGACTCAGAGTGGATTCTCTCTGTGTGTGTCTCTGCTCTAGTTCCCTTTCCCCTCTTGTTACCCCTAGAATATACACTGGATAGTAGATTTGCATAACTGTCTATTCTTGCTATCCTCTCTTTCTTTTCTCTTTCTTCACTGGGATTTGGTTACTATTTTTTCACAGACTGGAGAAATTGTTTGGCTAACTGGTAATGATTAAACTACTTCAATACTTACTTCAGTTGCTACTGTAATTCCGGAGGTTGGTGAGTGCAATTGCCATAAAGGTATTTAGTACAGTGTTACTTGTACTCAAGACACAACAACTGAAGAACAACAGAGCATAAAAAAGAGAAACACATAAATAAAAAATGGGTAGATTAAAAACAAACAAAACTGCTACCCCAATGAATGAAGACAAGAGCCCAGAAGAAACCACAAATCAGTCAAAAGTAACCATAGATAAGAAAAGTATCCAAGCAATAATAAACTTATTAATCACAGAAATGAAAACAACATTGGAGGAAAGGAGTGGCAGTATTAGGGAAACAACAGTTGAGACACCCAAGGAAAATACTGATTATCTGAGGCAATTAGAGAACTGAAAGCTGAAATAGCTGTAATGAAGAAAGAAGCTGAGGCAAGGGAAAGCAGACTCACAGAAGCAGAAAACAGA
Organism: Erinaceus europaeus; assembly: GCF_950295315.1. Taxonomy (NCBI): domain Eukaryota; kingdom Metazoa; phylum Chordata; class Mammalia; order Eulipotyphla; family Erinaceidae; genus Erinaceus; species Erinaceus europaeus. Next base: position 37,975,391 of record NC_080175.1, read on the forward strand.
ATTAGTCAGACAGAGGATGAGTTAGAGAAAACTAAGAAAGAGGTGAAAGAGCTTAAAAAGAGATTGAGAGACACTGAAAACAACAACAGAGACATATGGGATGATATCAAAAGAAGTAACATTCATATAATTGGCCTGCCAGAGGAAGAAAGAGAGGAAGGGGAAGCAAACATTCTAGAGGAAATAATACAAGAAAACTTCCCAGACCTGAATAACAGAAAGGATATCAAGGTTCAAGAGGCCCAGAGAGTACCAAACAGAATCAATCCAGACCTGAAGACACCAAGACACATCATAGTCACAATGAGAAGAAGTAAGGATAAAGAAAGGATCCTAAAGGCTGCAAGAGAGAGACAAAAAGTCACATACAAGGGAAAACCCATAAGATTATCTGCATATTTCTCCACTCAAACTCTAAAAGCCGGAAGGGAGTGGCAAGATATCTATCGAGCCCTGAATGAAAAAGGGTTTCAACCATGGATAATATATCCTGCTAGACTTTCATTCAAGCTAGATGGAGGGATCAAAACCTTCTTAGACAAACAACAGTTAAAGGAGGCAACAATCACCAAACCAGCTCTGATAGAGGTACTAAAAGACCTCTTATAAACAAGAACATCACTATAATACTTGCAATATATCAGAGTAAACAAATTGTCTTTTAGAACAATGGCACTAAAATACATTAAATCCATAATATCAATAAATGTCAATGGCTTAAACTCACCCATCAAAAGGCAAAGGGTGGGGGGATGGATCAGAAAAAATAACCCAACCATATGCTGCTTGCAAGAATCCCATCTGTCACAACAAGATAAACACAGACTTAAAGTGAAAGGATGGAAAACTATCATACAGGCTAACGGTCCACAAAAAAGGGCAGGACCAGCCATTCTCATCTCAGACACGATAGATTTTAAATTAAATAAAGTAATAAAAGATAGGCAAGGACATTACATAATGATTAGAGGATCAATCAGCCAAGAAGACTTAACAATTATTAACATCTATGCACCCAACGATGGACCATCTAAATACATTAAGCATCTACTGAAAGAATTTCAAAAATACATCAATAGTAATACAATAATAGTGGGAGACTTCAATACCCCACTCTCACACTTAGACAGATCAACAAAGCAGAGAACCAATAAAGATACAAGAGAATTGAATGAAGAGATTGACAGACTAGACCTCTTGGACATTTTCAGACTCCTCCACCCCAAAAAACTGGAATACACCTTCTTTTCAAATCCACATAACACATACTCAAGGATAGACCAATGTTAGGCCACAAAGACAGCATCAATAAATTTAAGAACATTGAAATCATCCCAAGTATCTTCTCAGACCACAGTGGAGTAAAACTAACATTTAATAACAAACGGAAAATTATTAAAAGACATAGAATTTGGAAACTAAACAACATGCTCCTTAAGAACCACTGGGTCAGAGACTCACTCAAACAGGAAATTCAAATGTTCCTGGAAACTAATGAAAATGAAGAAACAACCTATCAAAATATTTTGGGACACAGCTAAAGCAGTACTGAGAGGGAAACTTATAGCCATACAGTCACATATTAAACACCAAGAAGAAGCCCAAATGAACGACCTTACTGCACACCTCAAGGACTTAGAGGAAGAGGAACAAAGGAACCCTAAAGCAACCAGAAGGACAGAAATCACTAAAGTTAGAGCAGAAATAAACAACATCAAAAATAAAAGAACCATACAAAAGATCAATGAAGCCAAATGTTGGTTCTTTGAAAGATTAAACATAATTGACAAACCCCTAGCCAGACTCACCAAACAAAAAATAGAGAAGACTCAAATTAATAGAATTGTAAACGATACAGGAGATATCACAACTGACACCACAGAAATCCAGAGAATCCTGCGAAACTTCTATAAAGAACTATATGCCACCAAGCTAGAGATTCTGGAAGAAATGGAACAATTCCTAGAAACCTATGCACTTCCAAAACTGAACCAAGAAGAACTACAAAATCTAAATGCACCAATCACAGACAAAGAAATTGAAACCGTTATTAAGAATCTCCCCAACAACAAAAGTCCTGGACCAGATGGCTTCACAAACGAATTCTACAAAACTTTCAGGAAACAGTTAATACCCATACTTCTTAAGCTATTCCATAAGATTGAAGAAACAGGAATACTCCCTTCCACCTTTTATGAAGCCAACATCACCCTGATACCAAAAGCTGATAGGGACAGAACAAAAAAGGAAAACTACAGACCAATATCTCTGATGAACATAGATGCCAAAATATTAAACAAGATCTTGGCCATCCGGATACAGCAACACATCCAAAAAGATTGTTCATCATGACCAAGTGGGATTCATCCCAGGAATGCAAGGCTGGTTCAACATCCGTAAGTCAATCAATGTCATTCACCACATCAATAAAAGCAAAGCCAAAAACCACATGATTATCTCAATAGATGCAGAGAAAGCCTTTGAAAAAATCCAACACCCATTCATGCTCAAAACTCTACAAAAAATGGGAATAGATGGGAAATTCCTCAAGATAGTGGAGTCCATATATAGCAAACCTACAGCCAACATCATACTCAATGGACAGAAGCTGAAAGCATTCCCCCTAAGATCGGGGACTAGATAGGGCTGTCCACTGTCACCGTTACTCTTCAACATAGTATTGGAAGTTCTGTCCATAGCTATCAGGCAAGAGAAAGAAATCAAAGGGATACAGATTGGAAGGGAAGAAGTCAAGCTCTCACTATTTGCAGATGATATGATAGTATACATAGAAAGACCTAAAGAATCCAGTAGAAAATTACTGGAAGTTATTAGGCAATATAGCAAGGTATCAGGCTACAAAATCAATGTACAAAAATCAGTGGCATTTCTTTATGCAAACACTAAATCTGAAGAAGAAGACATCCAGAAATCACTCCCATTTACTGTTTCAGCAAAATCAATCAAATACCTAGGAATAAAGTTGACCAAAGAAGTGAAAGACTTGTATACTGAAAACTATGAGTCGCTACTCAAGGAGATAGAAACTGATACCAAGAAATGGAAAGATACCCCATGCTCATGGATTGGAAGAATAAATATCATCAAAATGAATATTCTCCCCAGAGCCATATACAAATTTAATGCAATACCCATCAAAGTTCCACCAAGCTTCTTTAAGAGAATAGAACAAACACTACAATCATTTATCTGGAACCTGAAAACACCTAGAATTGCCAAAACCATCTTAAGGAAAAGAAACAGAAATGGAGGCATCACACTACCAGACCTTAAACTATATTATAAAGCCAGCATCATCAAAACAGCATGGTACTGGAACAAAAATAGGCACACAGACCAGTGGAACAGAATTGAAAGCCCAGAAGTAAATCCCAACACCTATGGGCATCTAATCTTTGATAAAGGGTACCAAAGGATTAAATGGAAAAAGGAGGCTCTCTTCAATAAATGGTGCTTGGAAAACTGGGTTGAAACATTCAGAAGAATGAAATTGAACCACTTTATCTCACCAGAAACAAAAATAAACTCCAAATGGATCAAATACCTAGATGTCAGACCAGAAACAATCAAATACTTAGAGGAAAACATTGGTAAAACACTTTCCCAACTACACCTCAAGGACATCTTTGATGAATCAAACCCAATTGCAAGGAAGACGAAAGCAGAAACAAACCAATGGGTCTACATCAAATTGAAAAGCTTCTGCACATCCAAAGAAACTTTTAAACAAACAGAGAGACCCCTCACAGAATGGGAGAAGATCTTCACATGCCAGACATCAGACAAGAAACTAATCACCAAAATATATAAAGAGCTCGGCAACCTTAGCCGCAAAAAAGCAAATGACCCCATGCAAAAATGGGCAGAGGAAATGAACAAAACATTCACCACAGAGGAGATCCAAAAGGCTAACAAACATATGAAAAACTGCTCTAGGTCACTGATTGTCAGAGAAATGCAAATTAAGACAACACTAAGATACCACCTCACTCCTGTAAGAATGGCATACATCAAAAAGGACAGCAGCAACAAATGCTGGAGAGGATGTGGGAACAGAGGAACCCTTTTACATTGCTGGTGGGAATGTAAATTGGTACAGCCTCTGTGGAGAGCAGTCTGGAAAACTCTTAGAATGCTAGACATGGACCTTCCATTTGACCCAGTAATTCCTCTCCTGGGCTTATACCCCAAGGACTCCATAACACCCAACCAAAAAGAGGTGTGTACTCCTATGTTCATAGCAGCACAATTCATAATAGCTAAAACCTGGAAGCAACCCAGGTGCCCAACAGCAGATGAGTGGCTGAGAAAGCTGTGGTATATATACACAATGGAATACTATGCAGCTATCAAGAACAATGAACCCACCTTCTCTGATCCATCTTGGACAGAGCTAGAAGGAATTATGTTAAGTGAACTAAGTCAGAAAGATAAAGATGATTATGGGATGATCCCACTCATCAACAGAAGCTGACTAAGAATATCTGAAAGGGAAACTAAAAGCAGGACCTGATCAAATTGTAAGTAGGGCACCAAAGTAAAAACCCAGTGGTGAGAGGTAGACATGTAGCTTCCTGGGCCAGTGGGGGGTGGGAGTGGGCGGGAGGGATGGGTCACAGTCCTTTGGTGGTGGGAATGGTGTTTATGTACACTACTAGCAAAATGTAGACATATAAATCAGTAGTTAATTACTATGAGAGGGGGAAATCAATTGTATGTCTCAAAGTTTCTCAAAAGACAAACTAAATCTTTTTAATCTAGAGGCTATGTAGTTGATATGCAGACTCTCTCAAAAGCCTAGACCAAGTAGATTAGAAGCATCCAATAGCACAGCTATATACAAGATACTGGGTACTGTACAGCAAACCATAACAAAGGGACTTTTCAAAGTTAACCCAATTAATAAATAATGTGATGATAATATTTACTATTGATTGTTGGGTCCATGCTCCCAGAGGACTAGAGAATGGGAAAGCTACCATGGGAGGGGGTGGGTTATGGGGATTGGGTGGTGGGAATTGTGTGGAGTTGTACCCCTCCTACCTTATGTTTTTGTTCACTAATCCTTTCTTAAATAAAAAATTTTAAAAAAAATTTTAAGATACAAAGTCAGAAGGTACCTTCCAGAAGTAATATGGTAACATTTCCATGTCACATTCCTTCATCAAGGCACTTCCCTTCCCATTTATTGCATAGTCAATGCACATGCATTTGAAATACAGAAAATATTGTTACATGACCATCTGTCTGCTGCATCTGTGCTTCATAATTCATTGAAAGGAGACTCAGGAAAAGATACTTTCAGTTCTCAGGCATCATTTAAAACTCTTCCTTTTGCTTTCGCTGAGTCTCTAGTATATAGCTACTCATAATGGATAAGTGTGATTTTTAACCTGCCAAAGAAATGAAAGATGACCTGACTGATGCTTTAGAAATCCCTTTATCTTTAAGGTTTATTTCAGAGTCCTGGAAAGGGTTTTTGAATATGACTCAGAAGAGTGACAATCAAGTTATGATTTGTTCTGGTGATAAATAGAAATGATGACCATGGAAAGATTTCAGTCTGTGTTTTAAGAAGTTTGAGACATAGGCTGTCTTTGATATGTTGATTCTTTCAAAAGCCTAGACCAGGGAGAACAGAAGCAACCCATAGCACAGCTATATATAAGATGCTGGGTATTATACCCCAAACCCCAACAAAGGGACCTTCCAAAGTTAACCCAATCACCAAATAATGTGATGATAACAATAACTATTCAATGCTGGCTTTGTCAGGTGAGTCAGGGAGGTTTGAACCCAGCCCTCACAACACTGGGGGAAGCTTCAATATGATGTTTTGGTGTTTCTTCTCTTTTTTGCCTTTCTCTATCTGAAAAAAGTAGACCTTGAGCAATGAAACCCTGGTGGTGATAACAGCAACAGCAAGGGCAAATGAATTCAAGGGAGTTCCTAATTGTGCACTTTAATAACTGTAACTTCATTTTTGGTAGCTGCAATCACAGATATAGGCCCTGGCCCATATCTAAGTTCTGTAGCTTTATTAGGAAGTACAATATCCAAAATGGAATTAAGGAGTCCCATGAGCTACGAAAGGTTTCACCAGAGTAATGAAGCTGAAGGGCTGACAGCTCTTGCCTGGTGTCTTTGGACATTCATTATTCTTAATAGCTGAGTAGTATTCCATTGTGTATATATACCACAAGTTTCTGAGCCATTCATCTGTTGCTGGGCACCTGGGTTGCTTCCAGGTTTTGGCTATTATGAATTGTGCTGCTATGAACATAGGTGTATACATATCTTTTTGGATGGGTGTGCTTGAATTCTTAGGATGTATCTCTAAGAAAGGAATTATTGGGTCATATGAAAATTTCATTTCTGTAGTCTGGGAGGTGGCACAGTGGATAACGCTTTGGTCTCTCAAGCATGAGGTCCCAAGTTCAATCCTCGGCAGCATATGTAGCAGAGTGATATTTGGTCCCCTCTCTCTCTCTCTCTTTCATTTCTCATGAATAAATAAATAAAATATTAAAAAAAAAAAGTTCATTTCTAGCCTTGTGAGGTTCTCCAGACTGCTCTCCACAGGAGTTGGATCAGTTTACATTCCCACTAATAGTCAGTAGTGCAGGAGGGCTCCTTTGTCCCCACAACCTCTCTAGCATTTATATTTGCTGTTGAGTCTTGTATATGTCATTCCCAGAGGGATGAGGTGGTATCTCATTGTTGTCTTTATCTGCATTTCTCTGACAATTTGTTGTTTTTTTCCTGTTGTTTTGTTTCATTTTGGTTCTGGCCATCCTTTTTTATTTTTCTTCTTTTTTTAAAATTTTATTTTACATTCAGGCTTTTATACACTTCCCTCTGCCTGTAAATCCTCACCTGCTCATTGCCCTTCACAACCAAAGTAACATGCTGTTAGGAGGCTTTCATTTAGACATTCAATAAGGGAGGGGGGGATGGCATAATGGTTATGCAAAAAGACTCTCATGCCTGAGGCTTCAAAGTTTCAGGTTCAATTTTCTGCACCAACTAAAAAAGCCCTTGGTTAAGCACACATCATACTATTGTACTACTTGAAAGGACATGCCCATGGAAACAGGTTGGAGCCCCTGTTCCCCATCTGTAGGGGGAACTCTTCGCAGGGGGGATGCTTCAAAAGTGGTGAAGAGGGTCTGCAGGTGTCTATGTTTCTCTCCCTCTCTTTATCTCCTCATCCTCTCTGAATTTCTATCTGTCCTAATAAAAAAATAAAAAAGGAAAAAAAAATGTTTACCAGATGTGGGGGATTCACAGTGCTGACAATGAGCCCCAGCTACTGGAGGTAAAATAATAATAATAATAATAATAATAATAATAATAATAATAATAATAATGTTCAATTGGACTTTTACTCCCCTTGATTTCATGGAGACATCCCTGTTGGACTGTATGTTTTGGTGAAATTACTATCAGTGTGGTATGCTACCTTTTCTGCAAACACACATCTCATGCTATACAAGGTAAGCACCCTGTCAGTGTGTGCTGAATAGCATTTAATAACGCTGGCTGAGGTTCCTGTTACTATGGTAAGATTCATTGTCCAGAGTCTGACTAACAACTTACTCATTTTCCACACTACTGGAGAAAATCCCAATGCTCCCTGTTTTGCGGTATTATAATGCATCATCCGCTTATCTAAAGCTCTAGATTAGCCAGAAAAGTCACAGATGTATCCATACATGGAAGTGAGAAACAAGGACTAAGATATAATTATTCAGAGATAAATCTCAGATAGCAAGAGTACTCTAAAATACACTGCCCATAGGGAGATCACTTTGTTATATTCACAATTCAGAAACTGCAAAGGAAACTAAACAACGCCTGAATACAGAAGAGATTAAAAGGTAGGGAGAACCTGTTGAAGGAGATGGAATTGGGCATGGGGTCTCAGATAAATGAAATAAGTGGAGCAGAATCCCCATGGATATCCCTGTAGCTATCATAGAGTCCAGCTTTGGCACTAGACTAGAGCAATATTTGGGAAATATTGAAAATGCTTTATCTTCAAATATAATTTTCCATTTGAAAAATTGTTATGCTCCTTCTGCTTCTGTTCGAAGAATACCACTAAAGTCCATGTACTAAATGGATGTGATTTTCCTTTTTCTTTTCTTTTTTTCCTACCAGGGTTATTACAAGGGCTCTGTCCCTGCACGAGTCCTCACTCCAGACATCCATGTGCTTTTTTCCTTTTTTTTTTTTAATGAAACAGAAATTGAGAGGGGTGGAGAGTTAGTGAGGGAGAGAAATAGAGAAATACCTGCAGTACTTGCTTCATGAAGCACTCATGAAGCTTTACCCTCAGTGTTGGGTATCCAGGGTCTGAACCCAGTTCCCTGTGCATAATAATGTGTGGACTTAGCTGAGTGCCTGGTTCTCTATACGGATGTGATTTTCTTCAGGGAGAAAAAAAAATTAAGGACTCAAGAAAAGAAAATCTGAAATAGATAAGTAGAATATCATTCTCAGCTATTAAAATTGCCTAAAATTGAATGTAAGCTCTCTCCCCATTCTGTTTCTGTATGTGCTCACTGAGAATAGGGGATCCAGAAACAGACTCCCACAAATATGCACAACTGAATTTTGATGGAGATGCAGAGCACATTCAGAGGGGGAAGGATAATGGAAAAAGTGTTGGTGGAGTAATTGGATTTTGCTGGAGCTAAGGAGAGAGAAAGAGAGAGAGAGAGAGAGAGAGAGAGACGTAGTGCAAAGAGTTAAGTGCAGGTGGTACAAGGCAGAAAGACCAGCTTAAGGATCCCTGTTCAAGCCCCGAGCTCTCCACCTCTTGGGGAGTCACATCACAATCAGTGAAACAGATCTACAGGTGTCTATCTTTCTCTCCCCCTCTATGTCTTCTCCTCCCCTCTCCATTTCTTTCTTTCCTATCCAGCAACAATGACATCAATAACAACAACAATGATAACTACAACAATAAAAAAAAACAAGGGCAATAAAAGGGACTAAATAAATAAAATATTTTTTTAAAGGAGAGAAAGTGAGAGAGAGAAAGGGGTGAGAGAAGAAGGAGTATCTACAAATTTTATATTCCAACAAACTTAAAAATAACAAAAGATAGATCGCAGAGATATTTTAATTAGATAAAGTCTTTGTGATTACTGCCGGGAGGTGGTTCAACTTATAGAGTGCTGGACTTGGATGCATAAGGTCCAGAGTTTGATTACCCAGTGAAGCACATGTGATGCTCTACTTTTCTCTTCCTGTCTATCTCATTAAGAATTTAAGCTTTTAAAGCTTTTAAAAAAAGCCCTCGGTGGTGTGGTCTGGTTAGTAATACAGTGGTTACACAATGGACATTAATACCAGACCCAGAGGTCTAGGGTTCAATACCTGCCTCCACTATATGCCAGGGCTAAGCAGTGCTCTGATCTCTCACTCTGTGTCTCAGATATAAATCTTTGTGATCTTGGGTCATGCAAAAATTTTCTGCACACAACATAAAAATCATGGTTCATAGCAATGCATTTTATATGAATTTCATCACAATTATAGCTTCTGAGATTTGAAGGGTCTGGTGAGAAAAACGAAGAGATAATCCCAGACTGAAAGACAATATTTCTAAATCACCCATCAAAGGATTTATTTTCACAATAGATAATAGACTTGCAACACTCTATTAAATGTGAGTAAAATGATGAAACAAATAATTCATCAAAGATGATATAAGAATAGCAATTAAGCACATAAAAATATGCATCATTAGTCTTTAGAAAATGCACATTGAATCCAGATAGTTATTTATTAGTGATATCTAAATACTATCAACAGTTGAATGAATAATACTTTTCCATACAATACACTACTACTAACTACTCATACATTACACAACATAGATTCATTTCAAAATAATAAATATTAATGAAATAATACCCACAACATAATGATATAAAACTCCATATTTATAAAATTATAGAATATGTAGAATTATCTGTAGTGACAGAAGACATCTTAGTAGTTACCTAGGGAAGACAAAGGAAGTTGGACATCACAACAGGGTGTAATTAAATTTTTGAGAAATGATATGCTCATTAAATCTAGGTAATTATTTCATAAGTAGTATCTGATGGGTCAAAACAATAAATTATATGCTTCAAATATGTACAGCATATTGAATTTCTACTCAATACACTTCAAAAATACAACTAATATGAATATTCAGTATACTTCAGTACAATGATGCTGAAGTCAATGCATGTTTTTGTACATTTGAAAGTCTATATATTTAAAAAACTCTAAATGAAAATTCTTATTTTAAGAGAATATGAAACTGGGGACTGGGCTGGGCACACACTGTTAAGCGCAATGACCCACACAAGGATCTTGGTTTGAGCCTTCCCCTCCCCACCTGCAGGGGGAATGATTCACAAGTGATGATTCTTTCTTCCTCTCTCTCTATCTCTCTCCCCTCTCTTTTTTTCTCTGTCCTATCCAATAAAATGAAAAAAGAGAGAATATGAAAATGAATATTTTCACTTGCATGATAAATAAGGGAAATGAAATGAAATATTTCAGTATAGTCTATAAGAATAAAACACAAGGAACAACAAATACCCATTTAAATGAATTTATAAATTACAGTACATTGACATAGCTACTAAAAAGCAAGGCAAGTCTACTGCTATTTATTTGAGATTTGAAGAAAGCAAAATATAATACAGCATCTACACTGTGTAGTCAATTTGGGGAAAAAAGCAGTTATTTGTGTCTTTGTGAATGTTTTCATTCATGTATTTTACATATGGAAGCACACACACATAAAACTTGTAGCAGACATTGTTTTGGAGGAAAAACAGGGTGTGCTTGGAACTAAGATGTAAAAAGTTTAGTTTTTTAATTGAAAAAAAAAGAACAAAGAATGTTTGTTAGTTGAAATTTTTATACATTGAGCATATATGGAATTTTTATTATCAGAATGAGAAGTAAGCTAAGGAAGAAGAAAAGAAATGAAATACAAGGAATAAAATAGACGCTTGTATTGTATGAAATAGTTTAGAAAAATAGAGGATGGTGAATTATGCAGTGTTTATTCTGCTATCTTAACCCTTTCCTTAACACCAGATCAATGTTGTATTCCTCGTGGGAGACGTGCTAGCTATACGCCTTGTCTTGATGCTAAATGTGAGCAACTACTAAAGCAGTATGATGAGTCAGGTGACCCAGATGTGGCTGACCATCTCATTGCCTCCCTGGATGCAGCACGCCAAGCCCGCTGGCAACAACTCACGGAAAGTCTGAACTTCACCCACTCAAGTAGGAAGGCCTGGAAGCTTCTTCATAGTCTGGGTGCTGGTAGCCAACCCTCTCCCATCTCCCATCCTCCCGTATCTCCAAACTCAGTGGCCAGTCACCTAACTCAAGTTGGACGTGCTAAGATCGACCCAGTCTGGAAAAGAGAAATTTCCCATGAGTGGTCATCCCACTTCCATTTATCTTGTCTATCTCCAAAACTCTCTCCCTTTACACTGTCTGAACTGGAAGACGCTTTGAAGAGGGTTAAACCAGGAATGGCTGCTGGCTATGATAACATCACCCCAGAACTCATTCTTAACTTGGGCCCCGTGGCAAAGAAGTGGCTCACTACATTCCTGTCCCACATCTTGGAATCTGAATCTATGCCCAAAATTTGGCGTCGTGCAAAGATAATAGCAGTTTTGAAACCAAAGAAAGACCCAACACTGGCCGCCAGCTATAGACCAATTTCTCTCCTCTCCATGTGTTACAAACTCCTTGAGAGGCTGCTTCTGTCACGTATTTCTCCTCTTACAGAGAAATTCCTATCACCCGCCCAAGCTGGTTTCTACCCAGAAAGATCTACCTGTAAACAAGCCCTGGCCCTCTCAACTTACATTGAAAATGGATTCCAGAAGAATTTAAAGACTGGTGCTGTCTTTGTTGATCTCACAGCAGCCTATGACACGGTCTGGCACCTTGGTCTCCTAGTCAAGATCTCAAGATGCCTGTCTCCATGGGTGGCCAACACTATATCATTTCTTCTCCAAAACAGAAGATTCCGGGTGCATCTGGGTGACAAGTCTAGCAGATGGAGACTTGTCTCAAGTGCCCTCCCCCAGGCCTCTGTTCTGGCTCCTACGTTGTTTAATATTTACATCAATGGCCTCCCAGAAACTTCCTCAAGGAAGTTCATCTACGCCGATGACATCTGCTGTGCAACTCAGGCATCCAAGTTTGACATCCTCGAGGAAACACTCACGAAAGACATGTCTCTGATATCTGATTACTGTAAAAAATGGCGACTAATCCCTAGCACTGCAAAAACGGTATCATCTGTTTTCCATCTACACCATGCCTCGGCCTCGCGTGAGCTTAATGTGCAGCTTGACGATACGAGAATCCAGCATGAAGCCCAGCCAGTCTATCTTGGCGTTACTCTCGATTGCACCTTGTCATTTCACGAACATCTCATAAAAACTGCAGCAAAGGTGGGCGCGAGGAATAACATCATTGCAAGACTGGCCAACTCCTCATGGGGTGCGAGCGCTTCCACACTAAGATCATCATCTCTGGCATTATGCTATTCCATTGCAGAATACTGTGCCCCAGTATGGTTCCGTAGCCCCCATGTCCACTTGGTAGATTCCAAATTATATTCCTCCATGAGGATAATTTCTGGAACCATCCATTCCACCCCGGTTCCATGGCTGCCAGTTCTTAGCAACATCGCCCCGCCAGATATTCGTAGGGATGCGGCATCATCTAAGTTCATTTCCCACGTCTATGCTCGACCGGACCTGGCAATATACGCGGATATCTTCACCCACCCTGTCCAACGCTTGACGTCTCGTCATCCAATCTGGTCCCCTATGCCTACACTGAAGTTCAAAGAAGAGAATATTGGGTATAGAAGAATCTTTGGATATAGAGGACAAGTGATAGCTGGTAGTTAAACATCATGCCATTTGGTAACTAAGGGAATGAATGGACATTGAATTAAAGAGTTAGAAAACAAAAGCCATTTGGCAGTAGCACTGGATAACATCTGGGCATGAAGGGACTGAATTCCTAGTAAGATGGCATGTCAGGGATACAGGAATTTCTCCCTGTGTTTTCCAAATGATTTTGAGTCAAGAGCAAACATAGCTGGCAGATGGAGTAATGTAAGGAGTCTCTGGTATTTTATCTCTCCTCATTCAATCAGTCAGTCGGTCAATAAATATGTATGAAGCTACCACAAAGTGCATTACCTGATTGAGGTGCTGAGATTTTCAAAGGATTTCAAAACACTATTCTTGTTCTTAAGAATATTAAATCCCAAGGATAGAAAAGAGTTATAAATAAACATATCTACATTTTTAGTAACAGTCATTTACAATCTTAGATTTGGAAGGCACCTTTATGGTCTTGTAACCCAAAGTAATTTCTAAAGCTTGAAGCTATCACCCCAGAGGCTATGCAAGAGAATTCTTTCTGTGAGAGAAGAAAAGAATGAGGTCTTTAGTTCCAGTGATATATATTTTTTAATGTATCCCTTTGGATATTCAGTTGTGCATTTTACATTTTATGACATGGACACACATGAGAAATATGCTTGATTTTTTGTGCTAAATAGAAAGAGTTTGGTAGTTAAGGCCTGAGAGTTACACACCTGGCTAGGCATACATGTCACCATGTGTAAGGGCCCAGGTTCAAGCCCTTGGTCTCCACCTGCAGGGAAAACATTTGTCAAACCCTGAAGCAGGGCTACAGGTGTCTCTGTTTCTCTTCCTCTCTATCCCCTCTTGATTTATCTCTGTCTCTGTTCAATAAGTAAAAGAGTTTGGTGGTCATATATCTAATTTCTGCTCACCTAATATCTGTAACTTGGGTACTATACATTGAAATAATCATAAAACAGACTATAATGAAAAAATATGTTGAGGGCTTGTGTATAATAGTGTGGATGGCCATGGGCATTGCCATGAAGATTTCACACACAGAAACTCTCTATGATTATTGGCCACTTTCTATGCAGATTGTGTTTTTCTACAATTTTCTCTTTATTTTACTGTGACCTTTCAGGAAGAAATGACTTTAGTATGGAAGAAAGATTTTAGTGCCTTAAACAAAAGCAGGATGATAACTCTATGCTAGGGGGTTTACACAATTGACTAATGGCCAAGCTGCATCATATCTATAGTTGTACTAACCACTATTATTACTGTCATTATTGCTTCTACTCTATGAAATGGCTAGCACACCACCTCCATCATGGAAAAACCATTCAGTGAGTAGTAACTGTTGTTATTATGGTTGCATTTTCATCACTAAAATGTAGGATGTTCTGTTTATGCTATTTTGTTCTTATGGGTTTTTATAATACTTTAATTTATGATCTGAAATAATTTTAAGGCATATTTGTAACTCTTATCTCATTTGGAATATTCTATTTACATTTTTCATTAGTAGGTAAATCTTTTATAATTATTTGCTAATGTAGTGTTTCTAGTGTGGGGCATTATATAGAAAGAAGAGAACATTCCAACTTCTAGTCCACATCGCGGTCTTTTGACTCATCATTAATATTTTTGTATGCTTTTTACCTGTTGATATTTTTTCATAGTTTCAATCACTCATGTGAAAAGGTATTTCTTCAATTGGAACATATTGGGAAATAACTTTGCACATACTTTACTAACATTTAAGGTGGATATTGAATCATATTTGGTTGGCCCAAACTCACAAATACTAAACTAGCTTCATTTCTTTTACTCTTTGATTTCCTACACACATTATTTTCCCTTAATCTACCCACTGATTTTATGTAGTTTTCCTTTTTTGGGTATAATAAGCGTGCTCAGGTCTTTGACTTCTCCATTAGCTTTAAGTAAAGGAAAACACACGGACATGCTGTCGAGAACCCCAAGGTAATCTCCCTCAGTGGGATATTAGGGACTTTCTTTAAACCATATATTGGTCTTTGTTGACATAGAAAATGTCAGTTGTGAGTTTTATGCTACACTGAAAGAAGGAAGTCTGAAACTAATAGATCCTGCATGAAAAGTAGTTTACTGAAGAAGGAGGAGGAAGAGGAGGAGGAGAAAAGTAGTTTACTGCAAAAATTACAATGTATGCTATTGTATAAATACATCCTATAAGTCCTAAGAAACAGAAAGAAAATTATAAGTCTTTGAGAATCCTGGTCTTTCTGATGGGTTTGGGAGATTGGACAAGATGCCACAGATATATTTATAGGAGGGTAGGACTTTAGTGTTTTGTTTGTTTTTGCCTTCAGGGTTATCACTTGGGCTCCATGCCTGCAGTATGAATTTGCTTCTCCTGGAGGCCATTTTATTATTATTATTATTATTATTATTAGATAGGATAAAGAAAAATTGAGACAGGAGGGGAGATAGAGAGAGGGAGAGAAAGACACCTGCAATAGTGTTTCACCACTTGTGAACCGACCACCTCAGGTAGGGAGCTGGGGGCTGGAACCTAAATCTTTGTGTAGGTCCTTGAGCTTCATACTACGTGCGCTACTGCCCACCCTTGGTAGATCTTCTACACTGTTTCCTTCTGAGCTACTAATGGGTGGGCAGTTGACATTCATAATTTCTGATGCCCTTTTAATAAATGGGGAACTATAAATAGCTCAAGGTTCTGTGTTCAGTCTCTGGCACAGCATTTTAAAACAGACATGTTTTCACAGATGGCCATAAAGATGTTTAGCCATAGAAAGGTTAGCCTTCATATATTTCTGGTGGGGAAGAGGAATGCTTCATGACTTTGTAAAACAATTTAGCAGTTTCTCAAGGTGATAAGATATATATATATATAGTTACCATATGAACTCATGATTTCATTCTTAAATATCTAAAGAGAAATGAAGTCATACGTTAACTCAAAAGTTTGTAAATAGAATTTCAAACCATGGCTCACCTAACCAAAAGGTAGAAATAGCCCAAATGTTCAACAACTAATTAAGTAATATATCACACGTGGGATATTATCTGTGTAGAGAGAGGAATAAAGTGCTGGTGCATGCTATGACATGAATCTGGAAAACATCAGTTATATGAAAGATACCCAGTCCATAGCACATACTGTATGTGATTCCACATATATAAAAAATTCAAAATAGTTACTCCTATAGCCAGAGGAAGTAAATCTGATTCTCTACAAAGAGAAAAAGGTTGACTGCTGAAGGGTCCTGATTTCCTTTCTAGAGTGATGAACATGCTATAAAAATAGGTTGCAGTGACAGTTAAATAACTCTGAAATACTGAAGCAGAAGAATTTTATATGTGAATTAAATTTCACGGAGCTATACAAACATGTATACATACATATCAGCACCATTCAGAGGCATTAAAGTTAAAAAAAGGCAGTTAATTTTCCAGTAATCTTTCTTAAATTCCTAAATTTGAGGAATTAAAATCCAAGTTCCTATCAGACATTCTTTGTTCTTATTATAATAGTTATCAGTCTTGGGTCCCAGCATGATAAAGGGAGCACTTTTTCTCACAAGTCTGATAAGATGTTCTACCAAGGATCCCCATCTCTATTTTCCATTTTGTGTGAAAACTATCTCTACAACATCTTCCTTAAGAAATTTCTGTCATGAATAATGCAGCTTTGCTGAAGTCATAGCTGATATTCATGATCAAAACCATATCTTTGTCATATTCAGATTTAGCAAATTTAACATATGTACAGTGGGAGAATATTTCTTATTTCAAAGAGAAAATTGAGAAGTCATCTTGAGTCTGGTAGCTCAGGTTTTACTATATTTAAAGTGTGGAGTAATTTGGATATTGTAAATGACACCAGAAAGATCATTATTGAAGTATCCTCCATTTAACCCTGGAGTGGTCAGTGCTGCCTGCTTTGGATTCTAATTTTAGTTGCTCTTATTGCTATAATGTGAGTTTTCATGTGGCCCATTGGTTCTGCAGCATATGGAACAGGGGCACCAAAAATGGTTGGTCTTAAGCCATGCATGGCGATGACACATGGACTGTGCACACAGGTGTTCATTCCATCTTCATAGGATTTGCCCTGAGCCTGGCTAAGCTGTTCTACCAATTACTGGCCTTAGGAATCTAGCAAGTTCTTCACTAGATACCGCCTTCAAGAGAAAGAGTTAACATACAAAGCCAAACAAATTGTTGACCAATCATAGACCTAAAGGTTGGAATAGTACAGATGAAGAGTTGGAGAGGATTCTGTTTTATAGATGGCTAGTAGGCATATTTTAGTTATATTCCAAAGGGCCTGTGGCTATACTAGTTTTTGTGGTTGTTGTTTGTTTTGTTTTTTTGCCTGAGCCTGAAATCTGATATGCAGGTGGATTCTATGTTAACTCTCTTTTCAACCACCAGGTTCTAGATGCTAGCAGGATGCCAACCAGACTTCCCTGGACAGACAACCCCATCAATGTGTCCTGAAGCTCCACTTCCCCAGAGCTCTTCCCCACTAGAGAAAAATAAAGACAGGCTGGGAGTATGGATCAACCTGTCAACACCCATGTTCAGCAGGGAAGCAATTACAGAAGCCAGATCTTCCACCCTCTGCACCCCATAATAACCCTCGGTCCATAATCCCAGAGGGATAAAGAATAGCAAAGCTATCAGGGGAGGGGATGGGATACGAAGGTCTGGTGTTGGAAAGTGTGTGAAGTTGTACCGTCTTATCCTGTGGTTTAGTCAATCTTTCCTTTTTATAAATAAACAAAAATAAAATAAAGTAACATGTATTGCACAACTAAGCCTGCTTCGTGAAGAAGGAAAACAAGCAAACTAATTAATTACAGGATGTTTAAAAAATAGTACTCAAGCAATTTTTTTATTTGTCAACTTGATTGCAGTCCATAAAAATGATTTAACTAAAAAAAAAAAAAAGAGAGAGAGAGAAAGAAAGAAGGAAAGAAAGAAAGAAGATGAGAGGATGGAAGGAAGGAAGGAAGGAAGGAAGGAAGGAAGGAAGGAAGGAAGAAAATATGGAAGGAAAGAATGAAGAAAGGAAGGAAGAAAAAATGGAAGGAAGGATAAAGGAAAAACACTGTGTAAAATCGATGTCCCGTAATAGATTAAAGAAGTTCATTCCTATTAGTAATTTCCCCTGTTGTTTTTAAGTCATACTATAAAAAATACATCAGAGGGTTAAAGAATAGGAAAGCTATCAGGGGAGGGGATGCTATACAGAGTTCTGGTGGTAGAAATTTTGTGGAGTGTGGGACTATGTAGAAGTTTGGTAGAG
Source organism: Erinaceus europaeus (assembly GCF_950295315.1). Taxonomy (NCBI): domain Eukaryota; kingdom Metazoa; phylum Chordata; class Mammalia; order Eulipotyphla; family Erinaceidae; genus Erinaceus; species Erinaceus europaeus. Next base: position 37,993,664 of record NC_080175.1, read on the forward strand.
CTTAGTGAATCTCCCACCATCTTCACGGATGGACGTCTGAAAAGACACCTCTCTTGTTAGCCTCTCTCCACAGAGATGAGCCAAGAGAGAAAAGTCTATCAGATTCAGCTTGCCTCTGTAAGACTCCCGCTTCACAAAGAACCTACATCCTACATCCCCCACTGTCAGCCAAATGGTTGCATTCATTCAAAGTTCACACATTCCATTTCACCTTTTGATTACAAAGGAAGATCACATCCTGTCACACACTCCTAACACTGGACAAGTTAAAAGCCACCCCAGACCTTAATTCCTAGAGCCCTTTTGATGTCTTTAAAGCCTTGTTCTTCCTTCTCTATCTCATCTTACTGGTTCAACACCTATTCTTCTCTCAAATGCCTTTGGATAATTAAATCCCTGCATTTAATTAGGAGACTAATTGTATTGATCTTTATGTATCAACTCTTGTCATACCAGACCCTGCCATAGGGGTATGCTGACCTTTAAGAAACCTGTAAATTCTGATGTATGTGAAAACTGTTCTTTGTCTAGCCTTCTATATCAACCCAAACTCATCCCCCAATAAATGAGTTTGTTCGTACCAGACTCCTCCCCGAGTTTCTTTTTACATGGTCTCTTGAACCAGTGAAGGGAACTCGGTAGAGTTTACCTTTCTAGCTGAGAGTCAACCCACGCGAGTGCCAGCAGTGGAGTTTTGCCCCTTATCCAATGGTTTTGTCAGTGTTTCCTTTTTATAAATAAAAATACATGCTGTAGTGTGGTATGGTGTGGTGTGGTTAGATGTGCTTTAATAGTGTGGTTTAATTTGGTGTGCAGGTGTAATAGCATGGAGTTCTGTGCTGTGCTTTGCTAACTGAAACTTCCTACAGTGTTGAATATTGAAGTTGAAATAACCAAGTTAAGGGCCTGGGCAATGTCACACCTGTTTGAACTCACATATTTCCTTCTGTGCAAAGACCTATTTTCTAGCACCTGGTCCCCACCTGCAGGGAGGAAGCTTCCTAAGTCATTAAGCAGGTCTGCAGGTATGTCTTTGTCTCTTTCTCTGTGTGTGTTCCCCTCCCCTCTCAATCTCTCTGTTTCTATCCAATAAATAAATATAAATAGACTAAATGTTTAAAGAAGTATGCTTTTTTCAGAGAAAGAACTGAACTGACACAAACACTTCTAAGAATAGAAAAGTAAGAATTCTTTCAATTGGTTTTAGAAGGGTCATATATCACTGAACAAAATGTAATCAAAAAGGATAACTTCAGGCCAGTTTCATATATGAAAGTAGAAGTATATTCACAAACAACCCATCACAAACCAAACTGAACACTACAACAGTAACAAAAACACTTGCTAATTGCAGTCATGGTGCTACTATATATATGCTTTTTAAAATTTAATTTGATTTTTTATTTATAAAAAGGAAACATTGACTAAACCATAGGATAAGAGGGGTACAACTTCACTTTCCAACTCCAGAACTCTGTATCCCATTCCCTCCCCTGATAGCTTACCTATTCTTTAACCCTCTGGGAGTATAGACCCAGGTCATTGTGGGATGCAGAAGGTAGAAATCTGGCTTCTGTAGTTGCTTCCCCACTGAACATGGGTATTGACAAGTCAATTCATACTCCCAGCCTGTCTTTCTTCTTATTCAATGGGGAAGGGCTCTGGGGAAGCAGAGTTCCAGAACACATTGGTGGGGTTGTCTGTCCAGGGAAATCTGGTCAGCACCCTGCTAGCATCTGGAACCTGGTGGTTAAAATGAGAGTTAACATACAAATTCAAACAAATTGTTGACCAGTCATGGACCTAAAGGTTGGAATAGTACAGGTGAAGAGTTGGGGGGGGGGTCTCTGTTTTGTAGATAGCTAGTAGATATATGTTAGTTATATTCCAAAGGGCCTGTGGCTATACTAGTGGTTTTTTTTTTTCTTTTTTTGCCTGAACCTGAAATCTGATATGCAGATGGATCCTAATTATTGTCTGGGGAGATGATGTCATGGTAGAAGGACCAGAAAGCTGGATCAGGGATGAGAGTAGCTCCCAAATATTGGAAAGGTGTATAAATATTGTGGGTTGTTGCATTTTAAGTCATACATATTATCCTCTGGGTAGCTTTTAGAGCACTCTTTTTCTTCTCTTTCTTTTCCTGATGTCTGCCATGGAGATTTTTGTTATATGTGTGCTATCTAAAGGTTCCCTTAGAGAGACACAAATCCTGTACTTCCTATGCTTTTGATCTCTGTGGTACATTCTTGTGAACTTTGGTTAATTATCACTCCTTCTATCATAACATAAATTTCAGACGGAAGAAATCCTGCTTCCATATATATCTTTGTGAGAACCAGTTTAATGATTACACACACACACACACATGCACACGCACACACAAAGAGGAGTGGGAGATAGAGAAAAAGACAGAGAGATACTTGCAACCCTGATTTACCACTTACTAAGCTTTCCCCCTGCAGGTGGGGACTGGAGACTTGAATCTGGGTCTTTGAGCACTGTAATGTGTGTGATTAACCAGTTGTGTCACTGCCCGGCCCCAAGATAGTTTATTTTTCTTTTGGGTTTTTGACTCCAACTGTCACTGAAGGGCACATGTTGAGTGAAGGGCTGAATTCTAGATGTGTACCTAACATTTCCTCTTTTATAAATCCAATTTTATCTGTCTGAAGATTTAAAAAATCAAAACATTGTCACTATACCTGGTAAAGTTGATTTTAATTCTTAAATATTTATTTATTTCCTTTTTGTTGTCCTTGTCATTTTATTGTTGTAGTTATTATTGTTGTCATTGTTGGATAGGACAAAGAGAAATGGAGAGAGGACGGGAAGACAGAGAGGGGGAGATAAAGAGAGACACCTGCAGACCTGCTTCACTGCTTGTGAAGCCACTCCCCTGCAGGTGGGGAGCCGGGGCTCGAACCGGGATCCTTACGCTGGTCCTTGTGCTTTGCACTGCCTGCACTTAACCCGCTGCGCTACAGCCCAACTCCCTAATTTTAATTCTTTATCTACTGTTTAGTAGTTCCTGTTCTGTGTCTTTTCCTTTTTTTTTTTTTTATGTCCTAAAGCATAAGAAGCCTAATTCTGAAATGAGCTATTCACTCCCTGCTCCTAACTGGCAGAAGCCCACACATATTTTAGTGTTATCTTTGTATCTCATTAATCTTCAACCAAAACATACATGATACCTTTTTCATTTGTGACATTATCTATTTCTGCACTCAAAGTTGCTAACAAAACACTCATAATTTTTCTGAACCCAAGCCAGGAAGTGAAGCATTTCAAGAATGACAACAAAAGCAAAACAAATAAAGCAAAACCAACAATAAAAACTAGAGAAAGGTGGTAGAGCCAAGATGGTGACTTGGAAACAGCAGCTGCCAAGAGCTCCAAACAGAAGCAGCTCACAAACTGGGATTCTGTGGATAGGGTAGGATACTGGGCTTTCTGTAGGAGAGTGAACACAGGCTGGTCAGGGTGATACCAAAATAGAGTCCCATAACTCAGTCTTGGGCTGATAAAGACAGGACAAAAGTACAAACAAAGGAAAATCTTTTTGGCTTGATTATTTCTAAATTCAGCCCTCCCTCACCTCAGAAACAGCCCCCAGGGGCTGGGCAGCCACTTGTAGCAGACTTTCCGCTGAGCTATTTTCTTTACCAAGATTCCTGGCTCACCAGGGGTGTCATTCCAACCCTTTCTCTCTTTGTTTTCCTTTTCTTTCTCTTCCTTCTTTCCTTCCTTCCTTCCTTCCTTCCTTCCTTTCTTTCTTTCTTTCTTTCTTTTTTTCTTTCTTTTTTTTTCCTGTGTCTGGAGCTCTATTTGAGTGACAAAATACCTAAACAATCAGAGCCTGGGCCCTGTCTAGGAAAGTCTACCTGGATTTTTTTTTTTATATACTTTTTATAATTGGCTGTCTTTGTTCAGGCTACCTGCAGCCAATACAGAGCAGTCCAAGCATCAGACTGACTGTTAGGGTTTATTACTTAATCTTATTTTATTATTATTACTATTATTATATACACATGTCCCTTTTCCCTCCTCATTCCTCAGGTTAACCAAAATTAATTGTTGTTGTTGTTTTTTTTTTTTTTTTTAACTGATACATGACTGGGTGTCCTATCCATTGTGAGAGGAACTTATTTCTATCCCTCTTCCCTCTACTTTCCTTTTTTCTATCCTTCTAGCTAATTCAAAATAAATAACTTTTTCCTTTCACTGTTCCTTTTTTTTTTCTTCTTCTTTTTATTTTCTTCTTTTTTGTACTTTCTGAATTCATTGAAAATTATTTGGGAATTATTCTGTGGATGACATCTGATTTGGAGTGAACTCTGTGTGTGTGTGCATGTCTCTCTTTTCTATTTCCCATTCTCCTCTTGATATCCCTAGACTTTTCAGCGGAAAGTAGGTTTACATAATTGCTCTCCATTTTTTCCTTTATTTTTTAAAAATTTCTTTATTGGGGAATTAATGTCTTATATTTGACAGTAGATACAATAGTTTGTACATGCATAACATTTCCCAGTTTTCCATTTAACAATACAACCTTCTTTAGGTCCTCTGTCATCCCTTTTCGACCTGTATCTTTCCCCCCCACCCACCCCAGAGTCTTTTACTTTGGTGCAGTACACCAATTCCAGTTCAGGTTCTACTTGTGTTTTCATTTCTGATCTTGTTTTTCAACTTCTGCCTGAAAGTGAGATCATCCCATATTCATCCTTCTGTTTCTGACTTATTTCACTTAATATGAATTTTTCAAGGGTCATCCAAGATCGGCTAAAAATGGTGAACTCACCATTTTTTATAGCTGAGCAGTATTCCATTGTGTATATATACCACAACTTGCTCAGCCATTCATTGTTGTTTTCGCCGGGCTCTGTTGTTTTTGCCAGGCTGGCTTCACGGGCGGGTAACAGACGACCAGGGACTCATGGCTGGGCTGTAGGCAGTATGTCTTTATTCATGCAGCACAATCTAAGCTGAGCTAAGCTAAACTAAACTAAAGTACCGTAAAACTCACAATGCTGTCTTTATATGTCCTTGCCAAGTAGGGTGCAAACAGGATGTGACATAGAGAGAGTGGAGAGAAAAGTGACTGGTGAAAATCAGAGTGTGACAAGGAGAGGGGGCAGAGCAAAAACATATCATGAACCAGTGGGGATTGAACCAATGCCCTGCAGTGGTTATGTAAATAGAATACAGTGGTTATGTAAATAGAATACAGTAGTTATGTAAATAGAATACAGTGTTAAGCAGGGGGTATTAAACCAATGAAACAGAAGGGGTCTCATGCATACCAACAATTCATCTATTGTTGAACACCTAGGTTGCTTCCATGTTGTGGCTATAACAAATTGTGCTGCTAAGAACATCTGTACACAAATCTTTTTGGATGGGTGTGTTGGGTTCCTTAGGATATATCCCCAAGAGAAGAACTGCAGGATCATAGGGTAGATCCATTTCTGGCCTTGGGAGGGTTCTCCAGTGTGTTCTCCACAGAAGTTGGACCAATTTATACTCCCACAAGCAATGCAGGAGGGTTCCTTTGACCCTACAACCTCTTTAGCATTTGCTGCTGCTACCTTTTATGATGTATGACATTCTCACAGGAGTGAGGCGGTATCTCATTATTATCATTATTTGCATTTTTTCTGACAATCAAATACTTGGAACATTTTTTCATGTTTCTTGGCCTTTTGGATCTCTTCTGTGGTGAATGCTCTGTCCATGTTCTCTCCCCATTTTTGGATGAGGTTATTTGTTTTCTTGTTATGTTTGGCAAGCTCTTTATGTATTTTGGTTATTAGCTGCTTGTTTGATGTATGGTATGTAAAGATCTTCTCCCATTCTGTGAGACGTTTGTTTGGGTAGTGATTTCTTTTGCTGTGCAGAAGCTTTTTAATTTGATGTAGTCCCATAGGTTTATACTTGCCTTAATTTTCTTTGCAACTGGATTTATTTCATTGATGATGTCTTAAAAATTTATGCGGAAAAGAGTTTTGTTAATATTTTCCTCTAAGTATCTAGTAGTTTCTGGTCTAACAACCAAGTCCTTGATCCACTTGGAATTTACTTTTGTATTTGGCAAAATATAGTAGTTCATTTTTATTCTTTTGCATGTTTCAACCCATTTTTTTCCAACACCATTTGTTGAAGAGACTCTGCTTTCCCCATTTAATAGTCTTGGCACCTTTGTCAAAGATTAGATGTCCATAGGTGTGGGGGCTCACTTCTGGGCTCTAAATCTATTCCACTGGTCAGTGTGTCTATTCAAGTCCCAGTATCAAGCAGTATTGATGACAATGGCCCTAATATACAATTTGAGATCTGGGAGTGTGATGCGTCTGGTTCTGTTCTTTCTTCTCAAGATTGTTTTGGCAACTCTAGGTCATTTCTGGTCCCAGATAAACCTTTGTAGCATTTATTCTATTCTTCTAAGAAATGTGGTTGGGATCTTGATAGGGATAGCATTCAATTTGTATATGCCTCTGGGTAGTACATTCATTTTGATGATGTTAATTCTTCTAACCTATGAACATGGAATATCTTTCCACTTCTTTGTGTCTTTTTCAATTTCCTTGAGTAGTGACTCATAGTTTTCAGTACGCAAGTCTTTCACTTCTTTGGTTAGGTTTATTCCTAGATATTTTATTGTTTTTGTTGATATAGTAAAAGGAATTGATTTCTGGATTTCAACTTCTTCTAACTTAGTGTTTGCATAAAGGTATGCCACTGACTTTTGAATGTTAATTTTGAAGCTTGACACCTTACTGTATTGCCTGATGATTTCCAAAAGCTTCTTGCTGGATTTTTTAGCTTTTCTATGTATACTATCATGTCATCTGCAAATAGGGAGAGCTTGACTTCTTCTCTTCCAATCTGTATGCCTTTAGTTCCTTGCTCCTGCCTGATTGCTATGGTAAGAACTTCCAACACTATTTTAAATAGTAAATGGTGAGTGGGCAGCCCTGTATAGTACCCATTATGAGGGGAAATGCTTCTAGCTTTTTTTTTTTCTCTCTAGTTTCTTTTTTTTTATTGATTTTTTTTTTCTTTTCTTTCTATATATTTTTTTAATATTTATTTTTTGGATAAGGTCAGCCAGAAATCAAGAGGGATGGGGGTGATAGAGAGGGAGAGAGACTCCTTCAGCACCGCTTTACCACTTGCAAAGCTTTCCCCTGCAAGTGGGGACCAGGGGTTCGAACCTGCATCCTTGTGCATTGTAATACATGTGCTCAACCAGGTGTGCCACCACCTAGCCCTGTTTCTCCAGTTTCTATTGCCACTGTGCTCATGGTCATGAGATTTGCTTGAGAAGCTGGGGAACCTTGGGCAGATTAATTAAATCCTCTGTTCTTTGGGTTTTTCATATCAAAATGTGTTAATGCAGGCTGATTCAAGATGTGCCAATGTGACATGCTGATAAAATAGTATTATATTATGCTATTATAATATACTAGTATTATGCAATGCACTATATGTAATAATAATATAAGTTTTATTAATAATAATTAATGATTTATTGGTATTATAGTGGAGCTATATGATTTTACTGGGTCCATGCTGATATTTTTATGTACAGATATAGAAACTGAAAGTGAGAGAGAGAGAGAGAGAGATAACAGAGTACCAGAGTTTTTCCTGACTCTAGAATCTCCCCTATGCTGCTACAGTATAAACATGAGTCATATACACGGTAAGAGTACTCTCTACATAATGAGTTATATCCTAGGCTCCATAGTGGCATAGGGATACAATTTGAATTAAAAAAATAAATAAAGTGGCCCAGGAGGATGCACTGTGGAGTTTCATGCTCACATTTCTGAGTTCAGTGACAGCATAGCATTTACCAGAGTAAGGATTTAGTTCCCTCTCTTGTTAATGCATTTTTAAGAAGAATGTTTTTTAAATGAAGAAGCAGAAGAGTCAGTGAATGAATGCTACCCTGGACCTCCCTTTCTCTTAAAATGAGCAATTTTCTCTGACCCTCCTTTGCTCTTCCAGAAAGCAGGAAAGAATCTCTGTGAGAAAGATACAGATTCTTGCAAAGATAGAAAGACATCCATATAGCCATAGATAGGGATAAGAAACTGAAAATGAGCTTGAATTTGTTTCATTAGTGACCAAACAGCTTAAAATATTTCTTAGCCAAGTCTGTTGTTTATGGACTTCCTGCTTCTTTATTAAACTCAAGTTGTAGAAAGTGGTTGTTTGGGTCATTTGCTGTTCCCAGGTGGATCATAGCACATCTTTGTGCATGAAATTTAATTTGGCCTTTTGTTAATTTTTTAAAAGTTATTTTCTCTTTTGATGCCCCTGTTGCTTTTTTATTGTTTTTGTAGTTTTTGGTTAATTTTTTATGTGTCAGTTTAGTTATTTTCCACCTCTAAGGATCTAAAAGGAAAGGTATGCCCACAAAGCTGTGATGATAGTAATATTACTTCTTATTTAAGTTTAAAGATAAAACTTACAAATATTTAAAATGTCACAAAAATCTACCTATAGAAAATTTTGCATATATTCAAAGAGGCTATATTTACAGTTCACACAGTAATTTCACTTGATTTTTCTATGCATTTTGAAAATGTGTTAGTTGATGTTGCTGCATGTTAAAAAGGTATGTTGACATTAATAAAGACATTAGGCTCACAATTTTTCCAAATTTAATGGTGTAATGATGTGAATTTTCACATAAATTTATAGGCTAATTTTTAACAAAGGAGTTTGGATAAGTACAAATATCTTGAATATTTATGAAAAGCAGCTCAACAATTTTATGTCTCTACTATTGAACTATACATTAAATATCATAAAAACTCAATAATGGTTTATATAAATGGATGCCTTGCAACTCGGGAATGTATTTCAGTAACAAGAGACACAAAGAAATGTTACATAATGTAAGAGCAAGACACTCATATTCGTGTATAAAACATAACAAAAGAAGATAAATATTAACAAGTACTTTTATGCCCCACAATAACATCTCCATGAAACTAGTGGTGATAAAAAGAAAACGAGTTATTTTTCTGCATTTACATTTCATTTTGGATTTAGTGAGAGTAAAAATGCAAGAAAAATATCTTTGTCTTATGCTGTAAGCTTTCAGAAAAGCATTTGAAAGGGATTTCAGTACTGGAGCAGATGATGCATGGTCCAAGACCCGTACCGCGCGCCAGAGAAATGTCTGGCAAAATGAGGGCATCTCAGTCCTTTGCTTGGGCCTGACAAAGGTTGATGGACTGCTTGTTAGTAGTATGTGTGTACTCCCTACGTACAGGTTTGGTACTTAGAAGATACATTCATCTTAGTAGTTTATTGAAGTGACTTGTCCCTTTCAGGTAGTGACATCTTCCCTGAATTTTTTGTACAGAAAAGACTGGCTATTAGACTTATGACTTTATATCTTGACACGTCCGATTTGGAGTGAATTAATAGGGAAACTATTTGTCAACATGGTGGACAAGAAGGAAGTGAGTGACAGTAGTTAGTCTTTGTGAGATTTATTGTATGCTAGTTACCATTATTTAAAAAAGTTGTTGCATCTATTATTTAATTATAATCTTTCATTGCATATAAGAATCAATTATCTCTTTAAGATAGCTAATAATTTAAAACTTATTAAAATTATCATCTACAAATGTAAGTCATCTTTAGCCAATTAAAGGTGACATGCTGTTTTTGTTGTTTTGTCATTGCCAGGGCTTCACTAATCCATGATGACTTTTCTGAGAGAGAGAGACAGAGACAGAAAGAGAGAGCATAAAAGAGACCACTGAACTGAAGCTTCCACCAGTGCAGTAGAGATCAGACTTGACCACGGATGCACACATTTCAAAGCAGCATACTATCCAAATATGCTCTTTTGTCAGACAGAGGTACTATTTTTTAAGCAATGTTTTCATTGGGGGCAATTTTTTTTTGTCAATTGTTGTCTATAAGGTAAAATTTCACTCTTCCCAAAATATATGCCAACATACCTCATTTACCTCCAAAAATGTCATCTACCTCCACCATAGTGGCACAGTGATTCCCACCCTTTCATTTGTTTAGAATTTTAAAAAATATTTATTAACAAGAGAGAGAGAACACAAACAAGAGCATCACTCTGGCATACTTGATGCTGAATTCGGTATTGTTAACAAGGTAGATTAAATATCATTAAGAAACATTTTATGTTTTGAATTTATACATCATATCAAAGCAATTACAAAAAAAAAAAGCATGAAGTTTGTATACCACAACAAACTGAATGTAAAAGAATGTACATATGAAAGACCAGACAATGTGGATGGAAAATGTCAACTTCCAGATCCCACATAGATCTTGGAGAAATGGGCATTGATTAGACTCTCCCAACTCCTTCTTGTTATCTGAGTTCTGTGTGAGGGCTCTGAACACCAAGTGCATCAGGACCAGGAGAGAGAAGAGGAAAAAATGAAGGATTATATTCAGAAGTAATAGGCATAGGTGTGACTTAGAAAAGAAGAGAAGGCAGGACCATTGGAAAAATGGACAAGAAACTGCAAATAACAATAGGATTAATTATTTTTCCTAGGTAAAATAAATATATTGGAGGCTGGGGAGACAGCATAGTAGTTCTGCAAAAAGCTTTCATGCCTGAGGCTCTAAGGTCCCAGGTTTAATCCCCAACACCACCATCAAGCCAGAGCTGAGCAGTACTATCTATCTATCTATCTAATCTATTATCTATCTATTTTATATATATCATCTATCTATATCTATCTGTCTGGGTCTCTTTCATTAAAATAAATTAAACAAATATAGTATTTAAAAAAAATAAAAAGACTTTGTGGGGTTGCAGCTGCTTGGCACAGGTTTAAAATGATTACGGTTTCTTACATGGCAGTACAGTAGTACAGAAAGGTGTATTTTAGGTACAGGTACAGCAGGATAGGCAGTTATCAGCAGAGTAGACCAGGCCCATGAAAGCATGTTACCAAAGTTCAGCTTCACTTGTTGTCTCCTGGGATAGACCATTATCTTTCATAGCTTAATTTCTTGACAAATTCAGTGCCTTTTTTCAGTGAGACTTGTTGATTATTAAATGCTTTTAAAAACGGAAAGTGGGTGGGAAATTCACTATGACTAAGTTGTATCTGTATCCTTCAACAGTAAGATATTAAGAAACTTTACAATACTACAATAAAAATCTTAATTCACTATGACTGAGTAGTGGCATACCAGGTTGAGTATACAGGTTATTAAGCACAAGGACCCAAGTTCAACCCTCCAATCCTCGCCTGCATGGGGGGATATTTCATAAGCAATGAAGCAGTGCTGCAGGTGTCTCTCTCCCTCTCTCTGCAGGTGTCTTCCTCTTTCCCACATCCCTCTCAATTTCTCACTAAATGTAAAGTTCATTTCAGCTACAGAATCCTTTTTTTTTCCTTGGGAAAGCATCTTTATGAGTCATACTGATGAGGATATTATGAACTTACCTGGCAATTGCAGTGCTTCCAGTCAACTTCAAGAAGCTCACCCCCATCCTACCTGGCATGTGTGAACTAACCCTGGCAAATCCACATTTGATATTTGCTAGGAAACCACTTCAATTTTTATTAATTACAGTGGATACAAGAAAAAATTTCAGTTTTGTGATAACCCTTTTACTTTAAGGCGCTGTCTTATAAATGAAATAAATATACATGGGTTATTTGTTAAGTATGACTAAAGAAGCAGAGCTATTCATTATTATCCTGTGAAAGGATGTTCAAACAGAAGCAGGAGCATACTCTTTGAGAACATCATATCTATAGTGGGCAAATGATGGTATTTGTTGTCTTCAAATGATGTCTATCTGTTGTCTTCATCTTAAGAGAACCAAGTGAGTTCTCTTTTATTGCTACATAGTGGCATTGACTCAAATTTTTGAATGTTCCAAAAAGAAATGTTAATCATACTCACTATGTAGCAATAAAATTTGAACTGAAAAGTAAAACAAGTATCAGTAAAAGAAGGTATCATTAGTTTTAGTGGTTTGTGGAAAAACACCATGTCTGAAATCAGAATTTGTGAATTATCAATAACATTCTTAACTGACTTTCCATTTTTATTTCTTATTTGTGAAATTCAGAGTAATTATAGTATATTTTATTCAGATTCATGTGAAGATCAAATATTAAACTCTGTCAGCATAAAAGGCAGTGATGATATATATATACTACCGTGAATCATTATCCTCTTTAATGAATTATAAATATCTACAAAACTCAGTGAACATGGATGAAAAAGAAAGTTTTGGGGAGATTTTAAGAAAGAAATAACATGATGTTGCTATATTCTTGGATGGAAGAGTTTTCAGAGAGCTGGAAATCCCAAGTTAATTACTTTTATGTACCAAGTTCAAAGCTTTGAATGAATGACCATGAGCTAACAGAGTATCGAATCTGACTATGATGAAATGCCAGATAAGGCATGGAGAGTAGATAGTTAACCATATGTATGGTGACTCACTTAACATAATCAATAAATCAGCTTTCAGCAACAATATATAGAAACATTTCTATGTAGTCTCTTAAGGAAATCCAGGTGAGGACTCTGAGTAAAATCTATAAATTAACTGCTTTACAAATAATCTGACATAGGATATATGGCCATGGTAATTTAGTTTTCTTAAGCCAACAGAAGGATAGATACTCTATGCTGTAAATTTTCACATGAAGATGTTGAGATATACATTGTAAATGAGGCATCATTTTAACTCAGCATCATAATGATTGTATACTCAAAAGGTGAAAAACAGATGTGTCCTCTAGGAAGCAAAAATATTCAATAGAAACAATAGAGCAGAGAAAATTATTAGATGTAGAGCATAAAAGCACATGAAAAATATTATTTCTCATAAATAGTATTAGCAAGAAGTTGATATCATCTATATTTTTTGAAAAAATAATGGAAAATCTGGGGGGTGTCTATTAGCTTGGTGCATTTGATGAAAGAATATGATCACTTTCTTTATAATAACTCTTGGAGTTCATAATAATAAACCTTGTGTTTATAAAATACATTTACACTCATTGGTTTCCAAAGTACTTCTTCAAGCCTGGCAGGAGACTGTTTCCATTTTATAATAGATTAAGTGATTTGTCAGGTTACATGGTTGAGACTTGAGGCAAAACATTTTGTTGTTTTTACCAGAGCACTGCTCAACTCTGCCTGATGGTGGTGAAGGGATTCCAACCTGGGATCCTTCATGCCTCAGGCATGAAAATCTTTTTGCATAACCATTATACTATCTCCCCTGTGAGGCTATGTGTAAGCTTGATACAGCTTAGGGAGAACTCCCCCCATCCTTGGATGGAGGTCTGAGAAGATACCCTCTTGTTAGTCTCTCTCAACTGAGGTGAGCAAAGGGGAGAAACCGTCTTTCAGACTAAGTTCTCCCTTTCTTGACTCTCAAGCCCACAGAAACCTCAATACCCCTTTCCATTAACTGCAGGCCACATGGCCGCTTACTTTAAAATTCACTTACTCAAAGTTCACCTCACCTTCTGATCACAGAGGAGAACACACCTTATCACACACTCCATCATACACCTCAGAACCCAGACAAGAGAAATTCCAAAGTATATGGCCTTTTGATATCCATCTTCTCTCTGTCTCACCTTACTGGTTTAACCCCTATGCTTCTCTCAAATACCTTTGGATAATTAAGTTGCTTTCATCATAGAGAATAACTGTCTTGTATCTCATCAATCCCTGTCATAACAGCCCCCTCCCATAGGGGCAAGCTTACCTTTAAGAAACCTGTAATTTCATAATTTCTGACATGTTTGAAATATGTTCTTTGTCTGGCTTTCTATTTAAACTCATGTCCACCTGCCAATAAATGAGATCTGAGCACGCTTCAGTATCCCCGGTGTCTTTGCTTCATTTCATCCCTTGAGTGAGCGAGAGAGAACCGGTCACTTGCCTTCCTGCTGGAGATCACCCCAGCAGAAAGCCGATACTCCCCAGCCCAAGACAAAATCTTTTTAATGCAAATGACTTATCCCTAGCTCTGCACTTTCTGGATGCTATCAATAAATTCTTGCAATATCTTCGTTCTTTTATCTATTATTATTATTTTATTTTTATTTATAAAAGGAAACACTGCCAAGACCATAGGATAAGAGGGGTACAATTACACATAGTTATAACCACCAAGTTCCCTATCCCATACCCTCCCCTGATAGCTTTCCTATTCTTTAACCCTCTGGGAATATGGACCCAAGATTTCCCCATATTTAGGAGCTACTCTCTTCCCTGATGTAGCTTTCTAGCCCTTTTTCCAGCCATGACATCTCCCCAGACAGTAACTTGGATCCACCTGCATATCAGATGGCAAGCTCAGGCCAAAACTAGTAAAGTCATGGGCCCTTTGGAATATACCTAAAATAGACCTACTAGCTATTTCCAAAACAGAGATTACAAATCTTCATCTGCAATATTCAAGCCTTTAGGTTCATAATTAGTCAACAATTTGTTCATATGTATATATTAACTCTTTTTTTCATCCACCAGGTTCCAGATGCTACCATGATGCCAGCCGGACTTTCCTGGGCAGATAACCCCATCAATGTATTCTTATAGCTTTAGCACTCTTCCATAGAATCAACAAAACTTTGGGAACTTTGGGGCTTTTCCTGAAATTCTGGTTAAGTCTACATGAAATATTTGGTCACTAGACCAGTGCTTTTCAGTGACAACAGGGTCTACAATATCTTTGGAAGGAAATGCATTTGTTCAAAAAAAAAAAAAAAGGAGACAGGAAGATAAAACTTTCTCTGCTTGTTTTCAAACAAATATTAGAAACTGAAACAGAAACTTCTATTTGCTTGTATGCTGGACGCTGGACTTCCCTCTAAAGGAAATATGTTACCCAAATATTTTTCACAAACTTTAGTATCTCCGCACAAAATCAGCAGGTGGAAAGATGAAAAACCAGCAAACAACAGGAAACCTTAAAGACTGTACCAAAAAAAAAAATCAGTGAAGAAAATAAGTGGAACTACCCAATGTCTTTACTTAAGGTTAATATATATATATATATATATATATATATATATATATATATATATATATGTATCCTACACTGACGATTAAGAATTTCAGAAACAGATACTTGCCAGTAACAAATCTGAAGATGAGAGAAGAGAGTTAGAATGCCTGTGATAATTTTGGATTACTAGAAAGTAAGTTTCGTAGCTGTTCTCTGAACGAAAATTTCTGTTTGGTAAATTCTGGGTTATTGTTCCAGTGACTTTAAATGGTAATTGATAGATTTCATTTTTGAAAATTTAACAAAATATCAAAGTGTACCCTTGTCCTTTGACTGTAAAGTTACTGGATAATGTGATTTCTAGGAGACTTCTAATAGTGTCAGACAAATATTAACTATCAAGAGAATTACAGTATCTTTAATGTATTGCTAATGGGATATTACTTTAGTAAATATATCTTTTGAATACAAAGAATTTTATCTAACACTACCGTGAAATCCAGAATATATTGTGCTACTTATTTACTGATTTATTTTAAAATATTTTGTTTTGTTACTGGTGTAATGTTGCTAACAAAATTAGAACATTTCACTGTTATGTTATGTATGTGCATGACATGACTGGATCCATCATTAAATTCCTGTGTTCCCCCTCCTTCTCATTTCTTAAAAATTATTTTTATTGTAAAATTTATTTTTATTGTTTTTATTTATTTACTGGGTAGAGGCAGCCAGTTGAGAGGGCATAGAGTGATAGAGAGAGAGAGACAGAGAGGCACCTGCAGCATTACTTTACTACTTGGAAAGCACCCCAACTCCCCACAAGTGGGAACTTGGGGCTCAAACGTAGGTCCTTTCACATTGTAAAATTTGCACTTAACCAGGTGCAAAATTTGCCACCACCAGTCCCTTCTCATAACCTCAGTAGTTCTCACAATTTCTAAGAGATAATTTGGTTACTACCTGTTGTGAGTTTGTTTGCTTTAGTTACCTATATTCCACACATGAGTAAAACTATGTGGTTGATGTCTAGGATCTCTTTATTTCACTTAGCAAAATCACCTCCAGTTTTACTTGCTTTTGTCCCAAACAATAATAATAACTTTAAAATATATATCATTTTATTAATAATTTAATAATAATTTTCAAAATTATAAGACCGCAGGCATATAGTTTCACATTCCACTCACCACTAAACTTCTGTGATCTGACTCCCTCTGATCACCACCATAGTTCTCACAAAGTCCAAGAGATTGTTTAGACATTTTCTTTTCTTAAAGTTTATGTGTTTTAATTCTTTAAATTCCACAAATGTGTGGAAACCACCTTATAGTTGTCTTTTCACCTAGTTCACTGAGCACAATCGTCTCGGTTCTATCCATCTTTACCCAAATTATGCAGTATCATTTTTTTTAAGTTTCAGAGTTATATTCCATTGACTATGTATCCCATAACTTTGTTATCCAGTAATCCATTGGTGGGCATTTGCATTCCTTCCATACCTTGGCTATTGTAAATAATGTCATCATGAATATAGTGGTATTTCTGTCTCTTCAAACTAGTATTTTTTTTTCCATGCCTTTTGGATACATATGACTTACAGATATGAAAAAAACAACCAAACAAACAAACAAAAAAAAAAAACCCCTCCATTCATTTGTCAAATAAATGCAAATAAGGGCTGGGAAGACATCATAATGGTTATACAAAAGACTTTCATATGAAAGTCTCTGTGGTCTCAGGCTCAATACCCATCCCCACCATAAGCCAGAGCTGAGCAGTGATACGGTCTTTCTCTGTGTCTCTGTATCTCTATTTTTTCATTAAAAATAAATTATTATATACATATATATGAAATGAAAATTAAAACTACATTGAGATTCCATCTCATAATTCTGAGAAATGCCTACACCACAGATTAAGAAATCATACCTTGTTTTATTTAAAGCATAGAGGATATAATTTATTTTCCAAAAATTTAAAGCAAACAAGTTTTTCAGGGCTAACATCGATCAAACTGTATTTTACTAGAGGAAAAGTGAACAAAATGAGGTGATATAGCTCAGTTCTTAGGAGTAATAGGAAGAATAAAACTCTATGACGATTTTAACAAGGAGTCATGGCCTAATTAATTCAAGCACACAGAAATCAGGAAAGGGGACCTGGTATAAGAGCACATGTATAGTGACCTAGGTTCAAGCCCCTGAACCCCACCTGCAAAGGGAAAGCTTCACAAATGGTGAAGCAGTGTTGCAGGTGTCTCTCTTCTTCTTTTTCCATTTTCCCTTTCCGTTTTTATTTATATTCATCTCAAATAAATAAATGAATAAATAAGTAAATAGACAAATAAAGGACCTGGCAACCGCATGGGTTTGAAGCCCTGGCCCTTGCTCTCTGTAATAAGTGTATTCAACCAGGTGCATAACCACCCAGTTCCTAGTAAATAAAATATTTTTTAAAAGAAAAGAAAAAGAAAGTCAGGCAGTCAGTAACGCCAGGATTGTCTGCATTGTTTTCGTATGCTATTAGAGCAAGTCTGTATCAAAGGCAGACAAATATGGTATAGAATTTCTATCAGAGAACCTGAGAGGTATTACTTTCTGGGTTGATGCAAATGGACCTGGGCCTGTGCCCTTACTGAACTCAAGCAATCAGGGAAGTAGGTTAATCTCAGTAAGAAAAAGAAATCAGTCACACAATTAGTGATATGGTTTAATAATTTCTAAAGTTCTCAAACAACCTAAGTCTGCAATTCTAATTGCAGATAAGTGTTTTCAGCCTCAGCCTAAACAGGAAGTCTTACTTGCAGTTTCCTGTTGGTTTAATTTGCTAAGTATTGGGTGTCCTAAATAACTGTCAGCCACATCGTCATGCAAAGCATATGCATGACATCTAACTATCATCTAACTAGCCTCACAAAAGCCTACTCTTTTTATTTTAAATTTTTATAAGTGATTTAATAATTACTGACAAGATTATGGGGTAAGAGGGGTACAATTCCACAAAATTCCCACCTCCAGAGTTCCACATTCCATTCCCTACATTAGGAGCCTCCCTATTCTTTATTCCTCTGGTGTATGGACCAAAGATCTTTATGAGGTGCAGAAGCTGGGAGGTCTGGCATCTGTAATTGCTTCTCTGCTGGACATTGGTGTTGACAGGTTGATCCATACCCCCATCCTGTTTCTAACATTCCCTAGTGGGGTAAGGGTCTGTGGAGGAGGGGTTCCAGAACACACTGGTAAGATAGGATGCCCAGGGAAGTTAGGTTGGCATCATGGTAGCATCTGCAATTTGGTGGTTGAAAAGTATTAAGATATAAAGCAGAACAAATTGTTTAGTAAGCAGGAACACAAAGATAAGAATATAGCAGATGAAGTTTGGGGTCTTCGTGTTGGACAAGGCAGTAGGCCTATTTTAGGTATTTTCTGAAGGGTCCATGACTTTACTAGTATTTTCCTGAGCCTGTTAGCTAACATGCAGGAGGGCTGAACGTATTATCTGGGAAGATGATGTCAGAGTTGTAAATAGGACTAGAAAGCTAGATCAGGGCAGAGAGTAGCTCCCAAATATGGTAAAAGTATATGAACACCATTAACTGTAAACCCCATCAATCTGACCTAGGGCCCTTGTCTATCCATACTTAGCACAGGAGCCTGTGTAA
Organism: Erinaceus europaeus; assembly: GCF_950295315.1. Lineage (NCBI taxonomy): Eukaryota > Metazoa > Chordata > Mammalia > Eulipotyphla > Erinaceidae > Erinaceus > Erinaceus europaeus. The sequence goes on from NC_080175.1 coordinate 38,012,341, forward strand.
CCTTTGCATCCCTGATGGTCTGAAGTCACATTACATGGTCATAGCTAGGAACATTCTAGGTTGCATTCATTTCAGAATCAGTCCTTCTCAAGTACAAAAGCCTACTCTTTTCTTCATTTTGCAAGTAATTTTTGTCTAGTATACTGACATAAATTTATTTAATTATTTTAAACCAGAACACTGTTCAGCTCTGGCTTATGGTGGAGTGGGGCATTGAACCTGGGACTTGACTGAGCCTCAGGCATAAGAGCATGTTTGCAAAACCAAAATGCTATCTACCTCCATGTTTAATTTTTTTAAATTATTTTTTTATTTAAGAAAGGATAAATTAACAAAACCATAGGGTAGGAGGGGTACAACTCCACACAATTCCCACAACCCAATTTCCATATCCCATCCCCTCCCCTAATAGCTTTCCCATTCTCTATCCCTCTGGGAGCATGAACCCAGGGTCATTGTGGGTTGCAGAAGGTAGAAGGTCTGGCTTCTGTAATTGCTTCCCCGCTGAACATGGGCATTGACTGGTCGGTCCATACTCCCAATCTGCCTCTCTCTTTCCCTAGTAGGATGGGTCTCTGGGGAAGCAGAGCTCCAGGACACATTGGTGGGGTCTTCAGTCCAGGGAAGCCTGGCCAGCATCCTGATGGCATCTGGAACCTGGTGGCTGAAAAGAGAGTTAACATACAAAGCCAAACAAATTGTTGAGCAATCATGGACCCAAACTCTAGTGTAGTTTAAAAAACTTTCAGACACACTTTATTTTATGTTTTTTTTAACATTATTTTATTTAATACTATGAAAGGTGAACCATCTGGGATGGAATTAGAGAATACTATGAAAGGAAAGGTCTTACCTGAGTAATGAAGCTGAAGGGTTGTCATTCCACATGTGAAGTCTCTGGACAAAGTCTGAGCTGAAGCATGTTGAGGTGGCAATAGTTGCATTGATTAGATTGCAATTGACAGATGTAATATTATCTGATATGGATTGGGAGAGGCATCTGGGAAATTGGGCCCTATCCTAAGGTTCCAGGACTGGGGGAAATATAGGCTCTATAGTGGAGATGTGAGGTTCCTGCTGTATTAGGGCTCAAAAAGACAATGGATAGTTAATGTTATCATCACATTATTTAGTAATTGGGTTAACTTTGAAAAGTCCTTTTGTTAGGGTTTGCTGTATAGTACCCAGTATCTTGTATATAGCTGTGCCATTGGTTGCTTCTGATATACTTGGTCTAGGCTTTTGAGAGAGTCTGCATATCAAATACACAGCCTATGTATTAAAAAGACTCAGTCTGTGTTTTACAAACTTCGAGACATACAATTAATTTTCCCCCTCTCACATTAATTAACTAGTGATTTATATGGCTACACTTTACTAGGAGTGTACATAAACACCATTCCTACCAACCAAAAGACTGTGACCCATCCCTCCCACCTACTCCCACCCCCCACTGGCCCAGGAAGCTGCATGTCTACCCCTCACCACAGGGTTTTTACTTTGGTGCCCTACTTACAATTTGGTCAGGTCCTGCTTTTAGTTTCCCTTTCAGATCTTCTTACTCAACTTCTATTGATGAGTGGGATCATCCATACTCATCTTTATCTTTCTGACTTAGCTCACTTAACATAATTCCTTCTAGCTCTGTCCAAGATGGGTAAGAGAAGGTGTTTTCATTGTTCTTGATAGCTATACAGTATTCCATTGTGTATATATACCACAGCTTTCTCAGCCACTCATGTGTTGTTGGGCACCTGGGTTGCTTCCAGGTTTTAGCTATTAGGAATTGTGCTTCTATGAACGAACATAAGAGTACACACCTCTTTTTGGTTGGGTGTTACGGAGTCCTTGGGATATAACCCCAAGAGAGGAATTACTGGGTCATATGGAAAGTCCATGTCTAGCCTTGTGAGAGTTTTCCAGACTGCTCTCCCCAGAGGCTGGACCAATTTACATTCCCAACAGCAGTGCAAAAGGGTCCTTCTGTCCCCATAGCCTCTCCAGCATTTGTTGCGGCATCCTTTTTGATGTATGCCATTCTTACAGGAGTGAGGTGTTATGTCAATGTTGTCTTAATTTGCATTTCTCTGACAATCAGTGACCTAGAGCAGTTTTTCATATGTTTGTTAGCCTTTTGGATCTCCTTTGAGGTGAATGAGGCTGGTACTTAGAAAGTTATAAAAAGACTTTTAATAGTTACATTTCTATTCTATTGCCTGTTGTTGCAAAATTGTGCAGATGTGGTTGAACATTTGCAGGGACCACAAACCACTATATTTTCATGTAAGTATTATTTACATATCCCCACCATGCTACCCCCTCAGGGTATCGCCCTTTTTCACTAGCTAAAACCCTAGCAACCATTGTTACAGAAGCTTTCTACCTTCCAAGAGTGCCTTGTTTTCTCTACCCACAATCAATTTTGTCATGACTTGTCACTTCTGGAATTTTTTTATAAAAGTCACTTCTGTTTTTGCTCTTTTCCCCCTCTCTCTCTCTAAATCTTCCACGTCCCAACCTGGAGAAGGTCTGGCATACATAAAGGAAGGTGGCCATTTTGCTAGCTCCACATAGCCTAACCCCACTGTGCTCACATCTGACTCTGGAATTTCCACATCAATAAAGAATTGTATTACCACGTCTCTCTTTCCGGCAAAGCTAACCGGATATTTTGGCACCCAACGTGGGGTCTAACCCAGATTAGTATATGCCATTTGGCTTTCTACAGCCTCGTGTTTAATGAAGGCATTACAGTTCCTTTTCTCCGTCTTCTTATTTTTCTGAGACCCCTCCGCCATGGGCGACCTTCCTCCTTATGAAGAGGTTTCCCAAACCCTCTACTCCTTTTTCATGAGACAGGTTTTCTGTCTCTGGGTCATTTCGCTCTGGGCCGCACCTTAGATCTTCTTGACCATGGTCGCAACTTTTAAGAGATATGCAAGGTCCCCTCCCAAAAGGCTAAGGGAACTTGAGGCTGCGACTCAAGATTTAAGGGAACAGGCCATTCTGCTTTCCCAGGACCATACATACTTTCTAGAGAAAGTAAAGTCTGCCCCGATCTTGACCCACCCTAAGTCCTCTACGTTTCACCCAGAGGCTTCCATTTCAACAGACCAGCTAACAGTATTAAGACACGACTTGTTGGGTGTCAGGTGGTAGCCCAGCATGTTAAGCGCACATGGCACAAAGTACAAAGACGGGCAGAAGGATCCCAGTTCCAGCCCCCTGGCTCCCCACCTGCAGAGGTGTCATTTCACCAGCAGTGAAGCAGGCCTGCAGGTGTCTACCTTTCTCTCCTCCTCTTTGTTTTCTCCTCCTCTCTCCATTTCTCTCTATCCTATCTGTTGTGCCCAGAAGTTCGAGTCACAGTCTCACACAAGGAAGACCAGAATCACATGCAATAGCAAAAGACTTTATAAGCAAGCTTAAGTTTGGGCCTCAGACACCCTTCCACACAAGAGGAGAGTTTGTGCGGACCACCTGGCAATGTTCTTGCTCTCCACTTTTTATAGTACACGGAGCAAAAGCAGTTGGTTACAGTTTAATGGCTGTAACAACTAACCATTGGTTTCAGTTTAACAACCTCTAAAAGGTAACAGTTGGCTTCAGTGTAACAGTCTCTAACAAGTAACAGTTGGTTTCAGTTTAACGGTTTCTAACCTCCATATTTCCAACAACAACAACATCAATAACAATAATAAAACAACAAGGGCAAAAAAGGGAAATAAATAAATATAAAAAACTGTAAAAAAAAAAAGACATGACTTGTCTGAAAATAAAAGAAACAAAAGCTATATGAACACTTTTACTCAATGTCGATTCCCTAGAATACTAATATAGCTGTTTCTCTTTATCACTGCAAGTTTTTACACTTGGACAATTGGGTTTTACTTCAAGTATTTTGCTTAAAGCTACTTTCAGCTAAGCTGCTTGCAGAGCTGAGTGGAGAAATGCCGCAGGGCAGCTTCTGCTGGAAACCTTGTTTCTACTCTGCTTACGAATCAGCACCTTGTTACCTGCCTCTCTAAATATAAATGCATACCCTTATTGATTTCCCCTTCTCTCCTTTGTCCTATTTGAATTCACCATAAATGTAACCCATGTTTTTAACATCTGGCCCTTTGTTGATTAAAGTATCAGCTCATATGGTGTACACACACACTTACAGCCATCCACATGTGTTCTCCATCTTACTGTCTTGCCCTTGGACCTTAAATCAACATTCAAGGTCTTCAACTTAACCCTAGTCTAAAGGCCTGAACTATATCTCTAGACACCATCTTCTTTATTCTCTTCCTTTTTGCCTGCCCACCTTCCTGTTTCTTGTCTTTGTGCTTTCTTGCTATCCTATTTTGCTTTCTGCTCACTTTCATCTCTCTTCCTTTCCCCCTTCCTTTCATATTAAAAAAAAAAAAAACTCAACTCACATGGACCACTGTTATACAGGAAGTGTGGTTTTCCTCTGTGTTTGCTAGAATTGGTTTATACTGTTGTATATAACCCCCAATCAAAATTAATTGTCAGGGTAAAGGATAAGGAGTCTAAGCAAGGTATTTACTTTTGCAAAAGGATGTGTAGACGACAGTGATAGTCAGGCATAATCTCAACCCCCTTGCCCTTCTCCCTTCTTTTACATCTGATGCGCAACTTCCCCCTTCACCTGCAGGCCAGGCTTCAGAGCTCACAATCTTCCTATTGTCTAAATAAGGAGAGAATCTGAGGTTCTTCATTGGAGGATTAGCAAGCACTGTAATAAATATTATCTGAACCTAAAGAATGCATAAATAGTGAGCACAGGTGGTTATAGTTAATGATTTATAAATATGTTTTCTACTAAACTGTTGTTATATTCATGTTCCATTGAAGAGAAGATCTAGCCATTCTTACGATATTGGCTCATGAAAGCTGATTACTAAATACTACACAGTGTGTCACTCAATTGTCAGCACAATTTTCATCTCAAAATTCAATGGTATGGAAACTCAAAATTAAATCAGTATAGTCACTGGCAATAACTGCTCAGCACTCATCTCCAATGTGTGTGTGTGTGTGCTATCTATGTATGTTCTTGAGCTCCATATATATGTAATGGATACAGTATAGAAAGAAGTGTCTTTTCTTCCCAACTCTGCATGTGGTGATACCATACTGTAAATTATAATCAGTCATGATGGGTTATAGTTGAAACATGGAAACAGTGTTATCAGTCTTGGCTGTCTCTGTACACAGGTAGTACAACTAACTTCTTGCCACTGCCCAAGTTTATTTCTTTTTCCCCAATGAAATTGTCACTCAGTTGTCATTATTCCTCTTTTATTTTCAAATCCTCCTTCTTCTGTATTTCACCTTTAGGGAGATTTTAATATAACAAATTTTTCCAATTCATCCTATAAAGCAATTATTTACTCACCACTTTTTAGTATTCTGGGGGATCTATCTTATTCAACTGAGTTCAATTTGTATAAGGGCCCAGAAACAAGACTGATTTATTATTATAACTCCTCATATTTAGCAAACAATTACCTTTTAAATAAGTTTTAATATTTTAATTTAATATTTTATTTATTTATTTGGACCCTCAGGCATGAAAATCTCTTTGCATGACTATCATGCTATTTCCATGGCTCCCTTCTGAATAATTTATTTATTCATGTATTTATTTGTAGAATAGTGAATACATAGGCCTGAGTATCCTCCAAAATGGAACAAACTAATAATTCACATTTCCCCTCAATTTCTCAAATGTATTTTCTCTTACAGACCCAAGTTAAAGGGTGACACACCTGGTTGAGTGCACGATTGTTACAGTGTGCAAGGACCTGGGTTCGAGTCCCTGGCCCCCACCTGTATAGGGAAAACTTCATGGGTGGTAAAGCAGTGCTGCAGGTCTCTCTCTCTCTCTGTCTCTCTCTCTCTCTCTCTTTCTTTCTATCTTCCTCTATATCTCTCATGTCCTCTCAATTTCTGGCTGTCTCTATCCAATAAGCAAATAAAGATAATACATTTTTTTTACTTTTCACATATTTTTTTTATTTTTTGATTATTTATTTATAAAAAGGAAACACTGACAAAACCATAGGATAAGAGGGGTACAACTCCACACAATTCCCACCACGAGAACTCTGTATCCCATCCCCTCCCTTGATAGCTTTCTGTTCTTTTTAATTTTTATGTATTTTTTATTTTTTATTTAGGAAAGGATTAATTAACAAAACCAAATGGTAGGAGGGGTACGATTCCATACAATTCCCACCACCCAATCTCCATTTCCCACCACCTCCCCTGATAGCTTTCCCATTCTCTATCCCTCTGGAGCATGGACCCAGGGTCATTGTGGGTTGCAGAAGGTAGAAGGTCTGGCTTCTGTAATTGCTTCCCTGCTGAACATGGGCGTTGACTGGTTGGTCCATACTCCCAGTCTGCCTCTCTATTTCCCTAGTAGGGTGGGTCTCTGGGGAAGCTGAGCTCCAGGACACATTGGTGGGGTCTTCAGTCTAGGGAAGCCTGGCCGGCATCCTGATGACATCTGGAACCTGGTGACTGAAAAGAGAGTTAACATACAAAGCCAAACAAATCGTTGAGCAATCATGGACTCAAAGCTTGGAATAGTGGAGAGGAAATGTTAGGGGGGTACTCACAGCAAACTCCAGTGAACTTCTGCTTTCAGGCATATATTTTGCAGTAGTTTATGGATACGTGTGAACATATGCTCTCTCTCACAGAAACTGGTGTATATCTAGGTTTTGGGACTTTGTTAGAAAGTGAACCACCTGAGATGGAATTAGAGTGTACTATGAAAGGAAAGGTCTCACCCGAGTAATGAAGCTGAAGGGTTGTCATTCCACACGTGAAGTCTCTGGACACAGTCTGAGGCGAAGCATGTTGAGGTGGCCATCGTTGTGTTGGTTAGGTTGTGATCGGCGGATGCAATATTATTTGATATGGATTGGGAGAGGCATACGGGAAAGTGGGCCCTATGCAAGGGTTCCAGGACTGGGGGAAGTAGAGGCTCTATAGTGGAGATGTGAGGTTCCTGCTGTCTTAGGGTTCAAAAAGACAATGGATAGTTAATGTTATCATCACATTATTTGGTAATTGGGTTAACTTTGAAAAGTCCTTTTGTTAGGGTTTGCTGTATAGTACCCAGTATCTTGTATATAGCTGTGCTATTGGTTGCTTCTGATCTACTTGGTCTAGGCTTCTGAGTCTGCATATCAATTACACATCCTATTTATTGAAAAGATTCAGTTTGTGTTTTGAAAAACTTCGAGACATACAATTAATTTTCCCCCTCTCATATTAATTAACTAGTGATTTATATGACTACATTTAACTATGAGTGTACATAAACTACCACCAAAAGACTGTGACCATCCCTCCCACCCACTCCCACCCCTCACTGTCCCAGGAAGCTGCATGTCTACCCCTCACCACAGGGTTTTTACTTCGGTGCCCTACTTACAATTTGGTTTTAGTTTCCCTTTCACATCTTTTTACTCAACTACTGTTGATGAGTGGGATCATCCCATAATCATCTTTATCTTTCTGACTTAGCCCACTTAACATAATTCCTTCTAGCTCTGTCCAAGATGGGTCAGAGAAGGTGGGTTCATTGCTCTTGATAGCTGCATAGTATTCCATTGTGTATATATACCACAGCTTTCTCAGCCATTTATCTGTTGTTGGGCACATGGGTTGCTTCCAGGTTTTAGCTATTAGGAATTGTGCTGCTATAAACATAGGAGTACACACCTCTTTTTGGTTGGGTGTTATGGAGTCCTTGGGGTATAACCCCAGGAGAGGAATTACTGGATCATATGGAAGGTCCATGTCTAGCCTTCTGAGAGTTTTCCAGACTGCTCTCCACAGAGGCTGGACCAATTTAAATTCCCACCAGCAATGTAAAAGGGTTCCTCTGTCCCCACAACCTCTCCAGCATTTGTTGCTGCTGTCCTTTTTGATGTATGCCATTCTTACAGGAGTGAGGTGGTATCTTAGTGTCTTAATTTGCATTTCTCTGACAATCAGTGACCTAGAGCAGTTTTTCATATGTTTTTTAGCCTTTTGGATCTCCTCTGAGGTGAATGTTTTGTTCATATCCTCTGCCCATTTTTCAATGGGGTCATTTGCTTTTTAGGTGCTAAGTTTGCTGAGCTCTTTATATATTTTGGTGATTAGTTTTTTGTCTCATGTATGGCATGTGAAGATCTTCTCCCATTCTCTGAGGGGTCTCTTTGTTTGTTTAATAGTTTCCTTGGATGTGCAGAAACTTTTCAACTTGATGTAGTCCCATTGGTTTTTTTCTGCTTTAGTCTTCCTTGCAATTGGGTTTGATTCATCAAAGATGTCCTTGAGGTGTAGGTGGGAAACTGTTTTACCAATGTTTTCCTCTAAGTATTTGATTGTTTCTCGTCTGACATCTAGGTATTTGATCCATTTGTAGTTGATTTTTGTTCCATTTCTTCCAGATTCTCTAGCTTGGTGGCATATAGTTCTTTATAGAAGTTTCGCAGGATTCTCTGGATTTCTGTGGTGTCAGTTGTGATATCTCCTACATCATTTACAATTCTATTAATTTGAGTCTTCTCTCTTTTTTATTTGGTGAGTCTGGCTAGGGGTTTGTCAATTTTGTTTAATCTTTCAAAGAACCAACATTTGGCTTCATTGATCTTTTGTATGGTTCTTTTATTTTTGATGTTGTTTATTTCTGCTCTAACTTTAGTGATTTCTGTCCTTCTGGTTGCTTTAGGGTTCTTTTGTTCCTCTTCCTCTAAGTCCTTGAGGTGTTCAGTACGGTCGTTCATTTGAGCTTCTTCTTGGTGTTTAATATGTGATTGTATGGCTATAAGTTTCCCTCTCAGTACTGCTTTATCTGTGTCCCAAAATATTTTGATAGGTTGTGTTTTCATTTTCATTTGTTTCCAGGAACATTTGAATTTCCTGCTTGAGTGAATCTCTGTCCAGTGGTTCTTAAGGAGTATGTTGTTTAGTTTCCAAATTCTGTGACTTTCAATAATTGTCTGTTTGTTGTTGAATGTTACTTTTACTCCACTGTGGTCAGAGAAGATACTTGGGATGATTTCAATGCTCTTGAATTTATTGATGCTGTCTTTGTGGCCTAACATGTGGTCTATCCTTGAGTATGTGTTATGTCGATTTGAAAAGAAGGTGTATTCCAGTTTTTTGGGGTGAAGGACTCTGAAAATGTCCAAGAGGTCTAGTCTGTCAATCTCTTCATTCAATTCTCTTGTATCTTTGTTGGTTCTCTGCTTTGTTGATCTGTCTAAGTGTGAGAGTGGGGTATTTTAGTCTCCCACTATTATTGTATTACTATTGATGTATTTATGAAATTCTTTCAGTTAGTGCTTGAAGTATTTAGATGGTCCCTCATTGGGTGCATAGATGTTAATGAATGTTAAGTCTTCTTGGCTAATTGATCCTCTAATCATTATGTAATGTCCTTGCCTAACTTTTATTACTTTATTTAATTTAAAATCTATCGTGTCTGAGATGAGAATGGCTGTTTTTTCCCTTTTTTGTGGTCCGTTAGCCTGTATGATAGTTTTCCATCTTTTCACCTTAAGTCTGTGTTTATCTTGTTGTGACAGATGGGATTCTTGCAAGCAGCATATGGTTGGGTTATGTTTTCTGATCCATCCCCCCACGTTGTGCCTTTTTATGGGTGAGTTTAAGCCACTGACATTTATTGATATTATGGATTGAATGTATTGTAGTGCCATTGTTCAAAAAAAAAATTTTTTTTTGCTCTGATATATTGCCAGTATTATAGTGATGTTCTTGTTTATAAGAGGTCTTTTAGAACCTCTCAGGGCTGGTTTGGTGATGGTTGCCTCCTTTAACTGTTGTTTGTCTAAGAAGGTTTTGATCCCTCCATCTAGTTTGAATGAAAGTCTAGCAGGATATATTATCCTTGGTGAAACCCTTTTTCATTCAGGGATCTATAGATATCTTGCCATTCTCTTCTGGCTTTTAGAGTTTGAGTAGAGAAATCTGCAGATAATCTTATGGGTTTTCCCTTGTATGTGACTTTTTGTTTCTCTCTTGCAGTCTTTAGGATCCTTTCTTTATCCTTACTACCTCTCATTGTGACTATGATGTGTCTTGGTGTCTTCAGGTCTGGATTGATTCTGTTTGGTACTCTCTGGGCCTCTTGAATCTTGATGTCCTTTCTGTTATTCAGGTCTGGGAAGTTTTCTTCTATTATTTCCTCTAGAATGTTTGCTTCCCCTTCCTCTCTTTCTTCCTCTGGCAAGCCAATTATGCGAATGTTACTTCTTCTGAGGTTATCCCATATGTCTCTGTTGTTGTTTTCAGTGTCTCTCAATCTCTTTTTAAGCTCTTTCACCTCTTTCTTAGTTTTCTCTAACTCATCCTCTGACTAATTCTGTTTTCTGCTTCTGTTAGTCTGCTTTCCCTTGCCTCAGCTTCTTTCTTCATTACAGCTATTTCAGCTTTCAGTTCTCTAATTGCCTCAAGATAATCAGTATTTTCCTTAGGGGTCTCCACTGTTGTTTCCCTAATACTGCCATTTCTTTCCTCCAATGTTGTTTTAATTTCTGTGATTAATAAGTTTGTTATTGCTTGCATACTTTTCTTATCTATGGTTACTTCTGGATGATTTATAGTTTCTTCTGGGCCATAGTCTTCGCTCATTGGAGTAGCAGTTTTATTTGTTTTTGATCTACCCACTTTTTTGATTTATGTGTTTCTTTTTTTATGCTCTGTTGTTCCTCAGTTGTGTTTTGAGCACAAGCAACACTGTCCTAAAAACCTTTATGACAATTGCACTCACCAACCTCAGGAATTACAGTAGCAATGAAGCAAGTATTGAAGCTGTTTGATCACTACAAGTTAGCCGAACAATTTCTCCAGTCCATGAAAAAATAGTAACCAAATCCCAGTGAAGAAGAAAGAGAAAAGAAAGTAGGTATATCAAGAATAGGCAGTTATGCAAATATACTATCCACTGTATATTCTAGGGGTAACAAGAGGGGAAAGGGAACTAGAGCAGAGATACACACATAGAGAGTCCACTCTGATTCAGATATCTTCCCCAAAATAATTCACAAATTCAGAAAGGCAAAGAAGAAGGAAAGAAGAAGTGTATGACAAGATAAAAAAAAAAGAAAAGAAAAAGAAAAAAAGCAAAAAAAGACAAGTGAGAGAAAAGGGAAAAGAGAAGGAAAAGAGCTGTAATTAAGGAGCAGTGAAAAGAAAAAAAAAAACTTAAGGACTAGACAAGGATGGCTGAAATAGACAGTTATGCATATCTACTATCCACTGTATATTCTAGGGGTGGCTAAATGAGAAAGGGAAGTTGAGCAGAGACACTCACAGTGAGAGTCCACAGTAAGTCAGAATTCTTCCCCAAAATAATTCCCAAATGTGTATCAGTGAATTCAAAAAAAGCACACTGTTTGGTGGTTTGAGGGCTGGGGCCTGTGGCTTTGGAAGCTGTAGAATTATGAAGAAAGGATGACAAGAATGAGAAAAAGAAGGAAAAAATAAAGAAAGAGAGAGAAAAAAAAGAAAAAGATAAGAAAAAGAACAGTCATAAAAGAGCGGTGAAAGGAAAGATTTATTTATTTATTTATTTTTAATTATTTAATTAGCTATGCAGGGTGAGGTGGGGGGGGCTGGCTACTTAGAAAGAAAAAAAAGGCCAGGGGTTTCAGAAGCGTATAGACTTAGAATGAATGATACTCCCTGGTGGGACAGGAATTTGGTAAAGAAAGAGGCTCCTAGCAGGGGAGCCTGCTAGAAGCTGGTCCCCAGGGATTGTTTATGGGGGGGTGGGAAGGGGCAGGAGGTGTGCTTTATAATTAAATGGAAAAAAAATTTCCCCCTTTTTTTCTTCTCTATTTTTTAATCCAAATTAAATTATAGTCACCTCCTTCGTCCACCGCTAGGACCCCTTATTGACTGGCCTACTAAATGCAGAAAATCCTACCGTTTCCAGAAGATGTGGTTGGAGCTCAAGCCACTAGCAGCTTCCCAGTCTGCCATCTTCCAGGAACCTCAAGATAATACATTATTTACAAAAAGACCCATTTAAAGATTACCATTTTTAAAAAATCTTTAATCATGATCCTTTTAAACTTTGCAATTTTAGAAATCATTTCTGTAGTCTTGTTAATTTTTACACTTATAATTAAATCAAATCCAAGATGTGGGGCTTGAATCTACAGGTTATGGCTTTGGAAATAAAGCTGCTTAAACCCTGGGGACATAGGAAAACTTTAGTTAAAATAGATAATGAAGTAATCATGGGAAAAGTGGAAAGATGCCAAGAGAAATCCTTATATACTTCAGAGAATTAATTGCAATTTGCAATTAATTCTGTAATGGCAAGATTTCTGGACTTTCACAAGAAAAATAAATCATAATAAGATAAAGTTCCTGTTGAAAATTTTATAGACAAAATCTATTACTATTATTTAATTTTTTAAATATTTATTTTCCCTTTTGTTGCCCTTGTTGTTTAACATTGTTGTGGCTATTGATGCTGTTATTGGATAGGACAGAGAGAAATGGAGAGAGGAGGGGAAGACAGAGAGGAAGAGAGAAAGACAGACACCTGCAGAACTGCTTCACTGCTTGTGAAGGGACTACCCTTCAGGTGGGGAGCTCGCGGTTCAAACCGGGATCCTTATGCTGGTCCTTGGTGCTTTGTGCCACGTGTGCTTAACCCACTGTGCTACCGCCCTGCTCCCGACAGAATCTATTGTTAATAAAGAATGTTTTGTTACTGTATTTTAACTCAATAAGTGTAAAATATTTAATTTTACATATATTATTCTTATCATTGAATACTGCATGCTATTGGTGACAAATCAATAAATCATAAAGAATAAAGTGATCATCACTTGAAAATCAATATCCCAAGAGAACTCACATTAGGACAATGAACATTTTCTTATTTATATATCTAGGGTCATTTAGCATGTGTAACTCTGATCATTCTTATTGCAGTTTTTTCTTATATTTAAACAATCTCCCAGTATTTCATATTTATAAATATGTATGAATGTAATTTAATATGAAATTATGAGAAAACACCAGTTTCTGGAGGAAGACATTTTAAAATAAAACTAAGTAGTAAATGTATGAAAGTAATATGGCATTATAATGGTGATTGAACCTGGGACTTAGGAGCTTCAGGCATGAGAGTCTCTTTGCATAACCATTATACTATCTACTGCTGCTCCAATTTTCAAATTTCTTTCCTACAACTTTGTCCAATTATGTAGATATATTTATAATTTTATAATAATTTCAAAAAATCATTGATGATATTAATTTAAAATGCTACACTATTTTACCAATTTATTCTTTCTTGTACTGAATGATTTAATTTATTAATTTCCCTGTGCAAGTATTGTCAGTATTATTTAGTTATATCTATATTTTTTCTGATTTTATACATTGATTTTGCTTACGTGTCATTTGCAAAAATAATTTTAGTATTACAGAAAAGGCAGACAAATAACAAAAGCGTCCATTTAGAGCTCCTCATAAATAATAATAATACCATCTTACACTGTTGTGGTGCATTTGTCACAATTAGTGAATCAATACTGTCATTGTTAGCCTAAATTAATACTTTATTCATATTCTTTAGTTTCTAGTAAATACTTTTTGTCTGTCTCAAAAATGTAATAAAATTTGGTAATATGTAAATATGTTTTAAGCACAAACACATTTTGCATATAAGATACCACATTACCTCAGTTCCCTGTCTTTGGAGGTTCTTCTTTGCAATTTTCTTTTTAAAATGTTTTATTTATTTATGTATTTATTTACATCGGACAGAGATAAAGGTAAATTGAGAGAGAAGGGGGTGATGGAACGGAAGACAGAGACACTTGCAGTACTGCCCTCTACAGGCAGTAACTGAGAGGACTTGAACCCAGGTGCTTGTGCATAAGAACATGTCCTCAATCAGGTGTGCCCCTATTCATTTATTTATGTATTTACTGGACATAAACACAGATAAATCAAGAGTGATATGGAGACAGAGAGAAAGAGAAACACTTGTACTGTTGTTTCACCATTTGTGAAGCTTTTCCCCTCCAGGTGAGTCTTTACATATTCAAACATTTTCACTCCACTGGGTGGATCCTTATTTTTGATGATCATTACAGTTTTGAGAAATCCTGCCCAGAAATGCTGTTGTATAACCCTTAAGTGGATTTTTCTGAGATAATTCTCATGGTTAGACTGAGGTTATTTATTTTATAGGGAAAGCAGTATAATGTCATCACAGCCTCTCAAGGAGGCATACTATCAACATGACTTATCAATAGTGATGTTAACCTTGATCACCAGGCTGAAATAATGTCTTACAGATTTTTTTGTTTGTTTTTACTAGAAAATTCTATTTCCTCTTCTCTCACACCATAATCTTGAGAAGAAAATCACTGTGTGTAGCTCACAATTAAAAGGTTAGAAAGTGGGGAGTCGGGCTGTAGCGCAGCAGGTTAAGCACAGGTGGCGCAAAGCACAAGGACCGGCATAAGGATCCCGGTTCGAACCCCGGCTCCCCACCTGCAGGGGAGTCGCTTCACAGGCGGTGAAGCAGGTCTGCAGGTGTCTATCTTTCTCTCCCCCTCTCTGTCTTCCCCTCCTCTCTCCGTTTCTCTCTGTCCTATCCAACAATGACGACAATAATAACTACAACAATAAAACAACAAGGGTAACAAAAGGGAATAAATAAAATAAAATATTTTAAAAAAAGGTTAGAAAGTAGGTCTCTGATTCTTGATGTTAAAATTTAGTTCTTCGTGAGAGCTTTGTTCATTCTCTTTCATTAGTTATATATTCAATATATTTTTTAATTTTTAAAAAATATTTATTGATTCCTTTTGTTGCCCTTATTGTTTTATTGTTGTAGTTATTATTGTTGTTACTGCTGTCATCATTGTTGGATAGGACAGAGAGAAATGGAGAGAGGAAGGGAAGACAGAGAGTGGGATAGAAAGATAGACACCTGCAGGCCTGCTTCACCTCTAGTGAAGTGATTCCCCTGCAGGTGGGGAGCAGGGGACTCAAACTGGGATTCTTCTACCAGTGCTTGCACTTTGAATCACCTGCACTTAACTGGCTGAGCTACCGCATGACTCCCATATTCAATAATTTTATATACATTGATATGGAGTAATTTATAAACACCCAACACTTTCTGTTATCTATTACTGTTATATACTTTGTCTCTTAAGTTTGTTGGTCATTGTGAGGTTTTACAGTTGTCTCCTATGTAGGGGCACAAACTGGGATCCTTACACTGGTCCTTGTGCTTCATGTCATGTGCACTTAACCCGCATGATTTACCTTTCTACCTTAGTTCTCTGATAGTGCCTAGAAACAAACAGCCCTTCAATTTATGGTTTTCCCCCCAGCTACTGTGCGTGTGTGTGTTTGTCTATGATCTTGAGTATGCATGATGAGTAAATACTGTTCTCCATTGAGAGATATCTTATTCAGATGGAATAAGAGACAGGAAGGGAGAGACCCTACAGCATTAGAGGTCCCTCTCAACACACACACACACACACACACACACACACACACACACACACCCCATTCTGATACTAGGCTGCTCCCATTTTAAGGCACACCCCCATCAGGTGAGGATTGTCCTGTCATTTACAGCTTTTTATTTATGAGTGTTGAAAAGACAAATCTGGCACATTGCACAGTTTACCCATAAGACATGCAATGACATTTTTCTCTCATTAATATATCTAAAGGGCTTCACATAGCTGAGTACAAACAAACTGTGTGTAAGTATTCAGGTTCAAACCCACTCCCCACTTGCAGAGGGGACACTTTATGAGTGGCGAAGCAGGTTTGCTGATGTTTATCTTTCTCCCTCTCTCTGTCCTTCTACTCTCACAATTCTTTTCTGTTCTATCAAATAAAATATAATTAAAAAAGGAAAAATTACCCCAGAAATGGTGGAACCATAGTGTAAATACACTAGATAACCCTAGTGCAAAAAAAATTAATAAAGAGCAACAAAATTATATTAAAATAGCTGTGCAATTTATTGGGTTATATTTTTGAAGTCAGTCTTAATTAAGTAAGATAAATTTTGAATTGTTTTTGAGTATTGTCTCATAATATTTTAAGTATATCTATGATATTTTAAAATCTAACTAGTCTAAGCTTCATATTAGGACAATACTTATAAGTTTTCATGTTGATGTTATATTCAGTTCAACAGTTTAAAATATTGTTTTTATTTAAGATCTTAAACAATTTTATAGGAGTTTAATTATATGCTATTTAAAACCACTGGGAGCAGTTCATTAATTGTTTTGCTAATATTTCCATGGAAATTGGATTAATTTTCAGTTTTTACTGCCAATAAGTTTAGTTTTGATAGGTGTAGTAAGTAATTACTGACTTGTAATTTGGAATGTATGTATACGCTTTTTGGATAGTTATTGACTGCTTGAAGTTCTTTGTGTTTTTTTGCATTCTCCATCTGCTCTACTCAGTATTTTTTCTGTGTGCTTTGACTCTTTTTCTATTTTGTTAATTTCCTACAAGAAATAGCTTTGATGTATACTCATTATAAGTCACACACTCCTCTGTTTCCAATTTGTTATTCAGAAGACTTTCTGGTATTATTTTAGTAATACATAATATCTTATATTATTTATCTCAATATTTAATAGAAAGTATATTAGAATTTGGAGGATTTGGCTGCTACTTCTGGTTTCATTACAGATTAATAATATTGTTTCAGATTTGAAATTTTGGCAGGACATAAATATATACTTGAGCATAAAGTAGCTGAGGTTTGTTCCTTTGTGCTTCTAGAAATGTATCTTGAGTACAGGGAAGACAGCATAATGACTCTGCAAAAGCTTTTCATACCCGAGTCTCTAGCACCACAATAAACCAGAGCTGAGCAGGGTTCTAGGCCATATTGATCAATCTATCCAACATCTGTCTATCAGTTGTCTCTATCTATCTATCTATCTATCTATCTATCTATCTATCTATCTATCTATCTGTCATCTATCTACCTATCATCTATCTATTTATAGCTTTCATTAAAAGTAAATAAATAAAATATTTTACAGGGCCAGGCAGTGGGTCACCAGGGTAAGCGCACATAGTATGATGTATGAGGACACAAGCTCAAGAACCTGGTTCAAGCCCCTGTGCCCTTCCTTTCAGGAGAGAAGCTTCACAACTGGCGAAGCAGGTCTTTAGGTGTCCTTCTCCCTCACTCCATCTCCCCCTCCTTTCAATTTCCTTCTGTTCTATCAAACATAATGAAAAAAAATGACTTCCAGGAGTTATAGTTTTGTAGTTCTGGCACCAATCCCCAGCTATAAACCTGAAGGAAAAAAAAAAAGTTTGCTAGGTCATAAAAGATTATGAGTTCAAAGACTTCTCGTTAAAAATACATTTAAATTATACTAAGTCTGAATCCAAACTTGTAATAGTGTGGTAGGGACTTAAGACCTGAAGTTGATAATTCAAGTGCTGTGACTCCTTTTGCTGACCACTAAATCTAGGTCATAGTTTTTGAAGTTTCCTATAGTAACAACCCCCCTCACACACACACATTAAAAACAAACAAACAAACTTGTACTCCATTATTCAATGGAGACTAATAATCTCAGAGCCCAGAGCCCTGGTATGCTGATAATTATCTGCTTTTCAGTTATTGCCTTGCTTAAAATCTTGTTGATTGTTCTCATGTTTTGGTGATTGTGAAAAAATGGGCATATAAATAGCCTTGGAATCCCTATTATCAGTTATTTGGGGGCGTGTGCCCAGGAGTGGAAATGGGTGAATCATGCACCAATTCTATGTTAGTTCTTTTGGAGAAACACCAACTCTTTTCAACACTGACTACAGAGCTACTTTATGCTTCTACCAACAGCACACAGTGGGTCCCATTTCCCACAACAATTATCACATTTATTATTTTACTGTTATTTTTATAATAGGTGACCAGGTATGTGTGAAGGCTGTCTCATTATTATTGATTCTGAAACCTAAGGACTGTGTGTATTTCTTTTCTAATTCTTCTAGTTGGGTGATCTTCCACTCCCTGACTTTCAATTCCATAAACAGGCTTATGTGCATGGCTCAACTCCACATAGTGGGTATTTTGACTTCAGGAACATTTAAGCATCTCAATGATAAAACATCCAAATTCAAATCATGTTGAGGTAAAATTATAGGACCTAATCCCCATGTTCCTTCCACATTGCCCCTTATCTGTCAGTAGCTTTCTTTTATTCATTTCTTCAACCAAAACCCTTGGATTCAGGCTGTCAATATTCATCTGGATAGTATATCTGTCTTGTCATGCAGAGACACAGGCTCAAGCCTGGCTCAAATCCAAATTCAAATCATGTTCAGGTCATATGGTCAAATAAATGTATGGTCAAGTAATATAGTCATACAAAATAAGAATAGATTCTTTCAGAAAGTTCCTTTTTTAGTGGAAATTTGTGTGTGGGTTGTTCCATTGTTAAAGGGTCTCCCCCTATGTATGTGCCTGTGCACGTGCATACACACAAACACACACACACATACACACACACATACACCTCTAAATATTTCTCATAGATTATGTAGCTGGTAGTACAGAGGTCTTTTATTTCTGGAAGTATGGTAGTGAAGCTCAGAAACAACTCCTGCCTCGAAAAGATAAAGCTTCAGAGAAAGAAGGTTTCATAGGACAGGGGAGTTTAAAAAAGAAATATAGATATTTTATTGGAAGGATCTGGGAGCATTCAGACATCAAAGTAGAGAGAAGGTTCTGTAAAGACTTGGTATCTTTGTCCTTTGGTGAACAGTGAGGGAAGACCTTTGAGATGAGAGGGAAGGCATGTTTGTTCATTGCATAAGGTATATCCTGTGTGTGCTATCCTTTCAAGAGTGCAGAGATAAGAATCAGTCTTCTAAAGAGATGCAAAGGTTACAAAGGATCCTGTGCTGAATATGGGCCCCAAATTAAACTGATGGGGGTTACAGTTAATGATATTTATATACTTTTCCCATATTTGGGAGCTACTCTCTGCTCTGATTGAACTTTCTAGTCCTATTTCCAACTCTGACATAATCTTCCCAGACGATACTTTTAGCCCACCTATATCTTAGCTGTCAGGCTCAGGCAAAATTAATAATGTCAGGCAATAGGAATTATTAGAATATACTTAAAATAGACTTACTAGCCTTTTCCAAAATGGACATTCCAAATCTCATTGGTTAAAGTCTTACCTTTAGATTTCTGATTATTAAACAATTTGTTCTGCCTTATATCTCAATTATTTTTTATATTTATTTATTTATTCCCTTTTGTTGTCTTTGTTGTTTTATTGTTGTAGTTATTATTGATGTCATTGTTGTTGGATAGGACAGAGAGAAATGGAGAAAGAAGTGGAAGACAGAGAGGGGGAGAGAAAGATAGACAGCTGCAGACCTGCTTCACCACCTGTGAAGTGACTCCCCTGTAGGTGGGGAGTCGGGGGCTCAAACCGGGATCCTTATGCCGGTCCTTGTGCTTTGTGTCACATGCTCTTAACCAGCTGTGCTACCGCCAGACTCCCTATCTCAATGATTTTTAGCCACCAAGTTTAAGATGCTACCTTGATGCCAACCTGATTTCACTGAACAGATGACCACACCAATGTGCCCTGGAACCCCACCTCTTCAGAACCAAGCCCCACTAGGGAAAGATAGAACAGGCTGGGAGCATGGATTGACCTGCTAATACCCATGTCCAGAGGAGAAGAAACTACAGAAGTCAGACCTCCCACCTTCTGCACCCCATAATGATCCTGGGTCCACACTCCCAGAAGGATAAAGAATAGGAAACTTCCAATGGAGGGGATGGGATGCAGAACTCTGGTGTTGGGAATTGTATGGAATTGCACCACTCTTATCCTATGGTCTTGCCAAGCATTATTACATCAATAATAAAATAGAATAAAATAGTTGATTTTCTATACAGCTGTCTCCTTTAGACACAAGACAAGTACCTGGATATCATGTTGTAATGTATATACTTCCACACACAGAAACTAAGTGGAACAAAGTTGACTATTCCATAATTACTTTAGCCTCTGGAATCCATCCTTGCATTCTTACACTTATTTTATTAATTTCATAATAGATAGATAGAGAAACATGCATATATGTTAGAACTTGACCTGGGACCCTCAGGCATAAGAATCCAGTGGTCTACCAGGTAAATATGGAGACATGTGTTTTTAATTTTTTAAACTTACCCTGTAAGGAAAATAGTAAACTTTTCCATTGTAATTACTACACAGGTGACTTTTCAGAGTCAATTTCAAGGTTAAATCAATATCAAGTCAGGGGCAAGGGGCCAGCAAAATATCTCACTGCTTTACCATGTGTGTGGGACATAGGTTAGAGCCCAGGCCCCACAGAATTAATGGAAATTTTGTTACTTTGGTCTCTCTCTTTTTCTCTTTCTCTCTACAAAAACAATAATAAAACAATCAGAGACAGATGATACATTTTGATTACTTTGATTAAGTATAATCAATTGATCCCAGACCAGAGAGAGCTTGCCTGGATGGACATCTTTCTAGCCATGTATGTGCCTCAGGTTTGATCATTGGCACCCCCTGTTAGTGCAATAGCAATAGGGGAAGCTCAGTTCCTGGAAGCTGGTGGACTGAGAAGCTGCTAGTGGCTTGAGCTCTGACCACATCTTCTGGAAACAGTAGGATTTTCTGCCTTTAGTAGGCCAGTCAATAAGGGGTCCTAGCAGTAAGACCAAGGAGGTGACTATAACTTAATTTGGGTTAAAAAATAGAGTAGAAAAAAAGGGGAAATTTTTTTTTCTTTTAAAATTATTAAGCACACCTCCTCCCCCTCCCTCCCCCCATAACCAGTCCCTGGGGACCAGCTCCTAGCAGGCTCCCCTGCTGAGCTTCTTTCTTTACCAAGATTCCTGTCCCACTAGGGAGTATCATTCATTCTAAGTCTATACCCTTCTGAAACCTCTGGCCTTTTTTCTTTCTAAGTAGCCACCTCACCCCACATAGCTAATTAAATAATTAAAAATAAATAAATTTTAAAAAAACCTTTCCATTTACTGCTCTTTTATGATTGTTCTTTTTCTTATCTTTTTCTTTTCTCTCTCTCTCTTTCTTTCTTTTTTTTTTCTTTTTCTCATTCTTGTCATCCTTTCTTCCTTAATCCTACAGCTTCCAAAGCCACAGGCCCCATCCCCCACACCACCAAACAGTGTGCTTTTTTGAATTCACTAATACACATTTGGGAATTATTTTGGGGATGAATTCTGACTCAGAGTAGACTCTCACTGTGAGTATCTCTGCTCAACTTCCCTTCCTCATTTAGCTACCCCTAGAATATACAGTGGATAGTAGATTTGCATAACTGTCTATTTCAGCTATCCTTGTCTAGTCATGAGGCTTTTTTTTTTTTCTTTCGCTTTCTTAACAATCAGCTGCCTCTGATCACGAGGTTTGAGGTAATCTGGGACAGGGTTTTTTTTTTCACCCTGCTCTATTTTATTATTAATATTATATAAAGGCATATATCTCCCCCCCTTTAGGTTGATCAGAATTAACTCTTAGGGTATCTTTCATTGCTAGGGTAGTGGGCATCTTATCTATTGTGGAAGGAACTTGTCTCGTTACTCCTACCTCCTCTACAGACTCTCCCCTCCCTCCTCCTCCTAGCTAATTAAAAAAATTAAATTAAATTAAATTAAAAATAAAGTAATCAAAAAAACCTTTCCTTTCACTGCTCTTTACTTACAGCTCTTTTTCTTCTCTTTTCTCTTTTCTCTCTCTTGTCTCTTTTTTCTTTTTCTATTTTTTTATCTTGTCATACACTTCTTCCTTCCTTCTTCTTTGCCTTTCTGAATTTGTGAATTATTTTGGGGAAGAAATCTGACTCAGAGTGGACTCTCTAGGTGTGTATCTCTGCTCTACTTCTTTTTCCCCTCTTGTTACCCCTAGAATATACAATGGATAGTAGATTTGCATAACTGTCTATTCTTGCTATCCCTTCTTTCTTTTCTCTTTCTTCTTCATTGGGGTTTGGTTACTATTTTTTCACGGACTGGAGAAATTGTTTGACTAACTGGTAATGATTAAACTGCTTCAATACTTGCTTCAGTTGTTACTGTAATTCCTGAGGTTGGTGAGTGCAATTGTCATAAAGGTATTTAGTATAGTGTTGCTTGTACTCAAGACACAACAACTGAGGAACAACAGAGCATAAAAAAAGAAACACATAAATCAAAAAAATGGGTAGATCAAAAACAAATAAAACTGCTACTCCAATGAATGAAGCAATAGAGGAAGCTCTAGTGCTCTGGTGTTTCTTCCTTTCTTTCTGTCTCATTGCTCTGTCTCCTGTTCTCTCTATCTGGAGGAAAAATTTAGACTAAGAGCAGCACATAACAGAGGTCTTTGTTCCATTAAATAACTATATTAGCAACAATAGTAATTATAGTTAATTGCTCCAATTTAACTAGCTACAATTCTTGGTAGACAAAGTAAAAACCCTGTGGTGAAGGGGAGGATGGCCACTGGGCTTCCCGGCACAGCCGGGGAGGGGGTGGTTGGGATGGGACACAGTCTTTTGGTGGTGGAAATGGTGTTTATGTACACTCCTATTAAATTGTACACATATAAAACACTATTTAATTAATATGAGAGGGGAAAAATTAATCATATGTCTCTAACTTCTTAAAACACAGACTGAGTCTTTTTAATACATAGGCTATCTTTGATATGTTGGCTCCCTCAAAAGCCTAGACCAGGGAGAACAGAAGCAACTGGTAGCACAACTATATACAAGATATTGAGTATTATACCCCAAACCCTAACAAAGGGACTTTTCAAAGTTATACCAATCACCAAATAATGTGATGATAACAATAACTATCCATTGTCTTCTTGAACCCTAAGACAGCAGGAACTTCACATTTACACTATAGAGCCTATATTTTCCCCAGTCCTGGAACCTTAGGGTGGGGCCCATTTTCCTGCACGCTTCTCTCAATCCAAATCAAATAATATTGCATCCGTGGATTGCAACCCAATCAACGCAATGAGTGCCACCCCAGCATTGTGTCCAGAGACTTCAGGTGTGGAATGACAACCCTTCAACTTCATCACTCAGGTGAGAACTTTCCTTTTATAATATTCTCTAATTCCATTCCAGGTGTTCCACTTCCCAATAAAGTCCCCAAACTTAGATATAGCCCAGGTCCCCTGAGATAGAACATATGTTCACATGTGCCCATAAGCTAGGGAAAAATATATACCTGAAAGCTGAAGTACACAAGAGACTGCAGGGAATACCTCCAAACATTTCATATGCACTATTCCAGTATTTAGGTCCATGATTGTTCAATAATTTGTTTGGCTTTGTATGTTAAATCTTTTTTCAGCCACCAGATTCCAGATGCCAGCACAATGCCGACCAACTTCCCTGAACCAACGACCCCACCAATGTGTACTGGAGCTCCACTTCCCCAGAGACCCACCTTACTAGGGAAAGAGAGAGGCAGACTGGGAGTATGGATCAACCATTCAAATCCCATGTGTGGTGGGGAAGCAATTACAGAAGCCAGACACCTTCTGCAACCCACAAGGTCCATGCTCCCAGAGGGATAGAGAATGGGAAAGCTATCAGGGGAGGGGATAGGATATGAAGATTGGGTGGTGGTAATTGTGTAGAACTGTATCCCTCTTATCCTATGGTTTTGTTAATGTCTCCTTTCTTAAATAAATAAAAAAGAAAAATAAAAAAAATTCTTGGTAGACACACTGGTCCATACCCATTGTAAAAAAATCCAGACAATTCAATGAAACCGTCTACTTCAATTCAATTGCATACAACCCACACTGCTGGTGCTGTTAACTTGGCACCTAGGTCTCTAGCAAAGCTGAAAGGCACTGAGGGTGGAGGTAGCCACTCTAGTGAAAGATAACAATCTTAATAATGCATGCTCAACTGCATTATTAAATGTGCCCAATGTACTGGAAACATGCTTAATTCAGCCTGGAGAAAATAGTGAATACTTCAGAAAGAGTCACCTTCTTGTTTTTCTTTTCTTATTTTTTCTTTCCTTTTCAGTTATTTTCCTTCCTTTTCTTTTCTTTTCTTTTCTTTTCTTTTCTTTTCTTTTCTTTTCTTTTCTTTTCTCTCTTTATCTCTTTTTTTCTTTATTGTGGGATTGAAGATTTATAGGCAATAGTAAAATACAGTCGTTTGTACATGTGTACAATTTCTCAGTTTTCCACATGATAATTCGATCCCCTCTAGGTCCTCCTCTGCCTTCATATTCCAGGACCTGAACTCTCTCCCTGCCCAGAGTCTTTTACTTTGGCGTAAAACATCAACTTCAGTCCAAGTTGCTTTGTGATTTCCCTTCTGTTCTTATTTTCAACTTATTTTTCTGAGTGAGATCATCCCATATTCACCTTTCTCTTTATGACTTAGCTCACTTAACATGATTCCCTCAAGCTCCATCCAAGATGAGGTGAATAAGGTGAAGTCAACATTTTTAATATCTGAGTACTATTCCACTTCTTCTTCTAGCTTTTGCCAGAAGTACTATTCCACTGTGTATATATAACACAACTAACTTAGCCATTCATCTGTTGTTGGACACCTGGGTTTCTTCCAGGTTTTGACTATTACAAATTGTGCTGCTGTGAACATAGATATACACAAATCTTATTGGTTGAGTATGTTTGTTTCCTGGGGATATATCCCCAGGAGGGGAATTGTAGGATCTTAGGGTAAATTCACTTCTAGCCTTCTAAGAGTTCTCCAGACTGCTCTCCACAGGGGTTGGACCAATTGACAATCCCACCAGAATTTAGGAGGGTTTTTTTGTCTCCACAATCTCTTCAGAATTTGTTGCTGCTACCTTTTCTGATGTATGACATTCTCACAGGAGTGAAGTGATATATTTATTTGTGTTCCTTTAACAATGAATGACTTGGAACATTTTCTCATGTTTGTTGGCCTTTTGGATCTCTTCTTCAGTGAATATTCTGACCCCATTTTACCAGGGGGTCATTTGCTTTTTTTTTTTTTTTTTTTTTTTTTTTTGCTGAATTGGTGAGCTCTTTGTATATTTTGTTTATTAGCCTCTTTTCTGATGTATGACATAAAGATCTTTTCTGGGCAGAGGTAGATAGCATATTGATTATGCAAAAAGCCTCTCATGCCTAAGGCTCTAAAGTCCCAGGTTCAATCCCCACACCACCATAAGCCACCAGAGCTTAAGAGTGTTCTGGATAAAAACAAAAAACAAACAAACAAAAAAAACTTTTCCCATTCTGTAAGGGGTCTCTTTGTTTGGGTGGTGGTTTCTTTTGCTGTGCAGAAGCTTTTTGATTTGATGTAGTCACACTGGTTTATTTTTCTTTTAGTCTTCTTTGTAATTGGATTCATATCTTTGAAGATGCCTATAAAATTTAGATGGAAAACAGTTCTGACATTATTTTCCTCTAATTATTCGGTGAAATATAGTGGTTTAGTTTCATTCTTCTACATTTTTCAACACATTTTTTCCAACAACATTTGTTGAAGAGACTTTCCTTTCCCTATTTAATAGTCTGGGCACCTTTGTCAAAGATTAGATGTCCATAGATGTTAGGGCTTATTTCTGAGCTCTCAATTCTATTTCACTGGTCAGTGTGTCTATTTATGTTCCAGTACCAAGTAGTTTTGATTACAATGGCTCTATAATACAATTTGAGATCTGGTAGTGTGATGCCTCAAGTTCTGTTCTTTCTCCTCAAGATTGTTTTGGAAATTCATGTTATTCTTCTGGTTCCATGTAAACATTTGTAGCTTTTGTTCTATTTACCTAAAAAAATTATATGGGACCTTGATGGATATTGCATTAAATTTGTATATGGCTCTGGATAGTATATTTATTTTGATGATGTTAAAATTCTTCCAACCCATGAACATAGTACATTTCTTCTATTTATTTGTGTCTTTTTCTATTTCCTTGAGTAGTGAATCATAATTTTCAGTATAAAAGTCTTTCATTTCTTTATTTAGGTTTATTCCTAGATATTTTATTATTTTTGTTAGGATTTATTTCTGGATTTATTCTTCTCTTAACTTAGTGTTTGCATAAAGAAATTTAACTGGCTTTTGTATGTTAATTTTGTAGCCTGACACATAAATATATTGCTTGATAATTTTCAAGAGCTTCCTCATGAATTCTTTAGGTTTTTGTTTCTTTTTGATATTTGTTTGTTTTTACAAATAAATCTAGCATAAGGAATTGTCTTAAGTGTTTATAGGTTCACTTCCAATATTCAGCAAGCTTGAAATACAGAAAGAACTTACGTTTTGGTTCCATTTTTTAAAAAAACATTTTTTCCTTTATTGGGGGATTAATGCTTTACAGTCAACAGTAAATACAATAGTTGCTACATGCACAACATTTCTCAGTTTTCCAGATAACAATGCAACCTCCACTATGTCCTCTGTCATCCTTTCCCAGGATTTGTACTCTTCCCACAAGCCACCTCAGAGTCTTTTACTTTGGTGCAATACACCTACACAATTTTTCTATGTATACTATCATATCATCTGCAAATAGTGAAAGTTTGACTTCTTCTCTGCCAATCTGTATTCCTTTAATTCCTTGCTCTTGCCTGATTGCTATAGCAAGAACTCCTAACATTATGTTGAATACTTATGGTGACTGTGGGAAGCCCTATCTAGTACCTGATCTGAGGGGGAATGCTTCCAGTTTTTCACCATTTAGTATGATGTTGGATGTACATTTGGTGTATATCGATTCCAGCATCTTGAGGAATTTTCTATGTATTATCATATTTTGTAGCATTTTGATCACAAAGAGAGGTTGGGTTTTGTCAAAGTATTTCTCTACATCTATTGAGAAAGGCATGTGATATTTGGTTTTTCTTTCACTGATGTGGTGGACCACTTGATTGATTTATGTTTATTAAACCAACCTTGCCTCCCTGGGATAAACAGCACTTGGGCATGATGAACAATCTTTTAAATATACAGTTGTATCTGGTTGGATAAAATTCTGTTCAGTATGTTAACATCTGTTTTAATCAGAGATATAGGCCTATATTTTTCTTTTTTTATAATATCCCTGTATACTTTTGGTATTGGAGTGATGTAACTCCACAGAAATAGAAGGGAGTATTCCTGTGTCTTTAGTCTTTCGGAAGAGTTTTAAAAGTAGAGGTATTAACTCTTCATTGAAGATTATGTAGAATTCTTTTATAAAACCATCTGGTCCTGGACTTTTATTGTTGGGAATGTTTTTGAAAACTGTTTCAATTTTTCAATTTTTTTTTCTTACCAGGATACTGATCAGCTCTGGTTTATGGTAGTTCAGAGGACTGAACCTGGGACTTCAGAGTCTGAGGCACTAGAACCTTTTTGCATAACTATTATGCTATCTACACTCACCCAACTGTTATGATTACTTTGACTGTGATTGGCATGTTCATATTTTCTAGTTCTTCTTTGTTTACTTTTAGAAGTTTGTAGGTATCTAGAAACTTGTCATTTGCTTCCAGATGTTCTAGCTTTTGGGCATATAGTTGTTCCTTGAAGAGTTGTCTTTTATAGTAAGCCTTGAGGAGTAAGAAATTCTTCATGTTGGAGAATAAGAGGAGAGAATATTGAAGACATCAATGCAAGAGGAATACAAGCCTTTAAAGCACCCAGATACTTAGCTTCAGTATCCATGTGTGGCAGCATGACACTGGCCATTTTGGGAGGAGAGAAAATGAAAAAGTTGGACTGGGAAGTACAATGTTCCCTGGAGTAAATTCCAAATGACACCATAGCTCCAGTTATAGCAGCACCATCATAAGGTTTTGAACTCTGAATGAAGGATCTGTAAAATCACTCACTAGGATATTACCCTGCTTTACCATATGTGCAACACAGGATCAGGCCTGATCCTCACTTTATAGAAGGAAACTTTGGTGTTTCTTTTCTTTTCTTTCTTTCTCTCTTTCTTTCTTTTTTCCCACTTTCTCCCCCTGCCTCTATCCTCTGTCTCTATGAAATAAAAGAAGAAAATATATTTTTAAATTACTATCCCTAGTGTTTTGCCTTGTCTTATTTGTATAAATATGTCTGCACTGAATTCCACCTGCATATACTGCTCTACCTGCGATTTAGGTGTTTGTCAAATGTGAATATATTGTGTAGGGATGTTGGACACCTGATTAGAAAGAAGGAAAGAAATGTATTAACAATTTAAGACTACTATTAAAATTCAATCCGATTCAATTGCCAATTTGAAATTTAAAGTGCTTAGTTTGAAGGGACATATACTCAGAGCTATAGTCTATGCATCAAAAAGTTTGAGACATTTGATCCATTTTTCCCCTTTTATATTAATTAAACAGTGATTTATGAGACTATAAGTTAATAGGAGTGTTTATTAACACCATTCCCACCACCAAAGGTCTATGTCCCACCCCCAACACCCATCTCCAGTAAAGCTGAACATCTACCCTCACCGGCCACCCAGAGATTTTTACTTTGGTGCCCTGATCAAAACTCAGTCAGATTCTGCTTTGAGCTTCTCTTTCCATTCTTCTTTCTCAATAACTGTTTCAATTTCTTTGTCTGTGATTAGTGCATTTAAGTTTTGTAGTTCTTCTTGGTTCAGTTTTGGAAGGGCATATGTTTCTAGGAATTGTTCTGTTTCTTCCAGATTCTCTAGCTTGGTGGCATACAGTTCTTCACAGAAGTTTCGCAGGAAAAAAAAAAAAGAAGTTTCGCAGGATTCTCTGGATTTCTGTGGTGTCAGTTGTGATATCTCCTGCATCATTTACAATTCTATTAATTTGAGTCTTCTCTCTTTTTTGTTTGGTGAGTCTGGCTAGGGGTTTGTCAATTTTGTTTAATCTTTCAAAGAACCAACATTTGGCTTCATTGATCTTTTGTATGGTTCTTTTATTTTCGATGTTGTTTATTTCTGCTCTAATTTGGGTGATTTCTGTCCTTATGGTTGCTTTAGGGTTCCTTTGTTCCTCTTCCTCTCTAAGTCCTTGAGGTGTACAGTAAGGTCGTTCATTTGAGCATTTTCTTTTTTTTAATATGTGATTGTATGGCTATAAGTTTCCCTCTCAATACTGCTTTAACTGTGTCCCAAATATTTTGATAGGTTGTGTCTTCATTTTCATTTGTTTCCAGGAACATTTAAATTTCCTGCTTGAGTGAGTCTCTGACCCAGTGGTTCTTAAGGAGGATGTTGTTTAGTTTCCAAATTCTGTGACTTTTAATAATTGTCTGTTTGTTGTTAAATGTTAGTTATACTCCACTGAGGTCTGAGAAAATACTTGGGATGATTTCAATGCTCTTGAATTTACTGATGCTGTCTTTGTGGCCTAACATGTGGTCTATCCTTGAGGATGTGTTATGTGGATTTGAAAAGAAGGTGTATTCCAGTTTTTTGGGGTGAAAGACCCTGAAAATATCCAAGAGGTCTAGTCTGTCAATCTCTTCATTTAATTCTCTTTTTATCTTTGTTGATTCTCTGCTTTGTTGATCTGTCTAAGTGTGAGAATGGGGTATTAAAGTCTCCCACTATTACTGTATTACTATTGATGTATTTTTGAAATTCTTTCGGTAGGTGCCTGATGTATTTAGATGGTCCCTCATTGGGTGCATAGATGTTAATAATTGTTAAGTCTTCTTGGCTGATTGATCCTCTAATCATTATGTAATGTCCTTGCCTATCTTTTATTACTTTATTTAATTTAAAATCTATTGTGTCTGAGATGAGAATGGCTGTTCCTGCCCCTTTTTTGTGGTCTGTTAGCCTGTATGATAGTTTTCCATCATTTCACTTTAAGTGTTTATCTTGTTGTGACAGATGGGATTCTTACAAGCAACATATGGTTGGGTTATGTTTTCTGATCAATCCTCCAACTCTGTGCCCTTTGATGCGTGAGTTTAAGCCATTGACATTTATTGATATGATGGATTTAATGTATTGTAGTGCCATTGTTCAAAACAATTTTTTTGTTTGCTCTGATGTATTGCCAGTATTATAGTGATATTCTTGTTTATAAGAGGTATTTTAGAACTTCTTTCAGGGCTGGTTTGGTGATGGTTGCCTCCTATAACTGTTGTTTGTCTAATAAAGTTTTGATCCCTCCATCTAGTTTGAATGAAAGTCTAGCAGGATATATTATCCTTGGATGAAACCCTTTTTCATTCAGGGCTCGATAGATATCTTGCCATTCTCTTCTGGCTTTTAGAGTTTGAGTGGAGAAGTCTGCTGATGGTCTTATGGGTTTTCCCCTGTATGTGACTTTTTGTTTCTCTCTTGCAGTCTTTAGGATCCTTTCTTTATCCTTACTACTTCTCATTGTGACTATGATGTGTCTTCAGGTCTGGATTGATTCTGTTTGGTACTCTCTGGGCCTCTTGAATCTTGATGTCCTTTCTGTTATTCAGGTCTGGGAAGTTTTCTTCTATTATTTCCTCTAGAATGTTTGCTTCCCCTTCCTCTCTTTCTTCCTCTAGCAGGTCAATGATATGAATGTTATTTCTTTTGAGATCATCCCATATGTCTCTGTTGTTGTTTTCAGTGTCTCTCAATCTCTTTTTGAACTCTTTTACCTCTTTCTTAGTTTTCTCTATCTCATCCTCTGTCTGACTAATTCTGTTTTCTGCTTCTGTTTGTCTGCTTTCCCTTCCATCAGCTTCTTTCCTCAGTTCAGCTATTTCAGCTTTCAGTTCTCTAATTGCCTCAAGATAATCAGTATTTTCCTTGGGGGTCTCAACTATTGTTTCCTTAATACTGCCATTCCTTTCCTCCAATGTTGTTTTCATTTCTGTGATTAATAAGTTTATTATTGCTTGCATACTTTTCTTATCTCTGGTTACTTCTGGCTGATTTGTAGTTTCTTCTGGGCTCTTGTCTTCATTCATTGGAGTAGCAGTTTTATTTGTTTTTGATCTACCCATTTTTTTGATTTATGTGTTTCTCTCTCTCTTTTTTTTATGCTCTGTTGTTCCTCAGTTGTTGTGTCTTGAGTACAAGTAACACTGTACTAAATACCTTTATGACAATTGCACTCACCAACCTCCGGAATTACAGTAGCAACTGAAGTAAGTATTGAAGTAGTTTAATCGTTACCAGTTAGCCAAACAATTTCTCCAGTCCGTGAAAAAATAGTAACCAAATCCCAGTGAAGAAAGAGAAAAGAAAGAGAGGATAGCAAGAATAGACAGTTATGCAAATCTACTATCCAGTGTATATTCTAGGGGTAACAAGAGGGGAAGGGGAACTAGAGCAGAGATACACACCTAGAGAGTCCACTCTGAGTCAGATTTCTTCCCCAAAGTAATTCACAAATTCAGAAAGGCAAAGAAGAAAGAAGTGTATGACAAGATTAAAAAAAAAAAAAGAGAGAGAGAGAGATAAGAGAGAGAAAAGGGGAAGATAAGAAGAAGAGTTGTAATTAATGAGCAGTGCAAGGAACTTCCCAAATGTTTATCAGTGAATTAAAAAAAAAAACACCCTGTTTGGTGGTATGGGGGGGGGTATCCTGCTAGGAGCTGGTCCCAGGGACTGCTTGGGGGGGGGGCGGCAGGAAGGATGTATGCTTGAAAATTAAAAGGAAGAAAAAAGAATTTTTTCCCGTACTCTAATTCTTAACCCAAATTAAGTTATAGTCACCTCCTTGGTGTCTAAGGACACCTTATTGGCTGGCCTGCTAAAGGCAGAAAATCCTATTGTCTCCAGGGGAGTGTGTTCTGAGCTCAGAGTCTAGCAGCTTCTCAGTCTGCCATCTTCCGGGAAACCCCCCTCCAGACTTTTTTAAAGGATTTCTCGAAAATGAAAACTAGCTCCAAGTCCTTTGATCCAATCAGAGCTATACTCAAGAAGTCTTTGGATCCGCCCTCAGGGTCGTGGTGGACCCTGGAGACTCCCAAGAGAAAGCCCCCGAGCTAAAGTGCTCTCTCCGGGTCCTCTGCCCGCTGCGCTCTGCAACCGGCGGAGGAGCCTCCTTCCCGGGCGGAGGACAATGACCAGCGTACTCGCCTTGCCCGGCGCCGCCTGGGAAGTCTGGAGCCCCGCTAATTCTTAACCCAAATTAAATTATAATCACCTCTTGGGTGTCACCCCTTATTGACAGGCCTGCTATAGGCAGAAAATCCTACCGTTTCTAGAAGATGTGATCAGAGAACACGCTGTTAGCAGTTTCTCAGTCCGCCATCTTCCCCTTCTCTCCGTACATGTACTTTTTTGGTTTCGTTTGATGGAGTGCTTGGGATATATCCCTAGGAGAAATATTGCTGGGTCTTAAGGTAGTTCTATTTAACCTTCTGAGAATTCTCCAGACTGCTCTCCACAGAGGTTGGACCAATTTACATACCCTCCAGCAGTGTAGGAGGATTCATTTGTCCCCACAACCTCTCCAGCATTTGTTGCTGCTTTCATTTTTGATGTATGACATCCTCATAGGGGTTAGGTGGTATCTCAGTGTTTTCTTTATTTGCATTTCTCTGACAGTCAGTGACCTGGAACAATTTTTTATATGTTTATTAGCCTTTTGAATTTCTTTTGTAGTGAATATGCTGTTCATATTTTTGATGGGGTCATTTTAATTTTTTTTTTTGCTAAGTTTGGTGAGCTTTTTATGTCATGTTCTTTGAAATATTAAATCTTTTAAAAGCTTAGGCCAGGGAGAACATAAGCAACTGGTGGTGTTACTTTATAAGATACAGTATTATATATATATATATATTAAAAGAACATAAATTATGGTGAGATCTTGTATGATAGAGAAAATCCTAACAAAGGGATTATCAAAGCTAAACCCATTGCCAAATAATTTGGTGATAGCAATAAATATGCATTGTTTTCTTAAACTCTTAGATAGCAGGAACCTTCCCCTTTCACTATAAAGCCTATATTTATCCCAGGCCTGGTACCTCTAGGGTGGGGCTCACTTTCCTGCATATTTCTCTCAATATGTACCAACTAATACTGCATCTACTGATCCCAACCTAATCAATGCAACCAGTACCACCTCAGCATGTTTCAGTTTGGACTGCGTCCAGAGACCTTAGGCAGGGAATGCCAACCCTTCAGCTGCATTATTATGGTGAGACCTTTCCTAGCTCATAGGACTCCTTAATTCCACTTTGGGTGGCACACTTCTTAACAAAAACTTAAAACCTAGATATAGACCAGAGCCCATGAGATTGGGCATATGTACATGTATCCATAAGTTAGAGGAAAATATATAACTTAAAGCAAAAGTGCACAATAGCTTGCAGTGAGTCAATAAATGAAACAAGCAAGTAGAAAGACCTAAAAAGACACCTTAAAGTACCTAATCAAATTATCTCTACTTAGACCTCCTCTTCTACCTCCTATTACATGTCCCTCAATCACTCCAAATCTAACAAAGTTAGGACTACAAAATATGAATAAGGACAAGAGACTGGCATACTTTAATGATGACTCTTTACTCACTACCAGGCCACCCCATCACCTGGGGTCTTATTCGGGGAATACTAGGATTCCCACAGAGACATGATGGATCTAGACCTCTAACAAATCCTTCTTGCCACTGTCACTGGTCATATCCATCAGGAACAACATAATGGACTCCTTTGTGGACCCCTAAAGGACCTTACTCTCAGTGTGGATCAACAGTGGTAGGGAATGTTCCATTATTTGAAGGAAGGTTGAATAACATACTCTACCTACTTCCTGAGGAAGATGGGTCCTGAAATTAGAGCATCCTGGATTATAACTAGCTGTGACCACATAATGTGAGCTCAGACCTACAGGGATGCAGAGGTTACATAGTCTTCTAAGCATAATATGGGCCCCAGATCAAATTAATGAGGCTTACACTTAACAATATTTATATACTTTCCCCATATTTGTGGGCTACTCTCTTCCCAAACCCAGCTTTCTAGTACATTTTTCCAGCTATGACACCATCTCCTCAATCACTGGAGTCCACCTGCATATTAGCTGTCAGTCTCAGCCAAAAGCTAATAAAGTTGGGCCCCTTGGAAAATATCTAAAATAGGCCTACTAGCTTTTTCCAAAATGGAGACACCAAATCTTCATCTGCAATATTCTTGCTTTTAGGTTCATGATTAGTCAACAATTTGTTCTGCTTTATATCTTAACTCTTTTTCAGCCACCAGGTTCCAGATGCTGCCATGATGCAACCTGACTTCCCTAGGCAGAAGACTCCACCATGTGTCTTGAATCCCCACCTCTTTTGATCCCTGCCTCACTAGGAAAAGGTAGAATCAATCTAGGAGTATGGATTGAACTGTCAACACCCATTTTCAGTGGAGAAGCAGTTATAGGAGCCAGACCTTCCACCTTCTTCACCCATAATGATTCTGGGTCCATACTCCCAGAAGGATTAAGAATAGGGAAGCTATCAAGGGAGGGAATTGTATATGGAATTCTGGAGGTGGGAATTGTGTGGAATTTTATCCCTCCTATCCTATAGTCTTGCCAATATTTCCATTTTATAAATAATTTTTTTAAAAAAGAAAAAAATCAGAGTGGAAATTGTTAACCACAGAATAGAGTGACAGTGGACCAGGAGTTGGTCCACCTGCTAAGGTAAAAAATCAGCTTGGAAGGAATTTCTATCTGTGGGAAGGGTTTGAAAAGGGACTTAATGCCAGGCTAGCTTCATGGGCGGGAGATGATCAGGAACTCATGGCTGAGCTGGGAACCCAGTTGAATCTTTATTCATGAACGAGAATGCAGTGTAATCAATCTCATCTCTATTCATTAGAAAATCCTGTCCTTTATATCTCCTGAGTCAGAAGTGTCAGGTTGGAAGAGAAAGTACATAGGATAGGGGGTGGGGAGAAGGAAAAACACAGGTGCTCGGAAGTATCAAGCTTGCATCTAACCAGTGAGGATTAAATCAATGCCCTGTAGGCAGGGATGTTCTCAGGTAAAGCAGTAATTATGTAAATAGATCACAGCATTAAGAAAGTCAAGTGAAAGATGATGAATGACATAGTGGGAGTTGTATTGTTAAATGGGAATCTGGGGAATGTTATGCATGTACAAACTATTGTGTTTACTGTTGAATGTAAAACATTAATTCCCCAATAAAGAAATAAATTATTTCAAAAAAAAAGAAAGGCAAGTGAACCTAACACGATGATCAAAACAGAAGGGGTCTTAGAAGCAGAATTAGAAACAGACCAACAACTTAACATGCTTCATGATACAAAATCAAAGTGAACCCAGGAAGCATATGTGCTCTTTTTGTGAGAAATTAAAAGAACTCCAGATAAATTATGATCTAATCAATCACAATTTAACTTATATTTTAATCAATTTGAATATCTAGAAACTAATAAATCTTGGTATTTTGTCTTTTTTATGTGAGTATTTGACCTGTTTTGCCCATATTTAAATTTCACTGGATGCAAACCGATTAAATAGGTGTATTGAGGATACTGGTAGGGTTGATTCCACAGTTCTAATATCTCCTATGTGTTGAAGCAAACAAAGAAAACTAGATCATTACAATGCAACTGGAATCTACACAATGATAACATCTGTGAGTAGGAGGCAGTGTACATTGATTAATTCTTTTTTTTTTAAATTTTTTATTTAAGAAAGGATTAGTGAACAAAAACATAAGGTAGAAGGGGTAAAACTCCACACAATTCCCACCACCCAATCCCCATAACCCCCCCCCTCCCATGGTAGCTTTCCCATTCTCTAGCCCTCTGGGAGCATGGACCCAGGGTCGTTGAGGGTTGTAGAAGGTAGAAGGTCTGGCTTCTGTAATTGCTTCCCCGCTGAACATGGGCGTTGACTGGTCGGTCCATACTCCCAATCTGCCTCTCTCTTTCCCTAGTAAGGTGTGTCTCTGGGGAAGCTGAGCTCCAGGACACATTGGTGGGGTCTTCAATCCAGGGAAGCCTAGCCAGCATCCTGGTGGCATCTGGAACCTGGTGATTGAAAAGAGAGTTAACATATGAGGCCAAACAATTTGTTGAGCAATCATGGATCCCAAGCTTGGAATAGTGGAGAGGAAGTGTTAGGGAGGTACTCACTGCAAACTCTAGTGTACTTCTGCTTTCAGGTATATATTTTGCAGTAGTTTATGGATACGTGTGCACATAAGCTCTCTCTCACAGAAACTGGTGTATATCTAGATTATGGGACTTTGTTAGAAAGTGAGCTACCTGAGATGAAATTAGAGTGTACTATAAAAGGAAAGGTCTCACCCGAGTAATGATGTTGAAGGGTTGTCATTCCACATGTGAAGTCTCTGGATACAGTCTGAGGTGAAGCATATTGAGGTGGCAATCATTGCTTTGGTTAGGTTGTGATCGGCGGATGCAATATTATTTGGTTTGGATTGGGAGATGCATATGGGAAAGTGGGCCCTATCCAAGGGTTCCAGGACTGGGGGAAGTAGGGGCTCTATAGTGAAGATGTGAGGTTCCTGCTGTCTTAGGGTTCAAAAAGACAATCGATAGTTAATATTATCATCACTTTATTTGTTAATTGGGTTAACTTTGAAAAGTCCCTTTGTTATGGTTTGTTGTACAGTACCCCGTATCTTGTATATAGCTGTGCTATTGGATGCTTCTAATCTCCTTGGTCTAGGCTTTTGAGAGAGTCCGCATATCAAATACACAGCCTATATATTAAAAAGATTCAGTTTGTCTTTTGAGATACTTTGAGACATACAATTGATTTCCCCCTCTCATATTAATTAACTACTGATTTATATGTCTACATTTTGCTAGGAGTGTACATAAACACCATTCCCACCACCAAAGGGCTGTGACCCATCCCTCCCGTCCACTCCCACCCCCCACTGGCCCAGGAAGCTACATGTCTACCCCTCACCACTGGGTTTTTACTTTGGTGCCCTACTTACAATTTGATCAGGTCCTGCTTTTAGTTTCCCTTTCAGATCTTCTTAGTCAGCTTCTATTGATGAGTGGGATCATCCCATACTCACCTTTATCTTTCTGACTTAGTTCACTTAACATAATTCCTTCTAGCTCTGACCAAGATGGGTCAGAGAAGGTGGATTCATTGTTCTTGATAGCTGCATTGATTAATTCTTGCTCAATTAATTGTGCCTGTTTTTATATAGCCAGGTTCCTGAAATTGTCAGAAAAGATTACATTCTGATTTGTGGGCAAACCTTTGGAACAAATACTTGGCATATTAATTATGGTTTTACAAATAATTTCCTCAGGTTAGCAGTCATGGCAATTTTCTACCTTAGAAATGGTACTGATCAAAAATTTAAATTGAAGTGTATTTTCAGATAGAACTTTTATGAAAGAGAACAAAGAAGTTCAATATTTGTCGACACTATTTTGCACACACAACTTCAGACCTATGTTTAAGAATTTATTCTGGTCCATGTTTAATCCACTGGTAGTGGGGAGATCTAGGACTTCTTCAGAAATGTCTCATATTGCGATTAGTAAGCTATAGTGCTTCAAAAGTGAAATCTAATGTGTAATGTGAGATATAAATACAGTATTACAAACTCTGTCAAGTATTTATATATTTCAAATTCATAACAACATGTTTTAAGTGTGTTGCCCTATAACAAGAGCAATTATTTCTTAAAGTTCTTGTGATATTGAGAGCTTGGTTTGAATCAGAAATTTATTCTCACCAGGGTCTTTATACCTGGGTCTTCACTCTCTTCCTTCTTTCCATTATCACCTCTGTTTCTGTACCCATCTTTCTCTCTAGTTGGAAAAGACTGCATTTTAAAGGAGTCTAATGATCAGATTAGGGCCTGTGGGCAGATAATATATAATAATCTCACCTCCTCGGATTCAATATCCTTAAGAACATTTGCAAAGCTCCTTTTACTACAAAAAGCAGCATGCCCATAGATTCTGAGGATTATTCTATAGATACTTTGTGACCAGAGAAGTCTACTACTTACCACACAATGAGAATAAGCAAGACTACATGTAAGCCAACACCAGAGATTTTCCCTTGTCCTCCAGAAGGGAAGAGAATGAAACCAAGTAATTAAATGCTCTAGTCTATTAAGATGGAGTGAGCCTGAAAAAATCAGACTGTTTAATGTAACCAACCAGTAGTCTGTGGGACCATAGTTTCAGGACTAAAATATTAGTGCCAACATTTTAGGTACCGATCATATCATGTATTTTTATTTCCTCTGTGATGAGAATGAGACTCTCTCTAGTATAAATGTACTATATATGTATATATATATATACTATATATATATATATATATACATGTATATATATAGTATATATACATGTATATATACATACATATATAACATAGCATGTATTTCTATGTGCTTGGCACATGAAACATCTTCTGAAATCATGTCAGTTTCCATTATTTTTAGTTCAGTGGTATTTCTGGAGTATTCTAAGCATTTCAATGTGATTCTGATTGAACCACAGGGATGGGTCAAAAAAAAAAATGAACCAAGAGGACTCAGAACACACATGTACACATACACCTGCTTTTATTATACAGACAGTTACAATGACACATACCCTGTAGAATTACCAGTATGAGTGTAGCATTATTTTATTGTGTCATAGGAAAATAGCTTTTAATTCAAATATGGAAGAGTAGATAACAAGTATATAGGGAAAACTGGAAGCCAGGATATCAGAAAAATGGGGCCGATGGAATAGCTCACTTGGATAGTGAACATCTTGATCATGGATATAACCCAGTCACTAGCCCAGTCATCACCACACTGGAGGCAGCTTTGGTGTTATGGTGTCTCTATGTCTCTCTATCTTTCTGTCTTTCTCTTTGTATCTCTGAAAAAGTAAACCTGGATGACTTAGAGATAACAAAATAAAATACAAATATAGAAAGGAAATATGAGACTGATAGCTGATGGTGGTCTCAGTGCAGATAAAATAAATCAGAATGTTGGATAAACTAAAACTAATAAGATTTTGGAGTGAGAGTAATGTAAGAAAAAGGACTTAAGGGTGATAATGGATCCAATGAATTCTTGACTTACATGCATACACATAATTGGATGGACAAGTATTGAAAAATTTAGATATTGTAATGTCCTCTGGGACTTTTGTTTAGAAACACACACTAAATTTCCAGAAGACTCTTAGATGAAATCTGACTCATAATATTGACCTCTGTAGTTAATAGAATGACAACCACTGGGAGTCGGGCTGTAGCTCAGCGGGTTAAGCGCAGGTGGCGCTAAGCTCAAGGACTGGCGTCAGGATCCCGGTTCGAGCCCCCGGCTCCCCACCTGCAGGCAGGTCCCTTCACAGGCGGTGAAGCAGGTCTGCAGGTGTCTGTCTTTCTCTCCCCCTCTCTGTCTTCCCCTCCTATCTCCATTTCTCTCTGTCCTATCCAACAACAACGACATCAATAATAACTACAACAATAAAACAACAAGGGCAACAAAAGGGAATAAATAAATAAAAAATAAAAATAAAAAAAAAAAAAAGAATGACAACCACTAAATATATTACATCCTAATGCAA
Source organism: Erinaceus europaeus (assembly GCF_950295315.1). NCBI lineage: Eukaryota > Metazoa > Chordata > Mammalia > Eulipotyphla > Erinaceidae > Erinaceus > Erinaceus europaeus. The sequence continues at coordinate 38,051,914 of NC_080175.1, forward strand.
AAAACATATATCAGTGTCACTTTACAGCAAGAAGGAATCTTGCAGTTGGAATTATGATCATGTCCTTAAAAATATGGAGGATGGGGGTCAGGTGGTAGAGCAGTGGGTTAGGTGCACGTGGTGCAAGGCACAAGGATCAGCATAGGGATCCCAGCTGGAGCCCCTGGCTGCCCACCTGCAGGGGAGTCGCTTAACAGGTGGTGAAGCAGGTCTACAGGTGTCTGTCTCTCTCCTCTTCTCTGCTGTCCCCTCCCCTCTCAATTTTTCTCTGTCCTATCAAACAACAAATGACATAAACAACAATAATAATAACCACAACAATTCTACAACAAGGGCAACAAAAGGTGGAAAAATGGTCTCCAGGAGCATTGGATTCATAGTGCAGGCACTGAGCCCCAGCAATAACCCTGGAGGAAAAAAAATAAAGTTAAAAAATCTGGAGGTTAGTGAGACAGCTCATTTGGATAATATGAGAGCTTTGTCACAGCTGTGACATAGGCTACACACCTTGGGTGTGTGTGTGTGTGTGTGTGTGTCTTCTCTGTCCCTCAGCTTTTGTCTTTATATCAGAAAAATTCATCTTTAAGAAGTGATGAAAAATAGCTTGCAAGGTAATGTTAGAATAATCATATGGATGGCATCAAACCACAAGGGCTGTTCAAAGAAGAAGAGCAGGGGAGAAAAGGAAGTCAGAGTTTAGATAGACATGGTAGTTTACAGAAGTGTGAGAGGTAAATCCAGGCGGACTTTACAACAACCTGCTAGGTCTGCAAGTACATTCATTCAAAGTCTCTAGAAGGGAATGTAACACTTGATTATAGTTACATGTGAACTATCTCACTTCCAACCTCCTCAGAGCAATATAAGATGAGAATCTTGGGCTTAAAAACACCACCAAATTTGTTAGAATGTGCTACAGAAGCAATGGAATAATAGTTCAGCATTTGAAATTACAGTATAGAATGATGACTCTGCCTTCTTGAGACGATAATTGAGGATACCAGAATTGTTTATTTTTTATAATTTACTTTAAATATACATAATTTAAACCAATTAAGTGGAGATAACATGACAGATTTGTGTGCAAATTAACTTTAACTTACAAGTCAGAAATGATTAACTAATCTATGTATTATCGTAATTGGGTTATAAATACTAAAAATGGAGAGTTTTTTTCCTGCAAATGAGAGACATCAAAACATTGAAATATACAGAAACAGGTAGTATATAGAAACAGGTGGGGAAGGACTCTGGACACCAGGAACGTAACCCTGGAGAACTAAATTCCACCAATGCAGAAGTATGTAAAATCTTATCCAAAAGAAGTTTCATCTATCATGCAAAATAAATAACACAAATTTAGGGTTTTTTTTTTTTATCTCAAATTAAGGTTTAAACTTTGGTAATTTTAAACTTCTCAAGTGAGACTTGGCCCATTTAAAAGACATGCCATTTTGGAAAATAAAATATGATGGAATTTTGAGGAGATGTGATAAATTTGGCCAGGCAGTGGTGTACTGAGATGAATGCACATGTTATCATGAACAATGACCCATGTTTTATCCCATACTCTTCAGCTGCAGAATCTTCCTTCCCTCCTCTCTTAATTTCCCTTTGTCCTAGAAAATAAAAATAAATTTTAAAAAATTATAATGATGTGAAAATTATTGCTTTAGTATGAACATGCTCATAGAGATACTACTTATAATTTTATAAACAATTAGAGCATTAAGAACATATGAAAAGGGAGTTGGACAATAGTGCAGCGGGTTAAGCCCAGGTGGTGCAAAGACCAAGGACCTGAGTGAGAATCCCAGTTCTAGGCCCCTGCTCCCCACCTGCAGGGAAGTCCATTCACAAGGGGTGAAGCAGGTCTACAGGTGTCTTTCTCTCCCCCTCTCTGTCTTCCCCTCCTCTCTCCATTTCTCTCTGTCCTATCCAACAAGGACAACATCAATAACAACAACAATAAGTACAATAATAAAAGACAATAAGGGCAACAAAAGGGAATAAATAAATACATTATTTTTTTTTAAAAAAAGAACAAGTGAAATGCCTATTGCAATTTTACTTTTTGCTTTGCTAGGTTGGATTATTTAAATTTCCTGACTGCTTGATCTTGTAAAGACTTCAGATACCACCTTGAATAATAATGAGAGCCCAAAGTAGTATATGTTTCTGATATAATAGGAAAAGTTTCTTTATTTTATGATGAATGTGATTTTGGCTGGGCATTTGTTATGTATAACCTGTCAGTATATTGTTGTCTGTTTGCTCTACTTATATTTTACTTAGAATTTTTATCAGAAACTATTGTTGAATCTTTGCAAAATCTTTCTTTTCATCTGATTTTCATATGGTTCTATATTGTTTGTTTCTTTCAACTTATGAATAATTGTTTTGCTTATGTTGAAAAAATATTTGTCAGGGATATTGAACTATAGTTTGTGTGTATGTGTTTGTGTGCAAACACTGTTCATCTATTTTTGGAACTATAGTAGTGTTGGTATCCTATAAAGAGCTTGGAAGAATTCTCTTTTTCATTAAGCTAAACTTTTTCTAACTAAAAATATAATTCTGCTTGAGGAAAAACATCTCATTAGATAAAAAGAAGAAACATGTATTTAGAGTAAATTCTGTATCACACAGATCTGATAAACATGCTATTCAAAATCTACAAAATAGAGGTTGGCAATGGCACACCAGATAGAGAGCACAAATTACTTAAGCAAGGATCTGTGTTTGAGCCTCTAATATTCACCTGCAGGTGAGAAGCTTCAGAAACAGAGAAGTAGTGCTGTAGGTGTTTCTCTTTATCTTTACCTATTTCTATTTTCCTCTCTATGTCTCATTTATTCAATTGTTGTAGAAATAATTGCTAACCCATATCTCTAATATTAAAAGAACTACTGTAGCTTATGACAGAAGGAAGAGGGATTCAGAACTTTAGTGTTGGGAATGGGGTGAAATTGTACCCCTGTTATCTTGTAATTTTGTAAATCAGTATTAAATCAATAATTTAAAAAAATAAAATAAAATAAATTTACCACTGGTGGAGAAATGTCTCATTGCCTCTACCAAAAAAAATTGAAAAGAATTAAAAAAATAAAAATGTTCATCAGGACTGGTGTATTCCTCATGGAGGTATGAAGACCTAGTGATAACCTGTGTAGAAATTAAACATGATTACAAAATAAATCTAAATCATATGATAAAATGTTCATAAATCATAGTTCAATTCATCAGAGAATATATATAGAAAGAAAATAAATATATGAAAAGATCCTCAACATCATATACCATCTGGAAAACACACATCAAAACAATCATAAATTATGACCGCACATTTACGAAGATGAACTAAAACACAAATAACAACTAGACAGTGCTGTGAATGTGAGGCAACAATGACTGTCACTCATTGCTGATCAGATTGAATAACATTACAGTCACTAAGAAGGCCATTTTTCAGATTCTTCAAAGATTTTCTTTTTTTTCTTATATGTATTTTCCCATCTGTTGCCCTTTTTTTCCTTTTATTGTTGTAGTTACTGTTGATGTCGTATTTGTTGGACAGGACAGAGAGAGATGGAGAGAGAAGGGGAAGACAAAGAGGGGGAGAGAAAGACAGACACCTGCAGACCTGCTTCACCACCTGTGAAGCGACTCCCTTGTACTCCTTTGTAGGTGGGCATCCGGGGCTCGAACCGGGATCCTTACACGGGTCCTCGGGATTTGAGCCACTTGTGCTTAAGCCGCTGCTCCACCATCTGACTCACAGCTTTACTTTTACTTATCATACAAAACAGCAGTTGTTCTGGGTGGTATTTACCTACATGATTTGAAAGTGCAATATTCAAAGAGAAACTTATTCATGTGCAGTAGTTTTGCCTTTCAGACTGGTGAACACTTGGGTGCAAGCAACACTTCTTTCAGTAAGAGACTGCATTGACAAGCTATGTCCTGACAATAGAAGTGCTAAGATGAAAACAGCTAGCTCACAGCTCATGTAAACACAAAAAGGAAGCTTGAAAATATATTTCTAAGTGAATGAAATCAATGTTTAAAAGCTATGATAAGATTCAAAAGCTACAATTATCTGGCAAAAGTGGAACAGTGAAGACAGTAAAAAGATGAAACTATTTTTGAACTTATTATTATTATTTTATTAATGACAGTTATATAGAATGGAGAACCAAAGCATCATTATGGGAAATGTGATTTTCAGAACCTCATGCCTGAGAATCCAGTGTATTATTCACATCTTGAGCCACTAATTTATTTTTAAAGACTTTAGGAAGAAGAGGGTCATAAAAGTAAGTAGCTGGAGCATGGGATGTGCATCAGACTATAAAAATATTTTGTATAATATCTTAATGATAGATGCACACCATAGCATATTGTAAAAATTCCTAGAATGCATGCTACAAAGAATGAGACTTAGTGTATGTTATACTCTTTAGCCAAAATTTATTGTTTCTTTATCATAAAATGTGTCACATTAAAGCAAAAGTTTAATAATAGGGAAAACTGGGATCTGGATAACAGGGATATATTATTTACACTCAATTTTAATTTAAATATACAAATATTTTTTTATTATAAAGATAAGTGTACTATTAAAGATGTGATAATATTTTGAATGGCAGCTGAGTAAAAAGTAACAGAGATGATGTGAAGGGCAGAATCTTCCAGTATTTGTAATACGTTGTCCAGCTATGTGTTTCTCATATTGGTGTCTTGCAATTCGACAGAGATGTGGAATAGAAGGTCAAGGGTCATCAGAGTAGATAAAGAAACTTGGAAGACATATAGTTAAGCATGTAGTCAAGTGCCAGGTGACATCAGTAGTTTCTTAAAATCCAGTGAAGGAAGGGAAAATTGGAAGTCCCTATTGAGAAACTCAGTGAAATCAAGAACTATATTGCAGAGGCCAACTACAAAGTCAGTCCTTCATGAAGACACATACAGGTGGAAATATATTTTTTTTACATATCCATATCTTCTTTTTAATTTACTATTATCTTTACTCATTTATTGGATAGAGATAGGAATTAAGAGAAATCCAGAGAGAGGGAGGAACATTCAGAGGGGGGAGATATAGAGAGACACCTGTAGACCTGCTTTACCTCTCATGAAAACTTTCCCCCTAGTTCCTAGGTAGGAACTGGGGGATTGAACCTGGGCCCTTGCTCATTGTAACATGTAAACTCAACCACTTGCCTCATCACCTGGCCTCAATAGGTCAAAATCTTATTTCATCTTCTTTTTCAACCTTTGTAGTCAATTCTCCTTTATCCAATAGCTAGCTCTATTGACTACCAGTCATGTTTTTAGAATCTACTTCAATATCAGCAGGAATATTCATTGATTTAGTTGGTTGGCATTTCCATAAACTTAATTGATTTTGTTTTAAAATTCATATGTTTGTAGTCTATATATTGAAGAGACTAACATAAAGACATTTTATCTCACTCTCTCAGTCAACTATTGAAGTAGACAGCATTCAATTGTAGCAACATTCTATATACTACCTGGTATTTAAAAAAGATGAAAGCAGAAAAATATATGAGGCATATAAAATAAAAGAATATATTTGAATGTCACAGGAAATAATTGGTATTTTAGTTCAATCCTGGAATAATAAGAATAACATGAGCAGAGAGACTTAAGGAAAGGACCTGGTGTTAATAGAATCCTAGAAAGAGATGATGAGCGATGCCCTAAGGCAACATCCTAGAAGAGAAGAGGAATGAATGATGAGGTGTGAAAGAACATCAGGAATAGGCATTGAAGTTCACATGTATCATCATGGCAAAACACACACACATACCCGGTAAACTTATGGTTAGACCTGTTTTTCAGACTTGAAAACACTTCAAAGCAAGACCTTAGCCACCTTCAAATTAATCTTGGTGACTGTGATATCCTTTTGCCATAATTTGGAACCAGAAGGGCATAGGAAAAGTCACCTTATAATGTGACTTTTTATCATGGTTGTTAAGGAATACAATATGATATTTCACTGTAAAGGAAATTCTGTGCTTAAAAAAGAAGGCTACCAAACTTTTCTGTGTTTTATAGTCAATCAACGTGGGGATCTTGCTAAGTGACTAATTACCAGAGATTTATTCTTCTGTCTCCAGTGTATCTCTGCATTTAAAATTTAAGAGAAATATAAAATGTTACTGTTGTAGTTCTTAAAACTGTACTTTGAAAACCAGAGATGATATTTTCAAAATTAAACCTGAGCATTCAGACACTGGAGTGACTTCCACTGGGGACCCATGTATTGATTCTTTCCTCAATTCAATTAAATTGATGTCAGTTCAATTCTATAAATATATATTCATGATATGTTAAGATAAATATTGGATTCACATTGAAAGCATTAAGGGTAAAGCCTCACTTCGTAGTACTGTATTAGCCTCAATACATAACTGGTACTGGGAACAGGAAAGATGATATAATTAAGAGTGCACCTTAAAGAAAGGAATTATGTTATTCTATACTCTGAACAACTGACTAAGCTTTATTCTTTAAGTTTGAAATACTTTATTTTTCTGTTAAGCCTTTTTGGATCCTTGGAAATTCTCAAATAGTTATTATAAACAATTTTATAAAAACTCTTTTCTCAGAGATATTGGTACTATGTCTGATGCAATAGCTCAAAAGAATGAATATTTCTATAGAACTCATCATACCAAATGTATATTATAGAAAAATATAATTTCAGTTTCTATATTGAATGTATAAATTACTCATCTGTGGTTTCTTAGTTACATACTTTAGACCAAATGTTAGAAGCTAATTCACATGGTAGTAAGATTTTAATCTCAGTTTCATGGAATAACAAAGCACTCCATCACTTTATTTTATTGAGCTGCACCAGATATTTTCCCTCACCATCTTATGACATCCCCTTTTTTTAATTAAAAAAAATTTCAAATGAGAATGATTAGAAGAAAAACAAGCATTTCTTAAATAAGCATAATTACAAATGCCAGTTACTTCATATTAAAATGCAATGTAATGTTCGCTAGAGAAGTGTCAATTTTGGTGCTATAGGTCCACACATAAATAAACTAATGATCTAAACAAATTAATCTGAGTCTATTTTAAATATCTTAGTCGAGTTTTTAATAAGAAAATGCATGAATTGGGAAGTATAACCTAATGGATAGAAAGGAAGTCCAAAAATCTATATAAAGCATGAGGCTTTGTAGAAAAATATAAGCAGACAAAGAAGTTGTATCAGGAATAATGACAGATTGGCTATTACGAGCTTACTTTCTTTTAGTGAATAGAAGTTATATATCAGGATATTAGCTAAATAGTACAGATCTAAAGATCACACTGACAGATTAAATATTCCATTTCACATAGCTCAGATTATAATTTCACCTCTGTTTCGTGGCATGATATATGCAGAAGGTGCTACTTTAGTCGGTATGTATTCAGGGGAATTACAAGCTGAGTTTGTTTCACACATGTTTAGAGGTTCATCACACATAATCTCAACAAAGAATTGAAGAAAAAGTATGATTGTTAGAAATTTTAAACTTTATTCAGGAAAATTGAGAACATTCACACGTTGAGAGTGTCTATGGGGGGGGGGGAGATAGAGAGGAGAGATAGAGAAGGAGATTCTGAGCCCTTACTCAAATGTTGGCAGGCTCACATAGGCAGAGATCTAGTTTATAAGCATTCAAGTCTCACTTTCACCTTCTTTCTAAGTCACCCACACCTGTTAACACTCCCATTTCCTGTGGAGCATTTTGTGCCTGGCTGGAGAGCATGTGTTTTGGCTTGTGTTCCTCTAGGTATTTCCTGTAATTTCTGACCTCAACAGGTAGTCATTTTTAGTTTGAATATTAGAAGAGTTAAGGAAACGTGTGTTCTTTAGACTGTACTAAACTTACTAGAAGACATCAATACTAACAAAGTACATTTGATGTCATTACATTCTCTGTTTGAGAGAGATACCTATGAATCTTAAGTACAACTAGAGATTTGACTCTTTTAAAGGACCAAGGCAAGATGAAACAAGATGGATAGTATGAGTCTCTTTTGTTTTCCAAATTTAGTTTTAGGCATTATATTACATTATAATTAATGATGTAATTAGTATTATGCTAACTATTGCTAGCAAAATAGTTTCTCTAAGCAGAACAGGAAGAGTTATCTAGTTTTGTCTAACCCAATTTATCAATTTCAGTTTATTTCTTCCCTGTATTGTGTCCTGTCCCTCTGGAGTCATGGTTTTAAGCAGAATATTCACCCCTCTAGAGGTAAACAGGATAATTAAATATGATGAATCACACCAAAAGGATACTTTAAAAAAGATAGTGTAAGTTGATATGGCATAGGGATAATTACACTGGAAAAAATAGAGATTTATTGAAGTACAATATTGCTGTATTTTCTAAATAAAATCATACTTTTGATAGGACTAATCTATTTCTTCAGCTCTTAAGAAACTCAGCAAATAATGTACTCTAATTATCATTTTAAGTGCACATTTTTCATATAATGCTACTTGTGAAATATGCCTTTTATCATCTGTTTATTTCTTCCTGGCAGCTCATATTATTGGAAACTTTTCAACATAATAAAAATGTCTCAACCTAGTAAAATTTTACATCTCAACCTAAATATCTTATCTCTCAAATAATCGAAGGTAAACTAATTTCTTCATGAAATAGTCAAATTTATACATGTTATTCTAGTTAATAATTTAAGAATACCTGACTAAATAGAGCATACTTGAAAAAGATGTGTAAATTCAATGCCAGAAAATATGAGAAAATAGAAAGAAAAAAACCTGAAAGGGACTGAGATGTTAAATTAAACTGGAAAAATGATCTCTCATGATACTAAGTTGCTATGTGTCCTTACCTAAATAATAAGTATGAAATTATATAATAATTATATATTATATAATTATATAATATTATATAGTATTTCAGACTTCAACATTTATTTATTAATTGGTGAGAAATTAAAAATTGTATCCTATATTAATATCCAGATTTACTTGTAATGATGCTAACCAGGTAGCTCCCCAATGTTTTGAGCTCACCGTTTATCATGAATATTTTGAAATTAACAGATCTTAGAAATAACAGTTGTGCAGGTGAAGGGTAGATAGCATAGTCGTTATGCAAACTGACTCTCATGCCTGAGGCTTCAAAGTCCCAGGTTCAATCCCCTGCACTATCATAAGGCAGAGCTGAACAGTGCTCTGGTTAAAAACTTAAAAAAAAAAAAAAAGTAGAAATAACAGTTGTGCAAAAGACGCCGAAGGCCCCTAGTATCAATAAATAAGTTAGGTATAAATAAAATCATAAAATGATATTATTATTACTGACTTCTTCTGTTCTCTGATGTTTCTTCCTCTCAGTCTCTCTGCCTGAATGAAAATGTGGCCTTTGTAGTTTTCAAGCTATGGAAAAACAAACAAATTAAAACAACAAAAATGGTTACACTGGAAAATTATGTCATTTTCATTTCATCACAATTTTTTGCATTATCTTTATTAGATAGAGACAGCCAGAAATCATGAGGGAAGGAGTGATAAGTAGGTAGAGAGATTGAGAGACATCTGAAACACTGTTTCACTATTCACAAAGCTTTCCCCCTGCAGGTGGGGACCGTGGCTTGAAACCTGGGTCCTTGCACATTTTAACATGTGTGCTCAACTAGGTGGGCTACCACCTGCCCCCACATTTATCACAATTAAACAATTAATAATGAAATGTACAAAAACACAGAATTATATGTTTGATCCTTAGCATAGTATTTGCAAGACTGGTTCCCTGGCTTCTCTCTCTCTTGTGCAAATTTCTCTATATGCATATCTCTTCTGAACTAAATATATGTATAAATATAATAATGATGAAATCTAGGGGGGGCACCATGGTGCACTTGATTGAATATATATGCTACAATTCACAAGAACCTGGGCTCAAGACTTAGATCCACTTAGTGACCTGCAAAACTCACTTAATAAGCTTTGAAGCTGTGCCAAGTGTGTCTTTCTCCCTCTTCTAACTCATCCCTCTCCACTTCTCCCTATCTCTCTTCAGAACAAATAATACAGTATAATAAGCCTTTTTGACAGTGTGTGTTTTCCTTTGTTGTGTTATGATTCTTTCTTATTTTAAACCTTCATCTAACATTCATCATGCTTTTTAGTTCTAAGACCACTACTACTCAGCTCACTTAATTTTTTAAAAAATGTAGATATAAGGGGATCTTTTGCTACTCATCTGAATTATCTTAATGTCTCTAAGGGCTGGATATTATGTGTAATAAATACATTGTAACTCATCAACACTTCTTTCAGTAAGTAAAATACATAAAAGTAAATTCAGACTAGGGTTTAACAGATACTATCAATATGTTAATATTTAGATATCAGGGACAATTATGAAGAAAAGCAATATTTATGGTTACCTTTACCTTTGTAATTTTTCAACCAACCAGTACCCCCCCCAAACAAAAATTCATTTCAGGTGACAAAATAATCAGAAAACTTGATACCACTTATTTTGCCTTATGTTTTAAACATTTAAATCACAATTAAAAATAAAATATATAGGTGAACATGGCTCCTTGCTTTCTGTTTTTGAAGATGGATTTTATCTACTAAATTGACATCTTCTCATTCTTCAAAGCCTGTCACTGTAGTTAACTAATGTATTTCTACGGAGAGATTAGGAATTAAAAGAATTTTTCTATGGAGAGATTAGGAATTAAAAGAATTTAAAAAATTAATTAAAAGAATTTTAATTAAAAGAATGTATTTCTACGGAGAGATTAGGAATTAAAAGAATTTGGCAATTTTAGACTTAATACCTCATTCACAAATGGGAAAGGAAATAAACCTCATTTTTCAGCATTTTCCAATTTTTAAACTTGTCACAACTGAAAAGTTGAACTTGCTGGGAAAGGGTGATTTAATTTTTTTGTAGCGCTAAAAAGAAAAAAAAGTAACACGGAATTCCTCAAACACCTATTTCAAAATACTGAAAAAAAAATGCAGTCCCATGGGGGAAGACAGCATTAAAAATACATATATTTATATTTTAATATTTGCTTATTCCCTTTTTGTTGCCCTTGTTTTTATTGTTGTAGTTATTATTGTTCTTATTGATGGTGTCATTGTTGGATAAGACAATTAGAAATGGAGAGAGGAGGAGAAGACAGAGAAAGAAAGAGAGACACCTACAGACCTGCTTCACAGTTTGTGAAGCCTTCCCTGCAGATGGGAAGCCAGGGGCTGGAACAGGGAATCTTTTGCTGGTCCTTGCGCTTTGCGCCACCTGTGTATAACTCCCTGCGCTACCGCACAACTCCTTGCATTAAATATTTTGAAGGCTCTCTTTGACACACACACACACACACACACACACACTTTACTTTTATTGACCAGAATATAAAGTAGATGAAAAGTCTCTTGTATTTTGATTCTGAATCAAACATACAATATGTAAGGTAAGACAAAGGTCAAGAGCATTACTCTCATTTTGTTACCATTTAAGTCACCCTGAAAATTGTTACCTAGTCTCCTTAGAAACAAACTCTTAGGTGAAGCATGTTGAGGTGGCAATCGTTGCGTTGGTTAGGTTGTGATCGGCGGATGCAATATTATTTGATTTCGACTGGGAGATGCGTGCGGGAAAGTGGGCCCTATCCAAGGGTTCCAGGACTGGGGGCAGTAGGGCCTCTATAGTGGAGATGTGAGGTTCCTGCTGTCTTAGGGTTCAAAAAGACAATCGATAGTTAATGTTATCATCACATTATTTGTTAATTGGGTTAACTTTGAAAAGTCCCTTTGTTATGGTTTGCTGTACAGTATCCAGTATCTTGTATATAGCTGTGCTATTGGATGCTTCTAATCTCCTTGGTCTAGGCTTTTGAGAGAGTCCGCATATCAAATACATAGCCTATATATTAAAAAGATCCAGTTTGTCTTTTGAGAAACTTTGAGACATACAATTGATTTTCCCCCTCTCATATTAATTAACTACTGATTTATATGTCTACATTTTGCTAGGAGTGTACATAAACACCATTCCCACTATCTTATGTTTTTGTTCATTGATCCTTTCTTAAATAAAAAATTTTTTAAAAATCAGAAAAAAAAGAAACAAACTCTTAGTTCATGAAATTACAGAATATATATATACATATATATGTATATGTACACATATATATGTATTCATACATTCCAACAGGTTTGGTGAAAAAGTTTATTCAGTGGAAGTGTAAGTTAGGGCTAGAGAGCAAGAAAAGAACAGAGAGGTAAGAAATAGGCTCCACATAGAGCAGATAGTTCCTTCAGGAGGAAATTTTATCATGATTTAAAATATAGTTAGATTTTAGTTCTGTTGGTCCAATCCACTCATTGCTTCTAATTTCTCAGGTTGTGTTCATGCCATTTACTCTCTTTCATATGGAGCAAGGCTGATAAAGGTGAAGTGGAGAGTGTTTTTGTTTAAGTGAAGAAAACTGAGGTTCTCAGGGAATGGGCTGATTTTTCTCTGGCTGCCCAGTGTGCTAACCTGCTGTCATTTCCTATGTAAATCCTGCAATCCCCAAGACCTGCTGTACATACCTATCACCTTTTATTGCCTTGCTGACAATTTCAGGTCCCTACATTATAAAGAGTCACTGACCTACAGATAAGGCTTATTACTTCCCAGATAATTGTTTAACATTCAAATAATTGTTTTTGTTACTATATTTAAAAAGCCATCTCTCTGTAGTTTTCACAAAAAGGAAGCATTAGGCTTGAGCGAGGAATGGAGTTTGTAGTTGGATACATTCAGATAATAGATCAAAATGTAAAACTATTTGGAGTTTACTATAATCCAACTTGTACTGTCATGTTAAAATGAGATGGAATATATGAAAGTGGCACTTAATGTCTCCCCCCCAGTAAAAATTGGCAATTTATATTGTTTATAAAAGAGGAGACAACTTTGAGAATGCAAATTCAGCAGAAAATAATATAAGATTAGTAAATATTTAGATTTATGATCTTTTAAATTCACAGACTCACTTTTATATAATAACTGTAAGTATAGGCAGATATATATATTTTAAAATTTTTATTTATGAAAAGGAAACACTGACAGAATCATAGGATAAGAGGGGTACAACACACAGTTCCCACCACCAGAACTCCATATCCCATCCCTTCCTGTTAGCTTTCCTATACTTTATCCCTCTGGGAGTATGGACCCAGGGTCATTATGGGGTGCAGAAGGTGAAAGGTATGGCTTCTGTAATTGCTTCTCCGATGAAAATGGGTGCTGGCAGGTCGATCCATACTCCCAGCCAGTCTCTCTCTTTCCCTAGTGAGCTGGGGCTCTGGGGAAGCGGGGATCCAGGACACATTGGTGGGATTGTCTGCCCAGGGAAGTCCGGTTGACATCTGGAACCTGGTGGCCTCTCCTGAGAAATCCAGGTTGAAGGCTGCCTCTTTTCGGAGCTCACACCAGGTGTTGTCTCCAAGCCACCATCTTGGCTTTGCACACCAAGCAGAGAATTTTTTAACACAAGTATAAAACACAGCATTGCAAATATGAAAGAAAGAAATGTAATCGTATCTTTTTTTTTGAGAAATTTGGTTTTTGACTGTAAATTCCATTTAATATACAATTGATGGAAAATGTCATATTAATATTTCTAATTGCAGGACTGGGTTGTGGTGCACCTGGTTGAGCGCACATGTCACAGTGCACAAGGACCCAGGTTCGAGCCCCCCCCCCCCATTCCACCTGAAGAAGGAAAGCTTTGCAAGTGGTGAAGCAGGGCTGTTAAGTGTCTCTCTTTCTCTCCCCCCTCAATCTTCCCTACCCTTTCAACTTCTGACTGTTTATATCCAATAAATAGAGATAATAAAATAAAATTAAAAAGTATCTCTAATTGCCTGGTGACAGAAAGGTTAGGCTGATTTATGAAAAAAATGAAGTGAGCTTTTAAAACTATAAATCTGTGAGTAGAGATTTGTATTCTCTTTAATAATCACTTTCACCCCACAGATATGAAATTGATATTTCACTCTTGACCTTATGATTTTGATAATAATTTATGATCTACTCAAGTCTGCATAAACACTCTCAACTTTTGAGACTAGTTTAATCCAAAAACTTATTATTATGGAAATAGATCTGAATTAGTTCAAGATTATGAACTTAACAAATTTAAAGGAAATACAGACAACAAAAGAACATACTAAATTTCATACGTCTGCAAAGTCATAAAATGCATATTTTAAATAATTCTAAGAGAAAACCAGTCAGTATCTTCAATGAATAAATTACAGGTGTAAATAAGGAAATATGGAGATTAAAATAATAATCTTATGAAACATTAAATATAATATGCAAAACTTTTAAAATTCTGATTTAAATAAACTGCTTCTAAATACATAATATGAGGAATTTATAGATTGATTTAAAATTAATACAGAGTTACTTGCCTTTAGATCTTGTGATAATATCCAATTTACAGAAAAAACAGACAGTTTTAAGAAAACATGCTGAGTATTCATTGGTAACACACAGTCTGGGTGTTGCCAGAGGACTGGTTCTGAGTTCAACAGAGGGCCCAAGCGTCAATTTTCTCCCTGTATTTGTTGGGTCTGCTCATGGCATCTCTTTGGAAGGATCACAGATGACTCCATTGTCGGATGTGCAAAGTACAAACTTTTATTTCAAAGAAGTGAGGTAGAATGAGAGACAGGGTTTAAATGCAAAAGAGCTTTTGCAAAGACACATGAAGACTTTGGAGTGAAATAGCCTCTTTATGTGCTCCTGTTATATCCCCTCCCCCAAAGTTAGTTCTACCTGGAGACATTGAAATTATTTGCTTTCTCTTTTGGACTTTTGTTTCCCAGGTGTGGCTATTTTTCTAAAGCTCCTCCCAGGGTAGAGGATGCTTCTGAGTGTTCTTTTGAAACTCCCCCCCCCCTTATTATTGCCCTTGTTGTTTATCATTGTCATTATTGTTGTCATTGCTGTAGTTGTTGGATAGGACAGAGAGAAATCTAGAGAAGACAGGAAGACAGAGAGGGAGAGAGATAGACACCTGCTTCAGGGCTTATGGAGTGATCCCCCAACCCCAGTGTAAGTGGGGAGCCTGGGCTTGAACCGGGATCCTTATGCCAGTTCTTGTGCTTTGAGCCAGGTGCAATTAACCTGTTGTGCTACTGCCTGGCTCTCCCTTTATTTATTTATTTTTAACAATATTTTAACAGGGCTTCCAGTTTGCATGATTTCACTGCTCCCATGCTTCCAGCAAACTTCTTTTCTTTTTTCCTTTCCTTTTCTTTTTTTTTTTTTTTGTCTTTTAAAAGATTTTTTATTATCTTTAATAATAGCAGCACTGCTTCATCAGTTGTGAAGCTTTTCCCTGCAAGTGGGCCCTGAGAGCTTAAGCCGGGCCCTTGTGCATTATAACATGTGCGTTCCACCAGGTTTGCTATCACTACTCTCCCTTTTTTCCCCAGATAAAAGGTAATAAAGAGAGAGAGAGTAAGAACATGATGTAGAGAAAGTAGACAACACACAGCACTACTCAACTAATCAAAATGCTTCTTCTTTTTTTAAATTAATTTACTTATTTAAAAAAGGAGACATTAACAAAACCATAGGATAGGAGGGGTACAACTCCACACAATTCCCAGATCTCCATATCCCCTCCCCTCCCCTGATAGCTTTCCCATTCTTTATCCCCGTGGAAGTATGGACCCAAGGTCATTGTGGGTTGCAGAAGGTGGACGATCTGGCTTCTGTGATTGCTTCCCCGCTGAACATGGGCATTGACTGGTTGGTCCATAATCCTAGTCTGCTTCTCTCTTTCCCTAGTAGGGTGGGTCTTTGCGGAAGCAGAGCTCCAGGACACATTGGTGGGGTCATCTGTCCAAGGAAATCTGGTCGGTATGATGCTGGCTTCTGGAACCTGGTGGCTGAAAAGAGAGTTAACATACAAAGCCAAACAAATTGTTGAACAATCATGGACCTAAAGGTTGGAATAGTGCAAATGAAGTGTTGGGGGGTACTCACTGCAGACTATTGTGCACTTTTGCTTTCAGGTATATATTTTGCCCTCGTTTATGGATATGTGTGAACATATGCTCTATCTCATGGGACCTGGTCTAGGGTTTGGAACTTTGTTAGGAAGTGAACCACCTGGAATGGAATTAGAGAATACTATGAAAGGAAAGGTTTCACCGAGTAATGAAGCTAAAGGGTTATCATTCCACACCTGAAGTCTCTGGACACAGTCTGAAGTAAAGCATTTTGAGGTGGCACTCGTTGTGTTGATTAAGTTGGAATCAGCAGATGCAATATTATTTGATATGAATTGAGAGAAGCATGCAGGAAAGTGGGCTCCACCCTAAGGTTCCAGGACTGAGGGAAATATAGGCTGTATAGTAGAATTGTGAGGTTCCTGCTGTCTTAGGGTTCAAGAAGACAATGGATAGTTATTTATCATCATATTATTTGGTAATTGGGTCAACGCTGAAAACTCCCTTTGTTAGGATTTGCTGTATAATACCCAACATCTTGTATACATCTGTGCCACTGGTTGCTTCTGTTCTCCCTGGTCTAGGCTTTTGAGAGAGTCAACGTATCAAAGACTCAGCCCATGTATTAAAAAGACTCAGTCTGTGCTTTAAAAAGTTTGAGACAATCAATTTCCCCTCATATTAATTAAATAGTGATTTATATGACTACAGATTAATAGGAGTGTACATAAACACCATTCCCACCACCAAAAGACTGTGTCCCATACCACCACCCACCCTCACCCACCCCTGGCTGCACCAGGAAGCTCAATGTCCACCCTCACAACAGGGTTTTTACTTTGGTGCCCTACTCTAGATTTAGTCAATTCGTGCTTTGAGTTTCTGTTTCTGTTCTTCTTTCTCAGCTTCTGTTGATGAGTGGGATCATCCCATACTTATCTTTATCTTTCTGACTTAGCTCACTTAACATAATTCCTTCTAGAACTAACTTTGGGGGAGGGGATATAACAGGAGCACATAAAGAGGCTATTTCACTCCAAAGTCTTCATGTGTCTTTGCAAAAGCTCTTTTGCATTTAAACCCTGTCTCTCATTCTACCTCACTTCTTTGAAATAAAAGTTTGTACTTTGCACATCCGACAATGGAGTCATCTGTGATCCTTCCAAAGAGATGCCATGAGCAGACCCAACAAATACAGGGAGAAAATTGACGCTTGGGCCCTCTGTTGAACTCAGAACCAGTCCTCTGGCAACACCCAGACTGTGTGTTACCAATGAATACTCAGCATGTTTTCTTAAAACTGTCTGTTTTTTCTGTAAATTGGATATTATCACAAGATCTAAAGGCAAGTAACTCTGTATTAATTTTAAATTACAGTCAATAATATTTATACACTTTTCCTGTATTTGGGAACAACTCTCTACCCTGATCCAGCTTTCTAACCCTTTTCCCAGCCATGACATCATATCCCCAGACAATAACCTGAATCCACCTGCATATCAGATATCAGGCTCATGCAAAAACTAATAAAGTCATGGGCCCTTTGGAATATAGACCTATTAGCTATTTCTAAAACGGAGACCCCAAGTTTTCATCTGCAATATTCTAGCCTTAGGTTCATGATTAATCAACAATTTGTATAGCTTTATATGTTAATTCTTTTTCAGCCACCAGGTTCCAGATGCCACCATAATCTTCCCTGGACAGATGATCCCATAAATGTGTCCTGGAACTCTGCTTCCTCAGAGCCCTGCCCCATTAGGGAAGGAGAGAGACAGACTGGGAATATGGATCGATCTGCCAATGCCCATGTTCAGCGGGGAAGCAATTACAGAAGCCAGACCTTCCACCTTCTGCACTCCATGGTGACCCTGGGTCCATACTCCCACGGGGTTAAAGAATAGGAAAGCTACTAGGAGGGGAGGGTATATGGAGCCCTCGTGGTGGGAAGACACCAAATCTTCATTTGCAATATTCTTGCCTTTAGTTTCATGATTAGTCAACAATTTGTTCTGCTTTATATCTTAACCCCTTTCAGCCAGCAGGTTCCAGATGCTACCATAATGCCACTATGTGCCCTGGAACCCCACCTCCCCAGATCCCAGCCCTACTAGGAAAAGAGAGAGACAGACTGAGAGTCTGGATCAACCTGCCAATGCCCATATCAAGCTAGGAAGCAATTAAAGAAGCCAGACCTCCCAGCTTCTGCACTCCATAATGACCCTGGGTCCATACTCCCAGAGGGGTAAAGGATAGGAAAGATATCAAGTGGGGGGTGGATACAGAGTTCTTGTGGTGGGAACTGTGTGGAATTGTACCCTTCTTATCCTATGGTCTTTTCAATAATTCCATTTTATAAATAAATTTTAAAAAAGGAAAATAATAATCTAATTTAAAACACTGAACATGATGAAAAGACTCCTAAGTATGACATTTTGTTGGTATGCTTCTAAATTCTGTTTCTAAGACCCCTTCTGTTTCATTGGTTTAATCCGCCCTGCTTAACACTATATTCTATTTACATAACCACTGTTAACTAAGCACCATCCTGCCTCTAGGACATTGCTTTAATCCTCACTGTTTTGCATGCTTTTTTCTTCTCCCCACCCCCTATCCTACATACATCCTTTTCAGACCTGACTCTTCCGCCTCAGGATATAAGGACAAGATTGTGATTAGAGATAGCTTAGATTGCACTACATTCCACATGAATAAAGACTGAACTGTGTACCACTCAGCCATGAGTCCCTGGTCATCTCTCTCTCCTGCCTGTGAAGCTAGTGCCACATAATGGTGCCCGAACAGGGACCAGCACCAACCTGGGACCTAACCCGCCCATCCTCCAGATAAGTAAACTTGGCTACCCATCCGCCATGGGCTGCCTTTCTACTTATGAAAAGGTTTCCCAAAGCCTCTACTCCTTCTTCATGCGACAGTTTCTCTGTCTCTGGAACATTATTCTCTGGGCCACACTTTGGTTCTCTGACCTGGAACTTTGATTCCTATGACCATGATCGTAGAGCTTGGGAGATGCACTGGGATTTCTCATAGGACTTTCTGGACTTCCTCTCCCATGTTTCCCGTGGAGAAGGACTACTCTAACTTGAAGAGCATTCTCCAGTGCCCTGGTAGTCCCCCAAAATGGAGACCCTACTGATTCAATTCTTTCTTCGATGGGAAGACATTTTTTTTAAAAGTGGGTGCCTGCAGCAATCCGGCAAGAACCATCAGAAGCACCCTGCATGGAATTTCAAAGAGCTTTTTAGACTAGGACGCTCTCTGGGGACTCATGATGCTACAGATCTGGATAATCTGGTTCAAGGTAAAAGAAGCAAAAGCTGCCTATGGTTTTTCTCTCAATCCCCCCCCCCCCCGTTGTTCTCTCTACATATCTTAAGATTGCTGTCTGCTTTCAGTTGCCTTTCATAAGAGAGTGATTTGAATGACTAAATTTTTGCATGACATTGACTTTACAAAAAAAAAAATGCTGGACGCAGCCATGATTTCTAGAGACATCCTGAAACAATCCAAAAATTGTTTTTTTCTCTTGATTTTTTTTATGTCTTGGCATAAATGTGAAATGTTTAATCCTGAAAACTGTATGAATATGGGTGAGGTAGATAGCATAATGGTTATGCTAATGATTCTCATGCCTGAGGCTTCTAACCATGATTCTTCTATTGAGGTTATGTTGTTTAAACAACCTTCAAAAGTTTTGTTTCACAAGTAAGTGAATTACAGCTGCCGTCGTCACATGAAAAAACATCTGCTCAAATGGAACCCCCAGAAATTCATTTGGACCCCTGTTCTCTGACATTGCCCACAAGATGGCATGACTACAGCACCCCCCCAAACCAATGATGTGACCTGGCACGACCTGAAGAAACTGATTCACAGACTCCAAAGCTCACTCTTGACAGAAAAATGGAATTACAGTGGTTGACCTTCCCCACTGAGACAGACGTGCAGTGGGCACGTCTGTGGGCATCCCCTGGCATTTCATCCATGGTCATCTGCTTTGGACTGACACTTCTATCGAACTTACTGGAACACCTCTTGGATACTTTACACAACTTTACAACAGTTTCTCTTTACGCTGCTTGGTTTCTCAAAGACTGACCACAGCAGTACATGGACTTTGCAGCCAAAGCTTTGGGACTCTATAGGACACGCCCCCTCACCTGCAGGCTCTGCCCACAGAGTCAAGAAATACCCTTTGAGGCATGAAACTCCCCCAGAGGCAAGAGATGCCCACAGAGGCAGGAAACACCCTTTGAGACATAAAACGCCCCCAGAAGAGATGCCCCCCAGAGGCAAAAAAATGTCCTTTCACCTGATAAGCCTTGCCCTTTGAGGCAAGAAACAACCCCTCAGGCCTCCCCTTGGCATCACACTGGTTCTTGCTGCTCTCTTACTTGTTCCTCCATGTCTTCTGTCAGTTCTTTTGAAAATGCCTGTATGATATAGGTTTCTGTTCACCCCACACTCCTGATACTATGGCCATTAAAAAGAACTGGGGAAATGTTGGTATGCTTCTAAATTCTGCTTCTAAGACCCCTTCTGTTTCATTGGTTTAATCTGCCCTGCTTAACACTGTATTCTATTTACATAACCATTTTTAACTAAGCACCGCCCTGCCACCAGGGCATTGGTTTAATCCTCACTGTTTTGCATTCTTTTTCCTTCTCTCCACCCCCTATCCTATGTACATCCTCTTCAGACCTGACTCTTCTGCCCCAGGATATATAAGGACAAGACTGTGATTAGAGATAGTTTAGATTGTGCTGTATTCCACATGAATAAAGACTGAACTGCGTACCACTCAGCTATGAGTCCCTGGTCATCTCTCTCTCCCGCCGACGAAGCTAGCCTGACAACATTTATGTTATAAAAGCAATTTAACTAAAACAATTGCTTGGCTATCATTTTCAGAGGAAGAGTAAAGATGATATTCTTTCACTACAACTCATAAAATGTTGAAAGTGTACCTAGTGTATATATTCAGATGGAAATAGGGAGGACTTAATATATGATTATTATCTATTTAATATGGTGCTGTGGTATCTTTTATGCTCATTCAGTTGCTTTCTATCTGAAAAAGGCAATGACCAAAACAAGAAAACAAAAGAGAGAATTATATTTATTTACTGTTAAAGATTGGCTGACCTTGGATAGAGCTTAAAGGTATCATGTTAAGTGAGATCAGCCAGAAAGAGAAGGATGAATATGGGATGACCTCACTCATGGACAGAAGTTGAAAAATTACAGAAGGTAAAACACAAAGCAGAATTTGTACTGTAGTTGGTGTATCGCATCAAAGTAAAGAACTCTGGGGTAGTGGGGAGTGTTCAGGTCCTGGAACATGATGGAAGAAGAAGAACTAGGTGGAGGGTTATGGTGTTATGTGGAAAATTGAAAAATGTCACACATGTGCCAACTACTATATTTTACTGTCAGTTGTAAACCATTAATCCCCCCAACACCCCAGTAAAGAAGAAAGATAGGCTGATTTAAAATGACTTCAATTATTACATAAGGGTCATATTACATTTTTTGTGATCACTATTCAAAAAAATTTAGATGAGAGATTATGGGTTCATTGAGAATAAGATGTAGGTGAGGTTCTACAATGATTCAGTCGTTGTTATTATAAAAACTTCATTAAAAAGTATTGTTTTATTATTATTATGGATTTGATCAACAAAACAGTAGGACAAGGGGGTACAATTATTATCAGAAGTGTTCCATTTACTGTTCCCTCCATTGGAAACTTTCCTATTCTTTATCCTCTGGGAGTATGGGCCCATTAAGCGGTGCAGAAGGTGGCAGGTCTGGCTTCTGTAGTTGCTTCTTCTCTGTTCCTGGGTATTGGCAGATCAGTCCATGGTCCCAGCCTATCCTCTGTCTTTCCTAGTGGAGCAGGACTCTAAAGAGTTGGGGTTCCAGGACAGATAGGTGAGGTCATCTGCCCGGGGAAGTCAGATTGACTTCATGGTAGCATCTGTAACTTGGTGGCTGAAAAAGTTAAGATATAAAGTAAAACAAATCCTTTAATAATCAGGAATATAAAGGTAAGAATATGGCTGATGAAACTTGGGGTCTTAATTTAGGAAAAAACTAGTAGGTCTATTTTAGGTATATTCCAGAGGGCCCATAACTTTACTAATTTTTGCCTGAGCCCTACAGCTAACATGTAGGTGGGATAAAGATAGATTGTCTGGACAGCTGGTGTCAGAGTTGTAAATGGGACTGGAAAGCTGTATCATGGAATAGAGTAGCTCCCAAAGTATGGGGAAAAAATATATATATATTATATAAATATTGTTAACTGTAAACCACATCGATCTTATCTGAGACCCAGCACAGGAGCCTGTGTAATCTCTGTATTCTTCTAGCTCTGAGCTGGTATTCTTTAGTCATAGCTAGGAATATTCTAGGCTGCTCTCATTGCAGGACCCATCTTCCTTGAGTAAGAGGGTACAGTGACGCAACTTTAGATAATGGGCCAGTCCCCAGCAGTGTTGACCCACACTACAAACAAGGTCCTGTAGAGGCCCAAGAGGGTCCACTGTGTTGTCCCTGATGGAGATGACCAGTGACAGTGGAGAGAAGGATCTGTTAGAGGTCTAAGCCCATCCTATCTATGTAGAAATCCCAGGATTCCTTGACTAGTATGATGGGGTGGCCTGGTAGTGACCAAAAGAGCAATCATTAAAGTATGATGGTCTCTTGCCTTTATACAGCTTTTGTAGTCCTTACTTTTTCTGTCAAGGTGAGCTTTGGAGTGATTGAGGGAAGTGAAATAAGAAGTCAGTGAGAAGGGTATCTAAATCTAAGTACTTATGATACTTAAAAGACAGAAAGTGTCTTTTTAGGTCTACTTGTTTGCTGCACATAATTCCATTTCAGGTGGTGCACCTCCTAAAACAGCCATTAAACTGAGGTATAAACCAGGGCCCATGAGAGAGAGCACATGTGCATATGTATCCATAAGTTTGGGAAAATTTACCTCAATGTAAAAGTCCACAATACTTTGCATTGTTTTTTTATTTAAAAATTAAATAAATTTATTAAATTAATTTATTAAGCAGGTCATTTTTATTAAGCAGTTTCATCATGAATAAAAAAGTTCATAAGGGGTTGAGGAGTTAGCATAATGTTGTGCAAAAGCCTTTAAAGTCTGAGGCTCTGAAGTCCCAGGTTCAATCGCCAGCATAGCATAAGCCAGAACTGAGCAGTTCTTTGGTCTTTCTCTCTGTATCTTTCCCTCCGTTTTTACTCTTTGTCATTAAAATAAAATGAATAAAAATATATTTTAAAATTTCATGAAAATATGTCTTTGTAATAACTTGACAGATCCTTACATATTGCACTTTCATTCCTTGCACTTTTTTTTTGTAGTCATATGTACCTCACTCATGAAATGAGAAAACTTAGCACAGCTATATACAAGATACTGGGTACTGTACAGCAAACCCTAACAAAAGGACTTTTCAAAGTTAACCCAATTACCAAATAATGTGATGATAACATTAACTATCCATTGTCTTTTTGAACCCTAAGACAGCAGGAACCTCACATCTCCACTATAGAGCCTCTACTTCCCCCAGTCCTGGAACCCTTGGATAGGGCCCACTTTCCCGTGTGCCTCTCCCAATCCATATTAAATAATATTGCATCTGCCGACCACAACCTAACCAACACAACGATTGCCACCTCAACATGCTTCACTTCAGACTGTGTCCAGAGACTTCACGTGTGGAATGACAACCCTTCAGCTTCATTACTCGGGTGAGACCTTTCCTTTCATAGTATACTCTAATTCCATCTCAGGTGGTTCACTTTCTAACAAAGTCCCAAAACCTAGATATACACCAGTTTCTGTGAGAGAGAGCATATGTTCACACGTATCCATAAACTACTGTAAAATATATACCTGAAAGCAGAAGTACACTAGAGTTTGCAGTGAGTATCACCCTAACACTTCCTCTCCACTATTCCAAGCTTTGGGTCCACGACTGCTCAACAACTTGTTTGGCTTCATATGTTAACTTTTTTTTTCAGTCACCAGGTTCCAGATGTCATCAGGATGCCGGCCAGGCTTCCCTAGACTGAAGACCCCACCAATGTGTCCTGGAGCTCAGCTTCCCCAGAGACCCACCCTACTAGGGAAAGAGAGAGGCATACTGGGAGTATGGACCGACCAGTCAACGTCCATGTTCAGCGGGGAAGCAATTACAGAAGCCAGACCTTCTACCTTCTGCAACCCACAATGACCCTGGGTCCATGCTCCCAGAGGGATAGAGAATGGGAAAGCTATCAGGAGAGGGGGCGGGATATGGAGAATGGGTGGTGGGAATTGTGTGGAATTGTACCCCTCCTACCCTATGGTTTTGTTAATTAATACTTTCTTAAATAAATAAATAAAAAGAAATGAGAAAACTATGAATATTCAAGAGTGCTGTGATACTTAAAGTTCTGAATGACTTTAAATAAGTACTTCAGTGGTTTTAGGCACCTCCTTTATAAATGGGATTTGAATTATGCTTCTAAGTCAAAACATATGAAAATTCTAGTTCCATACACTGATGATTGACTCACTATGCACATTTATTGAGTCAATCCCTATTCTACAGACTTGTTTTCTCAAACATCCTAATGCAGATTATAAATGGCCCATCTGTAGATAGGCGGGGTTTGTGTTATGGGTTTGACTTGGTAAAAATTAATCAAGCCCTTATATGGTACTGGCACTTGTATTTTCATCCATTGAAATTTTATTACAATAATTGTAGATCTATATGAAGTATACAAGTTATAAAATAGAGATTCTATACACACATTTACTGATTTCTTCCAGTTTGTGATAGTTTGAAATCTAAAGCAATCATTTGCTAGACAGTAAATAACCACAGGAAGACATCAATAAAATTTACTTACCTAATTCAAATTTCCAGTTACACTCATTTTTGAGTAGCTTTGTTTCTCATAATTTACTTGGTTCTTTTACCATTTGATTTTTAGCACTGTTAGGAGAATCCAGCATAGCATCTAGTTTAGAATATTGTCATTTTTTGTCATTATTGATGCTTTACTACTTATGGTAGACTTTGCTTTCTTTTAAATCTTCTTTATTTTAATGTGAGAGTTACAGAGAGAAAAGACCAGAACATTGCTCAGCTCTAGTTTATGGGGGTGCTGTGGATTGAACATGGGACCTCAAAACCTCAGGCATGAGATTCTCTTTGTATAATAATTAAACTATATTTCCAGTCTTATTTTTCTTGTTAGAAAAATTCAGATACAGAAATAGAGAGACACTTAATCACAGCACTGCTGTTTATTTCAGTCCAGTTTTGGCTAGACTTGAATCTGGGTATATGCAACAAAGCAAGCACACTATCCAAGTGAGATATATTGTAATTTAATATTGAAATAATAATTTTGGAATGTGTTTACCTCATCCTGCTGTTGCGATTATGAACTCTTATTTTCCTTGTTTTGTTTCCTTGGTTATTGTTCTTCAAAAATCATTCCTTGATTCCTTTCTTGTCCCTGGATAGTTCTTTACTCACACATTCTAGTGACTGTGAGCACAAAGTATTTCTTTATTTTTTTTCCTCTAGGGTTATTGCTGGACCATGAATCCACCGCTCCTCAAGGCCATTTCCCCCCTTTTTTGTTGCCCTTGTTGTTGTAGCCTCGTTGTGGTTATCATTATTACCATTGTTGATGTTATTCGTTGTTGGATAGGACAGAGAGAAATAGAGAGAGGAGGAGAAGACAGAGAGGGGGAGAGAAAGATAGACGCCAGCAGACCTGCTTCACCACCTGTGAAGCGACTCCCCTGCAGGTGGGGAGCTGGGGGCTTGATCTGGGATCCTTACGCCTCCTTGCTCTTTGCATCACCTGCACTTATCCCACTGCGCCACCGCCCGACCCCCAACACAAACCATTTCTAACCCTGTCTGATTTCTGTATATCTTTCTTTGTTACTTGTGAGTGTTTTACCACCCAAGCCACAGTAATTTCTTCCTGTGTCATGGATGAAGACTCCCAAGAAATTCTTTAGGGATCTCTGAAGGAATGACTCTTTGTATTTACTTTGTATTGTCTTGCTATGTATACTCCATCCATCTTAAGCTTCCCATACATCCATCACTGCCTTCTCAGTTCAGTGACCATTTTATGTATCTTTCAAGAGGCCTGGAAGGTCTCTGTATACACTTAACTGAACAATGATTTGACCTTCCTCATATTTCTTTGGCTCTCATTCTTATTAAGCTTGATGTCTTTTTGTCTAAATATCAGTGTTCTACATGGCATCTACATTTTTATTTTCCAGGTGAGACAATGAATCTAATTCATTAATTTATCTTGGCTGAAAACAGAGCTCTTTGTGGATTTTTTTCATAACTTATACTCATTAATTGTTTTATTTATCCAGTGAATAAGCAGAGAATTTACTTATTCTTTCTAGGGTTCCAGTATTCTTTGATTCTTTGTTACAGAACATTATGACAGTTTGCATTGTGATGTGCTTCCTGCCTGTCATTGTGCAAATACAATGATTGTAATACAGAATTTCACAAGACATAAACGAAATTCATTATTTTAACATGTGTGCTATCTTGGGGAATTCACTTCACTTATTTGGGTCTAGGTTGTCTTTATTCATTCATTCATTTATTTATTTATTGGTAGAACCAATATAATATATCTTGTTATGTTGTGTCATCATGAGAACTAAATCAAATATTATATGCAATAAGTCCTAAGTGAAATTTTTATTTGATATACACTTAAACCCCATTATACTCCATACCTATGCATTACACTAAAGACAAGAATGTCTTGTTAATTATAAAAAATCAATGTGGGGATTTTTGTCATAGAGTTTTACTTGTCCTACCACAAAAGTAATTATACAAATACTCTAACTTAAGAAGTTCCCAGGCATCTGCATTTGATCATTTCTCATTCTGAACCCAGAAACATGGATAAATGATGAATGGTGTCTGCATTCACTAAGGATAATATGCCATTATTCTTAGAGTCTGCTGGGTTATTAGAATTGTGCCAATAAATCAAATTCTCACATCCATCTGCTCATCACAGTGTATTACACATTTCAGAGCACTTGACACACAAAACCAATATAAAGTGACAAGGTATCAGGCATCTTTAATGTCTGGCATTACTCTTTTTCTGCCAATAATTATTTTAAGAAACTTATTATCTGTCTCCCAGGGAACAATAAATTAAAGTTATTAATAGTTCTAATTATTAATAGTGTATAATAGTTATAGTTATTAATAGTGTATACTAGTTCTAATTATTAATAGTGTATCTACTGTTTACTTATTCGATTTTTAAAGTAATTTGAGCAAAATGTACTCATTCATTAAGGAGTGTTTTCTGAGTAAAAGATGATTTACAATTTTCTCCTTCTACTTACCCCTTTTATTTCCTTTTTCTTTCTGCTCTTTTTTGTCTATAATTTTTAACACTTTAAGAAGAAATTTTAAAAATATAAACATAGATAATATGGGTAATCAAATAGACAACCAGTTAACAAAACAGAAAACTGAAGAAAAAAAAGCTGATACTTTAAAAATATATAAACCTTATCCTGACATATTTTGAGAAAAAAAGAGGAGAGGGAAGTTGCTACTACAAAGAAAAGTAACACATATCATTATTAGTTTTATAGATCCTAATAGAATAGCAAAGGAATAGTATAAATTACTTCCTACTTGTTAATTTAACAGCTTAGTTGAAATTGGAAAATCCCTTTAAAATGCAATATTTCTGACTCACTCAATAAGGAACTCTAAACTTAGAAGATACTATTGATGCAGCAACAAATGCTGGAGAGGATGTGGGGACAGAGGAACCCTTTTACATTGCTGGTGGGAATGTAAATTGGTACAGCCTCTGTGGAGAGCAGTCTGGAAAACTCTCAGAAGGCTAGACATGGACCTTCCATATGACCCAATAATTCCTCTCCTGGGGTTATACCCCAAGGACTCCATAACACCCAACCAAAAAGAGGTGTGTACTCCTATTTTCATAGCAGCACAATTCATAATAGCTAAAACCTGGAAGCAACCCAGGTGCCCAACAACAGATGAATGGCTGAGAAAGCTGTGGTATATATACACAATGGAATACTATGCAGCTATCAAGAACAATGAACCCACCTTCTCTGACCCATCTTGGACAGAGCTAGAAGGAATTATGTTAAGTGAACTTAATTATGTTAAGTCAGAAAGTTAAAGATGAGTATGGGATGATCCCACTCATCAACAGAAGCTGACTTAGAAGATCTGAAAGGGAAACTAAAAGCAGGACCTGATCAAATTGTAAGTAGGGCACCAAAGTAAAAACCCAGTGGTGAGGGGTAGACATGTAGCTTCCTGGGCCAGTGGGGGGTGGGAGTGGGCGGGAGGGATGGGTCACGGTCCTTTGGTGATGGGAATGGTGTTTATGTACACTCCTAGCAAAATGTAGACATATAAATCAGTAGTTAATTAATATGAGAGGGGGAAATCAATTGTATGTCTCAAAGGTTCTCAAAAGACAAACTGAATCTTTTTAATAGATAGGCTACGTATTTGATATGCGGACTCTCTCAAAAGCCTAGACCAAGTAGATTAGAAGCTTCCAATAGCACAGCTATATACAAGATACTGGGTACTGTACAGCAAACCATAACAAAGGGACTTTTCAAAGTTAACCCAATTAACAAATAATGTGATGATAATATTAACTATTGATTGTCTTTTTGAACCCTAAGACAGCAGGAACTTCACATCTTCACTATAGAGCCCCTACTTCCCCCAGTCCTGGCACCCTTGGATAGGGCTCACTTTCCCGTATGCATCTCCCAATCCATACCAAATAATATTGCATCCGCCGATCACAACCTAACCAAAGCAACGATTGCCATCTCAACATGCTTCACCTCAGAATGTATCCAGAGACTTCACGTGTGGAATGACAACCCTTCAGCTTCATTACTTGGGTGAGACCTTTCCTTTTATAGTACACTCTAATTTCATCTCAGGTAGTTCACTTTCTAACAAAGTCCCATAACCTAGACATACAACAGTTTCTGTGAGAGAGAGCTTATGTTCACACGTATCCATAAACTACTGCAAAATATATACCTGAAAGCAGAAGTACACTAGAGTTTGCAGTGAGTACCTCCCTAACACTTCCTCTCCACTATTCCAAACTTGGGATCCATGATTGCTCAACAAATTGTTTGGCTTTGTATGTTAACTCTCTTTTCAATCACCAGGTTCCAGATGCCACCAGGATGCTGGCTAGGCTTCCCTGGATTGAAGACCCCACCAATGTGTCCTGGAGCTTAGATTCCCCAGAGACACACCTTACTAGGGAAAGAGAGAGGCAGACTGGGAGTATGGACCGACCAGTCAACGCCCATGTTCAGCGGGGAAGCAATTACAGAAGCCAGACCCTCTACCTTCTGCAACCCTCAACGACCCTGGGTCCATGCTCCCAGAGGGCTAGAGAATGGGAAGGCTATCATGGGAGAGGGTGGGTTATGGGGATTGGGTGGTGGGAATTGTGTGGAGTTGTACCCCTCCTACCTTATGCCTTTGTTCACTAATCCTTTCTTAAATAAAAAATTAAAAAAAAAAAAGAAGATACTATTGATTTAAAAATATCTGTCCAAGTGGTGGCATACTAATTAAAGCATTGAACAATCAGGTATGAGGTCCTGAGTTTGATCCCTGGTAGCGCATAGACCAGAATGATGCTCTGGTTCTCTGTTTCTTATGTATCTCATTAGTAAAAAAATAACATCTTCAAAAAAAAAAGCCACCCTTGAATCTGTAATTAATAATCTTTCAATGAAGAGACACGCATGTAGCAATGGCTTCTCTGTTAAATTACAAAAAAGAATTTAAGGATGAAAATATTAATTTTATTATTACTACTATCATCATCATCATCATTTTATTATGTTATTGCCAATAAGGTTATCGCTGGGCCTTGGTGCCAGCACTACAAATCTATTATTACTGGTGACCATTTTTTTCTTTTTTTTAATTTTCTTTCTATTTTTATTCAATAGGACAGATAAAAATTTAGAGGAAAGGGTGAAATAAAAGGGAGAGAGAAAGATAGACACCTGCAAGCCTGTTTTGCCATTCATTAAGCTTCTCCTTGCAGGTGGAGAATGGGGACTCAAACCTGGGTCCTTGTGCATGGTAAGGTGTGTACTCAAATGGGTGCTTCACCACCCAACCCCTGAAAATACTAATTTTGATGTACATTTCTTTATTTTTTTTTAATATTTATTTGTTTATTCCTGTTTTGTGGGCTGTGTTGTTTTATTGTTGTTATCGATGTTGTTGTTGAATATGACAGAGAGAAATGGAGAGAGGAAGGGAAGACAGAAAGGGGGAGAGAAAGACACCTGCAGACCTGCTTCACCGCCTGTGAAGCGACTCCCCTGCAGGTGGAGAGCCAGGGGCTCTAACTGGGATCCTAAGCAGGTCCTCGCGCTTTGCGCCACCTGCGCTTAACCCGCTGAGTTACCCCTGACTCCCTTAAATTTTTTTAATTCACTTATTTTCCCCTTTGTTGCCCTTGTTTTTTAATTGTTGTTGTGGTTTTTATTGTTTTTGTTATTGATGTTGTCATGTTGGATAGGACAGAGAGAAATGGAGAGAGGAGAGGAAGACAGAGTGGGGGAGAGAAATATAGACATCTGAAGATCTGCTTCACTGCCTGTAAAGAGACTCCCCTGCATATGGGGAGCCTGGGGCTCAAACCAGGATCCTTAGACTGGTCGCTGTGCTTCACGCCACATGCTCTTAACCTGCTGCCTTACCACCGGACACCCTGATGTGCATTTTTAAATAGTGATTTAATAGTGATTGACAAGACTGTGGTATAAGGGGAGGGGTGCAACTCTGTATAATCCCCAACACCATAGTTCTATATCCCTTCCCCTCCATTGGAAGTTTCCCTCTTCCTTATCCCTCTGGGAGAGTGGACCAAAGGTTTTTATGAGGAGCAAAAATGTAAACTGACAATATTGCTACATCTGGAGTCAGTGAGGTACCGAGACTGTAGTGATCAAGAGCTGAGACTTTGAGTTCAATCTCTGGTGCTGTAGACAAAAAATTTACAAAGGTTAAATAGAATACAAGATCAGTAGAGTTCTAATACAAGTATTTGGGAAGACAATATTATAGGAAAAGTACTAGGACTTCAAAGTAGATTAAATATATTAATAGTCAGTGTAACTCACTATATGACTCACCTAAAAAAGAAAAAAGTGCCTATCTCAAGAGCTTGAAAATAGTTTATTTTTATGTGTGAGAGAGAAGGGGGCATCTAGAGCAGTACCAGCCCTGGCACAAGCAGTGTTGGAAGCTGAACCTGGCTTTCAAACTTGCAGATTGTGCAATCTACTATTAGGCCTTCTCTTTGACACAAAACAAATTTATAATTTCAATAAGACACTTAGTTTCAAAGACATATTTCCTCATGTGATGAGTGACAGACACTAGAGAACTACTCAGGCCTTTTTGTCTACTGCAGTCAAATTCTCTACCACTGAGCTATGGACTCATGCCTATGTGTCTGCATCAGGGATCTTGTGCTTGCAAGTACTGAAATCTGTCTACCAAGCTACTTTCCATGCTGCAAAAGTACACATTTTTGAGATTGTTTAAATTCATTAAATTTAAGTTCTTTAATTCTTCAAACTTATAAATTATTGAGACAGAAATACAACTGCCATTGGAGTTAGAAATTAAAATATTACTTATTTTAAGGGAATAGGTGCTGGTATACTCAGTAGAGCATACTGGGTTTAAATTCCCAGCCCCCACCTGCAGTGAGAAAGCTTCACAAGCAGTGAAGCAGGGCTACTAGTGTCTAGGGATTAGAGGAAATACAGAGCTATAGAGAAAGAAACATTTGCAGCATTGTTTCACCATTCATGGAGCTTCCTCCTTACAGATGCAGACTCAGGGTTTGAACTTGGGTCATTAAATATTGTAACATGTGTGCTCGCCAGATATGTAACTGCCTGACCCTTAAATCTCTCTCAGCTAAGCCACACAAACTATCTTGCAGTCCTCAACCAATTTAGGATACACTCTTCTTCACAGTACATATTAGTAATAGATGAACAACTCTGGGCGAATGCTCCTTTCTGTTCTGCACAAAGTTTGGCAAATTCCAATGTTGTATGAACACTATACATCTGAGTTCTAACTAATTGAATCCAAACCCCAGAAAAGTACTACTTATAACTCTAAGATGAAATGAAATCCAATCTTTTTTATTCTATTTGCCCTGAGTTCATTGTGCCTTCTTGTGTTAATTTATCCTTTTTTTTTTTGGCTTTTTAAAATTTTATTTATTTATTTTTTACTTAAGAAAGGATTAATTAACAAAACCATAGGGTAGGAGGAGTACAGTTACACACAATTCCCACCACCCAATCTCCATATCCCATGCCATTCCCTTATAGCTTTCCCATTCTCTATCCCTCTGGGAGCATGGACCTAGGGTCATTGTGGGTTGCAGAAAGAAGAAGGTCTGGCTTCTGTAATTGCTTCCCCGCTGAACATGGACGTTGACTGGTTGGTCCATACTCCCAGTATGCCTCTCTTTTTCCCTAGTAGAGTGGGTCTCTGGGGAAGCAGAGCTCCAGGACACACTGGTGGGGTCTTCAGTCTAGGGAAGCCTGGCCGGCATCCTGATGACATCTGGAACTTGGTGACCGAAAAGAGAGTTAACATATGAAGCCAAACAAGTTGTTGAGCAATCTTGGAACCAAAGCTTGGAATAGTGGAGAGGAAGTGTTAGGGGGTACTCATTGCAAACTCTAGTGTACTTCTGCTTTCAGGTATATATTTTGCAGTAGCTTACAGATACGTGTGAACATATGCTCTCTCTCACAGAAACTGGTGTATATCTAGGTTTTGGGACTTTGTTAGAAAGTGAACCACCTGAGATGATTAGATTGTACTATAAAAGGAAAGGTCTCACCCGAGTAATGAAGCTGAAGGTTGTCATTCCACACGTGAAGTCTCTGGACACAGTCTGAAGTGAAGCATGTTGAGGTGGCAATCGTTGTGTTGGTTAGGTTGTGATCGGCAGATGCAATATTATTTAATATGCATTGGGAAAGGCACACAGGAAAGTGGGCCCTATCCAAGGGTTCCAGGACTGGGGGAAGTAGAGGCTCTATAGTGGAGATGTGAGGTTCCTGCTGTCTTAGGGTTCAAAAAGACAATGGATAGTTAATGTTATCATCACATTATTTGGTAATTGGGTTAACTTTGAAAAGTCCTTTTGTTAGGGTTTGCTGTACAGTACCCAGTATCTTGTATATAGCTGTGCTATTGGTTGCTTCTGATCTACTTGGTCTAGGCTTTTGAGAGAGTCTGCATATCAATTACACAGCCTATATATTAAAAACATTCTGTTTGTGTTTTGATAAACTTCGAGACATACAATAAATTTTCCCCCTATATAGTTTAAATAACTAGTGATTTATATGACTACATTTTACTAGGAGTGTACATAAACACTATTCCCACCACCAAAAGACTGTGACCCATCCCTCCCACCCACTCCCACCTCCCACTGGCCCAGGAAGCTGCATGTCTACCCCTCACCACAGGGTTTTTACTTTGGTGCCCTACTTACAATTTGGTCAGGTCCTGCTTTTAGTTTCCCTTTCAGATCTTCTTAGTCAACTTCTATTGATCAGTGGGATCATCCCATACTCATCTTTCTCTTTCGGACTTATCTCACTTAATATAATTCCTTCTAGCTCTGTCCAAATGGGTCAGAGAAGGTGGGTTCATTGTTCATCATAGCTGTATGGTATTCCATTGTGTATATATACCATAGCTTTCTCAGCCACTCATCTGGTATTGGGCACCTGGGTTGCTTCCAGGTTTTAGCTATTATGAATTGTGCTGCTATGAACATAGGAGTACACACCTTTTTTTGGTTGGGTGTTATGGAGTCCTTGGGGTATAAGCCCAGGAGAGGAATTACTGGATCATATGGAAGGTCCATATATAGCCTTGTGAGAGTTTTCCAGACTGCTCTCCACAGAGGCTGTAACAATTTACATTCCTACCAGCAATGCAAGAGGGTTCCTCTGTCCCCACATCCTCTCCAGCATTTGTTGCTGCTGTCCTTTTTGATGTATGCCATTCTTACAGGAGTAAGGTGGTATATTAGTGTTGTCTTAATTTACATTTCTCTGATAATCAGTGACCTAAAGCAGTTTTTCATCTGTTTTTTAGCCTTTGGATCTCTCCTGAGGTGAATGTTTTGTTCATATCCTCTGCCCATTTTTGGATGGGGTCATTTGCTTTTTTGGTGCTAAGTTTGCTGAGCTCTTTTTATATTTTGGTGACTAGTTTCTTGTCTGATGTATGGCATATGAAGATCTCCCAATATGTGAGGTGTTACTTTGTTTGATTAATAGTTTTTTTTCGCTGTGCAGAAGCTTTTCAATTTGATGTAGTCCTATTGGTTTGTTTCTGCTTTAGTCTTCCTTGCAATTGGGTTTGATTCATCAAAGATGTCCTTGAGGTGTATGTGGGAAAGTGTTTTACCAATGTTTTCCTCTAAGTATTTGATTGTTTCTGGTCTGACATCTAGGTCTTTGATCCATTTGGAGTTGATTTTTCTTTCTGGTGTGATAAAGTGGTTCAATTTCATTCTTCTGCATGTTTCATCCCAGTTTTCCCAGCACCATTTATTGAAGAGTGCCTCCTCTTTCCATTTAATGCTTTGGCCCCCCTTATCAAAGGTTAGATGTCCATAGGTGTGGGAATTCATTTCTGGGCTTTCAATTCTGTTCTACCGATCTGTGTGCCTATTTTTGTTCCAGTACCATGCTGTTTTGATGATGATGGCTTTATAATATAGTTTAAGGTCTGGGAGTCTGATGCCTCCATTTCTGTTTCTTTTCTTCAAGATGCTTTTGGCAATTCTAAGTGTTTTCATATTCCAGATAAATGATTATAGTATTTGTTCTATTCTCTTAAAGAAGCTTGGTGGAACTTTGATGGGTATTGCATTAAATTTGTATATGGATCTGGGGAGAATACTCATTTTGATGATATTTATTCTTCTAATCCATGAGCATGGGATATCTTTCCATTTCTTGGTATCAATTTCTATTTCCTTGAGTAGCGACTCATAGTTTTCAGTATATAAGTCTTTCACAACTTTGGTCAACTTTATTCCTAGGTATTTGATTGATTTTGCTGAAACAGTAAATGGGAGTGATTTCTGGATGAATTCTTCTTCAGATTTAGTGTTTGCATAAAGAAATGCAACTGATTTTTGTACATTTATTTTGTAGCCTGAAACCTTGCTATATTGCCTAATAACTTCCAGTAGTTTTCAGCTGGATTCTTTACATTTTTCTATGTATACTATCATATCATCTGCAAATAGTGAGAGCTTGGATTCTTCCCTTCCAATCTGTATTCCTTTGATTCCTTTCTCTTGCCAGATTGCTATGACAAGAACTTCCAAGACTATGTTGAATAGTAATGGTGGCAGTGGACAGTCCTGTCTAGTCCCCAATCTGAGGGGGAATGCTTTCAGCTTCTGTCCATTGAGTATGATGTTGGCTGTAGGTGTGCTATATATACACTCCACTATCTTGAGGAATTTCCTATCTATTCCCATTTTTTGTAGAGTTTTGAGCATGAACGGGAGTTGGATCTTGTCAAAGGCTTTCTCTGCATCTATTGAGATAATCATGTGGGTTTTGGCTTTGCTTTTATTGATATGGTGAATGACATTGATTGACTTACAGATGTTGAACCAGGCTTGCATTCATGGGATGAATCCCACTTGGTCGTGATGAACAATCTTTTTGATATGTTGCTGTATCTGGTTGGCCAAGATCTTGTTTAATATTTTGGCATCTATGTTCATCAGAGATATTGGTCTGTAGCTTTCCTTTTTTGTTCTGTCCCTATCAGCTTTTGATATCAGGGTGATGTTGGCTTCATAGAAGATGTAAGGGAGTGTTCCTATTTCTTCAATCTTATGGAAAAACTTAAGAAGTATGGTTACTAACTGTTTCCTGAAAGTTTTGTAGAATTCATTTGTGAAGCCATCTGGTCCAGGAGTTTTGTTTTTGGGGAGATTCTTAATAACAGTTTCAATTTCTTTGTCTGTGATTGGTGCACTTAGATTTTGTAGTTCTTCTTGGTTAAGTTTTAGAAGGGCATATGCTTCTAGGAATTGTTCCATTTCTTCCAGATTCTCTAGCTTGGTGGTGTATAGTTCTTTATAGAAGTTTCGGAGGATTCTCTGGATTTCTGTGGTGTCAGTTGTGATATCTCCTCTTCATTTACAATTCTATTAATTTGAGTCTTCTCTCTTTTTTGTTTGGTGAGTCTGGCTAGGGGTTTGTCAATTTTGTTTAATCTTTCAAAGAACCAACATTTGGCTTCATTGATCTTTTGTATGGTTCTTTTATTTTTGATGTTGTTTATTTCTGTTCTAACTTTAGTGATTTTTGTCCTTCTGGATGCTTTAGGGTCCCTTTGTTCCTCTTCCTCTACGTCCTTAAGGTGTTCAGTAAGGTCCTTCATTTGAGCTTCTTTATGGTGTTTAATATGTGATTGTATGCCTATAAGTTTCCCTCTCAGTACTGCTTTAGCTGTGTCCCAAATATTTTGACAGGTTGTGTCTTCATTTTCATTTGTTTCCAGGAATATTGGAATTTCTTGCTTGAGTGAATCTCTGACCCAGTGGTTCTTAAGGATTATATTGTTTAGTTTCCAAATTCTGTGACTTTTAATAATTTTCCGTTTGTTGTTAAATGTTAGTTTTACTCCATTGTGGTCTGAGAAGATACTTGGGATGATTTCAATGCTCTTGAATTTATTGATGCTGTCTTTGTGGCCTAACATGTGGTCTATCCATGAGTATGTGTTATGTGGATTTGAAAAGAAGTTTTATCCAGTTTTTTGAGGTGAAGGACTCTGAAAATGTCCAAGAGGACTTGTCTGTCAATCTCTTCATTCAATTCTCTTTGTTGGTTCTCTGCTTTGTTGATCTGCCTAAGTGTGAGAGTGGGGTATTGAAATCTCCCACTATTATTGTATTACTATTGATATATTTTTGAAATTCTTTCAGTAGTGCTTGATGTATTTAGATGGTCCCTCATTGGGTGGATAAATGTTAATGATTGTTAAGACTTCTTGGCTGATTGATCCTCTAATCATTATGTAATGTCCTTGTCTATCTTTTATTACCTTTTTTAATTTAAAATCTATCGTGTCTGAGGTGAAAATGGCTGTTCCTGCCCTTTTGTGGGTCCGTTAGCCTGTATGATAGTTTTCCATCCTTTCATTTTAAGTCTATGTTTATCTTGTTGTGACAGATGGGATTCATGTAAGCAGCATATGGTTGGATTATGTTTTCTGATCCATCCCTCAACTCTTTGCCTATTGATGGGTGAGTTTAAGCCATTGACATTTATTCATATTATGGATTTAATGTATTGTAGTGCCATTGTTCAAAAAAAATTTTTTTTGTTTGCTCTGATATATTGCCAGTATTATAGTGATGTTCTTGTTTATAAGAGGTCTTTTAGAACCTCTTTCAGGGATAGTTTGGTGATGGTTGCCTCCTTTAACTGTTGTTTGTCTAAGAAAGTTTGATCCCTCCATCTATTTTGAATGAAAGTCTAGCAGGATATATTATCATTGGTTGAAACCCTTTTTCATTCAGGGCTCAATAGATATCTTGCCATTATCTTCTGGCTTTTAGAGTTTGAGTGGAGAAATCTGCAGATAATCTTATGGGATTTCACTTGTGTGTGACTTTTTGTTTCTCTCTTGCAGCCTTTAGGATCCTTTCTTTATCCTTACTTCTTCTCATTGTGACTATGATGTGTCTTGGTGTCTTCAGGTCTGGCTTGATTCTGTGTGGTACTCTCTGGGCCTCTTGAATCTTGATGTCCTTTCTGTTACTCAGGTCTGGGAAGTTTTCTTCTATTATTTGCTCTAGAATTTTTGCTTCCCCTTCCTCTCTTTGTTCCTCTGGTTGGCCAATTATACGAATGTTACTTCTTTTTTTAAAAATTTTTTTTATTTAAGAAAGGATTAGTGAACAAAAACATAAGGTAGGAGGGGTACAACTCCACACAATTCCCACCACCCAATCCCCATAACCCACCCCCTCCCATGGTAGCTTTCCCATTCTCTAGCCCACTGGGAGCATGGACCCAGGGTCGTTGAGGGTTGCAGAAGGTAGAAGGTCTGGCTTCTGTAATTGCTTCCCCTCTGAACATGGGCGTTGACTGGTCGGTCCATACTCCCAGTCTGCCTCTCTCTTTCCCTAGTAAGGTGTGTCTCTGGGGAAGCTGAGCTCCAGGACACATTGGTGGGGTCTTCAGTCCAGGGAAGCCTAGCCAGCATCCTGGTGGCATCT
Source organism: Erinaceus europaeus (assembly GCF_950295315.1). NCBI lineage: Eukaryota > Metazoa > Chordata > Mammalia > Eulipotyphla > Erinaceidae > Erinaceus > Erinaceus europaeus. The sequence goes on from NC_080175.1 coordinate 38,090,444, forward strand.
GGAACCTGGTGATTGAAAAGAGAGTTAACATATGAAGCCAAACAATTTGTTGAGCAATCATGGATCCCAAGCTTGGAATAGTGGAGAGGAAGTGTTAGGGGGATACTCACTGCAAACTCTAGTGTACTTCTGCTTTCAGGTATATATTTTGCACTAGTTTATGAATACGTGTGCACATAAGCTCTCTCTCACAGAAACTGGTGTATATCTAGATTATAGGACTTTGTTACAAAGTGAACTACCTCAGATGAAATTAGAGTGTACTATAAAAGGAAAGGTCTCACCCAAGTAATTAAGTTGAAGGGTTGTCATTCCACACGTGAAGTCTCTGGATACAGTCTGAGGTGAAGCATGTTGAAGTGGCAATCGTTGCTTTGGTTAGGTTGTGATCGGTGGATGCAATATTATTTGGTTTGGATTGGGAGACACATACGGGAAAGTGGGCCCTATTCAAGGGTTCCAGGACTGGGGGAAGTAGGGGTTCTATAGTGGAGATGTGAGGTTCCTGCTGTCTTAGGGTTCAAAAAGACAATCGATAGTTAATATTATCATCACATTATTTGTTAATTGGGTTAACTTTGAAAAGTCCCTTTGTTATGGTTTGCTGTACAGTACCCAGTATCTTGTATATAGCTGTGCTATTGGTTGCTTCTAATCTACTTGGTCTAGGCTTTTGAAAGAGTCCGCATATCAAATACATAGCCTATATGTTAAAAAGATTCAGTTTGTCTTTTGAGAAACTTTGAGACATACAATTGATTTCCCCCTCTCATATAAATTAACCAGTGATTTATATGTCTACATTTTGGTAGGAGTGTACATAAACACCATTCCCACCACCAAAGGACTGTGACCCATCCCTCCCGCCCACTCCCACCTCCCACTGGCCCAGGAAGCTACATGTCTACCCCTCACCACTGGGTTTTTACTTTGGTGCCCTACTTACAATTTGATCAGGTCCTGCTTTTAGTTTCCCTTTCAGATCTTCTTAGTCAGCTTCTGTTGATGAGTGGGATCATCCCATACTCATCTTTATCTTTCTGACTTAGTTCACTTAACATAATTCCTTCTAGCTCTGTCCGAGATGGGTCAGAGAAAGTGGGTTCATTGTTCTTGATAGCTGCATAGTATTCCATTGTGTATATATACCACAGCTTTCTCAGCCACTCATCTGTTGTTGGGAACCTGAGTTGCTTCCAGGTTTTAGCTATTATGAATTGTGCTGCTATGAACATAGGAGTACACACCTCTTTTTGGTTGGGTGTTATGGAGTCCTTGGGGTATAAGCCCAGGAGAGGAATTACTGGGTCATATGGAAGGTCCATTGTTGGTATGCATGAGACCCCTTCTGTTTCATTTGGTTTAAATCCCCCCTGCTTAACACTATTCTATTTACATAACCACTTCATTCTATTTATATAACCGCTGTTAACAAGTACCTCCCTCCAGGGCATTGGTTCAATCCCCACTGTTTAATGATATGTTTTTGCTCCACCCCCCATCCTTGTCACACCCTGATCCTCTCCTTGTCACACTCTGATTGTCACCAGTCACTTTTCTCTCCACCCTCTCTATGTCACACCCTGTTTTCACCCTACTTGGCAAGTATATATAAAGACAGCATTGTGAGTTTTAGAGTACTTTACCTTGAGTTTAGCTTAGCTCGGTTTAGATTGTGCTGAGTCCTGCATGAATAAAGAGATACTGCCTACAGCTCAACTATGAGTCCCTGGTCGTCTGTTACCCACCCGTGAAGCCAGCCCGGCGAAAACAACCTAACCCGTCGAAAACGACAGTCCATGTCTAGCCTTCTGAGAGTTTTACAGACTGCTCTCCACAGAGGCTGTACCAATTTACATTCCCACCAGCAATGTAAAAGGGTTCCTCTGTCCCCACATCCTCTCCAGCATTTGTTGCTGCTGTCCTTTTTGATGTATGCCATTCTTACAGGAGTGAGGTGGTATCTTAGTGTTGTCTTAATTTGCATTTCTCTGACAATCAGTGACCTAGAGCAGTTTTTCATATGTTTGTTAGCCTTTTGGATCTCCTCTGTGGTGAATGTTTTGCTCATTTCCTCTGCCCATTTTTGGATGGGGTCATTTGCTTTTTTGGTGCTAGGTTTGCTGAGCTCTTTATATATTTTGGTGATTAGTTTCTTGTCTGATGTTTGGCATGAGAATATCTTCTCCCATTCTGTGAGGGGGCAGAAAATCCTACCGTTGCTGACGATGCGATCAGAGCACTCGCTGTTAGCAGCTTCTCAGTCCGCCGTCTTCCTCCTACCCCTGCTGTTACTTCTTTTGAGATCATCCCATATGTCTCTGTTGTTGTTTTCAGTGTCTCTCAATCTCTTTTTAAGCTCTTTCACCTCTTTCTTCGTTTTCTCTAACTCATCCTCTGTCTGTCTAATTCTGCTTTCTGCTTCTGTTAGTCTGCTTTCCCTTGCCTCAGCTTCTCTCTTCATTACAGCTATTTCAGCTTTCAGTTCTCTAATTGCCTCAAGATAATCAGTATTTTCTTGGGGGTCTCAATTGTTGTTTCCCTAATACTGCCATTCCTTTCCTCCAATGTTGTTTTCATTTCTGTGATTAATAAGTTTATTATTGCTTGCATGCTTTTGTTATCTCTGGTTACTTCTGGCTGATTTGTAGTTTCTTCAGGGCTCTTGTCTTCATTCATTGGAGTAGCTTTTAATTTGTTTTTGACCTACCCATTTTTTTGATTTATGTGTTTCTTTTTTATGCTCTGTTGTTCCTCAGCTGTTGTGTTTGAGTACAAGCAACACTATACTAAATACCTTTATGACAATTGCACTCACCAACCTCAGGAATTATAGTAGCAACTGAAGCAAGTATTGAAGCAGTTTAATCACTACCAGTTAGCCAATCAATTTCTCCAGTCCGTGTAAACATAGTAACCAAATCCCAGTGAAGAAGATAGAGAAAAGAAAAGGGATAGTAAGAATAGACAATTATGCAAATCTACTATCCACTGTATATTCTAGGGGTAACAAGAGGGGAAAGAGAAGTAGAGCAGAGATACACACATAGAGAATCCACTTTGAGTCAGATTTCTTCCCCAAAATAATTCACAAATTCAGAAAGGCAAAGAAGAAGGAAGGAAGAAGTGTATGACAAGATAAAAAAATGGTTTTGTTAATTTATCCTTTCTTAAATAAAAATGGTTTTGTTAATTTATCCTTTCTTAAATAAAAAATAAATTTTAAAAAAGTTATAATTTTACCTTTAAAGGGGTCAGTTTAATTATATAAGTCCAATTCATTTTCTGTGAAAAAAAAAGTTATATCTAATCATCAAAGAAAAAAAAAACAACAACAATGCAAGGCAATTGAATTGCTTTTGAAAGTAAAAGGTATTTTCTAGTAACAGATAAGAAACTTGACAGGGATATTTAAAAGTCTAGAACAAACTTCAAAGATCCAAGATTGTCATTTACATACAATATTCCCAAAGAATAAAAAATGCCTGATGACTTGATAGAAAAACAATGAGAGAGAAAGATGGAGAGTTGTTTGAGGGCCTAATTATAAGATATATTTGTAAAGAATATTTTAAGATTTCATCTATAAGAACAAAAGACTTAGAAGACATCTATAGATGAGAGGAATAACACTTTTGACACAAATAATTTAAGCTGTCAATGCCCATGTGCAGAGGGGAAGCAATTACAGAAGCCAGACCTTCAACTTTCTGCATCCCACAATGACCTTGGTTCCATACTCCCAGAGGGTTAAATAGGAAAGCTATCAGGGGAGGGGATGGAATATGGAGTTCTGGTGGTGGGAATTGTGTGGAGTATACCACTCTTATCCTATGGTTTAGTCAATATTTACTTTTTATAAATAAAAAATTTTTAAAAATAATTTAAGCTTCTAATCTCACTGAACCAGCATTAAACTCATTGCAAATTATTAAACCTTTTTAAAACGTCATTATCTTCAGTTCATCATATATCAGACAGTGATGTCAAAGAAAACAACATAGTAAGAAATGCCCATAGATGGGACCAGACAGTGGTATACCAGGTAAAATCTCTGGGTAGAAGGTTGAGGGTGGATGTTCAGCTTCATGGGGCGGGGAATGGGGGATGGGATGGGATATTCTTTTGGTGGTAGGAATGGTGTTTATGTACACTCCTATTAATTTGTAGCCATATAAATCACTATTTAAGTTATATGAGAGGGGAAAAACCTAATCAAATGTCTCAAACTTTAAAGCACAGACTGGGTCTTTTTAATACATAGGCTGAGTCTTTGATATGTTGACTCTTGTTAAAATTTGGAGCTTCAGCAGGCCGGGCTAGCTTCACGGACAGGTAACAGAGACTCAAGGACACATGGCTGGGAAGGGAAGCTGTATTTTTTTATTCAGGAACAATGATTGATAAACTAAGACAAACTAATCACCAAATAGAACTCTCCTGCCTCCTTCCCCCGCAGCAGTGCCAAGCACTCTTATACTCTGGAACTCTGGAACTCTGGAACTCTCTTGGGGTTCCTTGGGGCGGGGACAAGCGGGCCTATGAAACTAGCAGGACTGAACCAATTTTCTTGGCAGGGGGAGAGCTAGAACAACCCAATGTAAAGCATACAACAGTTGACTCTCTTAAAAGCTTAGTCCAGGGAGAACAAAAGCAACCAGTAGCACAGTTATATGCAAGTAATGTCAAAGGACATAAAATGTGGTGATGGTGTATATGATACAGCATATCCTAACAAAGGGATTTTTCAAAGTTAACCGAACTGTCAAAAAATGTGATTATTTCAATAACTATTGTCTTCTTAAACCCTAAAACAACAGGAATTTCCTGCTTCCTCTATAGAGCCTATGTTTCTCCCAATCCTGGAACCCCTGGGGTGGGGCTCACTTCTCTGCATGCTTCTCTCAAGTCAGGCCAAATGATATAGCAGCCACAGATCCCAACCTAATCAATGCAACGAGTACCATCTCAGCATGCTTCACCTCAGACTGTGTACAGAGATGCCAGCCAACAGGTTCCAGATGCTAGCAGGATGCGACCAGACTTCCCTATACAGGGAACCCCACCAATGTTCCTTGAAGCCCTGCCTCCCCAGAGTCCTTTCTCACTAGGGAAAGAGAGAGACAGGCTGGGAGTATGGATCAACCTGTCAACACCCATGTTCAGCGGGGAAGCAATTACAGAAGCCAGACCTTCAACCTTCTGCATCCCACAATGATCTTGGTTCCATACTCCCAGAGAGTTAAAGAATAAGAAAGCTATCATGGAAGGGGATGGTATACAGATGTCTGATGGTGGGAATTTTGCGAAGCTGTACCTCTCTTAGCCTATGTTTTGTCACTGTTTCCTTTTTATAAATAAAAAATTTGAAAAAAAGAGCACTCATTACCATGTGCAAGGACTTAGGTTCAAGACGCTGGTCCCCACCTGTAGGGGGAGAGCTTCAAACCTGGTAAAGCAGGGTTGTCAGGTTTCTCTCTGTCTCTCTCTCCCTCGTCTTTCAATTTCTCTGTCTCTATTAAACAATAAATAAATAAAAATATTTAAAAAAGAAAGACCCATAGATAAAAATGTCAGAATCAACCTTTTCTGAAATATATAAATTAACCAAAAGCTTATAACAACTTGGGAGACAATTAATGTAAATGAGTAGTATCAATTGAAAAACAACTGAATCTTGAGAAGAATGAGAATTTATGGAATTATACTTATGGCTCTCTATTTTGATGGTGGCCTATGATATGATATGATATATATGCTGTGAGTATTAGTATTGAAAGTACCAGAATAAACCTTGTTTGTAAATAATTATTCATTTTTCCTTTTTTATAGCTACCCAAGGACCAACCATCTCTAAGACTGGTTTTTACATAATTCTGAGGCAACTACCCAGAGAAGATCAGTTGTAATTTGACTCAAATGCATCATTCTTTGTTGTCTGGAACCATAAATAGTAGTTGGAACAAGCAGAAAATAGCAAAGTAACAAACAAACAATAACTTGGAAGCAATTGCAAGAAAGAAAGATTCTTTGGGGATACCCACCTGCAGGGGGAAAGCTTTGCGAGTAGTAAGGTACATATGACTACAAAAAAAAAAGTGCAAGGAATGAAAGTGCAATATGTAAGGATCTGTCAACTTTGAAAAATCTCTTTGCTAGAATTTACTGTATCATACACAACATCACCATAATTTATGTCCTTTGACATTATGTGTATATATCTGTGCCACCGGTTGCTTCTGTTCTCTCTGGTCTAAGCTTTTTAAGAGAGTCAATATATCAAAGACTCAGCTTACGGTCTGTGCATGGATTTTTCTTGAGGTGGGGGAGGCTAGAAGTGAGGTCAGATATTCAGTAATTAAAAGATAGAAATTGAAGGCACCATATTTATCTTGAAAGTACAGATGGTAACGTCAGAAAAAAAATTATCCTGGGCCTAAATTATTTTAACATATAGTAGTTAGATATATTGTCTTAGTGGGAGATTTTGAATACTAAATGTATAAGGGACTCCAGATCATTAGTGGGAAAGCAATGGCGAGATACAGGTCTAAATCACAAACCAAAGATTGAAAGATTAAAAAATTAATTGTGATGACCTGAGAATATTATATTTTATGCAAAGTTGAGAGTAAAGTCCTTGTGCGTACATGATTCCATTACTTCTGGGCCATTCATTTTCATGGAGGTACAGAGACACAGGAACAGAACTAATAAAAGAGACACCAGGCACCATAGAATTGAAGTTTCCTCTAGTCTCATGGTACTCCCATGGAAACTGGGCTGTGATTTTGAGCATGACAAGACTAAGAGCATGTTACCATGTGCAAGGACCTGAGTTTGAACCCCTGTTCCCAATCTGCAGGGGGAATGGTTCACTAGTGGTGAAGCAAGTACTGTCTCTCATCTTCTACCCCCCCAATTTATCTCTGCCCTATCAAAGAAGATAGAAAAAAGAGAGAAGACTACTAGGATTGGTGGATTTGTCATGTAGGCAACAATTCCTCATGGTAACCTTAATGGCAATTAAAAAGAAAGGAAATAAGAGAGAAAAAAAGGAAAAATGGAAGAGTTAGAGAGAGAGAAAGAAAGATGAATGCTGAGAATTAGTGGTGCATCAACAAATCAAGAAACTCCTAACACAAACCACTAGTAGCCAAGACAGAGGCTACAATTGTATTTCCTCATAACATTCAGAAGAGACCAACAGTGTTGACATTTTGATCTCTGACTTCTGCCAGGAGCCATTTCTCTGCTTGATAGATGATAAGCCTTGAGACAACGGAACCCCTCAAGACAAGTGTTAATTCCCCCCTGGGCAGGCTATTTCCCCTTAGGTAAACCATTTATCAGTAATCAAGTGAGTCAACACAAGTGAGTCAACACACAGCTTGGTTTCTGCCATTTGTTGCAAGGAACATTCCGCTTTGAAGTTGCTTCCCCTCCCCCCTCCTCCAGCATTTCCTCTCCTTCCCCAAAGCCTTATAATGCCTGTGTTCACAATAAAAATTTGCAGCTTGATCAGAAACTTGTCTTGCGGTCATTCTTCGTGTCTCATGTTCCTTAATTTCAGGTCTCATTGGGTTCCTAGCCCCTGTTCACTGCCCTGCTGGTCGGGGCATTCTGGCGCTCGGAACGTGGGGCAAAGAAGCCTTCTAGACCTAGAAACTCCACTGATCGAGAGGGTAGGCCTACCTGAATTCACTGAGTCACCGCAGCCCGAGGGGGGTAACGCAAAGACTCGCATAGATCACCACGGAGATACCCAACCGTGAGTCGCATCTGGAGGAGAGTGTCACAGCGGCTGAGGTAAGAAAAACCATGGGACATGAATTTAGCAAACTATTTATTCATTAAAGGACTCAAGGAGTCACTCAAGACACGAGGAAATAAGGTTAAAAAAAAGAATTAAAGAAGTTTTTAGATTATATTAAAAATATTTGCCCCTGGTTCCCCCAGGAAGGCACTATAGATGAGAAACGTTGGAGAATTGGTGACTGTCTTAACGATCACTATCAGTCTTTTGTTCCTGAACGTGTACCTGTTTCTGCCTTTTGTTACTGGAATTTAATTAATGATATCTTAAAAATTTATAATAATCACCCTGATATTAAAAACCTTATTACAGAGGGTGAAAAGGTCCTCCGGCAACTTTCTAGTCCACCATCCAGGACAAAGTCCCCTTCTGTGATTATTGATCTTGATCCCCCAGTAACCAGTCAAAATAAATGCCTCCCAGAACCTGATGAAAGTAAAAGCCCTATTCCCCTCCCTACAGGTTCCACCTCACTCACTAAAGTTCCCTCCAATGACCCTCCTATTGCTAGTTCACATGAGAATGAAACCCAGCATTCTTTCTCCCGCCTCTATCCAGTTTTACAAAACCCTCCCTCTCCTGAAGCACTTCCTGTGGAGAATGAGGCTTTGCTAGAAAAAGAGGCTGCCAGATACTACAATCCCGATTGGTGTCCTCCTCCCTTTAATTCCCCTCCCTATATCCATGCCCCTGCTCTCCAGCCTGACCCTCTCCTTGACAATCCTTCTGTCAGGTGGGCACGCTTAGGAGCCCTTACAGGAATTTCCACCCTCCGCAAGGTCCTTGCTGACCAGAGAGAGCAGCTTCAATTAATGAAAGAAATAGCTGCAGTTACAGAAGAGCTTACATTTTTAGTCTCACCAAAAAACCCAATCCCTAAAGCTAAAACTAAACCATCCAAATTAAAACCAGTTTTGGCTTTCCCTGTTACTCGGAGCCAGGCTCAAACTGGCTAACCCTAACCCCTATGCTCTTCCTTGTCCAGACTGCCTCCCTACACCACAGCCCCTCCGTTTTGTGCTCCGGTCCTTGACTTGGCCAATAATACTGATTAGACCACTTTCTTTAAAACTGTAAAATGTACCTTAGCCTGGAAAAAAGAATTTCAAATATGTTTCTCTGCGCGGCGGCGGTAAACTAAGCCCGCCTGTTCCACCCTCACAGCCAATCATGGCACAGAGCTCCAACTCCACAGATTGGAAAAGACGGCAGTCAATCATTCCCTTAGCCACAAATGCCCCTCCTGGGTAGATAGTCTGTGAGTTAGAAATCCAAAAACCAAAGCGGCTTTTCAAAGGGAAAATTTTCCTGTCACCAAAAATGTATGTTTTAAGTCTGTGCTAACCTTGTTTTCATTAATGTGTGTTAACCCCTAAGTAACTAAAGTTTGTTTTAAGTTTTAAATAAGATTTAGTTAAGCTAAATGTGGTTTTAAAGATCCGGACTCATAGAGTTGGCACACCTTTACCAGAGTAAAATATAGGACAGTTTCGTCCTTCTGATAGCTAATATCAGCATCAATTCATTAGTTAAAAAGATTTTCTGAGATATCTAGGCATGGTAAAATGCCTCTACAGTCTCTCTCACTCTTGTAAAAATTGTAAATCTTACCAGCACCTCAATGCCAACTGCCACTGTTTGTTAATTTGTTAATTCCATCCTTGAACTGACTTTCTAATAACCCAGTCAGTGTAGAGCAGTGGCCTTGCCAGGAAAAAAAAAAGGTTAAACTTATTCCTGGCCTGATAAAAAAAATTTTTCATTCAACAGATGTGATTCAACAAAATTATTTAGTGTAAAATGGTCATCTAAAAGAAATGTTAACAGTAAAAATTTATTTTAACATTTCAGCTATAAGGTTTATGTTAGCTTTTTAAGTTACCTATCCAAATCAAAGTGAAAGATCAATTAAGTTGTGTACCCACCCTTGTTCATAGCTGCCCTAAGGGTGTGATAGCTTTTTGATAAACAAAGGTCCTAGCAAACAAAGTTTAGCATTTTACTTAAAATTGTTTTTAAGACTGGTTTGGGTTAGTAAAAGATAACACAATGGTTATGTTAATTATTTACATGCTGCCGGGATAGCCTGAGGGTACTTCTTCCCGAGCTAGTGCTCTCTGGGTTGGAGAGAACTCAACTGGAGCTGATCTAGGCTGCTGTGTGGGAGAGGGATCAGGAACTCGTGCTGCACCAACTTCCGCAGGAGATACACTCTGGAATTCTCGGAGCCGGAAAGCAATTTCCAAGTGTCTTTAATCAGAAGAGCAGCTGTTTTTATACTCTCCAAGTAGGGTGGAAACAGGATGTGATATAGAGAGGGTGGAGAGAAAAGTGACTGGTGAAAATCAGAGTGTGACAAAGAAGGGATCAGTGTGTGACAAGGAGGGGGTGGAGCAGGAGAGAATCCTATCATAGAACCACCAATGCCCTGGAGTGCTTTATGTAAAAGTGATTTATGTAAATAGACCAAAGCTTTGGATCAGTAAAATCCCTATATAGGCATATGGTTAAGCAGAAGCCAGGGGGAGATGGCAACTACCCAACATCTCCCCCTTTCTTTTTAACTTTTTGCCATAGTATCAGGAGTGCGGGGCACTTTGTGAGGCAGGGAGACTGATAAGAGGCACACCTTTTTTGGGGTTCTACTGTCCCTCCTTGCTCAACCTCTCCGTGGAGAGAGAGACTAACAGGATTGACACACCCCTCAGGCTCAAGCCCTTCCAAGCTCAACCATATCCTCACAATTCCCCAACATCTTCCTCTTACTTAATGGCCATATATAACTGGGTCAATGTCTGTAAAAGGCTTCGTCTCTGTCAGGGGAATAGCAGTGTAGGGGTGAACGGAAACCTGTTGGGAAGAAAGCAGAATGATAGTGTGTAAGTGTCTTCAAAAATAACTAGCACAAGACAGGGAGGGATAAGTAAGAGTAGCAAGAGACAGAGTGAGCCTGATGGGTAGAGGAGTGGGGGCCTCATAAGCCGAGGGGCTAGAGGGGTGATCTGGCATTGCAAAATCCTGAGTCAGCTGGCGGTAAGTTCTATGAACTGCTACAGTCATTCTTCAAGAAGTCCAGCAGTATAAAAGGAGTGTCCATCAAGTTCTATAGAAGCATCAGTCCAATGTCAACGGCTAGGAAATAAATGCCACACGTCTATCTTGATGGAGGAGGATGGCCACCGGAACTTTTCTTCTCTGTAGACAGTGACCTGGAACCGCCAAAACATGTTGGGCGAAACAGAAGCAGGAAGAGCAGACACTGATGGTTGAGAGAAAGGCAGTAGGAAAGTCTTGTCCTTTGGAGTCTGTGAATCAGGTTCTCCAGATCGTGTCAGGTCACATCATGGGTTTCAGGGGATGGCTGTAATTGTGGGTGATGTCAGAGGTCAGGGGTCCAAGATGGATTTCTGGGGATTCTATATGAGCAGATGCTTCTTTATGCGAAGGCTTGTCATAGCTGTAGTCAATTACTTATGAAAAAACTTTGTAACAAATTAGAAGTTTACTACAATTGATAACTCAATGATTATAACTGGTTTAGGTATCTTTATAATTTTGTGTAAAGGTCATCTTACGTGACCTCATGTAGCAGTCTTTATATAGCAAAGTTTTCATACCGAGTTTAAGTTACATATATTGATTCTTGACTATTTTTACATTGGGTTTTTAAGCAAACTCAGGTTACTAGAGTTAACACATTTTAGTGACAATTTTTTTTTGGTACATTTACAATATCAGATTGATGCCAAATTTGTTGTGGATTAATTTCCACAAGATAGGTTACAGGACATTTTTGGGGGCCCTCCAAAAATGTCCTGTATAGAGAATCTGTATTTTAACTTAGGAGATGATGAATTGTCACATTGAATATTTAGAGTTTTACCTTAAACACTCAGTTACTTAAATGAATTGATTTTACCTCTTTTCGTAAAAATGTAACTTCGAAGTTACAATTTAACTGTCAAGTTAATGTTTACCAAACTTGAAACACGCATATTAAACATATAGTTTATAACACACAGGAGGAGAAAAACTTGTAAATAAGATATATCATTTCAAATGTGAATTTAGAACTACTGTCATAGTTGAACCATCTTTACTCACACAGTTTAAGACTAAACATTTCATATTGATATCAAGACTTAAAAAAGAAATCAAAAGGGGGAATGAACAATTTTTGGACTGTTTCTGGACGTCTCCAGAAACCATGGCTGCGTCCAGCCGTTTGATATAAAGTCAGTTAACTTTCAGAGTACTCTGAGCACAATGGGTCATACAAAAATTTTGGTCACTCAATTTTTTTTTTTTCACTCACTCACTCACTCACTCACTCACCCACTCACAAAACACAACTGGCCAGTCATAGCATAAGACATTCATTCGGGGGGGGGGGGAAGTTCTGTGAATCAGATTTTTTTTTTGATTCTGCCATGCTGTATTATGGATCCTGGGGTGCATCCTGTAGCCAGTCCTCTTGCAGCCAGTCTTCTTGCAGTGTTTCTTGTTCTTCAGGGATATCAGCGCCATCATGTGGGTATTGCCGGACATGGCGGGCAGGAACCCAAACAGGCTTGGAGTAATTTTGTGGAAAAATACATGCGAAACCCCTCCCCATAGTCAACAGGGGGTCAGGTCCTTTCCAAATTTTATCAAGTGGGTCTTTCCATTTGACTTTAATAGCTGGGAGGGTGGGTGGTGTTTGCCAATGAAGAATTATAGGAGGTTGGTCTGAGTTTTTGTAAATATTAAAGAGATTTAATGTAGTTAAGGCTTTTGCCAGCTGGATATTAGGGGGGTACATTTCCCCTTTTTCTTTATTTAATTGAGCCTTAAGAGTTTGATGGGCCCTCTCAACAATGCCTTGTCCCTGTGGATTATACGGAATGCCTGTAGTATGAGTAATGTTCCAGAGGGAACAAAAATCTTTAAATTGTTTGCTGGTAAAAGCAGGTCCATTATCCGTTTTAAGTTGAAGAGGTAAGCCCATTACAGCAAAACAGGAGAGCATATGGCTTATAAGCTTTTTTGAGTTTTCTACAGTCTGAGCTGTAGCCCACATAAACTTAGAGAAGGTATCAATTGAGACGAACACATATTTTTGTTTGCCAAAGTTAGGTATGTGGGTAACATCAATTTGCCAAAGAGCGTTGGCTTTTAAACCTCGAGGATTAACCCCCAGAGTCTGAATAGCAGGTGTTTTGATTAGACCTGCACAGGAGGAACATGTAGCAAGAATACGTTTTAACTGTGGCAGAGGAATATCAGGAAATTGAGCTCGAAGACCTTTAAGATTAACATGGGTTAGGGAATGAAAGTCAGCAGGATTAGAGACAGAGGCTAGGAGAATTCCTGTGGAGGCAAGGCGGTCAGCTGCAGCATTCCCTTCGGACAGGGGACCAGGAAGAGGGCTGTGGGAATGTAGGTGTGTTTTTATTTTTACATGTGTTTGTTCAGTTTCCTCAAAACCATTTTCTAAAGAGGACTTCTTTTCTCTCTTGTGTAGTTTAAAGTTCTTTTGTCATATAACATATGTCTATATAGATGTGAGTTTATTTCTGGACTTTTTGCCATCTTCTATTGATCTGAGTGTCTGGTTTTGCCCCACTAACATATTATTTTAATTACCATGTATTTAGATTGAAATCAGAGAACAATACATCAATTCATTATTCCTCTCAAAATTGATTTGGCTATCAGCAGTTTTTGTTGAGCCATACAAATTTTAGAATTTTTTGTTCTAGTTCATTAAAGAACACTACTAAAATTTTTATAAGGATTGCATCACATCTATAATTTTCTTTATGTAAGATCATTATTATAATGGTTATTCTTCTGATCAATAGAGATGAAATACACTTCCTTTTCCTGTGTCATTTCTTTCAACATTTTTTAGTTGTCATTGCAACAGTATTTCACCTCCATTATTAGAAGTACTCCAAAAGATCTTTCTTTTTCTGTTACAATTGTAAATGAAACTGCTTCCTTTGTTTCTTCATCCTCAACTCTTTCTTTTTACTAGACATTCATATGAATATATGTTAATTTTATATCTGGCCACTTTACTAAATTTATTGATAGTTTCTATTTTTTTGAGTCTTTAAAATTTTCAGTGTATTATTTCATATGCAAATGGTGATAATTTCTTTTCCAATTTGGACCCAATTTATATATTTATTTGTGCCTCACGGCTCTGACTACAACTTTCAAGATTCTTTGGTCAGAATCAACGTCCTAGAAAAACAAGCTTCAAACCTCATGCTATTATTATGCTTAGTTCTTCTTCTTCTAGCGTTTGCCCTTCTTCTGTAGCCAGTTAATGGCTTTGAAAGTGACTGGGATCCATGTGGATTCAGTCAGCCAGGAAGGATCGTCAGTTTCCCAATGAATGGGTACTCACGGGATGCACCACGGGAAGGTTGATCCAAAGCATCACTGTGAGTTTGTGACAAACTTTACTATCATGCATGCTCCTTCTATTCCCAATTTATTGATGCTTTCTTTTTATTAGAATGAACTTTAATTTCTTCAAAAAGTTTTTTAGCACCTACTAATATGATTGTATGATTTTAATGTTTTTCTGTTAGTGTAGCATATTTCATTTTATTTCATTTCACTCCATTGACCTTGAGTCTGTTTATGAAATCAATTCAAATGTCTATTAAAAAATGGCTACATAATAAAGTATGGGAAATGTATTTAATGATTACAACATGACTATTAAAAATGTTGATATTGCATTGTCTGAAACCAAATGGGCAGAACTAGAGGCACTTATGTTAAATGAAATAAGTAAATAAGTGGAAGATACTGCTAGTTGCTTTTGCTCATGTATGGCATATAGATAACTGAAATAAATATGCTTTTAAACAATATAATAATAACCAAATAAACTCAGATTCTTTGAAAACAGTGGTAGCTATTGAGGAAATGAGGAGAAAGGGGCTAGACTGAGACTTAAATTAGATGTGAATGCAGAGGAATCTTGGTACTAGAAGCAATGAGTTATATACACATAGGTACACACTAGTGTGTGAAATCATACATGTATAAATCTTATGATATTGTAAAATAAAGAGATAGTAATTGATGGTTTATATAGTAAATGAAAAAAGGTTCAGATATTTGGTCAAGAAAGATTTAGTTTGCAGAAAATCTCATAAGTGAGAGCATGCGGGTGTCTTAATTTCTATCACAGTATTTCTGTTCATAAAAAAGAATTATTACAATCAGAACCCTGCCATTAACATAAAAGAAACACTGAATTTGTATAATTTTAATGTAATTCTGTGAACGTAACCAGGTTAGGGCTTATTCTTTGTTTGATATTTATTATCCTGGCTCCTTTAAATTATTAGCTTTAATTCTTTCTATTTCAATCATTCACATTTTACAATTAACAAAACTATTATAGACTCTGAAGATGATTTGAAAATCACTAGTCTCTCAGATACTTTGACTGTAAATTTTCTGATATCATGATTCCTCTTGCATATGTATGAAGGGAGAAGGGAGACAGAGGTTCTTACTTCAATCTTGTGCAATGACCATTTATCTTTAAGTTTGGAAGCTACTAATGTCCAAATCAGTGGTGGAGGGGAAAGAATGCAGTGAAGCCTCAGCTTTTGTCTTTCCTTGTATGGTATGATCTACTCAGTCACTTAACATCTCCAAATCTCAATGACATCATTTGGTAAATTAAAAAAAAATAGATGTATCTATGATCTGTAATCCAGTCAAAAGAGAGTCCAAATAAGGTTTTCCTATTGAAATAATGGCTACGTTCTCAAGTACAGTGAGCCAAAGAATGTAGAAGGAATTCATTAAGGGTATAGTTTGTTGGTGCTAATTTTTTAAATTTAATATTTATTTATTCCCTTTTGTTGCCCTTGTTGTTGTAGCCTTGTTGTGGTTACTATTGTTGTTGATGTCATTTGTTGTTGTATAGGACAGAGAGAAATGGAGAGAGGAGGGGAAGACAGAGAGGGGGAGAGAAAGACACCTGCAAGCCTGCTTCACCTCTTGTGAAGCGACTCCCCTGCAGGTGGGGAGCAGCGGCCGTGCCACCTGTGATCCTAAAGCAGGTCCTTCTGCTTTGCGCCACCTGCGCATAACCGACTGTACTACCGCTGGACTGCCGTGCCAAATATTTTGTCTTTTGTTCTACTCTAGGAAGAAATGAATTGATAAACTCTAAGTTGGAATTTCTGTACTTATCATAATAAAAATATAGCTCACTTCATTCCCTGGCATATATTTGCATTCTTATCAGTCAAAACTGATATAAAAACCTTTTTGTTATAAGAAAGAAGAGATATAAGAACAAGTAAAAATATTTCAATGTAATTAATTAATTATTTTTTTGTCATAGTTAGGACTTCACTATTCCAATCTGACACTTTTATATAGGAGTGACAGACAGAATGAGAAAGGAAAAGATTCCATAGCACCAAAGATGTAGGACCTATTTGAACTTGGGTGCTGTGAATGACAGATTAGGCGCACTATACAGGTAAGCAATATGATTAGTCTGATAAGTAGATAATTTAATCTGGAATTGCCAGATGTTTCTCAGGGATATACCCCCCCTTTTTTTGCCTCCAGGGTTATTGCTGGTGCTTCCTGCCTGTACTACAAATCCACTGCTTCTGGAAGCCATTTTTCCCTTTTGTTGCCCTTATTGTTTATCATTATTGTTGTAACTATTATTGTTGTTATTGCTGTCATTGTTAGATAAGACAGAGAAATTGAGAGAGGAGGGGAAGACAAAGATGGGGGGAGAAAGATAGACACCTGCAGACCTGCTTTACTGCTCATGAAGCGACCTCCCTGCAGGTAGGGAGCAGGGAGCTCCTACCAGGATCCTCAATACCAGTCCTTGCTCTTTGTGCCAGGTGCGCTTAACCTGTTGTACTACCACCCGGCCCCCTCAGGGATACATTCTCTACAGATATTTTTGGGTTGTATCCCTTGTTTTCCTGGAAGGGAAATAAGTTCAAATAGAAATTCAATTGATACTTAAAACCATCCAGGAATCATTTTATGAAACTTCACACCTACTAAGCAGGCTACAACAAAATGTCAGATACTAGCAAACATTGGCAAGGATATAGAGAAACTGAATCTCTTGGAGTTTTTGTTGGTGATGTAAAATGGTACAGACTCTTTGGTAAACAGTTTGTCAGAAATGAGTAGCATATAACTGAGTGATTATTACAGCAAGAGAAATAACAATGCATAACCATGCAAAAACTAGTATACAGATGTGAATAGCAGGACTAGTCATACCAGCTCAAAGATAAACATGATTTAAAGGGACATCAAATAGTAGACAGATAAACTAATATATCATGTAATGGGGGATTATGTAGCCAGAATAATAGAATGACATTATAGTTTCTACTAAAATATAAACATAGAAAATGTTAAGCTAAATGAAGAAGCCAGTTACTAAATGGCACATATTATGTGGTTGCCCTCATTTAAGTATGCTTAACAGGGGACTCTAAAGAGTTTAATAATAATTTATTGGTTAGTTTATACCTAGCAGGGTAGGAAATGGAGGCTGTAGGATGATGGTTACAGAATACTGTAATCTCCTGTGGTAGTGAACATGTTCTGAAATTGACAATGTTTCCACTTCTCTGAGAAGAGAAGTCAAACAAGGGACAATTTAAATGGATGAATGTATTATTGTGGGTGAGGAAGGGTGAAGAGTCTAGGGGTTGCCTTTGAACTCTGCTGGTGGGATCCTTGATGTATATGTCCACAGAGAAGAATCACAGGAGATTTTGTCAGGTTTCAGGTGTTTATTGAAAAAAAGCAGACATAGGGGAAAAAAAGATATACCCATAGATCAGTGTAGGCCCTCAAGAGTGAGAGACCCTGAGTTTCCCTGTCGAGTCCACTTTTATAGTATGTCTGGGGTTGGAGTAAATGTGTTGAGGCATGGATATGCTGTGGAAGGATAATTTCTTATATCTTTAACATCTTCTGGACAATCAATCCACCCTGAAATGATTCATATGTAAAGGAGAGATACTGGTACAACCCCCAAATATCCTATTGTCTAATTTCAATTATAGGCAGGAAAGTACAGAGAGACGGGAGGTTTGACCAGTTCAGCCAGCTCTGAGTCCAGCTACAGTCCTTCCAGCACCCTTCAAAACCATATGTGACAGACAGGGCTCTATTCCTAAGTAGCCCCTAACAGGATAATATTTCAATATAGTAAAGAATATAAGAAAGTATATAAGAAAGTTGTGGCTAAATATAATGGAACACTGCCCAGCTGTTAAGAATGATGAAGTCACCTTGTTTACCTCACCATGGAGGGATCTTGAAGGAATCATGTTAAGTAAGATAAGCCAAAAATAGAAGGATAAATGTGAAATGACCATACTCATGGGCTGAAATTGAGAATCAAGAATAGAAAGGGAAGCACAAAGTAGAACTTGGACTGGTTTGGTATATTGCACCAAAGCAAAGAACTCTGAGGAAGGAGGGCAGAACAGGGGTGAAGGAAGGAGAGCCTTCGAGTTCAGGTACACAATGATGAACTTAATTAGGGAATTATTGTTTTTCAGACAACTCTCTTGTGAGATGAGAAACTGTGCCAACAACTGAACTGTAAGACATTAACCTCTCAATAAAAAAAATAAAGGAAAAAAGAAACACAAAAAAGAAAAGATATAGCATCAAATGCAAAAAAAGTTTGGAAGGATATTCTAAATATCAAATTTAAATTGTTTTACTTTCTTAAAGGTATTTTCAAAGCCCTCACAATGAAAAAAAACACATATTTTGAATTATATTTCACATTCAGTTAAATATGCTAAATTGAATCCATTAGCTGTTAAACCTAGTTGTCTTAATGAAGTTCAAAATGCACTGTTGATTTTGACAGCTATGACTCTCCTGTATGTTAGACCTTACCAGGCAGTATAGGAGATAATTGCAGCAAGTGTTAATCAGAAGCCAGCTAGGGAAACACATGCAGAAAAAGTTCCTGGTCAAATATTTAGCTTAACTTAAATTTTGAGTACATCCCAAACCAGAGTGAAAAGTCATGGAGTGCAGTAACAAAGAGGAATGACTTGGGTGATTTTCCTGAGAGGAACATCTCAGATTCTTATGTAGAGATCTCACAGAGCATATCTGAGAGAACCTCAGCTCTGACTGAAAGGAGGTTCTAAGAAAGCAAGGACTCAGAAACATCTTCATAACATCAAATGAATATGTTTTGCTAACTAAGCAAACATATTCAAGATTGAGTCACAGAAATTGACTTTTTTGGTGGAAAGACAGATATTATATAGGCTCAGAGAAATAGGGTAGGTGTTTGTTAACTCTGCCTCAACACAAATACAAATAAACTCCTCCTTGATATTATCCCCTAACTCAGTGACTTTTGGTTTATTTCTTCTCCTCCTCCTCCTCCTCCTCCTCCTTCTTCTTCTCCTCCTCCTCCTCCTCCTCCTCCTCCTCCTTCTTCTTCTTCTTCTTTTTTTGGTTGTAGCTAGCTGTGTTTGAATTACTCAATACATTTTCAATAAATGTGTGATTGCTTTAATAACTAAACAAATTACAAAATCAAGACTAGTTTTCAGAGAAATAAAAACCAGTGTCTTGACAGTAAGAATTTATCTAGAAATGTATGTCCTACCATTGAACAATATTTAGACATCAGAGCTAAAGATACTAATATAACTTAATAACAGTGAAATTTGGGCCTACTGTTAGCACCTTGGAAATTAATATTTTAACATGATAGCCCTTCAAAACAGATGTAATTACTTATTTAGATTTTAAATTCATTTATTTATTTTTAATAGAGACAGAAATTAAGATGGAATGGGAAGATGAGAGCGAGAGAAAGAGAGAGAGAGAGAGGGTGAAAATATAATTCACTGAAAATTATTTTATCATTTTCTAAGCCAACCTCACATTCTAAATGTTAAGCAACAAAACAGAAGAGGAAATAATTTAGGTTATCTGATGTGTGATAACATTTATCATATAAAATATATAATTAACTAAGTATTTGTTTAATGTTTGATGATTCCCATCATATACAGTATGATGTTCGAACTCCTGTGTATAACTCAGGAGACTATATGAGAAATAACCTTAACTACCACTACTGCTGTCTTTTGCTTCTTTTTTTCCTAAATTTTGTTCACTGATCTTTAATATTTTTGCACTGATATAAAGTCCTACCTCATTTATATCTTTCAAGTTCTCCTTGAAGTAAGGGATCACATCTATTCCATTTTCATTACCTTATTTTTAACCTACATATCAGAGCTCAGAAATATTTGATATAGTTTCTTTCATGTTTAGATATGAATATTTATTTAATGCCTCAATAAAGTTGGTTTAATATTTACTATGTGAAATGTGAATAGAATGTGAATAGATTTGATCCATACACTTTGATTCAAAGTGTATGGATCAAATAACTCTTGATATAGATCAAAAGCCCTTCATCCTTTGATTTGGCAAACAAAACATAAAACACAAATATGGTACATTTACGAGGAATGTAAATAGCAGAATAAGTGTAGTGCAGGCAGATATATGGTAAACTTTCTTAAGGGTGTGATGCTCAACCTAATTTTTATTAGTAATTAGCTGGAGATTAAGTCGACACTTAAGGTTTGCACATCTTCTCAATTACAATGATGTCTAATTAATAGAGTGATATCAGGCAAATTATGTTTTTATTTTGATGTAATTAGTAGGGGAAGCACTATAGACAAGTCATTCTCTTATTACTTCATAGAGAAAGTTTACTTTTCATTATTTCCTATTAGATTTAATGCTTTTTTTTACTTTACTATAGTGTTGGGGGGAGGTAGAGAGTAGGGCACTATATCTCTGTTCCACCATCCATTCTCTTTGCTACTGCCCACCTTCCTCTTGCAGGGGGAAGGCTTGAGAAAATTTAGTAAGATGCAGGGTTCCAGTTCTCCATCTCTGTCTTTACCATGTGATTTAATTTTATTTTTTATTAATAGTATGTTATGAGATTGTAAGGTTACAATGTATAGTTCCATACCACAACCCCCACAAAAGTTCTGTATCCCCACCCTCCCAAAGATAACCACCAAAGTTCTCACAAGTATTACAAACTATTTTACTTCTGTTTCACTTGGCTTTTTTTTTTGGGGGGGGGATCAGATTCATGTGATCAGATCTCTAGATTCCACATATGAATGAAATCATGTAGTTGTCTTTTATCTCTTTACTTATTTCACTAAGCATAATCACCTCCAGTTCCAACCATTTTGTCCCAAAGGACACAAACAATATCATCATTTTTTTGATTATTGAGTAATATTCCATGGAATATATATCCCATAACTTCTGTAGCCAGTCATCTGATGATGGGCAATTAGGCTGCTTCCAATTTTTGTCTATTGTGAATAAAGCAGCTATGAACACAGGTGTGCATGTGTCCCTTCTAATTCACATTAGCGTGTCCACTGGATAAATGCCTAAGAGCAATACTGCTGTTTTGTAAGGAAATTCCACTTATATTTGCTTATGGATACCAGGGTTTTGTTGTTGTTGTTGTTATTGTTTGTTTGTTTTTAAGTAGCCACATGACATGAAGAGAAAGTAAATGTTTTGCAGAGAAGTTCCTATACTCCTTATTTTATACTTTCAAAAATAAATCTTTTCTCTTTGGGAAAAACAATAGAAGTGTATAAATGTGTTATTACTCCCAGACATCAGGCAGACAGGTGAATGTGAACTCTATTTCATAATCACCAGTCAATTGAAGGGAACTGAAGGAATTACACTGAGGCCTGAACCCTACCTCAGGGAAAGAACTTACCTCCTTGAAACAGACTGAAAGGGAATGTGCTGGGAATAAGCAGATCCCTCACCCACACAGGAAAAATCTTACCTTACTCCTGCCTGAACCAGATACATCCAACCAGAAATATCTCTGAATACATTATAAATCTAGGAAGACCACCAATCCTTCCTATGCTAGAAGTAATTCTGAGTTAAGATGCTATAAAAGGCCCATGAGGTGAACTTCTCAGCTCCCCCTGGCTGAGCTGTATCCCTTCCCCAGCTATGGCTCCTAAATCTCCCCAGCTGCTGTAGCTGGGCTTCTCAAGCTCTCTCCTGGCAACTGCATTGGAAATGTCCTTTGTCTACACACCTGACTCTACTTTTCTCAGTGGTGCCTCATACTTCAAATAGAAACTATATCTACTTTAGCTATCATTTCCCAATCCCACCCAAACTCCTTTCAAATCCCAAACAAACACAGACCTTATATGTCTTGGATTTTTCTTCTAGTGGGCATTTTATATTAATGGAATTATGTAACCTAGGACCTATTGTAAAATACCTTAATCACTTATTATAATGCCTTTATGGTTCGTCCATTCTGTAGCATTTATTAGAATTTAACTCCTTTACAGAAAAAAAAAAAAAACTGAAATAGCTTAAGAAAGGCCATAGTATAAGTACACAAGGGGAGTGTCAGTGACTTATATGGGAAGGTGCACGTATAACTATATGTGCAACTGGAAGAACTGTTAATCATCTATTTATGTACTCCCTGCTTGCTATGAACCAATAAAATCACACCAAGTAACTTAGAGTCCTGACCTATAGGTATAAGTGCCCCAGAGAACAAAAGCTGGGAGCTCATGTTCTTGGAATGATCTGGACACCAAGCCCACTAGAGTGATAAAGTTTCTCCTTTTCCAAATAGTTGGTTCTCTGGTCTTGTTTGCTGCTTCAGATATACCAACCCATTATATGAATTAATCTACCACATTTATCTGTTCACCAAGTGATGTACATTAGGGTTTTGTCCACCCTTTGGTTATTATGTGTAGTATTGCAATGAGCATTCTTCTACAAATTTTATGGGAACATATTTTTCCTTTCCAGTATGCAGATAGCATAAAGTCAAATTGATGTTGATCTATATTTCATGATTTCAGGAACTTGTACAGTGTTTTCAACAGAAGGAAACTTCACTCTCAATATCTGTATAAGAGCTTGGATTTCTCGTTGGGCTCTATTTAACATTTTCTTTTCTCTCTCTATTATTGTATAGAGACAGAGATAAATTGATAGGGATGAAAGGGAGAGGGAGAGAGACAGAGAGATACCTACCTGCAGCCTTACACCACCACCTGTGAAACTTCCTCCCTGCAGGTGATGAGCAGGGGTTTAAATCTTCATTCTTCCGCACTGTAATGTGTGCACTTAGCCAGGTGTGCTACCACCTGGTTCCCTGTTTTTTAACATTTTCTGTAGCTTTAAGTGCCAGAATGTGTTATGTCTTCAGTGTCTCTGTTTCCCCTAAGAATTCTACCTCAGATAAGTCTTCATCTTTCAGCCCTTTCCTCCTACCACCCAGCTATCTATGCCCTTCGAGTCATGAAAATTTGGTATCAGGAAGTGCTCTAAAAATTTAAGATGACATATAGATGATTCTGTATGCATAGATTGTGTTTCTTAGCAAAACCTCTTTACTCCCTGAGGTAAAACAGGAAAGCTATAAAGGTGAGGCATAGGTAACTTCCCAGCCCCCACCATCTATCAGTCTCCGTTTGAAGTTTTCCATTAGAGTGTATCATTTACCAGGAGTGGTAAATGATAGATTAGAGTGTACACTTGGGCATATTTCAGAATGGTTACATTTTCATACTCCCTGCCAGAGGCAAGAGAGGATTATTTTGTTATTGCTATGTTATTAATTTGGTAGGGACCTATGAACCTGTGAATATTCCTAGGAATTTGGGTCATTCACACATGTGAGGACTCTTGTAACTGCTCACCTCTAATTTAGGTAGATTCATCAACCAGCTATGACTGGAATGGACTCTGTCCCAGGGGAGCAAGTGGAGCTGGAGGTTCCATGCGTTTGCTTGTCTCTTCAGATTCCAGGGTGCCAGTTTGTCCCACAAGCTTAGTGCTTTTGTAGGTCTGGGAAAGTCACTGATTTATTTATTTTTTTATGGGGGTGCTGTGCAGATGTCTCCCCAAAGCTCTCCACTTTACACAGAGAATTACGGTACTTTCAGGGCTTTCCCCAGCCAATCCTGTCCTGACAGGTCACTCTGGTGTGTTGACCTAAAAAGCCTGCCTACTCTCCTTCCCCTCACTAGCTCTCTTGCTCGGAGGTGTGGTAGGAGGGGGAAGGCCATTCTAGGCTGGCTCCACATGGCCTGAACTACCATGCTCCCACCCTACCCTGAGGTCCCCCTGCGAATAAAAGATTGTTTTCCCTTTCTGCTCCAAACCTCCTTTTTCTGTGTTCTGCTGCCGCCGAGTCAAGCGACACCTGGCTCCCAATGTGGGGCAGACAGGCTCACACTCCCGCCTGCCGGCCTGAGGTCCAGAGAAGCCGCCCTGCTAGAGGAGCCGGGCCGCTGGGACATACCTGCAGCCACCCCGCCAGCGGAGCCAGGTCCAGCCTGTCTTTGGGTGACTGTTAATGCTGCCTTCTGCAGGCACCTGAAGAGACACGACACCTCGCCTGACCCTCCCGCCACCCAGACACAGGTAAGTAACAGTACCCACCATGGGGTTCCTCTCGTTTTATGAGGAGGCATCCCAGACACTTTATTCTTTTCTCATGGGACAGGCTCTCACATGTTCGGTTTCTCCTGCAGCCGCTTCTCCAGTGGCTTCCACTTCCTTGACTCCTTCCCCCGCTGATATCTCATCATCAAATCAATTCCACACCTTCCCGGTAAATGTGGCCCCCAATAGACAAAACCCTCTGGTGTGGCATCCATACTCCAAAGAAATCATAGAACTCAGACAGGCAGTGAAGGAGGATGGAACTCATGCTTCTTGGACCAAGTCCATTTTGCAAGGCTTTTTCCAGCACCTTAATAACTCCCCAAATTGGAGGGACTTAGCTCTTGCTGTGCTCCCAGAACCCCTCTACCTGCAATGGGAGGCATGCTTTTGTGATGAATGCTCAAAGCAATCCCAGAAAAATAGTCAGAAACAGCTAGAATGGAATTTTGATTCACTGTTTGGAGTGGGAGAGTTTGAAACTGGAATTCAGCAGGCAGAAGCCAAGTTTCCAGTCGGTTATTTTGAACAGGTACACAACTGTGCAACAAAAGCATGGGAGAGGTTAACCCCATCCACAGGAGAGGCCTCAGTCCCCATTAACTCCCTTCGCCAAGAAACCAATGAATCCCTAGCTAACTTCATTGCCAGGGTGCGGTCAACCTTAGAGAGAAAGATTAATAATACTGAAGTTCGTTCTCTCCTCCTGCGTTCTATTGTCTAGGATGGCATGGTTCCAGAATTCCATCAGGCATTCCTCAGTCTTAAACACCAACACCCAGATAACTGGATTTTAGCAACACAGGAACTTAGACCAGGCTCTTATGGGGCAACCGTTATGACACAGTCTTATGCAGTTACCCCACATAATCAAAGGGGGCCCTGCTTTCAGTGCGGTTGCCAAGGGAATTGGCGTAACCAATGTCCAGATAAACCGCAACCCCGAGTCCAGTTAGGACAACCATGCCTCCAGTCAGTGAAACCATGCCTCCAGTCAGGGCAACCCCACCTTCAGTCAGGGAGCCAGAGGCCACGAACACCTTGTCCTAGATGTCAGAAAGGTTTTCATTGGAGGAGAGATTGTTGGTCCAAGTTTCATAAAGATGGCACATCCCTGAATCGTACAAATTCAGGACCTGAGATTTTATGGACCACTCCTATTTTAGAACGAGGTCACCTTACTATGACAGTAAGGATTGGCAATATTCCTTTTAAATATTTGATTGACATGGGGGCAGAAAAGATAATTTTAAGGCAAGCAGAGGTTCCCCAAAATTGGGAACTCCTCCCAGGACCCCATATACACGGAGTTGTAGGGTTGACCCAAGCCTTTCTCACATGAGATTCATTCATGTGGGAAGACCCTGAAGGGACTACTGGACACTTACATCCTTTGGTAGCTGATATTAGCACCAACCTACTGGGCAGGGATCTTCTGGAATGTGTTGATGTTAGGATATCCACAAATGCCTCTGCAGAGCGTAACACCCTCTCCTGCGAGACTAGATCTAATCAGCACCCCCAAAACTAACTGCCACTGTTCGTAACCAAACTCCCTGTTTAGAATGGCTTTCTAATGAGCCTGTCTGGGTGGAACAGTGGCCTTTGCCTAGGGATAAGCTAGAAATTTTAAAAGAGCTCGTCCAAGGGCAGTAGTCCTTGGAACACATTCTTCATTCCTGAAGCCCATGGAATACTCCTGTCTTTGTGATTAAAAAGCTCTTGGGAAAATGGCACTTCCTCCAAAATCTCCGTGAGGTAAATAAAACCATGCAGGTTTGGGGCTCCCCCCAAAGGGGTTTGCCTCTTGTTTCTGCAATTCCCATGGGAATTCCAATCATGGCTATTGATATACAAGATTGTTTTCTCTATTCCCTTGCATCCACAAGATTGTAAGCATTTTGCCTTCTCTGTTCCTTCTATTAATAACACCAGCCCTGCCAGTAGATTTGAATGGGTGGTACTACCCCAGGGCATGGCCAATAGTCCTACAATTTGTCAAGAGGCTGTTAAATCTGCCCTTTTTCCATATTCATAAGGGCATTGAGGTTTTTCATTACATAGATGACGTCTTAATATGGGGAGAATTAGATACAGATCTCTGTGCCCTACGTGATTTTCTTATTCCTGCCTTAAAGAAAAGCTGCCTTAATGTAGCTCCTGAGAAGATAGAGCAAATTCCTCCAATATCTTTCTTAGTTTCAGAGATTTCTCTAATGCAAATGTATCCTTTAAAACCTAGTGTTACTTTTCCTTCTAACCTTATTCTTGTTTCTTTACAAAGTTTTCTTGGAAATTTAAATTGGCTTAGGAAGTATCTTTATCTGCCTACTAGCTGCCTCCAACCACTGTTTAGAAGGAGACAAACAGCCCTCCCCAAAATGTATGTTAACTCCTGAGGCCTTGTTGGCACTGGAGAGGGTTAACTAGGCCCTACAGGACATTCACATTGTTCAATTTTCCCCCTCCTCTCTGGTAAACCTTCTAGTCTTTAACTCCACCCCCACAGTAGTGGGGGCACTGTGGCAGAACCATAGGGTTCTCGAGTGGCTTCACACGCCAGTAGGCAGAGCTCCAAGACTCCTCACTGAGATAGATGCATTACTATTCATGGTTCGCCAAGGAAGAAACAGGTCTGTGCAAGTCTTAGGGAAAGAACTGGATTTAATTATTCTTCTTTTTTCTCTCACAGATACAGAGTGGCTCATATGCCACCATTCCTGTTTTGCCATAAACTTCGTGGGGTTTCCAGGACAAATAGATAACCATTTTCCTTCTAAGAAAGTGATAGATTCTTTACCTCTTTTGCCTCTACTAGTACCTAAACTTTTCTCTCGAGATCCCATCCCCTCTGCTCCTACAGTCTTAAGTGATGGTGGCAAAAAGGGAGCTGCTACCCTTATATATTACCCAGACAAGATATCTCCTAAACCTCTCTTTACTGAGCTTCCTGATAATTCCCCTCAGTACAAAGAACTTTATGCTGTTTTTCTTGCACTAAAAGCTGTACCAGAATCCTTCAACCTTTTTTCTGACAGTGTGTATACTGTTTACTTACTTCCACGGCTTGCTTGTTCTTATGTGAAAATTGATGACAACCTACTTTCCCCTCTCTTGATTCAAATTGCCTCTACGCTTTGTTATCGAACCCAACACCTTCATTACCACAGCCCTCTTCCTGGTTCCCTGTCCAAAGGGAATGCTGCAGCTGACCGCCTTGCCTCCACAGGAATTCTCCTAGTCTCTGTCTCTAATCCTGCTGACTTTCATTCCCTAACCCTTGTTAATCTTAAAGGCCTTCGAGCTCGATTTCCTGATGTTCCTTTACCACAGTTGAAACATATTCTTGCTACATGTTCTTCCTGTGCAAGTCTAATAAAAACACCTGCTATTCAAACTCTTGGGGTTAACCCCCGAGGCTTAAAAGAAAATGTTCTTTGGCAAATCAATGTCACCCATATACAAACTTTGGCAAAGGAAAATCTGTGCTTGTCTCAACTGATACCTTTTCTTTTTTTTTTTTTAATATTTATTTTATTTATTTATTCCCTTTTGTTGCCCTTGTTGTTTTATTGTTGTAGTTATTATTGTTGTTGTCATTGTTGGATAGGACAGAGAGAAATGGAGAGAGGAAGAGGAAGACAGAGAGGAGGAGAGAAAGATAGACACCTGCAGACCTGCTTCACCGCCTGTGAAGCGACTCCCCTGCAGGCGGGGAGCCAGGGTTCGAACCAGGATCCTTATGCCGGTCCTTGTGCTTTGCGCCACCTGCATTTAGCCCGCTGCACTACAGCCCGACTCCCTCAACTGATACCTTTTCTAAATTTATGTGGGCCACAGCTCAGATGAGAGAAAGCTCTAAAAATCTTATAAGCCATATGCTCTCCTGTTTTGTTGTAATGGGCTTACTTCTTCAACTGAAAACTGACAATTGGCCTATGTTTACCAGCAAACAATTTAAAGGTTTTTGTTCCCTCTGGAACACTACTCATACCACAGGTATTCCTTATAATCCACAGGGACAAGGCATTGTCAAGAGGGCCCATCAAACCCTTAAGGCTCAATTAAATAAAGATAAAAGAGGAATGTACCCCCCAATATCCAGCTAGCAAAAGCCTTAACTACATTAAATCTCTTTAATATTTACAATAACTTGGACCTACCTCCTATTATTATTCATTGGCAAACACCATCCACCCTCTCAGTTATTAAGGTCAAATGGAAAGACCCACTCGATAAAATTTGGAAAGGGCCTGACACCCTATTGACCATGGGGAGGGGTTTTTCATGCGTTTTTCCACAGAATTACTCCAAACCTGTCTGGGTTCCTGCCCACCATGTCCGACAATACCTACATGATGGAACTGATATCCCTGAAGAACAAGAAATACTACAAGAGGACGAGATGCAAGATGCATCCCAGGAACCATAATAAGACATGGCGGAATCTGGAAAATCGGGCTCACAGAGCCCTCTCTCCTACCCCTTCTCTGGATGTCTTATGTTATGACTGGCCAGTTGTGTTTTGTGAGTGAGTGTGTTGAATGACAAAAAATTTTTGTATGACCCATTTGCTCAGAGTACTCTAAAACTTAATTGACTTTATATAAAAATGCTGGATGCAGCCAAGGTTTCTGGAGACGTCCAGAAACATTCCAAAAATTTTTTTTCTCTCTTTTGATTTTTTATATATGTCTTGCTGTATATGTAAAGTGCTTAGTCTTAAACTGTATGTGTAAAGACATATCTAAATTTGTTTTTTAAATGATATGTTTTCATAAAAAAAGTTTTTCTCCTCCTGTGTGTTATAACTAAATGTTTATAGGTATGTTTCAAGTTTGGTAAACACTAACTTAATGGTTAAAAGTGTAACCTTGAAGCTACATTATTACCAGACAAGGTAAAATTAATTTGCTAAAAGTAACTAACTATTTAAGGTAAAATCTAAATATTTAACATAACAATACATCCCCAAAACTAAAATACAAATTCTCTATACAGGGCACTTTTGGAGGGCCCCCAAAAGTGCCCTGTAAAATATCTTGTGGAAATTAATCCACAACAAATCTGGCATCAATCTGACACTGTAAATGTTAATACCATTGTCACTAACATGTGTTAACTCTCTAAGTAACCTGAGTCTGTTTATAGTCCAAAGTAAAATGGTTAAAAAATTAATATATTTTTAAACTAAAATTGGTCTGAAGATCCTGCTGTAGACACTGCTACAAGAGGTCATATTAGATGACCTTTAAACAAAATCATAAAGATACCTAAACCAATTATAATCATAGAGCTATCAATTATAGTAAACCTCTAACTTGTTACAAGTTTTTTTTTTTTCACAAGTAAGTGATTACAGCTATAAAGCCTTCACATGAAGAATCATCTGTTCATATGGTAAGGTATTAAACTATGAAAAGTTCCTCCATACACAAATTATGTGAATTAACAACATTCACATATTCTTCTACACTTAACTGGTGTATCTCGTCTTGCCACTATAGGCCCGCCAAACGTGTAGGTTCAATTAAGTAAAAAATAAATAAAATAAATAATGGAAGATACATCCCCAATATTCAGTTGGCTAAGGCACCAAACCTCTTTTTCTATAAAAAATTCAAATCAGATGCCCTGCTAACCACGGGAAGCAGATTGTTTGTGTTTCTTTCACAGGAATCCCTGGAAAACCATCTGGAACCCTGCACACTCTGACATTGCCCACTAGACGGTACAACTACAGTGGCACACCCAGCAAAACCCAAGATGTCACCTGACACTATCTAAAGAACCTGATTCACAGACTCTAAGGACAGAACTTTCTTACTGCCTGTCTGCCCTTCCTGCTTCTGCTTTGCCTGTCATGTTTTGGCAGTTCCAGCTCACTATCTACAGAAAAGTGGAATTCCAGTGGCTGACCTTCCTCATGCAGCGTTTAATCTCCTGCCATTTCTCCCTCTAGTCGCCTACTTTGGACTGACACTTCTATTGGACTTGCTGGTTTACCCTTTGGACACTTTACACAATTTTACAGCAGCTTCCTTTCCTTCACGCTGCTGGTTTTCAAAGACTGACCCTGAGTAGTTTATAGACTTTGCAGACTGTTGCCTTGAGGACTATACAATGCCAAATAGCCCCTCTGCTTGGCGGGCCATGCCATCCCACCTACAGGTCCTTCCCCTTGAGGCAGGAACACGCCCTCATTACTAACCCTTGCCCCCCCAGAGACAGGGAACATTCCTTTGTGCACCAAGCCTTCCCTTGACGTCACACTGACTCTTACTGTTCCCCTACTTGTCCCTTCCTGTTTTGTTATATCATTCAGGTTTATGCCAAAAAGGTCTCTGCTCACCCCTACACTACTATTCCTCTGTCACAGATAGAGGTTTTTACAGACATTGAACCATCTTAATGCGATGACCAGATAGAAAGATAGAGTAAGATGTAGAAATATTGTGAGGAGATGGTTGAGCCTGGCAGAGCTTAACCTATGAGATGAGTCCCTCCAGGTAAGTCTCTCTCTCTCTAAAGAGGGGTTGAGCACGGGGGGGGGGGGGCATGAATCTCACAAGGTTGGCAACCATTTAGGCCTTCCCTCCCCCACAAAAACGTTCTACATCTTCCCACCTGAGCATGGCATTCCTTAAAAACATTTAAGCCTGCTCCACTCTATACATTTCCTACTGTGTCCATTAGATATAAAAGAAAAGGGGGAGATGCTGTGCAGATGTCTCCCCAAGGCTCTGCCACTTTACACAGAGAATTACAGTACTTTCAGGGCTTTCCCCAACCAATCCTGTCCTGACATGTCACTCCGGGGTGTTGACCTAAAAAGCCTGCCTACTCTCCCTCCCCTTGCTTGCTCTCTTGCTCAGTGGTACGGTAGGAGGAGGACGGCCATTCTTGGCTTGCTTCACATGGCCTGAACTGCCGCGTTCCCACCCTACACTGAGGTCCCCATGCGAATAAAAGATTGTGTTCCCTTTTGGCTCCAAACCTCCTTTTTCTGCATCCCGCCACCACCTCGTCAAGTGACATGGGGGGAGTGAAATCAATGGTTTGCAGTCAACATTAAATACAGTAGTTGTATATATGTGTAACATTTATTAGTTTCTTAGTTCCTCCTCTACCATCATGTTCCAGGATCTGAACTCCTACTCCCCCACAGATCCACTCCCTCATTAGCAGGGCTCTTTAGTATAATGCAATACAACAAACCTATTTCAGGTTCTGCTTTGTGTTTTTCCGACACTGATTTTTGTTTGTCCAACTTTTACTCTTTTTTTGCCTCCAACTTTTTACTCTTTCTCAAAGAAGGGATGAATGGCATTTTAAGGTTTTAAGTTTTAGGTGCCAGAATTGAACTTATGCAACATCTCTGGAGTAAATTTTTATGCCTAGGGAATCCAAAACAAATGCATTTTTCTCTCCTCTCATTTTAAATTGTCTGTGTGTTCTCAAAATACACATAGAAGATGGTTTAATGAACTTAGTAGACATTAAAATAGGATCATACAAAATGTCAATCTCAGAGATGGTTTGGAAATTGTTCCTGATATGTGCCCCACATGGTTGGATCCTTGTAGTATTGATGACATAGTTTTGTGAATTTTAATGTGCCATAAATAATATTGCATAAAGCAAAATAGCACTGTATGCATCATGCTGCAGCCTGCTCCAATCAATATCATGTTTTGAGATGAGACCTAGTTCATACTTATAAAGCAAATTTATTCATTTAACTTATTAACAATTTATTTTGATATTGTTTTCCATTATTATAAATGAAAATTATCTAAATCTATAGTAAAGATACATTCACATTTTGTATGATTTCCTTTTAACAGATAGAGACTAACAGAGGAGACATCATAACACTGACATTTCCCCAGGGACTGGGGTATTCCTGATGTAGAAAATAGATGAATATAAGCTTATACTTTCCTAATGTCTCATGTGCCTAATAGCAATCAGTGACCACAGCTGCTGTGCCTCCTTCCTCTATGTTTCTTAGCAGGACAACTAGGGAGGAATCCAGCCTAGCTGGAAGAAATAGAAACCCCCCTCCCCCACATCTAACTAGCCAGGGCCAAGGATCTTGTGCCTGCAGTGAGCCAATGTCTGCATTCTCTTTGTAACTTAAGTGTAAAATCCTATATAAACTTGTGCTGTTCCTTTGTTCATTAGAAAGAACTTCCTGGAGCAATCCAGATCTCTCACCCACTGGTGTATTAAACTTCTCTCTTTTCACCACATCTGGCTCTGGTCTTGTGTTTGGGAATATTTATGCAACATTTGTCTATGGTGGGGAATGGAACATGGCAAAGCAGAAGTCCTACCAGGTAAGCTATCTTACAGTCCTCTATTTGTGCATTTGAATAATGGCAAACAATCCTCTTTCCAAGTATGGTTCCCAGGATTCTTTGAGACATATCTCAAAGACAACTCACTAGAGAATTAACACTCCTTATCTTGCAATGGAGAGATGAAGCCCTACCCCTGACGTAAAAAAAAAAAAAAGGTTTTTGGCCTTTGCATCCTAGATATGGCAGAATTTCATGGTGCTCTCAGTAGACAAGCATGTTTCTTACTTTGAGAGAGAAGTTGAACAAGGAGGCAAACAGTATGAGAGAAGCTGAATTGAAGAAAAACAAAGTGAGAAAATATAAGAAAAAAGGCACACAGGATGAGCTTAGCTGCAACTGAAATAGCAACTGCCAATGGCTCATATTTAGTCAGCAGGGGCTTTCTGTGAATCTAAGGGGGCTTTCAGTGAATCTAGCAGCTTCAGCAGCATCAGAGGAGAACTGGGCTGAGTATGTGTGGAAGAGTAGAGAATATTAGAGACAATTAGATCTAATTGTATCTGCTTCCTGGCCTTCCAAGCTTTATTTATTTATTTATTAATAATTTATTTATTCGTGAGAAAGATAGGAGAGAGACTAGACATCACTCTGGTACATGTGCTACCAGAGATTAAACTCAGGGCTTCATGCTTGGGAGTCCAGTGCTTTATACAGGACCATGTCTTTTAAGCTCTACAGTCCCTTCCAGCTAAGCACAACCCTCAGGGGAAAGTGCTTCAGCCTTCATCTCCAGATGCTCATATCTGCTTTCATGTGCATTTTTAAATTATTA
This sequence comes from Erinaceus europaeus, assembly GCF_950295315.1. Taxonomy (NCBI): domain Eukaryota; kingdom Metazoa; phylum Chordata; class Mammalia; order Eulipotyphla; family Erinaceidae; genus Erinaceus; species Erinaceus europaeus. The sequence goes on from NC_080175.1 coordinate 38,123,961, forward strand.
TTTATTTTCCCTTTTGTTTCCCTTGTTGTTTTATTGTTGTTGTTCATATCATTGTTGGATAGGACAGAGAGAAATGGAGAGAGGAGGAGAAGACAGAGAGGGGTAGAGAGATACCTGCAAAACTTCTTCATGGCTTGTGAAGCGACTCCCCTTCAGGTGGGGAGCAGCCGGGGGCTCAAACCAGGATCCTTATACCTGTCCTTGCCCTTTGCGCCATGTGCTCTTAACCTGCTGCACTACCGCCAGACCCCCTTCCATGTTTATGTTATGACCTTTGCAGTCAGGTGAGGAGGGGGTGCTGGGGCAGCATATGCAGACACACTGGACTTCTGGTCCTGCCCCTGAGCCTTCTCTTGGCTTCCTGCATGGGAAACTGCCCTCCAACAGATGCCAAGGACCCTTTATTGGGTGCAAATGGAACCCTAGATTGCCACATTTCTGTAACTTGTTGCTATTCTTGACTGCATTTATTACTTGTGAAAGGGATAGGAAGACAGAACCACTTAAGTCCTGTGGTCCCCCCATAACTGCTGCCTTTCAGAACTCTTATCTTGCTCTTCAGAATTTGGCACAGCCCCCTGATCAGTTTTGACTCAAAGGCCCAAGACTCCCTTTGAAGATTTTGTTATACAGACATAAACAAAGAACTGTAAACACACAAAGGGATCAATTAATTTTGCCAGGGGGGATAAGGGAGGACTTCAAAAAGAAGGAAACTTTAGACTTTGGCCTTGAAGCATGATTAGTACTTAAAAAAAAAAAAACCAACAAGAATTCAATCAGAAAGAAAAAAACAATCTATCTTTGCTGTCTCAGTTGTCTCTTTGATGGAAACAGGGATTTATGATACCTCCAAACTTGATTTTGAGAGTTATGAAATTTTGGCTGTAGAAGTCAGTGGGCTTTGGGATGATACTGGAGAAGTGATAGACTGTGCCTCTCTTCTGAGTGCTTTTTGCATTCTCTCCAGGCAAACTGTGGTGTCTTAAAAGCAGCCAACCTAAGTGGAATATGAAATGTTACAAGCCAATAACTCGCAGTGTCAGCCTTCACCTTTGCCAGACCCACGGGGGACCAAATGAAGCTCTTAAACAAAGGAAATTCCCTCTTTTAATTCTGTTCTATAGTTTTCCTCAACTTCCAAATTAAGGTGTTTAAACAGTGATGAGATAAATCACTGGGAATTCTGAAGAGAACATTTCAGAGCCCAATAGGAATGTTGATGTCAGACTGACTTGAAAATAAAATGTGTAGTTGTGTACTGGAAAGAAAATTGGCTCTGGGTTCCAATGAACCAGAACATGAATCCCAGTTCTGTCACTTGATAGGGATCCTGAGGGAAATCACTTTAACTGTCTGAGTTTCATTTTCTCACATCCAAAATGAGAATTAAGGTGCCTATTTCAATATGTTTATGACTTAGATACTGTGTGTGGTTTTCCATGCAGTGGCAATTTATAAGATTATGGCATAAAAACAAGAAATTGACAGTTAAACTGTGCTTACCTCCTCTATTTAATGACATTGTAATCTGAAATTCAGTCACCAATTAATCTGCTTTATTTTTCTGCTATGCAAAATGTAAATATAGATCCACAAACCTTAAGCTTGATAGGAGCTTTCAGTTGAAACTACATAAAATATTTCATAGATTCATATTAGTTCCATTAGTGTTGAGAAATGCAATTCATTCTGTAAATGTTACTCTAAAGAGTTTTTCTGGTTTTCTATCAATAGCTATTTGGTGGGCTTGATATCTATCACCCTTTAAAATTTTGAAAAATCTCCCCAAGTTAAGTTGCATACTTTAAGAGTACTAGGAACGCTCTCGCTCTCAGGTGTACATGCTTTGTGATATGTTCTAAAATTGAGAGACATATGGTTATTAAATTGTGTATTAGAAAGAGACTTAACACTTGCAAGATCTTCCCACTCAATAATGTTTGGATGAAAACATTTTATTTTGGTGATATAATTAGAGTTTAGTCTTAACTATAGGGTGAAAACAGGTAAGTCATATTAGATAATGCTTTCTTACAGTTAATTCAGACTTTACTCATAAAATGTCTTGAGGTTCTCAAGTTATTTCAAAAACAGAGTTAATTTCTTTATTTTATTTTTTTAAGGAAAAACTTACATTTAACTGGGTTTGTGAACTGAAATAGAAGAGAATGGTGTGGTTAAAGCCTGCCACTCACTCATCACCACCCTTCAGATAGGAAGTTCTTCTCCCAGAAGCTATTTCTCCACACACCAGGTTTTGCTTATAGAAGCATGTGCAATATGATTTATTTACATTGAAAATAGAACTTGCAATAAAAAATTCTTTTTAAAAATTTTTTAGAATATTTTATTTTATTTATTTATTCCCTTTTGTTGCCCTCGTTGTTTTATTGTTGTATTATTGTCGTCATTGTTCGATAGGACAGAGAAAAACGGAGAGAGGAGGGGAAGACAGAGAGGGGGAGAGAAAGATAGACACCTGCAGACCTGCTTCACCACCTGTGAAGCGACTCCCCTGCAGGTGGGGAGCCGGGGTTCGAACCAGGATCCTTATGCCGGTCCTTGTGCTTTGAGCCACCTGCGCTTAACCCGCTGCGCTACAGCCTGACTCCCCAATAAAAAATTCTTTATGAAACGTTTTCTCTGAAACTCTCACTTCTCTCTGTGGAATAAAATCATTATATTTGATTCTGTGATCCCAGAATGTGTTAAAAATTATTCCTTTTTGGGTCGGGGGGAGAGTTCAGGTCCTGGAACAGGATGGCAGAGGACCTAGAGAGGGTTGTATTGTTACACGGAAAACTGGGAAATGTTATGCATGTACAAACTATTGAATTAACTATCAATTGTAAAACATTAATCCCCCAATAAAGAAATTAAAAAAAAAGTTAATGAACAGGAACCAAGAAGTAGGAACAGATTAGATGAGATTAAGGATTTTAGGGTGGAAAAAGCTAGGAAGTCCAGTAAAAAAAGTTAATCTCTTTTCAACTGTTAGGAGAACAAAATCCAGAGAACCTGTGCTCACTCCCAGATTTCACATATACTAAATCTATTCTCATGGAACACACATTCATCTACCTTCGGGTTAGTTTTTCATCTGCTAAAGCAAAAATATATAGTTCTTACAGTATGTAAAGTATTATATAAACTCTGTAGAAACAGACAAATACAGGTAGTGGAGGAACAATGTAGTAAAAGCATCTGCAATAAAATTTTGATTTGTGGAGGAATCCAGTTAAAAAAAAAATCTGTCTTCCATAAATACAATACCAGCTACACTAGATAAAGTGTAGGCTCACCTAGGTCATTCATTCCTCCCTTTAGGAAGTCCAAGAAGGCACAGGCAACTTGACTGCTTTTCCCTTCAATCATTTTAATTCCTCTCTTATGTTTTTATTTCACACTCTGATACTGAACTAGCCTTACTTTTCTTTTTTGGTCTCTCCTTTCCTTCTTTATCCTCCCTCCACACCTTTTTGTCTTCCTCTTCCTTGCCATGCACACTACACACCAGTACTTCATTTATACACTATAAGATTTATGATTTGCTCCTTATTTTGTGCACCACTAATGTGTACCTCCTTCTTTTTTTTCTTTTATATTTATCAGTGTTTAATAGTCCACAACAACTTATCTTCCCAACTCCCATAATCATGGGCATTTGGTCTTTCATGATTTTTGCTATTATGACGGGAGTAACTAAGGTTAACTCTTTATAATATTTGTGAATAGATGCTTTCTATTTCCTTGGGCAATTATCTAGGAGTAGGATTGTCTCATTATTAAAATGACTTTTATCTAAGTTACTATGAAAATCATTACACAAATAACTTTCATTACCCCCTCTCTCACATTCCTATGTTATGGAACATCCTCCACATATATTATTTGTACTGATATTCCCATATAAATATCTACTCTAACTTTCATTATTTTTGTCACAGTTTGGGTTTTTTATTATTCTCTGAAATTTTACATTCCCTGGTTCTACAAAATAATTACATCTAGTTGTATTTCTTAATTTTTCTGCATGAACTTTATGTGGCCTTTCCATTTGAGTTCTTGTAAATTTATACATTCTCTAATTGCTTCTAAATGTATAGTATACTTTTGTATATGTATATATTTTTATTTATTTTATTTATTTATTCCGTTTTGTTGCCCTTGTTGTTTTATTGTTGTAGTTATTATTTTTGTTGTCGTTGTTGGATAGGACAGTGAGAAATGGAGAGAGGGAGGGGAAGACAGAAAGGAGGAGAGAAAGATAGACACCTGCAGACCTGCTTCACCACCTGTCAAGCGACTCCCCTGCAGGTGGGGAGTTGGGGTTCGAACCGGGATCCTTATGACGGTCTTTGTGCTTTGCATCACCTGCGCTTAGCCCGTTTCACTACATCCCGACTCCCTCTATTTTTTTTTACCTTACTTAGTGATTTTTTTCTTTTATCCATTACCCATGATTTCTGCTGGAGCATTAACCTTGTTTGCTAGCTCTTTCATTTCATTATTACTTTGTGATTCATCCATATTGTGAGCATACTTTTCGATATTTAAATTAATCAGACTCTGTATTGCTAATTGGACATACTATGTAACTGCTTTAGTTTTCTTTTTTTATATTTATTTTATTTATTTATTCCCTTTTGTTGCCCTTGTTGTTTTATTGTTGTAGTTATTATTGTTGTTGTCGTTGTTGGATAGGACAGAGAGAAATGGAGAGAGGAGGGGAAGACAGAGAGGAGGAGAGAAAGATAGACACCTGCAGACCTGCTTCACCGCCTGTGAAGCGATTCCCCTGCAGGTGGGGAGACGGGGTTCGAACCGGGATCCTTATGCCAGTCCTTGTGCTTTGCGCCACCTGTGCTTAACCCGCTGGGCTACAGCCCGACTCCCAGTTTTCTTTTTTAAGAGAATATTAATAGTAACATATTTTGCTATGTCTGTTACATGCATATGTCTTCTCAATAGTTTATCTTTTTTACTCTGACATGTCACTATTGTTTCCTTTGATAGTTAAAAAAAAACCAACAAAAGAATAAACAGGTCTTCTTGAAGTCCTTTTTCAAGATAAGTCCCTCTACAAGAGTAGCACTATGGTTGGCACCTTTCATTTAAGCTATGATTCATTATCTGTTTCTTCAATATAAGTATGCTTTGAAAAGTGGCTTTGCATAATGGAATCTCCACTAGTACCTGCTCTATGTGATTGTTTGGAATGTTCAATGAGATAGTACATAAAAAAAAAGAGTTGAATGATGATCATAGACCTTGAATAGATCCCTCTCTCCATTGACACTGGTCATCTCCATCAGTAACAATATAACGGATCCCTTTGAAGGCCCCCATAAGACCTTGCCCTCAATATGGACCAACAAAGGTAGAGAATGTTACATCCTCTGAAGTGCGGTTGGATAACATACTCTATCTACCACCCAAGGAAGATGGGTCCTAAAATTAGTGCGACTTGGAATTTTCATACTCATGACCACAGAATGTGAGTTCATACTTATAGGGATCCAGAGGTTACATAGGCTTCTGTGATGAATATGGACCCCAGATCAAATTGATGGGGTTTACAGTCAATAATATTTATATACTTGCCCCATATTTAGGAGCTACTCTCTTCCCTGATCCAGCTTTCTAGCCCTTTTACCAGTCATCACATCATATCCCCAGACAATTACCTGGGTCCACCTGCATATCAGATATCAGGCTCAGGCAAAAACTAATGAAGTCATGGGCCCTTTGGAATATAGCTGAAATAGATCTACTAGCTATTTCCAAAATGGAGACCTCAAGTTTTTATCTGCAATATTCTAGCCTTTAGGTTCATGATTAATCAACAATTTATAAACCTTTTTATGTTAACTTTTTTTCAGCCACCAGGTTCCAGATGCTACCATGATGCCAACTGGACTTCCCTGGGCAGACGATCCCACCAGTGTGTCCTGGAGCTCCACTTCCCCAGAGCTCTTCCCCATTAGCGAAAGAAAGAGATAGGCAGGGAGTATGGATTAACCTGCCAATGCCCATGTTCATCAGGGAAGCAATTACAGAACCCAGACCTTTCACCTTCTGCACCCCATAATGACCCTGAGTCCATACTCCCAGAGGGTTAAAGAATAGGAAAGTTATCAGGGGAGGTGTTGGGATAGGGAGGTCTGGTCATAGGAATTGTACCCCTCTTATCTTATGGTCTAGTCAGTGTTTCCATTTTATAAATAAAAACTTTAAAAAAATGAGTCAAAATATCTGATAAATATTTTGAATTTAACTTATTTTGTATGTTTTGTGATTCAGACTCTTGATGCTAAGCTATTTGGAAGCACAATCAGGGAGATTTCCTTTGTACAGCATACTGAGTGTGTAAAATCATCATATTCACTCTGTTTTTCTTAGTAGTCTTGGTTACTTGGAAATCATGAGATAGGGGTGCATGTGGTAGTTCATCTAGTTGAATAAATGTGTTATAATGTGTAAAGACCTAGGTTCAAACCTCTATCCTTACCTGCAAGAGGGCAATCTTCAGAAGTGGTGAAGCAGATCTGCAACTCTCTCTCTCTCTCTCTCTCTCTCTCATTTATCTCTCTGTCTCTATCCTAAATAAATAAACAGTAGATTAAAAAACTAAAAATGTTTTTAAAATATACTATGACTTAGTACTTGAAGCAGGAATGCAGATTTTTCTGAACATATTTAAAGCTGAAACAAGAAGGATTGAAACAAGAAGGATTGTGTTTAACATAACATACTGAGTGAAGAATTTAAGAACTTTCTGTATATGCTGAAAAATGAAGATATTAGAGAACTCATTGGTAATAGTATAGGACAGGAATTGTACAGATGCTTATAAAAAATTAAGCAGACATTAGAAGAAATAGAATCTTCACTTGATGAAATCAGAAAATATTCCTTTAGACAGAGTTGCTGATAGACCACCAATTGTTTATTGAGAAGGAACTATAACTGAGTGTCTGAAATTTCCTTTCTGAGGAAGAACTTTAAATGGTGTATAAAAATCAGTTTTCAGGTGGTGATGCAGTGGGTTAACTGCACATGGTATTAAGGATAAAGGTTTGAGCCCCCAGTTTCCCACCTGCAGAGGATTCACTTCACAGGCAGTGAAGCAGGTCTGCAGGTGTCTATCTTTCTCTCCCCTTCTCGGTTTTCCCCTCCTCTCTCGATTTCTTTCTGTCCTACTCAACAACAACCACAGAAGTAACAACAACAAGGAAGATAAACAAGGGAAACAAAAGGGAAAACAATTTTTAAAAAAGTTTAAAAAATCAGTTTTTATAGTAAAAATTCTTCAGAAATCCCTTCAGTATTTGAGATTGCTTCTTCTTTTTTTAAGAGAGAGACCAAGAAGGTAGAGAGTGTCTGAAAGAGATCACAGCACAGAGCATAGAGCACAGAGCACAGGGTAAGGTGTAGTCAGCATAATGGCTATGCGAAGAGACTTTCATGCCTGGGATTCTGAAGTCCCAGGTTTAATCACACCACTATAAACTAGAGCTGATTAGTGTTCTGGTTAAAAAGAGAAAAGGGGGGGAGGGGAGGGAAGGGGAGTGGAGTGGAGGGGAAAGAAGAGGAGAGAAGGGGAAAGGAGGAGAGAGGAGAGAAAAGGAGACGAGAGGAGAGGATAGGAGTGGAGAGGAGAGGATAGGAGTGGAGAGGAGGAAAGGGGAGGGAAGGGAGAGAAGGGGAGGGGAGGGGAGGGGAGGGGAGAGAGGCGAGGCGAGGCGAGGCGAGGCGAGGCGAGGCGGGGCGGGGCGGGGCGGGGCGGGGCGGGGCGGGGCGGGGCGAGGCGAGGCGCGGCGCGGAGCGGCGAGGCGAGGAGTACACAGCACAGAAACTATTTAATGCAAAGGAAATCAGGCTTGAAACTTGGCTGCCCACAAGGCAAAGTAGCACACTAGTCTTATGTTCTTGTGAGTACACTTCATTTTTTCCTAGTTCATGTTTAAAATGTCAAAAGGCACTTCAGCTTTTTGGTGCTTCTAAAACAAATTTTGTACATAATATCTTAATCAAATATAAATTAAGTTAGTATACCTTGACATCAATATACACAGGGAGATACTTCAAATAACAAACTGTAGCAGCTAGACAGGCATCAGCCCAGCATTCCAGGGATTATAATACCAGTCTGTTAAATTGTCCATTAGCATATATTCTGAATGATGCCAAGTAGATATAATTATGCTAGCTCACAGTATTTAGATATACACTGATGGTTCTCAAACAATATAAAAGAGAACCCAAAGAAACAGTCACATTCAATGATGTAGGGAGTGGTAAGAGATAAAATAGGATGAGGAAATACCCAGGGGATAAGAGTGGGGAGCCATTCTTGCTCTAGTCCTGAAGAAGGAACAAAGACACTGAAACTTCTTGCAAATGATAGTGATGAGAACAAATCTGCCGCTGATAAGTCATTTCCTGTTAAGTTCTGGCTGGCTAGAAATAAATGAGTATGAAGCCCAACCCTCTGTCTTCCCTCCATGCCAGTGCTGGTAGACCCCACAGGAAGCACAAGTTATAATGCAACTCCCCTTTTTTATTAGTAATTTAATAATGATTGACAAGATTGTAAGGTAAGAGGGGTACAATTCCACACAATTCCCACCACCAGAGTTCCTTACCCCATTCCCTCCTTTGGAAGGTTTCCTGTATTTTATCCCTCTGGGAGTATGGACCAAAGATCTTTATGGAGTGCAGAAGGTGGAATGTCTGGCTTCTGTAATTGCTTCTCCACTGGACACGGGCATTGACAGGTTGATCCATACTCCATACACTGATCAATCCATACATTGATCCATAGTCCCAACCTGTTTCTATCTTTCCCTAATAGGGTAGGGCTCAGGAGAGACGGGATTTTGGAACACATTGGTGAGGTGGTCTGGCAGGGAAGTAAGGTTGGCTTCATGGTAGCATCTGAGATGTGGTGGTTGAAAAAAATTAAGATATAAAACAGAACAAATTGTTTAATAATCAGGAAACTAAAGGTAAGAATATAGCAGATGAAAATTGGGTCTTCATATTGGAAGAAGCTAGGAAGTCTATTTCAGGTATATTCCAAGGAGCCCTCTGACTTTACTAATTTTTACCTGAGCCCAACAGCTAACATAGAATGCAACTACTACCTCCCTTATCCCTGTATGAGCTCCATATCCTCCTTTCCATCCCTATAATGCCTCCTTTTTAAGTTGATAGAACCACATAATGGAAGGAACCCGCTAAACAGACAACCAGAGAAATCAATGTGATATGAGTGAGATATAAAATTTGCTGTATTAAGTGCTGAGGTTTTTTTTATTTTTATATCTGCTAAAGGTAATTGCCTTGATTAATGTACTAATCAAGAAGTTTATAGTAGACACTTGACAAACAACCTTCAAAATTACTGAATATATATATATAATTCCTAATCAGATCTATAATAATCTGTACATTAATTCCTTTCATTAGCATGTGTTTATTCATCTCATAACTTCCTTTGTCATCTTCTTAATACCTCCAGGATTGCAAGAAACACCTGAAAAAATAAATATCTATCAAAGTTGTATTCCATTCCCCATAGCTATAAAACCAATCAAACAATATCCTTAGTGAGTTATATTTCTGCATAAAACTGTTCCTTTTTTAAAAAAATACACTGTGAGGGAATTAATCTATGGTAAGAGTCAAGCATAACACCACTTTTCTGTAGCCTTTCGTACTTGACTATCTGACTTTTTTTTCTTTATTGTTTTTGAGAAAGAAGAGAGAACACAGCACCAACATACCATTCATGGAGTTCCCTTAGTACCACTCCATGTGTTGTTGTAACTCAGTCCCAGGACCTCTTGCACAGCGACCCTTGTGCTCTACTGAGTAAGCTATCTCCTTCCTACTCCACCCCCTAAAATTACTGAATGTTGCAATAAAAATCTTGAATGAAGGCAAATTTTATGGCAATCTGGATAGATGACCTATTCTCCATTATTTCATCTAACAAGTTAAAGAGTTGATAGAAAGTTTAACAGTCATTGCCTGTCACAGTTTTAGTCTATTTAAAAATCTCTAAGATCTTGATATCATTTATAATGCAATAGTTTGACTGGGTATGCACTTAAGAAATAATATATGGGTCAAAAAGACTTCCATATGTGTTCCAACATAAGTCAGAGCTGAGCAGTGCTTTGGACAGTGCATCTATCTATCTATCTATCTATCTATCTATCATCATCATCATTATTATCTATCATCTATCTGTCTACCTATCATTTATCAGTCATCTATCATCTATATATCTATCTTCATCTATCTCTATCATCTACCTCTTTATGAATCATATCTATTTATCATCTATATATCATCTACCTATCTCTATCTTTCTGAAACTATCATTAAAATAAAACAAATAAAATATACTTTGAAAAAATGAACATATACATATATTTATAGGTATATATAATCTTCAAGCACAAAGCATTTTTTGACTATCTGCTGTTAACCAGTTCTTGAGTTCATATAACAATTAAAATACCCATTATGGAAAGTCCTTAGATACTAAACAGTGATATGACCTGCCCATAGTGGTGCTAAAGGAGAAAAATGAAGCTCTATCTAAGCTGAGAACTGGAAAGAGTTTTCCTATGTGGCACACAGTCAACAACGCCATTGCCATGATGATATATGGTTGGTATCTGGCCAACCTTGCTTTGCCTAATGCAATGTTCTCTGCACAGTATTTCTAGTTTGATTTTTATTGTGCATTCAGAACAATTCTTCCCTGAGTGTTGTTCAATGAAATATTTATAACACTGCAGACCATTAAATAAACAAGCAAGCCCATTCTGGGTTAACTTTGCCTCAGGAAACCTTTTACTTCTACAAGGTTCATACTTTGGAAGACCTCAGAGAATTGGGTGTCAGTGGTAATGCCCTTTCTGTGTTCTCATTCTCCATTTACATCATGCAGTATAATATTAAAAGCTAAATTGAAGACCAGAAAGTAGCATTTAAAATAGTCTCAATTTTTTCATATTGTTTTGTATTGTCTTTATAAAGCAAAAGCATAGATATATGCAAAATTTATTAAACACAGTCTTGATTCTCTCTGTGTGTAGAACCATCAAAGCATCAAGAATTTTAAAAGATTTTATTATTCTTTTGTTCTGTTAGAAAAATAATGATTTACAAAACAGTTCTCACATGGGCTCATATGTAATAAGTTGTGCTGACATAAACATAAATGTACATAACTCTCTCTGGATTAGTGTTTGTGTTTTCTAATTTCTTTATTGGGGAATTAAAGCTCTACATTTGACAGTAAATACAATAGTTTGTACATGCATAACATTTCCCAGTTTTCCATATAACAATACAACCTCCCTAGGTCTTCTGTCATTCTTTTGACTTGTATTCTTCCCCCACCCCCTGTAAGCCAGAGTCTTTTATTTGGTTCAATACGCCAATTCCAGTTCAAGTTCTCCTTGTGTTTTCTCTTCTGATCTTGTTTTTAAACTTCTGCCTGAGAGTGAGATCATCCCATATTCATCCTTCTGCTTCTGACTTATTTCACTTAACATGAATTTTTCAAGGTCCATGCAAGATCGGCTGAAAAAAGTGAAGTCACAATTTTTAATACCTGATAAGTATTCCATTGTGTATATACTTGTTAAGCCACTCATCTGCTGTTGGACACCTGGGTTGCTTCTAGGTTTTGGCTATTACAAATTGTGCTGCTAAGAACATATGTGTACACAGATCTTTAGGCATGGGTGTGTTGGGTTCCTTAGGATATATCCCCAGGAGAGGAATTGCAGGATCATAGGGCAGATCCATTTTGAGCCTTCTGAGAGTTCTCCAGACTGTTTTCCACAGAAGTTGGACCAATTCACATTCCCACAAGGAGTGTAGGAGAGTCCCTTTGACCCCACAACTTCTCCAGAATTGGCTGCTGTTACCTTTTCTGATGTATGATACTCTCACAGAAGTGAAGTGGTATCTCATTGTTGTCTTTATTTGCATTTCTCTATCAAAGACTTGGAAAACATTTTCATGTGTTTCTTAGCCTTTGGGATCTCTTCTGTGGTGAATATTCTGTCCATGTATTTTCCCCATATTTGGATGGGGTTATTTGTTTTCTTGTTGTTGAGTTTTGCAAGCTTTTGATATATTTTGCTTATTAGCCTCTTGTCTGATGTATGACGTGTAAAGATCTTCTTCCATTCTGTGACAGGTCTCTTGGTTTAGATAGTGTTTTCTTTTGCTGTGAAGAAGCTTTTTAATTTGATGTAGTCCCATAGGTTTATACTTGCCTTAGTTTTCTTTGTAATTGTATTTGTTTCATTGAAGATGTCTTTAAAATATATGCGGAAAAGAGTTCTGCCAAAATTTTCCTCTAAGTAACTTATAGTTTCTGGTCTAACATTCAAGTCCTTGATCCACTTGGAACTTAATTTTGTATTTGATGAAATATAGTGGTTCGGTTTCTTTCTTCTGCATGTTTCAACCCATTGTTTCCAACACCATTTGTTGAAGAGGCTCTGTCTACTTTCTCCACTTAATAGTCTGTGCACCTTTCTTAAAGATTAGATGTCCATAGGTGTGGGGGCTTACTTCTGGGCTCTAAATTCTATTCCACTGGTCAGTGTGTCTATTCAAGTTTCAGTACCAAGCAGTATTAATGGCAATGGCCCTATAATACAATTTGAGACCTGGGTGTGTGATGCCTCCAGTTCTGTTCTTTATTCTCAAGATTGTTTTGGCAATTCTAGGTCTTTTTGGGTTCCAGATAAACATTTGTAGCATTTGTTCTATTTTCCTAAAAAATGTGGTTGGGATCTTGATGGGGATAGCATTAAAGTTTATATAGCTCTGGGTAGTATATTCATTTTGTTGATGTCAATTCTTCCAACCCATGAGCATGAAATATCCTTCTACTTCTTTGTGTCTTTTTCAATTTCCTTGAGTAGTGACTTATAATTTTCAGTATACAAATCTTTCACTTCTTTTGTCAGGTTTACTCCTAGATATTTTTTGTTTTTGTTTCTATAGTAAAAAGAATTGATTTCTGGATTTCAACTTCCTCTCACTTAGTGTTAGCATAGAGCTATGCCACTGTCTTTTGAATATTAATTTTGTAGCCTAACACCTTACTGCATTGCCTGATGATTTCTAAAAGCTTCTTGCTGGATTCCTTAGGTTTTTCTTTGTATACAATCATATCATCTGCAAATAGGGAGAGTTTCGCTTCCTCTCTTTAATCTGTATCCCTATAATTCCTTGCTCCTGCCTGATTGCTCTGGCAAGAACTTCCAACACTATGCTGAATAGTAATGGTGATAGTGGGCAGCCCTGCCTAGTACCTGATCTGAGGGGAAATGATTCCAGTTTTTCACCATTGAGTATGATGTTGGCTGTAGGTTTGCAATATATAAACTCCACTATCTTCAAGAATTTTCCATCTATTTCCATTTTTTGTAGTGTTTTGATCATAAAGGAATGTTGTATTTTGTCAAAGGTTTTCACTGCATCTATTGATATGACCATGTGGTTTTTGGTCTTGCATTTATTAATGTGGTGCATCATGTTGTTTGAGTTACATATATTAAACCAACCTTTTATCCCTGGAATAAATCCCACTCAGTCATGATGAACAATCTGTGTAATATATTGCTGTATCCGGTTTGCTAGAATTTTGTTCAGTATTTTAGCATCTATGTTCATCAGAGATATTGGTCTGTAGTTTTATTTTTGCTTGTGTCATTATCTGCGTTTGGTATCAAAGTGATGTTGGCTTCATAGAAGCTGGCAGGGAATATTCCAGTGTCTTCAATCTTCTGGAAGACTTTAAAAGTAGGGTATTAGTTCTTCTTTGAAGGTTTTGTAGAATTCATTTGTAAAACCATCTGGTCCAGAACTTTTATCTTGGGAAAGGTTTTTGATAACTGTCTCAATTTCATTAGCTGTGATGGCCCTGTTCATTTTATCTAGTTCCTCTTAACTTAATTTTGGAAGTTCATTTGTATCTAGGAAATTGTCCATTTCTTCCAGGTTCTCTAGCTTGGTGGCATATAGTTGTTCATAGAATTCTCACATGATATGTTGAATTTCTGTAGTGTCTGTTGTGATATCTCCTCTTTCATTTGTAATCCGATTTATTTGGGTCTTCTCCCCTTTTTGTTTTGTGAGTCTAGCTAAAGGTTTGTCGATTTGGTTCACTCTTTCGAAGAACCATTTATTTTCATTGATCCTTTGTATGGTTTTCTTATTTTCAATGTTGTTGATTTCTTCCCTAACTTTAGTGATTTCTGTCCTTCTGGTTGCCTTAGGGTTCCTTTGTTCTTCTTCTTCTAGGTCTTTAAGATGTGTAATCAGGCTGTTTATTTGTGCTTTATCTTGTGTCCTAATGTGAGCTTTATGGATCTGAACTTCCCTTTCAGTAATGCCTTAGCTGTGTCCCAAATATTTTGATAGTTTGTGCCTTCATTTTCATTGAACACTCTGTACTTTTTAATAGGTGAATTCAGGCCACTGACATTTATTGATATCAAAGATTGAAACTATTTTAATGCCATTCTTATAGATTTTTAGAGTGTTCTGATATATGGCACATTTATGATGGTCTGACTGTTTATAGGAGGCCTTTCAGAACTTCTTTCAGGGCAGGCTTGGTGATAGTTGGTTCTTTCAGCTGTTGCTTGTCTGAGAAGGGTTTTCTGCCTCCATCTAGTATGAATGAGAGTCTAGCAGGATACAGTAGTCTTAGTTGAAAGCCTTTCTCATTGAGCACACAATAGATATCTTTCCATTCTCTTCTGGCCTGTAGTGTTTGTGTGGAGAAGTGTGCTGCTAATCTTATGGGTTTTCCTCTGTAGATGACTTTTTTTTTTCTCTTGCAGCCTTCAGGACCCTTTGTTTATCTTTATTCCTTTCTATTCTAAATATGATTGGTCTTGGTGTCTTTAAGTCTGGGTTAATTCTGTTTGGGACCCTCTGGATTTCCTGAACCTTTGTCTTTTATGCTATCTAGACTATAGAAGTTCTCAGCTATTATGTCCTGAAGAATACTTTCTTCCTCTCCCTCTCTTTCTTCTTCTGGTAAGCCAATAATGTGTATATCATTTCTTTTGAAGTCATCCCATAGGTCTCTGTTGTTGTTTTCAGTATCTCTCAATCTCTTTTTGAGATCTCTTACTTCTTTTTTTAGTTGTCTCCAATTCGTCCTCAGTCTTGCTAATTCTGTTTTCAACCTCATTTATTCTATTCTCTCTCCCCTCTACTGTTTTCTGGAATTCATCTATTTTGTTACCCTGTTCTGATGCTGTTTTAGCTTGTTTAACTAGGTGTTTTCTTAGCTCAGCTATTTCAGCTTTCAGCTCTCTAATAACCTTGAGATAATTAGTGTTTTCTTCCAGGGGTCATTTGTTGCTTCTGCATTTCTGATGACAATTCTTTCAAACGCTTTACTCACTCCTGCGATTATTTCCTTAACTAGTGTTTGGATGTTGGCCACATTATTTTATACTTCATCCATTTGGGGGCTTTTAGCAGGACTTTTGTCCTGGTTCATTTCCCCAATATTTCTTTCTGTTTCTTTAACCATTCTATATAGTATGTTAGGAAGTCCCTCTCTCAGTACTGCTGGTACTCATGCGGGTGGCCTCACAACAGAGGTAAGCTGAACTGGCCTCACATGTTAATTCTAGTGGCTAACAACAGGAAAAGATCAGGGGACCACTTAGTTGTGAATAATCCATACATTGTACAGAAGGCAGGGTTTAAATAGCAGAAGGGAACAAAGGACATTTTTCACATGTGACAATAATGATGGGTTTTAAAGGTCAGAACCCTCATGGTGAAGTATATAAGGAATGAAGATAATTGATAGAGGGAATGAAGAGTTCAGGAATGATTACTGGTTATTGGGTAAGAAAGTCAATTAACTGAAGGTATTTAGAAAAACATGTTTATTATACCAGCAAGGAAGAGGCAGACAGAGTAAAGCCTTTTGGTCAAGGCAGACTATTGATATATGGATTATATATGATCAAGGAATGAGGAAATGGAAATAGTGGGCCTTACTATTATTCTACTGACAGAGTAGGATGATGGAGTATAGTCTGTATGTGATCAAAGATGGTGAACTTATAGCAAACTTTAAGTAGGCAACCTTTTGTTTGTAACAAGGGAATGAGTTAAGTATTAGGCTTTTGTGATGCTTGGGAGACTGACAAAAGGAAACTGAGTCAGGAAAGCTCCCCCCCCCATGCTCGACCCCTGAATGGGAGAGGCTGACAGGTGGGGTATCTTTTCAGACATCCATCTTTATGATTGGAGTTCCCCTATGCTCTTGCCATGCTTTCACAATCAGCCCACACGGTACTTTTCAAATTACTGATCAATCTTGCCTGGATTGACTTGTCTAAGTATGATAATTAAAGAGTTCACAGTTGTGGAAATAAACAGTTGTTTCGATAATATTTTAATCCCTGAGCTGAAGTTCAGTGGTTTAAAACCCTCTTTTATTACCTTTCTTCCCTGTAGGCTATGAGAGCGTTAGGGCTTTCAAACTATAAGTAGGCTTCTTAGCTTAATTCCTCACTCCTAACCAAGAGATAAAGCAGGGTGGGGTAGAGATAATCCAGTGGTTATTCAAAGAGACTCTCACAGCCCCACTGCTAGGCCACCAAGGTAGAGAACTTCTTCTCAGTTTCCTAGTTAGTTCTCTGTCCCCTGGTGTCAACAAAAGGTCCCCTTGCTGCTGCTCCACATTCTGAGGGCAGTAGCAATGGAGACTCAGTTGTATTTGGTGAGGCTTAGGGGAGTCCTCTCCTCCCTTCAGCTGTCTTTTTGTTGGTGAGACAGACTGGAGGTGGTCTCTCAACTGGTAAACTGCCAGACTGTTACCAGTCACTTAACCTCTCCCTAGGCTACTCTCTGTCCATGAGCCACACGTGTTTGCATTCACCAGTAATTTGGTGAGTCATTCTTATCCTGCCTCATTGTGGTCCCAGACAACCTCCTTTGGTATTCCTAGTTTACCAGGGAGAGGAGAGGAGAGGAGAGAAACACAGCTGCTGCTGCTCTGTAGCCTGGCCTCTGTAAGTCCAATTTCTAGTGTTTGTATTTTCTTTAGATAGATTCCCCAGGAGAGGAATATACATATCACAGGGTG
This sequence comes from Erinaceus europaeus, assembly GCF_950295315.1. NCBI lineage: Eukaryota > Metazoa > Chordata > Mammalia > Eulipotyphla > Erinaceidae > Erinaceus > Erinaceus europaeus. Next base: position 38,141,137 of record NC_080175.1, read on the forward strand.
GGCCCATTTTAATGTTCCATGGTCTCTCCAGTGACTTCCACAAAGATTAAATCAGTTTATATCCTTAGCAGAAGTATAATAGAAGAGTCTCTCTTTCCATACATCTTCATTAACACATGTTTTTTTTCTTCTGATGTCTAACATACTCATAGCTGTGACCTGGCATATCATTGCTATCTTTAATTACAGTTCCCTGATTATCAGTGAAAAGCTTTTTTCCCATCTGTCTAGTGGCTTTCAGGATACCATCTTTGGTAAAGGTCCTGTCCATATCCTCTCCCCATTTTTTGGTGAGGTTGTATATCCATGAACAAAAGACAAATGCAAATGAATCAAAGATTGGAGCAATAAACCAGAAACCATCAAACACATAAAAGAAAACATTGGTAGAACATTCTGCAATGTTTGGTATCCTTGAGGAATCAAATTCAACACTAAGGAAAAAAAAAAAACAGAAATAAACCAGTGGGACTGTCAAGTTAAAAGACCTCTGCACAGTGAACCATCATCAAAACAAAATTACACTCTACTGGATGGGAGTATTATTTTTTTTTATAAAATGGAAATATTGACAAGACTACAGGATAAGAGGGATATATTCCCACACAATGCTTACCCCCAGAGCTCCATATCCAATCCCTTCCTTCCATAACTTCCCATATTCTTATCCCTCTGAGAGTATGGATGCAGTATCGCTGTGGGGTGCAGAAGGTATGGCTTCTGTAATTGCTTCTCCACTGAACATGGGTGTTGACATGCCAATCCATACTACCATCTTTTACCATAATGGGGAGACTATTTTTATAGGCCTACATCAGACATAGAGATAATAACCAACATATATAAAGAATTTTTAAATCTCAGCAATTGAAAACAAGTTTTTTTAGAAAAATACTATACTTTGTACTCTCAAAAAACCACATGCTACAAAAAGAATATGGCAATGTATTATGCAAATGTTTTCCTATTTAAAAAAATCAAATTATATATTGAATCTGTGTTGGTATTTATTGTTCTAATTTATTCAATTTAGCTACAGTTTATAATTCATAATTAGAAACAGAGGATACATTCCTAGAAATGTTGGCTTTGCATATGGATGAATAATGTGACCATTAATTATGGAGGCACAGATATGGAGTAGATATGACTGAGGTGGAATTAGGAGTTTATTTATATACATATTTATATTCTGTTTGATGTATTTTTAACTAACGTGGAGACTACAGGAGTCAGATTGAAAAAGAAGTCTGTACTAAGAGACAGCTGTAAGGTCGGAGTTGTAGCAGAAAATTAACACAAAATGGGATTTATTTGCTTATTTATTAGTAGAGTTTTTTGTTGTTGTTGCTGTTTTTGTCATCAAGGCATGTAGCTGTAGCTCAATGTCTATAAGACTACACCTTTCTCAGCAGTCATTTTTAAATTTTCTCTTTTTATTTTCAGACAGAGATAAACAGAAAGTATATGTGTAAAAGAGAACACAACACTTAAGAGTCCTTCAGTGCTGTGGAGATCAGCCTGGGTTGCAAACATGGCAAAGTAGCACACTATCCATGTGAGGTATTTTTCCAGTCCAGCCATTTTTTTTTCTTTCCTCTAGATAATGGGTGAGAAACAGAGAATAAAGGAAAGACATTACAATGTATTTTCTCTATCCATGAAGCTTCCTTACTGTTTTTCTAAACTCAGGTCCTCATGCAGAACAGGTGTGCTCTAAAGGGTAAGGTATCTGCTAGTCTTTGATATATTTATTTTAAGAGACAAAGAGACATAGGCAGAGAGAGATAAAGAGACACCAAAGAATGTTCCAGTCTGACTTATGGCAGAGATGGAGCCTGGGCTCTCTGGAGATTCAGGCATGCAAATTCATGACCTACCACTTTAACCTTTCTCCCTGATTATCCTTGATATATACTATTTAAACACAGAATTTAGAGCCAGGGATTTGGAACATGGAATTTAAAGTAAATCAGGATTTAAAGCAAAATAAGTGTTCTCAGCAAAATTGTAGATAACAAGTAATATGTGCCCAGTTGTGTAAGGGACTGTAGAATCTAATTGCTAGAAATCAAGAGTCAAATAACAAAGAAAGTCATGAAGTGGCTGAGAGATGGAGAGAAGCTTTTTGTTGCACTTATATTTATGCAAGGTTTTATATGTTCATGTATGAGTGTGTTCGTGTGTGTGTGTGCGTGTGTATGTGTGTGTATTCTAATGGATATGTGTATGTGCATTTAAAATTTCTGGGGCCCCAACTTTTATACCCATGCTTATATGGTCTAATGTTTATCCCTGTAACCCATCTACATGATCAAACTAATTGAGTTTCACTCTACAACCTAAAGAATCCTTTCTCACTGCAGCAAAATTCCTTTTTCTCACTTGTCTGCACAAGTAACTGTTTGGAGGCATGTTTAGTTAGTATTAGCTCTTTTCAGTAGTTTTTCATGCTTTTATTACTTTTTTCAAAGTGATTCTGCACTTTTGCTTGGTTATAACTTTGCCATTTACAGATGAATTTATAGCTCCCCACATGACCAAATTACACTTGTGCTCTCGGAGGGTAATTCATACCCTGTTCTATTTGTTTTGACAACCACCACCTTATGAACCATGACATGGATATGATAATTAGAAGCCCACAAATAATATTATTGATATCAGCTGCCCTTAAGGATATTATTTAATCCATTCCTAACAACCTGCAATCTGTATGATAAAGTATCATTTTATTGTTCTCTTGTTAGTCATAGAATAATATTGTTATGTTTTGATCCTATGAAATATATTTTTGGAAAGAAAGATAATTCATCCCATAATTTTAGCTGAAACTATTATGCATTCCACTGAAATCACAAGCTTATTTTTTGTTTTTCTTCTTTAATTATTTCTTATCTATATATTTATTGTGTAAATGACCAGTGTATTTTATTTTGTGAGACATTAGTTCTTTGACAATAGAAAATATCTGAGATGTTATGGTCATAAATCTGTAAAAATTCACTGTCTTTATTTTAGCAGCTACTTTTTTAATGCTAGAAGTTGCACACAAAGTATTACCTGAAAATATTATTGCCAGTAGATGACAAGTAGATCAATTAGGAGAGTACCTGCTTTGCCATCTAGGTGATCCAAGTTCAACCCTAGTCCCCACTCCACCTGAGGAAATTACAGTGCTATGGTTTCTTTCCCTCTCTTACTCCCTATATCTATTTCTGAAAAATCCATAGTGGTGGAAGTCTTCAATTATAGATCTATATCTATGGCTATATGTGTATTTCATATAACTACCAAGTGAATATAAGGTAAAAACATATCATCAAGAAATTGGGAGCTATATGTGATGCCATAGCACCTCCAATGAGGTACAGAGAATGAGGCATACCTGGTGAGATACATCTGTGCCCCACAAAAGTTGTGAGTGGTTAGAATTTAAATGTAGTCAGGCAGTTAAAACCTCAGAGACATTTTCAGAATTGATTCATGATTGAGTATGAGAAGTGAACACATGTTGACTTACTACAGCACTGAAGAACAGAAAATAATTTAGTATTAAGTTGGGTTCTGTCACCTGTATGGTTATCCTCAAGAACCACTCCCTCTCAGTCTACAGAAGTTAAAAACAGTATAGGAAAACTGTACTGTGACCTTCTACCTTTTAGAAAGGCAAAAAAAAAAAAACCACTTTAATTTTAATCACAATGATCTCTGCTATCATACTGCTTAAATTATGATATTGTTAAAGAGTAAAACAAACCCATAAACTCCAGGACATATTGGTAGAGTTGTCTCTCTGGAGGTCTGATAGGCATCATGGTAGCATCTGGAACCTGGATGTTGACAAGAGAGTTAACATACAAAGCTAAACAAATTGTTGACCAATCATGAACCTAAGGGCTGGAATAATGCAGATGAAGAAGTGGGGGGGGGGTGTCCCTCCATTTTATAGATAACAAGTAGGCATATTTTAGTTATATTCCAAGGGGCCTGGCTATACTAGTTTTTTTTTTTTTTTCCTATTTCATTTTGCCCCTGAACCTGAAATCTGATATGCCAGCGTATTCAAGTTATTGTCTGGGGAGATGACATCATGGCTGGAAAAAGGAAAGCTGGATCAAGGAAGAGAGTGGCTCCCTAATGTGGGAAAGGGGTGTTGTTGACTGTAAACCCCATCAATTTGATGTGATCTGGGGCCCATAATTAGCTTAGGAGCCTTTGAGACCTCTGCATACCTATAGATCTGAGTTCACATTCTTTGGTCATCAGTAGGACCATTTCATGCTACCCCAATATCAACCCATCTTCCTCAGGTATAGCATAGAGTATGTTGTCTGAAGGGAGGATGGAACATTCTCTCCCATTGTTGATCCAAGTTGAGGGCAAGTTGCCATGGGGACTGACAAAGGGGTCTATTTTGTTGTTCCTGATAGAAATTACCAGTAACAATGGAGAAAGGGATTTATTTGAGTTCTAGGCCCATCAAGTCTGTTTGGGAATCTCAGGACTACCCAATTAGGGCCCCAGCTGGTGGAATGGTCTGATAGTGACTAAACATTCATTGCTAAAGTATGCCAGTCTATGCTTTAAAAAGTTTGAGACAATCACTTTTCCCCTCTCATAATACTTAAATAGTAATTTATATTAATACAAATTAGTAGGAGTGTACATAATCACCATTACCAGCACGAAAATAATGTGTCCCATCCCATCTCCCCTCCCACCCCAACCCCCCCCCCATGAAGCTCAAAATCCACCCATACCCTCAACCCAGTGTTTTTACGTTGGTGCCCTACTAAAAATTTAATCAGATCCTTCTTTGAGTTTCCCTTTCTGTTATTCTTTCTCAACTCCTGTTGATGAGTGGGATCATCCCATACTCATCTTTATCTTTCTGACTTAGCTCACTTAACATAATTCCTTCTAGATCCATCCAAGATGGGCCAGAGAAGGTGGGTTCATTGTTCTTAATAGCTGCATAGTATTCCATTGTATATATACCACAGCTTTCTCAGCCACTCATCTGTTGTTGGGCACCTGGTTTGCTTCCAGGTTTTAGCTATTAGGAATTGCGCTGCTATCAACATAGGTGTACAAGACTAGCACTTTTTAAACAATTATTAAAGTGAATGGAGCTAGAAGGAATTATGTAATTATATTAAGTGAGATAACTCAGAAAGACAAATGTGATTATGGTTTGATTCCACTCACAAAAAGAATTTAAGAAAGAAGAACTGAATGGAAAAGTCAAAGCATTATCTCCAGACAGCTCTCCACAGAGTGTGAACCAGTTTACATTCCAACCAGCAGTGCATAAAAGCTCCTCTGTCTCCACAGCCTCTCCAACATTTGTTGCTGCTGTCTTTTTTGATGTATGTCATTCTCACAGGAGTGAGATGGTATCTTAATGCTGTCTTTATTTATATTTCTCTGAAAAACAGTGACCTGGAGCAATTTTTTATGTATTTGCTAGACTTTTGGATCTCCTCTTAAGTGAATGTTTTGTTCATATCCTCTGCGCATTTTTGGGTGGGGTCATTTGCTTTTTTGTTGCTAAATTTGCTGAGCTTTTTGTATATTTTGGTTATTAATCACTTGTCTAGTTTATAGCATATGAATATCTTCTCCCATTCTCTGAGGGGTCTCTTTGTTTGTGTGATAGTTTCTTTGGCTGTGCAGAAGCTTTTCAATTTGATCTAGTCCCATTGGTTTGTTCTGCTTTATTCTTCCTTGCAATTGGGTTTGTTTCATCAAATACGTCCTTGAGGTTTGGGTTGGAAAGTGTCCTACCAATGTTTTCCTCTAGGTATTTGATAGTTTCTTGTCTAACATCCAGGTCCTTAATTCATTTGAAGTTGATTTCTGTTTCTGATGAGATAAGGTAGTTCAGTTTCATTCTTCTGCATGTTTTAACCCAGTTTTCCCAGATCCATTTATTGAAGAGAGCCTCATTCTTCTATTTAAAACTTTGGCCCACCTTATCAAAGTTTAGATGTCCATAGGTGTGGGGGTTTAGATCTGGTCTTTCAGTTCTGTTCCACTGGTCTGTGTGCCTATTTTTGTTCCAGTACCATGCTGTTTTGATTATGATGGCCTTATAATATAGTTTGAGATCTTGGGGTATACCTTCAATTATGTTTCTTTTCCTCAAGATGGTTTTGGAAATTCTAGGTTTTTTCTGGTTCCAGATAAATGATTATAGTATTTGTTCTATTCTCTTAAAGAATCTTGGTGGAACTTTGATGGGTATCACGTTAAATTTGAATATGGCTCTCAGGAGAATATTTATTTTCATAATATTTATTCTTTGAAATAATGAGCATGGGGTATCTTTCCATTTCTTGGTATCAGTTTCTATTTCTTTGAACAGTGACTCATATTTTTCAGTATACAAGTCTTTCACTACTTTGGTGAGCTTTATTCCTAGGTATGTTATTGTTTTTGCTGCAACAGTGAATGGGAGTGATATTTCTATGTCTCCTTCTTCAGATTTAGTGTTTTCATAAATAAATGCCACTGATTTTTGTTCATTGATTTTGTAACCTGGCACCTTGCTGTACTGCCTAATAACTTCCAGTAGTTTTCTGCTGGATTCTTTAGGCTTTTCTATGTATACTGTAATATCATCTGCAAAAATCTGCAAATAGTGAGAGCTTGACTTCTTCCATTCCAATATGTATTCCTTTTATTTCTTTCTCTTCCCTGATTGCTATGGCAGAAACTTCCAATACTATGTTGAAGAGTAATAATGATAATGGGCAGGCTTGTCTAGTCCCTGATCTGAGGAGGAATGCTTCCAGCTTCTGTCCATTGAATATGATGTTGGTTGTAGGTTTGCTATATATGGTCTCCAATATCTTGAGGAATTTCCCATATATTCCCATTTTTTGTAGTGTTTTGAGCATGAATGGGTGTTGGGTTTTGTTAAAGGCTTTTTCTACATCTATGGAGAAAATAATGTGGTTTTTTGGTTTTGCTTTTATTGATGTGGTGAATGACATTGATTGACTTACATATATTGAACCAGCCTTGCATTCCTGGGAAAACCCCATTTGGTTATGATGAACAACTGTTTTGGTATACTGCTGTATCTGTTTGGCCAGGATCTTGATTAATATTTTGGCATCTATGTTCATCAGAGATACTGATCTGTAGTTTTCCTTTTTTGTTGTGTCTCTATCTGCTTTTGCTTTCAAGGTGATGTTGGCTTCATAGAATGTGGAAGGGAGTGTTCCTGTTTCTTTGATCTTGTGGAAAAGCTTTAGAAGTATAAGTATTAACTTTTCCCTGAAAGTTTTGTAGAATTCATTTGTTAAGCACTCTGTTCCAGGACTTTTGTTTTTGGGGAGATTCTTAGTAACTGTTTGGATTTCTTTGTCTGTGATTGGTGCATTTAGGTTTTGTAGTTCTTCTTGGTTTGGTTTTGAAAAGGCATATGTTTCTAGGAATTCTTCCATTTCTTCCAGATTCTCTATCTTGGTGGCATATAGTTCTCTATAGAAGTTTCTCATGATTTTCTGGATTTCTGTACTGTCAGTTGTGATATCTCCTCTATGTTTACCATTCTATTTATTTGAGTCTTCCCCCCCCTTTTTTTAGTGAGTTTGGCTAGGGGTTTGTCAATTTTGTTTAATATTTCAAAGAACCAACATTTAGCTTCATTGATCTTTTGTATGGTTCTCTTATTATCCATGCTGCTTATTTCTGCTCTAATTTTAGTGATTTCTCTTCTTCAGGTTGCTTTAGGCTTCCTTTCTTCCTCTCCCTCTAAGTCCTTAATGTGTGCAGTAATGTCATTTATTTGAGCTTTTTCTTATTCTTTAATATGTGAATGCATGGCTATGAGTTTCCCTCTCAGTACTGCTTTAGCTGTCTCAAATATTTTGATAGCTTTTTTCTTCATTTTCATTTGTTTCCAGGAGCACTTAAATATCTTGCTTGAGTGTGTTTCTGACCCAGCTGTTCTTAAGCAGTATGTTGTTTGGTTACCGAATTCTGTGATTTTTAGTAATTTTCTGTTTGTTATAAAATGTTAGCTTTACTCCATTGTGGTCTGAGAAGATACTTGGGGTGATTTCAATGCTCTTGAATTTTTTGATACCATCTTTGTGGCCTAACATATGGTCTATTACTTGAGTATGTGCTCTGTGAATTGAAGAGAATGTATTCTAGTTTTTTGGGGTGAATAATTCTGAAAATGTCCAGGAGGTCTAGTCTTTCCATCTTTTCATTTAGTTTTCCTGTTTCTTGATTGATTCTCTGCTTCACTGATCTAAGTGTGAAAGTGTGGTATTGAAGTCTCCCATTAGCATTATATTACTATTGATGTATTTTTGTAGTTCTTTCAGTAGGTTTTAATGTATGTAGATGGTCCCTCATTGGGTGCATAGATGTTAATAATTGTTAAATCTTCTTGGTTGATTGATCCTCTAATCATTATGTAATTGCCTTGCCTATCTTTTATTACTTTATTTTATTTAAAGTCTATTGTGTCAGAGGAGAGAATGGCTGTTCCTGCCCTTTTTTGTGGTCCATTAGCCTGTAGGATAGTTTTCCATCCTTTCACTTTAAGTCTTTGTTTGTCTTGTTGGGTAAGATGGGATTTCAGCAAAAAGCATATGGTTGAGTTGTGTTTTCTGATCCATCCACCCACTGTGTGTCTTTTAATGGGTGAGTTTAAGCCATTTATATTTATTGTTATTATGCATTCAATGTATTGAAGTGTCATTATTCAAGAATTTTTTTTTTGCTCTAATATATAGCAAGTAGTATGGTGAGTATCTTGTTTATAAGACGTCTTTTAGAAACTCTTTCAGGGCAGGCTTGGTGATGGTTGCCTCCTTTATCTGTTGTCTGTTTGAGAAGGTTTGATCCCTTCATCTAGTTTGAATGAAAGTCTAGCAGGATATATTATTCTTGGTTGAAACGGTTTTTAATTCAGGGCTTGATAGATATCTTGCCATTCTCTTCTGGATTTCAGAGTTTGAGTGGAGAAGTCTGCTGATAATGGGATTTCCCCTGTATTTGACTTTTCGTTTTTCTCTTGCAGCCTTTAGGATCCTTTCTTTATCCTTACCTTTTTTCATTGTAACTATGATGTGTCCTGGTGTCTTCAGGTCTGGGTTGATTCTTTTTGGTACTCTCTGAGCCTCTTTAATCTTAATGTTCTTTCTGTTGTTTAGGTCTGGGACATTTTCTTTTTTTATTTCCTCTAGAATGTTTACTACCCCTTCTTCTCTTTATTCCTTTAGTAGGCCAGTGATACAGATGTTACCTCTTTTGTGATCATACCATATGTCTCTGTTGTTGTTTTTATGTCTCTAAAATATTTTTGAGCTCTTACCTCTTTCTTTGTTTTCTCTAGCTCATCCTCTGGCTAATTCTGTTTTCTGCTTCTTTCAGCCTTCTTTCCTTTCCTTCGGATTCTTTCTTCAATTCTGTTATAGTATTAGCTTGTTCTTCTAATTAACCTTTTAGTTCAGTTATTTCAGCCTTCATTTTTCCAATTACCTTGAGGTAGCTAGTATTTTCCTTGAGGGTCTCATCTGTTGTTCTCCTAATTCTGATAACCCTTTCCTCCCTAGTTGTCTTCATTTCTGTGATTATTAGCTTTACTATTGATTGCATACTTTTCTTATCTATGGTTACTTCTGACTGATTTGGAGTGTCTTCTGGACTCCTGTCTTGATTAATTGTGGTAGCAGTTTTATTTGCTCTTGATTTAATTGCTGGTCTAGCTTCACAGGCGAGAGATAGATTACCAGGAACTTATGGCTGAGCAGGAACACAATGCAGTGTGTTTATTGATGAGAAAAAAATCTGCCTTTTTATCTTCCAACGTGGAAGTGGCCAGATGGAAAAGGAAGTGGGTAGGAAAGTGGGTAGAGAGAAGGAAAAGAATGCGAATTACATCTAACCAGTGGGAATTAAACCAATGCCCTGAAGGCAGGGCGGGTCTCTGACAAAACAGTGACTTTGTAAATAGACCACAGTGTTAAGCAATGCAGGGGGCCTGGTGTAATAACCAAAATTTTATCATTTTTTTATTGTTGTGGTTTTTATTTTTGTGTACTGTGTTTCTTCAGTTGTTGTGTTTTGAATACAAGCCACACTATACTAAATACCTTTATGAAAAATGCAGTCACCAACCTCAGAAATTACAATAGTAACTGAAGCAAAGATTGATGCAGTTTAACCAATACCAGTTAGCCAAATAATACCTCCAGTCCAAGAGAAAATTGCAAAAAAAATCCAAAAGAAAAAGAAAAATGAGGAAAGGGAATTCAAGAGTAGACAATTACGCAAATCTACTGTCCACTGAATATCCTAGGCATAGCAAGAAACAAAAGTAGAGAAGAGAGAAACACACAGAGTCCACTCTGAGTTAGATTTCTTCCCCAAAATAATTCACAAACAAGTATCAGTGAATTCAGAAATCAAAAGAAGGGGGAAGGAATAAAAGAAGAAAGAGCAAGAAAAAAACAGCAGTGAAAGCAGAGTTTTAAAACAATAACAGTTAATTTTGGTCAACCTGAAGAAGGAGGGGGAAAAGGGACACACATATATACTATATAGTAATAATAAAATAGACTAGAGTAAAAAACCCTAGCAGTTAGTCTGCAGCTTGGATAACTACAAATTGGCTCATGCAGCCTGAGCAAAGACAGCCAATTGTAAAAAGTATCCAAAAAAAACCCTCCAGGTAGTCTTTCCCAGGCAGGGGTGAGGCTCTGATTAGTCAGATCTTTTATCGCTCAAATAGAGCTCCATCCACTTAGAGAAAAAATAGAGAGAAGAAAATCAAAAAGGAAAAGGATTTTAATGACACTCCTGGTGAGCCAGGAATCTTGGTAAAGAAAATAACTCAGCAGAGGGAAGTATTCTAGGAGGGGCTTCCCATCCCCTAGGGTCTGGTTCTGGGGTAGGGGTTCGGGGTGAGCTTCAGAAATAATGAAAAGATTTTCTTTCTTTTTCCTCAATTTTCTAACCCAAGAGTAAGCTATACGACCCCTCCTTGGTGTCACATATAGGACCCCTTATTCATCCTCCTGCTGATGGCCCAGTATCCTACCCTATCCAGTGAATCCTAAGTCACAAGCCGCTGCTTGTCAGAGTGCAGGCCAGCTGCTGCCTCCAAGTTGCCATTTTGGCTCCACCCCCCATATCTCATTTTTAACACAGAAATCTTGGTGAAAATCTAGACTAAAAATATCCTAAAATACCATGCCACAAGCCTCATGCCTGGGAATCTTAGAAGGTTCTGTCACCTTATAAGAGTCACTGCATTTAAAGACTGTTCAAATGATAGGTGTTGCAATACTAAATTCAAGTGATAGTTTCAAATTGAGCAAACAAGGACTTGAGGAAGATCAGGGAAAACTACTCTAGACCACTGGTTCTGAAAGAGAATGTTTTTGCTGTACCAAATTCCGAGGACAGGTAAGAGTACCAGAAGACATTTTGGATTATCACAACTGGGAGAAATCTACTGACATCTAGTATATAGAGGCCTGAAATACTATTAAACCTCTGAAAATGTTCAAGACACTCCCATGGCTAAATAATTATCCTGCCCAAGATTTTAAGAATGTTGAGGCATGTCCTAGAGAAATGCCGCCACATGAGCAAATGGGACAATACTATTGTCCTCCAGCAAAAACCAGATGAAAAAAATCAAGTTCTAAAATTCCCATTAGAAATGGAGAAGTTGGGAGTCGGGCTGTAGTGCAGCGGGTTAAGCGCAGGTGGCGCAAAGCACAAGGACCGGCATAAGGAACCCGGTTCGAACCCCGACTCCCCACCTGCAGGGGAGTCGCTTCACAAGCGGTGAAGCAGGTCTGCAGGTGTCTATCTTTCTCTCCTCCTCTCTGTCTTCCCCTCCTCTCTCCATTTCTCTCTGTCCTATCCAACAACGACAACAACAATAATAACTACAACAATAAAACAACAAGGGCAACAAAAGGGAATAAATAAATAAAATAAATATTAAAAAAAGGAAAGAAATAAAAATGGTCATTTATTATCATAATAGTGTTAGCAGAATTAAAAAAAAGAAATGGAGAAGTTGAAGAACAAATAAATGAAAACATAACATTAACATCCAGGGAGGCAGTTCAGTGGCTTGAGTACAGTACTTGTATGTGTTGGGGGTCCAGGTTCAATCCCTGGCACTGAATATATCAAGATGGTGCTACTTTTGTGTACTGTTTTTCTCTCTCTTTCTCTCTCTCTCTCTCTCAATCTCTGTCTCTCTTAGAATAAATCATTGAGAAATAAAATTTTACTATGTATTTGTATCATAAAGGTGGTGAAAAACCATGCTGAACTTGTGTAGAACTAATAAAACAGTAAACACTGATGGGGATATTAAAAGGTAAAACAAAATGAAAAAAACTGACAGAACTGATTAAAGTATTTTTAGTGTTACAAACAGAAATATCCATGATTGCCAAATAAATATATGTTGTAGTGGCAATAGTGTGATTATTAAACACAGAAAAATTCTAGCCAGCATATAAAATAGATGTTTCACAATTTGCCAGAGAATGTTAGAGGAATTTTAAAGTGCACAAAGTATCAGATAAAATATATATAGTGTGTATGTGGTATTTTTTTGGAGTCAGAGGAGAGAGAAGGAACAAAATACTTAAAGGCATAGTAGGAGGAATATACTGAAAAGAAAACCCTTGCATCTTTAGTGTAAAGAATTGATAGATTACTAGGTAAAATTAACTGTCTTAAGAAAGTGTTTTCAAATTCTATAACCATGTAAAAAACACATCAGAAAAATTACTCTTCAACAAAAAATAAATCAGACTTCTTCAATAAAACAGGTGTCTTCAATGAAAATGCACAGAGAAATGATTCCCAAAGAACAATTTTAACTTCTGCAATGTGGTGGTTGTGATAACTAATGAGATAATGCATGTAAAATCCCATGCCTACTGCCTACCCAATGACCAGGGTGTTGGAGTATGAAAGGAAGTGTTGGTGTTTCAGTTAGAAAGTTATTGATGCTGTCTTTGAAATTTACTCCAAAGTCAATGAGGTTCCACTGGATGATTCTGATTTTAAGAGTGACAGGATTACTTCATTGCCTTGAAAAATCAGTCTGGCGGTAGAATTGAAAAGAAGAAAATGTGAACTTAAAGGAGAATAATTGGGAGGCTTTGGGGAAAGTAAGAAGTCTGCTTTAAACTATTTAATGAAAGCACTGCAGTGAAAATGCACAGGAGAGAGTAAATGTGAGATATTTCCAAAGTGTAATCAATAAGACATTAGGAGTAATTTTCCAAGTACAGGAGTGGCAGTTGGAAACAAGACCAGCCCCGTAGTCCTGAGATTTTAAAGTATTTTTAGGTGAAAAATAAATACAAGTGTGATGTCTGAGAAAATAAAATTATGTTTTCAACCAGAACAGAGTAGAGTGATTTTCACTTCTGTTTATAGCTAAGTGCTTAATAAATCTCCACAATGAATATTTAGTGTACTCAGTTCTGAATTAGATGCTGAAGATAAACCATGTCCCTCCACTTTTAAAAATGTAAGTAAGGGGGTTGAATGAGTGCATATTAAGTATTAGGGACAAGGACCAGTACAAGAACAGGAGTTAGATTACCCCCACACAAGCCACCACTGTACACACACACACACACACACACACACACACACACACACACACACACACACACACACTCCCCACCTGCAGGGGAGGTTCTTCAAAAATGGTGAAGCAGGTCTGCAGATGTCTCTCTTTCTCCCTCACTATCTCTCTGTCCTCTTTCAATTTCACTCTTTCCTATTCAGTAAAATGGGGAAAGAAAAAAAAAAGGACCCCAGGAGCAGTGAATTTGTAGTACTGGTACCAAGCCGAAGTGATAATCTTGGAGGCAAAAAAAAAAAAAAAAAAGTGAAGAGAATATGTAAGAGCAGTGACAAAAATAAATACATAGGATTTTATTTGTATACTGTTAAGCATTAGTTTACTTGGGAATGTCACTTGTTGTATGTATGTGCAATAGTTAATTCTTCATTTTTAAAATATTTTCTGGAAATTGCATCTACTCAGCATTGTGAAAACTGATAAGAACAAAGAGGGGAAATTGAGCTGGGAAGTGAGGCAAGGTGGGTATATCACAGGAACTAGGATGAAATATGTTGGAACCACAGAAGCTTCACAAAATTTTTGTATTTATACAAGTTTCCAAAAAGATACCCTGCATTAGGCAACTCAGTGATCTGTAATGGAGTGGTATTAGCACTTTGGTGATGGATATGAATCACCAAAAATAAACAAAATTATAATATAAACAAAATGTTTTTTTTTCTCCCCCCAGGATTATCTCTTGGGATTCAGTGATAGCACTAGTAATCCACCACTCCTGGTGGTCATTTTTTCCTTTTTTTTTTTTTTCCTATTTTTAAAATTTTTAGTATTATAGAGGACAGAGAGAAATTGAGAAAGGATGGGGAGATAAAGAAACGGAGAAAAAAAGACACCTGCAGACCTGCTTCACCACTCATAAGACACAAACCCAGCATGAGGGAAGCAAAGGCTTAAACCTGGATCCTTGCTGTTGATAATATGTGTACTTAACTGGGTGTGTCACTGCTAGACCCTCCCAAAACAGTGATTCTTCAAAGCATTTCTTATCAGAAAAATATGACTATTTCTGTCAACTCTGATGTTGCTATGCTTCACATTGGTTTGGTCTCGCTTTCCCCCGCCGGGAGATTTGGTATGGCCCTTGCTAGTTTTTGCGCTACTCCCTTCTCCCTGCCCCCTACCCTATGTACTTCCTGGGTTCCTGCCACAACCGCCGGAGGAGAAGGATGCAGGACAGATCTCTGTGGTGATTAGTTTAGGAGTTCCTTTCTGCCGCCAGAGGAGAAAGATGGAGGAGCACATTTCCCACTTGTGAATAAAGATTAAACTGCATTCTCAGCTCAGCCATGTGTTTCTGGTCGTCTGTTACCCACCCGTGAAGTCAGCCTGGCGATAACGACATATGGTGCCCATGTGGGACCTGACCTGCACATCTCTCAGATAAGTGAAGAGAATTTGGCTACCTATCTACTATGGGCTGCTCTTCTGCCTGTGAAGAGGTTTCCAAAGGCTTCTGCCCTTTCTTCATGAGACTATTTTTCTGTTTCTGGAACATTTCTCTCTGGGCCACACACTGCTTTCCGCCCACCGTCCGCCTGCATGAACCGGTTCGCCTGGTGCGGGGCATTGGGCGTGGGCTCCCTCCACACTTCTTGGCCACTGGGAGGAGGGCAGCAGACATGGCGGGCAGGGCTGCAGCCTATCCTGGCTGCCACTCTGGGGCACCTCGGCCTGCGCCTTCTGCATGGCCGGCCCGCCCGCCCTCCTGCTATGAAGTCTGGGCAGATCCCAGACCACCTGGAGACCACAGGCTCCCTACCGAAACTGGATCCCCTGGCCAAGATCCCCAACTCGGCTCTGAAGTCAGAAAAGCTAGAATACACAGAGATTCCTACAGAGATCGCTACCTACAATTCCTGGAGCTGAAGTTGTGCAAGAAGCCACCACTCCCCGAACAGCTAAGATAGTGTAGATCTAAACTCCTGTTTAAAGTGACATATCTTTCGTAATAAAAGTTTTCCTCCTTGTGTATTGAAGACCATGTTTATGTGTGTGTTTAAAGTTTGGTAAACATTAACTTTAAGGTTAAAAATGTAACTTTAAGGCTATATTCTTACCAGACAGAGTTAAATGAAAAAGGTTTTCAACATAGTTCTCATAAAGGTAAAATTAACTTACATTTAAAGTCTGAGTTAAAAATTAGGTAAAAATCAATATATTTTAACTAAGTTAGTACAAAAAAAAAACCTGCACACACCTAGGGTGTGTCTCCATCTTCAGTGGGTGTAACTAAAGGTTAAATAGACTTGTTGATATGTAAAACTCTCGAATCCTTCTCAATTAGAAATGGTAGATAGCACAATGGTTATGCTAATGATTCTCATGCCTGAGGCTTTTTTTCCCTGTGGTTCTGTTTACCTTTCCACATTTTATTGTTTAAACTTTAAACAACCTTAAAATCATACTAAAAAAGACTTTCAATTGTAATAGAGTTATCAATTGTGGTAAACTTCTAACCTGCTACAAGTTTTGTTTCATAGTAAGTTAATTGCGGTGGTCAAGTTCTCTACAAAAAAGTGGAATTCTGATGGCTGACATTCCCTATCGAGACAGACGTACAACAATTCACCCCCTGGCAATTCTTCAGTGGACATCTGCTTTGGACTGGCACTTCTATCGGACTCACTGGTACACCTCTTGGACACTTTGCACAAAACTAGCAGCTTCCCTTTATGCTGCTGGGTTTCTCAAAGACTGACTGCAGCCAGCTGCCTTGGGACTCTGGGCCATACTCTTGCCCCCATGCCAAGTAATGCCCCCCAGAGGCAAAAGAAGCCCCCAGAGGCAGGAAATGTTTTTTAGCTGATAAAGTCTTGCCCACAGAGGCAAAAATGCCCCCCTAAGGCCTTCCCTTGGCAGCACACTGGTTCTCGTTGCTTGCTTACTTGTTCTTCCATGTTTGTGCCAGTTTCTTTTCTGAAAATGCCTGTACGATATAGGTTTCTGTTCACCCCACACTCATGATACTATGGTCATTTAGTTAAAAAGAAAAGGGGGAATTGTTGCTATGCTTCACATTGGTTTGGTCTCGCTCTTCCCAGCCAGGAGATTTGGTTTGGCCCTTGCTAGTTTGCACGCTACTCCCTTCTCCCCGCCCCCTACCCTACGTAAGTCCTGGGTTCCTGCCGCAGCCGCCAGAGGAGAAGGATGCCAGACAGATCTGTGTGGTGATTAGGAGTTTCTGTCTGCCATGGGAGGAGAAAGACAGAAGAGCAAATGTTTTCCCGCTCATGAATAAAGATTAAACTGCATTCTCAGCTCAGCCGTGTGTCTCTGGTCGTCTCTGTTACCCACCCGTGGAGCCAGCCTGGTTAAAACAACACTCTGACAAATAAAATTGGTGTTTTCTATTTCAAATTGAATTTCTTTGATGGTCAACCTTAAAGTTCTCCACACAGTGGAATCACACATCAAAATTCTCCCAATTTATTATAATGATTGCTTTTAAAAAATTCCCCTTTTATGAAGCAGAAAAATAACAAATTAGTGGCAACTTCATAGCATAAATGTAAAATGTATTTAACTACTTGAATGGCTTCTAGGAAAATTATAGAGTAAATTGATTTTTCTCAGAATTATTCTTATTTCTATTTCATATCTGGTCGTAATTGTAGTCATTGTATCTAGATCTTTCAAATGAGCTTTTCGTTCTTTTTTTCCTTCTTGGTTTTCAGTGAACATTTTATATTCTTATTCCATGGCTTGATTCTAATATACTTGAACCACATTTCCTTTGTGAAACATTTTATTAAGAGTGTCCATCTCCACATCTGATCCCTATTCAGTTTCCTGTGTCTTATGACTACTGAGGATAGATCATTCATAAGATTGGCTTACGGTACATTCCTTAAGCAATATTTTAATCCCTGCCTTACATCAACCTAATGTAGTGAGGAGAGAATATCATTAAATTAATGCCTACAGTAGCTAGAGGTACAGATGCACTTTCATTTTGAAGAATTGCCTTAGGGTTAGCAATAATTTTCTCAGAGATTTTAATAGACATATCCCAACACAGGATCAATACAGTGCTGTCTTAGAGGCATGTAGTGTAAATCACAAATATGAGTCTATTCTCTCAGTGTATATAAAATAAAATCTTTATGACATAAAATGTATGTCTATAATTGTTGTTTTCGACAGGTTATGTTGTTTTTGCCAGGCTGGCTTCACGGGCGGGTAACAGACGACCAGGGACTCATGGTTGAGCTGTAGGCAGTATCTCTTTATTCATGCAGGACGCAACAACAATCTAAGACGAGCTAAGTTAAACTCAAAGTACAGTACTGTAAAACTCACAATGCTGTCTTTATATATACTTGCCAAGTAAGGTGGAAACAGGATGTGACATAGAGAGGGTGGAGAGAAAAGTGACTGGTGAAAATCAGAGTGTGACAAAGAGGGGGCAGATTAGGCGAGAATCCTATCACTGAACCACAAATGCCCTGGAGGGAGGGTGGAACTTGTTAACAGTGGTTATGTAAATAAAATGAAGTGGTTATGTAAATAGAATAGTGTTAAGCAGGGGGGATTTAAACCAAATGAATCAGAAGGGGTCTCATGCATACCAACATATAATCTCTTTACACTGGTCATGTCTTACTTTTTCTTCTTTAACTTAAACTCTATGAACTAAATAGTTGTATTCATTCCCAAGTCCATATGTTGAAATCTTCAGTCCTGATATGATAATGTTAGCAGGTGAGACTTTTGGAAAATGATTAGGTAATAAGGATAGAACTCTCAGGATGAAATTAGTACACTTATAGAGGTACTACCTTACCTCTTCTACCATGTGAGGACACAGTGAAAAGACAGTTGGTCGGGAAGCAAGAAATAGTGGCCCTCATGTCACTGACTCTGCCAGAACTTTAACCTTGGACAACTCCTAAACAAGTCCCCTAAAGTCTGAGAAAAAGTTCTGTTATTTTTAGATCACTCAGTCCATGATATTTTATTGTAGCAGTGAGGACTGTCTAAATACTCAAACTCTTACTATGAGTACCAATCAAGATTATGTTTTGAGTCTGAGTATGCTTTTGTATACATACATAGATGATCTGTTTCTAGCTGATAACTTTATTTGCAAAGCTAAGTGTGATGTGATTCAGAAATAAATTTTTGGGGGCCAGGTGGTGGTGCACCTGGTTGAGTGCACATGTTACATTTCATGAGTACCCAGGTTCAAGTGTCCGGTCCCCACCTGCAGGAAGAAAGCTTCATGAGTGGTGAAGCAGTGCTACAGGTGTCTCTCTCTCTCTTTCTCTCTATCCACCCTTCCCTCTCGATTTCCTGCTGTTTCTATTTAATAGACACATAAATAAAGATAATACAACATTTAAAAAAGAAAGTCTTAAAAAAAGAAATCAATTTTTGTTTTGATCAAGGCTCTTTCATAAAAATGTCATTAAATTATTATTTTTTAATCCAGGTATTAATCAGGCTTCTTCTGAGGGTAACTGATGAGAGAAAATGAAAATTCACAAGCTGAATTCTTTATTTGTAGAATCCAAATGTAGAAAACCTTTCTAGAAATGCCTTTAGTGACCCTGGGATCCTGTGGTGAAGTCCATGGCCTTGCCCTGACTCTCAACACTATTAGATTCTCCCAGCAATGAGGTAACCTCAATGAAGATGGATTATCCACTGAAAATGGACTCCAGTGAGGTGAAGCACTTTGCAGTCTGCATGCTGACAGTAGTGAGGGTTGACCAAGGAAGCTTGAATCTGAAACTAGAGTTTCCCATTCTGACCTAGGAGCAAGATCAGAGTCAGAAAGATACCATCCATATCAACTAAAGCAGAGCCCATGCATTGAATCTGTTCCTTTTTTTTTAAGTAAAGTTATTTGGGGGAAAATTCAGAATAATTATGCTGACTCAACTTCAAATGTCAACACACAAGAAAAATAGTTTACTCTTGCAAGAGAAGTTTGCTAGTGGAAAGCATGGTTACAGGAAATAAGCAAAAATATTCTGAGTTTTCTATTTATAGGAGACTTGGCAGGAGCAAAGGAGAGAATATATTACTTAAATTATGCTTACTAATTTTTTTTCTTTAACAACTCAGTGGAAATAGGAAGCACTTATGAAGATTTTTAAAGCCACATAATGTCATTGTAAAAAGTACTCTCTAATGAGCAGAATGAAGCCATAGTCCAAAAGTATTTGTTAAACCTAAGTAGAACTTCATCTCAAAATAGCCTGTTCAGGATACAATGATGCATTATTGAAGATGTAGACTTCATTGAATATGACCACATTTTTATTCAATGGGGAAGACTGATCCTCAAGTTAAATGGATATGTTTGTGCTCAATTATTAAATAATAATCAACTATCATTGGTCATTGATCAAGTCACACCATAACAATTCTTACTGGTATACATGTTTACAAAATACTTGTATAGTAAACAACTTGGTTAGCATTGAGTATTAGCATGGCATAAACTGAGTTTATTTGATTTATTTTTTGATATTTTGTTTATTTTTCATTTATTGAATAGAGACAGAGAGAAATTGAGAGGGGAGAGGGTATATAGAAATAACAAGACAGACACCTGAAATTCTGCTTCACTACTTTTAAAGCTTTGCCCCTGCAGGTGGGGATCATAGGCTTGAACCCAGGTCATTGCACACTGTATTGTGTGCACTTAACCAGGTGTGCCTCTACCTGGCCCCCTAAATTTATTTTATTATTAAATAAAAATGCATTAAATTATTTTACAAGTTGTATGTATATCTTATTTCATGATATATCATTTATCTTGCCTACTTTTTGTGTTACTTCTATATCTGCATCATAGTCTTCTATGTATATTGAATAATTTTCATGTTTGATTTTTCTCTCTTTGTTTCTACTGTTAGAGAGGATTATTATTTTAGTGTTTACATTTTCTTCAATACATTTCTTTGTTAGTTAGATTATTTTTTTACACTTTCCCTAAGAATGCTGTGTCATTCCATAACTCATTAAGATAAGTTTCTATTTTATCTTGAAGGTCTTTTCTTTTTTCACTCAGTCTCTATAACTCATGTAGAATTGTGCTCTAATTTGAAGATAAAACTCATCTTATTTGAATTTCATATGACTATCCAAAGGAGAGAAGTGAAAGCCAAATACCAAGAGCCAAAGTCTACCATGGGAAGGGAACTAGAAGAAATAAGAACTTATATTTCTTCTTCTTTTTTTCTCATTTCATGTATGAAGATTTCATTTGGTTGTAACTAAAAATGATATACTTCACACAGATTGATGCATCAGGATAGAGGGTAAGGTGTATCTGAATGAATAAATAAGATATTTAGCACAATAGTCAATCATCTTACAAATCATACTGGCAAAAACAAACAGCAAAGTTTAAGTACCACCATTTTTTATTAAAATGTAATTAGACCATTTAACTGTTAAATTTTCAATAATTAAATAGTAAAACACTGAATTGTATATTGTGTTATCATATCAGGAGATACAGGTATTTGGAGTCAGAATATTGTTTTGCTTATATCCATAGGGTTGACCAGCTAAAAGGAATAAACATACAAGTGTTTACATTATCATTACAATGAACACAACAGAGAAAAACTGTCTCTTTCCTTCTTGCTTCCCTGCATGTATTCATTTTCTGTAATTTGGTGGAAACGGGTGTGTCTGGCTGTCTTTGACAAAGTCTTGATATATATTCCACAAGGTTAGGCCAACAGCTCCAGTGGTGTCCACTTTTCTTGGAAAAGACTCCCAAATTTTCATATCCTGCAATCTCCTCAGGCCATTGTCCCTACAAATGTCCCTTCTCTTTTTCAAGGTTCACCTCTGTAAGGCTCATTTTTGGCACTTTGAACACTGGCCCCTAGGGCATAACCAGAGTTAGCTACAGGAGAGGCATGATTTTTCAGAACATGTCTTTATTTTACCTTTGGTTACTGTAGAGTTCCAATTGGGCTTCCTATTGCTTTGTTTGTACCCAGTGAGATTATCATTAGAAAGGCTCAATGGAATGTGCCTTATTTCCCACAGCTTCTATTCTTAGCCTCTCATGTAATTCTCATATATTTTCTCCCATCTATTTTCTTTTCACTTGATCTTTCCTTCAAAGTACTATTTTCAGAAAATTGAATGTAAGACAAGGCAGATTAAAAACTACTTTTGTCCTGTTTATAGATTTATGCTGTTTCTGGATTTCACATAAGAAAGCTGCTAACATTATATGTTAACTCTCTTTCAGCCACCAGGTTCCATATGCTAGCATGATGCCAACCAGACTTTCCTGGACAGACGACCCCACAAATGTGTCCTGGAACTCCAATTCCCCAGAACCCTGTCCCACTAGGGAAAGAGAGAGGCAGACTGAGATTATGGATCGACCTGTCAATGCCCATGTTCATCAGGGAAGCAATTATAGAAGCCAGAACTTCCACCTTCTGCATCCCACAATGACCCTGTATCCATACTCCCAGAAGGTTAAAGAATAGGAAAGCTATCAGGGGAGGGGATAGGATACAGAGTTCTGGTGGTGGGACTTGTGTGGTGTTGTACCCCTCCTATCCTATGGTTTGGTCAGTATTTCTCTTTTATAAACAAATAATAAAAAATAAAAATAAATTTTAAAAGCTGCTAACAACTGACAGCTGAAGAGGGCAGCAGCAAATCACAAACCAGGAATCATTCCCAAAATCCTGGGCCTCACCTGGTTTCCTCTACATCTGGTTCCATGCTCACCGAGACACATGTGGCAAGTACTCTGGGGTTGGAGCTTCCAAGATTTTCCTTGTCTACCCCCTACAGAGAACTGACTTGGATTGCCTGAGTTTCTCATTAAAAACAAAATATAGCACTAAAACATATAAAAAAAAATAAAAAATGAAACTAAGGGAAGCCCCCTGGTCCCTCTTACATTAATAATACAACACAGCCTCAGTTAAGTAGTTGTGAGCTGGATGAGGTCAATACAATACCTACTCATCAATTGTGCCAACACCACACGAGGCCAGAGCTCACCCTGTTTATGGGAAAATGGGCCAAATGCCTTCCAAAGAAGACTTTTAGATTTCATTATATTTTGGAGCCAGAATTGCTAATACAGTTATGTTAACTGTGTTTCTCCTTTACAGAACAGCACTTTTAGCAAAAGACAAAAGTATCCATTTTTCTTCTGAGACTTGTTATTATAGCTGAAATCTAAATAAAGTTTTAACACAAAATAGGGGACAGAGGTATAAAAATTAAAAAGTGAATTACTCAGAGTATATATTTATGCAAGAAAAATTTTAAAATAGACAACTGCAGAAAGGGAATTTTGTTGTTGTTGTTGTTAATGCCAGATAAAGTAAATTGATTAGGGAGGCCTGGTCATGACACACTCAGTTAAGTGCATCCATGACAAAGCAAAAGATCCTGTGTTGAAGACTACAGTCCTCATCTGTGGGGAGGAAGTTCATAATTGGCAAAGAAATTCTGTGGGGGTCTCTCCCTCTCTTTATCCTCCTTACCTCTCCATGTCTCTCTGTCTCTATCCAATAAATAAATAAATGGACAAAATAAAACTTAAAAAATTAAATTGACTAATAAGTTTACTTGGGAAAATATCTGTATAGATATTCTTATAGGTCCAGATTCTATAATTAATATATTAGGCATAAATAAGATTCCTCCTGTATAGGTGCCCCCAAAAGTCAACTTTTTTAGTGTTATTAATTTTTTTATAAAGTAAAAGATATTGAAAAGACCATAGGATAAGAGGAGTACAATTCCACACAATTTACACTACCAGAGTTCTGTATCCCACCCTCTCCATTGAAAGTTTTCCTAATCTTTGTCCCTCTGGGAGCATGGACCCAAGGTCACTATGGAGTGAAAAAGGTGGAAGGTCTTCTCCACAGGACATGGGCATTGGAAGGTTGATCTAAACTCCCACCCTCTGTCTTTCCCTAGTGGGGCAGGGCTCTGGAGAGGTGGGGGACCAGGGTACATTCATGAGGTCTTCTGTCTGGCAAAGTCAGGTTGGCATTATGGTAGCATCTGCAACTCTGTGGCTGCAAATGCACTGATACATAAAGAAGAACAAATTGTTTGATAGTCATAAATGTAAAGACAAGAATATAGAAGATGAGTTATAGGGTCTCTATTTTGTAAAAAGCTAGTAGACCTATTTTAGGAATATTCTAAAAGGGCCCATGGGTTTACTAATTTTTGCCTGTGCACGATAGCTAACATGCAGGTGGGCTAAAGGTATTATCTGAGGAGATGGTGTCAGAGTTGGAAATAGGACTAGAAAGCTGGATATGGGCAGAGGATATTTTACTTTCTTTTGATCTGACTCTTCCTTGGGTGGCTCATCTGAGTAGTTGATTCTTGACTCTCAGTTCAATAAATCTGAGACAAGTTTTCTCTTGCACACTGTGGTATCGTCTCAGCATGTCTTGTATGCCATAGCATTTTATTCTATCATTTCATTGTATTATATCTTTTCATTTCAATTTAATAGTAGGGCTATTGACATGTGGGCACTTCCATATCCCAAGGCCCTTTCCATGCCCTATCTCCCCTCCCTACCCAGAGCCATCGCTCTGCCCAGTCCGAGCTTCACTTTGTGTTTTCCCTTTCTGTCCCTGTTTTTTAAGTTACACCTATTTGTCCTTCTGCTATTTGTCCTTTTTGACTTTGCTCACTTAACACCATGCCTTCCACTTCCATCCAATGTGAAGCCAAGGATATGACACCATCATTTGTGTACTGTTGTGTTCTGAAGCAGCAGGAAGGTCAGGATGGTTGAGAAGGCAGATGGGGTGAAATCATTATTGACCTGGTGAACTCTGTGCTTTCTTGTGAAGTTTTGTTCCATGTTTCCTACTGAATTCTCTCCATCCACTTAGAAAAATTACTCTTCCATTTGGGCCTCCTTTCACATCTTCATAGGAAGCCCTAGAGCCTCACAGTTCATGTTTCCTTTTATCACCCCAAGCAGCAATATTCTTAGCTCTTGTTAGAAGACTCCTTCACTGTGCTTTTCCCTAGGATGTGGGCACTGGGGAGAGTCACTGGGATGGTAGTGAGGAGAGGTCAATACTGTTTTTGAGATTCTATACTGAGAGAAGCTGAGATAGGACTGAACCTTGGTAGCATCTTCTCTTCTATAAACTTCCCTCTGGCCATTTTTTATAATTTCACTGTTTAATAATAGGTAAAGTTGTCTCGCTCTCCCTCCTCCCCTCCCTCCATCTGTCTTCCCTTCATTTGTCTGGGAAGAGAAAATCTGTAAGAATAATCCAATACACCATTTGACCCAGTGGTCCCCTAGCTTTCTAGGTGTAAATTACTAGGGCTTTCCCAAATGCTGCTGCAGGTCGGCTGTATCACAGGAATGAAGGCAAGACCATCCATGAAAATTCTGATGAGAGGTACTGTAGAATGTAAAATTTGGGGTGTAGAAATGAGCACAATTTGAATCCTGGTACAGACTCCCTCCTAGAAGTCTTTGCTAGAGGACTTTACAGTTGTTTGGAAGGATAGCCACAGTTTTATGAGCAGTATGAGATTATCAGATGTTTATTTTATTTGAATAGAGTTTCAGCAGCATTTGATGGTGAGAAAGTGGACTTTCACCTGGGGGGAAAGAAAAAACAAAGTCACTCTTTGTGGGCTTAGGTGAAGAATTTATAAACAAATAGAAACAAACAAACAAAAAATAAAGCAAGAATAGACAATTACAAAAATCAACTATCAATTATAAATTCTAGAGATACTGGGAAGAGGAAAGAAAGGAGAAGAGAGACAGACAGAGAGAGAGAGAGAGAGAGAGAGAGAGAGAGAGGAAGAATCCACTCTGAGTCAGACTTCTTTCACAAGATAATTCACAAATAAGGACAAGTGAGTATAGAAAAAAACAAAAGGAAAAAAAAAAATTTTTCAGATTAGTGAGGAGGGGAGCAAAATAAAACTAAAGAGGCAAGAGAAAGAAAAACAAGCTACTCCCACAGTGGAGAGCACACCGAATCACCAATCAATGGGGAAAAAAAAGCTTGTTTTGGTCAACCCAGAGAGAAGGGAAAACAGACAACTGCTAAAAAAGAACACTAAAAAAACAAAACAAAACTGATGCCAGGCAGTGGCACACCTGGTTAATCACACACATTCCAGTGTGCAAGGACCAGGGTTCAAGCCCCAGGGCCCCACCTGCAGGGAGAAAGCTTCATGAGTGGTGAAGCAGGGCTGCAGGTGTCTCTCCATTTCTCTCCCTCTTTACCTCTCCCTCCCCTCTCAACTTCTCCCTGACTCTATCCAATAATAAATTATTATCTAATAATAAATAAATAATTAAAAAACCCTAACAATCAGTCTTCAGATTAAACCACTCCAGATCGCCTGCACACAACTTCACCCCCTTCCTAAGCAAAGCAAAACCAAACAATTATGATAAGCAACTATCAAACAAACTCAGGAAGTAAAGGGAAGAAATAAAGACAGATAAACTAACCCAAGCAAAACCAAAGGAGACTATTCTCACAGACCTACCAGAGGATGAGACTGGTCAGGTATTCAGCTACTCAGATAGAGTTCCAGCCCCCATCAAAAAGAGAGAGAGAAAAGCCTTTTCTTGGGAAAAGGTCACTCCCTGCTGAGCTTGGAATCTTGATAATGAAAATAACTCCACATGAGAGCTCCCTATAGTTTGCCTCTCACCCCTCTGGTGTGTGTGGGGGAGTGTCTTGGGGTGGAGGAGTAGAGGAAAAGAGCTAATCCCACATTCCTGGCCAACACAGTGTTTCCTTTATCCTTCTCAGTCTCTGTTTGCCAGCCTGAGGGTGGGTTATAGGGCTCTTCCTTGACCCCACATTGGCACCCCCCCCACACACACTCCTCCTACACCACTGGCCTGGAAATCCTACCCTCACCAGAAATTCCCAGGTTTAAACAACCTCCTTGCAAAGCTTATAACAGGTGTTGTCTACAAATTGCCTTCTTGGAACCACTCAACTTCTTTTTTTTTATTCATCATTGTTCCACTTCTCTGGGCCAACTTTTTTATATAGATGATAGGTAGTTAGACAGACAGATGGATGACGGATAGATAATATCTAGGCAAACCATACTACCAAAGCTTCCTCTGATACAGTGGGGACCCTGCTCAAACTAGGGTTGTACACATATTAAAACAGACACACGCTCTAAGTGAGCTATTTTGCTAGTCTACATGCTCTTTTGTCTGGTCTTCATTTGTCCATTTGCAATCCAGGCTGATGCTTCTCAGTTTTCATACAACCTTAGATGGACAGAAAATAGTCTCAATAAAGACCAAGGCATTAGAAAATTTGGTGTGAAGTATTTCCCTATAACTACTTCCTTTAAGAAGATTATGAATTATTCAAACATGCAAGGACTCAATTTAACTAGAACACTTAATGATATATTTTTGCTTGTCTTGTGGCAACATAGTGTGCACTCAGCTGGAACTGTCCTTAATTGTGAAAACACAATACAATCTGGAAATCCTTCCCATTGCAGACATATTTCCCCACCTGGGAGGGTCTGCATGTGGAGATAACAGATCTTTCTGTGTTTGCATCAGAATAGTTGATTCTCAAAATCAAAACCTCTACCACTCCTTGTCTGTCCCAAGTCTGGCATGAATTAATATCCTCTTATTTATTAAAAATGAAGATAGGTCTGCTGGGATATGAATAGAAAGGCATCAAAACAACATCCTGAAATTCTGTATCTGTAGTATATAGATTTATATCCAATAAATTTAGTAGTATCAGCAAATACCAATATCAATCCACCAATAGATAGAGTGACACATTTGCACCATTATACAAGTTTGTAATGGTATTATAGCAAGAAAGAGTTGGGTCAGAAAAAGATCAGATGGTTATTCTCAGAATTCTAGTGATATCTTCTAATATTTTAAAGCAATTTTTAACAGTAACTTATAAAGAGGATAGGCATGTGAAGTCTTTCAATTTATAAGAGAGTCAAGTGGGCAATTCTGGAGATAACCTCCTCCTTGTTGGAGAATATTATGGTCAATGCTTCTACCTGTCATGATGGTCAGTAATAAGAGTTAGAGGTTGGCAACTTAGATAGTGCTCTGCTTTGACATGAATGAGACCAGGGTTTAAGTCATGCCCCCATTCCCCATTGGAGGAAGCTACAATGCTGTGGTTTTCCCTCTCTCTGCTTTTCTATCTGTTTTTACTTGGAAAAGTCAGCATAAAAGAGTAAAGCCCAGAACAAGAGCCACAAAAAGAAATGAGAGTGTCAATTACAATAAACATTCAAATTCAGATTATAAAAACAGATTTTGAAAGAGGAGTTAGACATTTTAGCAACAAGTCAGTAGCCATAAAAAGCAAAATGATGCTTGTTAACAAGAAACATACAATTAAAATTTAGGGTGTGTAGTCTACCCTTCTCTTCCTTTGCAAAATTTCACCAAGAACCTTTTTCAGGCAAACTGTTACTTCTATAACAGTTAAAAACTGGAGACAAATTCAAGAATGAATTTTTGAAATTGCAAACATAAGTTTACATATTTGTTCCAACTTAAATAATTTTAGAAAAACTCCTCAGAATGCAAGAACAGAAAATTTATAAATATGTGAGTACTTGAAGGTGATAAAATATGTTTTCCAATCCTGCTTATAAAGTTAAGGGTTTCATTCACATTTTTAGAGAGACTCACTTTCTAAACCATTACCGATTATGATCTTTACCATTACAATGAATAATTGTGAAAGATTTCTTCAAGTCTTAGGTGTTAAGTGATTTTATAAATGTGAAGGAAAAACACTGAATCATTACTGAATATTGATGTATTTCCTTGTCTCAGTTAATAGTTACAGTAAATAAAAAGAGATGGATTTTGCATGCAGATTATTATAGCTATAAGGCACTTAGCTATCCAAATGTAATCTGGCTACCCTAAATATTTGGACACAAAACTGTCCAAAGTATTTGTATATATCATGGTGGATATAGTTAAGACAAAAGCACAAAAGTCAGATATTGCTATTTATTAACCTAGAATACCTGCACTATAACTCATGTGAATACTGCAGCTTATTTGCCAAACCTGCAGCACAGATTTGAGCTGGGTTCTCCAATGTACTGGAGGAAATTTGGTGCTGTGGTTCTTCTATTCTTCTCTTTCTGAAAAAATATATCATCCTGGAGTAGTGAAGCCTTGGTAATGGAAAAAAAGGGGGGGGAGGGGGCATCTGAAAATGAGTTTGTCTACACATATTTCTTTAAAACTGGAGATGTGGAATATGGGTTTTATTCTCCAGATAATAGATTTTGTTAGATGCACACCCAGAGAAGCTGTTGGTTTTAGTAACTACAAATAGGAAGTTGTTAGGATGCAACATTTCACTGCATATGAGTTCTTCTTGTAAACTGAAGACTATGTCCATTAATGGAATGATTGGAAATAGACTGATAATTTCATATAGCCTAAAAATACTAGTGCTTTAAAATTAATAAGGGCTAGATAGTGGTGCACCTGGTACAACAAACACATTACAATGCACAAAGACCCAGGTTCAAGCCTCTAGTCCCCATCTGCAGGGATGAAATTTCATGAGTGGCAAAACTGTGCTGCTTGTTTCTCTCTCTTATCCCTCTCTAGCATTTCCTTTTCATTTTTTTTCTGTATCTAAGATAAATAAATATACATAAACATTTTAAATACTAATAAGCCATGGGGCACTTATAAGAAAAAAAACATGGCAGTTAAGTCTATGGCTCAAGCATTTTTTACACCAACATTCCTTTTCTTGCCTAAAAATTAACACTTCGATGTAATGTAATTTTAAGCAATCAAACAGCTTTTCTTATAATGAGAGTTTAAGTTCTCCCAGTTAAGCATCTAAAAGCATGTGATGTTTTAGGTGACATGAAATAAATATAGAGTTATTTTACTGGGTATATTTATAATTTTAAGATCATTTTATTATTAATTCATAGTTCTTATAAGACTGTGAGATTACAGTGTGTGGTTCCTCATTACAACCATCACAAAAGTTTCATATCTTCACCTTCCAGTCTCCCTAAGATAACCACCATTGTTCTCACAAGTCCTTCAAATGGTTTTCTTCCTTCTATTTTGTGTGGATTTTTTTTCTTGGCAAATTCTATAAATCAAGTATGAGTGAAACTATTCAGTGGCTGTCTTTCACCTCTTTACTTATTTTTCTAAGCATAGTCACCTTCAGTTCTATCCATTTTGTACCAAAGGACACAATATCATCTTTTTTATCAGACTAATATTCCATGAAATATGTATCTCATAACTTCTATAACCAGTCATCTGCTGATGTCGGCTCCAACTCTTTGGTTATTCTAATTAGTGTTTTTGTCCTGAATAAATGCCTAAGAGTGGTGTTGCTGCATCATAATGTACTTCCATTTTTATTTTTGATTTCAGTTTTTTTAAGACTATACAGTCTTCTGAAGGTGCTGTATCAGTTTGCATTTCCACCATCAATAATGTAGCAGAGTTTGCTTTTCTTCACAACCACTCCAACAGTTTTCATTTCCAATTTGTTGATGTAAGCCATTCTCTCAGATTTAAGATGGTATCTCAGTGTGGTTTTAATTCTAATTTTTCTAATGATAAGTAAAATGAAACATTTTTTCATGTGCCTGTGGACCATGTGTCTATCTTCTTTAGAAAACTGACTGCTTAGTTCTTTGGCCTACTTTTTTACTGGGTTATTTTTGCTTCTTTTGTAGATCTGTACCAATTACTAATAGATGTTTGACATTAGTTGTTTGTCTGATGTGTGTTGTGAAATACCTCCTCCTATTTACTGAGTTACCTGGTTATTCTTGTATAGTTTGCTTTTGGTGTGAAGAATATTTTTAGTTCCGTGTAATTCCATTTATTTATTCTTGCTTCCATTCCCAATGCCCGGGCGGTTGAGTTTCGAAATACAGCTTTGATGTGAAGGTCCTGCAAAGTTTAATCAACATTTCCTTCTATAAATTTTAGATTTTCTTATCGATATCTAGATCTTTAATTCATTTTGATTTGATCTTGATGTTTGGTGTTGGGTGGTGGTGGTCTATTTTTACTTTTCTACATGTGGCTGTCCAATTATCCCAGAACTATCATTGAAGAGAACTTCTTTATCCCATTGAATGGTTTTAGACCATTTGCCATATATTAGGTGGTTGTACATGCGTGGGCTCATTTCTGGGCTTTTGAATCTGTTCCATTGGTCCAACTGTCTGTGTTTATTTCTAGTACTATGCTGTTTTTATAACTATTGCTTCATAGTATAAACTGAAGTTGGGGATCATTATAATTTATATTTTTTCTTTTTTCTCAGAAGTGCTTTTGCAATTTGTAGACCTTTGTAGTTCTACACATTTTTTGGACAATTTGTTTAACTTGCTTGAAAAAATGCCATTGGAATTTTGATATAAAATACATAACTTAATGTAAAAGTATGCAATAATTTACAATGACTCAATAAGTGTAGCAAATAACTATAAAGACTTGAAAAGGACACCATAAAGTACTTAATCAAATAGTTTCTACTTCAGCCTAGATACATTCCTCATATACTTCCTACTTCAATTCCCTCAATCACTCTAATCCTAACACTGGCAGATAAAGTAAGGACTATAAAAAAGCTGGATTAGGGCAAGAGACCAGCATACTCTAATGATGGCCCTTTTGGTCACTATAAGGCCACCCCATCATATGGGGCCCTAGTCAGAGTATCCTGGGATTCCCACACAGATTTATGGGTTTAGACCTCTAACATATACCTCTCTACACCATCAGTGGTCTTCTCCATCAGGAACAAAATAGTGGACCTTCTTGTGGGCCTCTACAGGACCTTGCCTTCAATGTAGAGCAATAATGGTAGCAACTGCCCCACTCTCTGAAGGGAGTCTGAGTTAACCTACTCTGCCACTCAAAGAAGACTGGTCCTGAAATTAATGCAGCATTAAATTTATCTATCTTTGACCATGAAATGTAAGCTCAAACCATCAGGGATGCAGAGGTTACACAGGCTCCTGTGCTAAATACCAGTTGACATGGCCCTGGGTTAGATCAGTGGGGTTTATATTTAATGATATGTATATACTTTTCCCATATTTGGGAGCTACTTTCTTCCCTGATCCAGTTTTCTGATCCTACTCCCAACTCTGACACAATCCTTCTAGACAATAGTTTTATCCCACCTGCATGTTAGTTGTCTATACTAGGCAAAAATTAGTGGTCAAGGGCTCACTGGAAATATAGCTAGCATACACTTTCTAGCATCTTCCAACATGAAGACCCCAAATCTTTTCTGCTATATTTTACCTTTAGGTTCCTGGTTATTAAACGATTTGTTCTGCTAATGCTTTTCAGCCACCAAGTTGCAGATGCTACCATGACACTGACCTAAATTCCATGAGCAGACAACCATACCAATGTGTCTTGGAACACTACCTCCCCAGAGCCCTACATCACTATGGATATATAGTTTTCTTTTCTAATAAAGTCCATTCCTGCTTTGGGGATCAAAATGATGTTCACCTAATAAAATATTCTTGGGAGTGCTTGCCCTTCTTCAGTTTCCTGGAATAGCTTGAGGATAATAGGAGTTAGTTATTTGAAAGTATTATAGAATTTTTTATTTTATTTAATTTTTAAATATTTATTTTCCCTTTTGTTGCCCTTGTTTTTTGTTGTTGTTGTACTTATTATTTTTGTTGTTAGGACAGAGAAAAATGGAGAGAAGAGGGGAAGACAGAGATGGGGAGAGAAAGACAGACACCTGCAGATCAGCTTCACCGCCTATGAAGCAACTCCCCTGCAGGTGGGGAGCCAGGGCTCTAAATGGGATCCTTAAACTGGTCCCTGTGCTTTGCACCACGTGTGCTTAACCCGTTGTGCTACTGCCCGACTCACTTACAGATTTTTTTTTATAGCCATCTGAGTCTATGCTTTTATTCTTGGGTAGAGATTTGATTATTGATTCAATTTTTAACTAGTGATTGACTTTTTAAAACTATCTACCTTCTCTTACAGATTTGGATGC
Source organism: Erinaceus europaeus (assembly GCF_950295315.1). Classification (NCBI taxonomy): domain Eukaryota; kingdom Metazoa; phylum Chordata; class Mammalia; order Eulipotyphla; family Erinaceidae; genus Erinaceus; species Erinaceus europaeus. The sequence continues at coordinate 38,173,843 of NC_080175.1, forward strand.
ATTCATGTTGGGAGCATATATATTGACAATGGTTATGTCTTCCTGTTGGATTGATACTCTGACCAATATGTGGTGTCCATGTCTGTTGCTTTTCAGTTTCTTTGCCTGAAAGTCTAATTTATCTGATACAGAATAACTATTTGTCTTTCTTCTGTATGTAAATACTTAAAGACACAGAATTGATAGATGTTTCTTTTTTTTTAACTTTATTTTACTTGGCATAACAGAGATAATTTGAGAGGGAGTACTACATAATTACTTGTGAAGGTTTCTCCCTGCTGGTTCTTCCTTTGTAAGTGACTTTCTTCCTTTCTCTGGCAGCCTGCAGTATTTTACTTGTTTTGGATAGTTTTACAGTGATGTGTTTTGGTGCGTGTCATTTTTGGACTCAAAAATTTAAGTGTATATACACCATGTTGAATTTCTATGTTTCTGAAAATTGCTCAGGTATGGAAAATTTTCTTCTAAAAGTTCTTTGAATGTGTTCTCTACTTCTCTCTCTCACTCCTCTCCCTAAGGGATCTCAATGTTAGGATAATCATTTTTCCATGCAGTGTGCTATTTCATTGAGAAGTGCTTCTTTTTCCCTAAACTTTTCCTCTCTGAGAGTTTTTTTTTTAATTATTATTATTTTAAAATTGTTTTTATTTATTTATTTGGGTAGAGACAGCTTGAAATTGAGAGGTAAGGGGCAGATATAGAGGGATAGAGACAGAGAGACACATAGAGCCCTACTTCACTCTCACAAAAATTTCCCCCTGCAAGTGGGGAGTGGGGTTTGAATCTGGGTCCTTGCCCACTATGACTTGTGTACTCAACCAAGTGCACTACCACCCAGTCCCACCTCCAAGAGTTTTAAACTCGCAGTGTGTCTTCTAGTGTTGATATTCTCTCCTCCACCTGATTAAGTCTGCTTTTTGAGGTCTCTTACTTCAATCTAAACTACATTCAAGGTGTCATTTAAGCCCTGAAGTTCTGTTTGGAGATTTTTTTTTTTTTGTCTTTGTTTTTCTGTACTTTGTAATTCTTTGTTAAAATGATCGTTGAGTTCCTGAATCTTAATTATAGTTTCTTGAAATGATTTCATAATGTTTTTTGTTTTTACTTTATTATTTTTTATCAATCTGTTTGGATTTTTGTAATTTCTGCCTGTGTATTTGTTTCTGCATTTAGTGTTCTTCTATTGTTGTGCCAGCAGAAGGCACTGGGATTTAAATTTTCTATTTCCTTGTTTATCTTGGTGAGGGAGGGGAGATTTTTTACCCTGAGTCACCAGCCCAGTTTAGTGCCCCTCATGACAAGTGTTAGGTCTGGGTGGGCCTGACCATTGAACATAAGACACATGTGGCTAAAACACTCAGCCACAATAATGCGGGATTGGTATGGAGGCCAAACTAGGATGGAGCCACAGCCAGTCCACCCAGTTTCTGGAATTCTTGCCAGAGGTCAGCAGTTTTGAGAAACCACAGCCCCACCAGACTAACCATCATAGAAAATTTACACTGAACACTTACTTAACTTCCTTGTTCTCCTTGTACTGTAAGAATCTCCCTCCTCTGAACCTGGGTGCAACTTCATGGGCCCCACTCTCTTGGGACCTGTGAACCTTGCCCAGGGACCCAGGGAGCATTTGAATAAAGCCCTGCTTGATAATACTTGGAGCTTTACTGCTTCTATCCAGTCTCATTTGCCAACTATCAGACCTTACAACTAGAATCTCCCTGCCCTGTCCCAGCCTCTGTAAGGCAATGACATTGGAAACTCATCAAATCACAGTTGTAAACTGGTGGGTTTTTAGGTTTTTTTTTTTTTTTCCTTTTTAACAGCTCTTTGTTGCTTAAACTCAGACCCAGAAGTGCGCAGGCTTTTGGTGCCAGCTGTCCTTGAGGACAAGTTTTTTTGTCCAGGAAATCATTTCCTCACCTATTTTCTTTTTTTTTTTTTAATATTTATTTAATTTATTTATTCCCTTTTGTTGCCCTTGTTGTTTTATTGTTGTAGTTATTATTGTTGTTATCGTTGTTGGATAGGACAGAGAGAAATGGAGAGAGGAGGGGAAGACAGAGAGGAGGAGAGAAAGATAGACACCTGCAGACCTGCTTCACCACCTGTGAAGCGACTCCCCTGCAGGTGGGGAGCTGGGGTTCGAACTGGGATCCTTATGACAGTCCTTGTGCTTTGCGCCACCTGCGCTTAACCCGCTGCACTACAGCCCGACTCCCCCTCACCTATTTTCTATCCACAAGTCATACATGTTTGTACTCACTTGTGGCTTAGGTGGCTTTTATTTTTATTTTTACTTTCAACAGTTGTTTATTTGACTCAGACCCAGAAGTTTGTGCCTTAGTTGTCACTCTCCCAGTTTGTTACCAACAGTCCCTGAGTATGGCCTTTTAGTCCTAAGAATCTCTCATTCATCCCTTTTTTGTCCACAAACAACATGTGTCTGTACTCAGTGAATTTCTGAAGAAATTCTGGTGGTATTTTGTTGAATTTTGAACTGATTTTTGGTGCCTTTCCTAGTTGACATGAAGCCTGAAATGCAGGCTCCATTGCCACACATCTGGAAGTATTCAGATGTTTTTTGCTACTAACAATGGTAGTGTGATCTCTCTTTAGATCATTGATATCACAGACTCAGATGAATAGGTTGTCAGTACCTTTTTTCCCCTTTTGTGTCATCCAATGTCCAGAAGAGAGGTAAATGTTTTGCATCACTCAGTAGTCAGACAATGTTTGGAGGAAGAGAAAGCACACATGTGTCTTGGCAGAACAAGTAGTTATATGATATCTTGAACCCTGATATGACCCTCTCTCTTCTCCTGGTCTTCAGCACAATGACTTATGGCAGAAAGAAATATTATCCTTTGATTAATTAGCATTCATTTGTCAGATATTTTGTTTTGCTTTCATTGGTGAACTTATTTCTAAGTTATACATGTCTTTCAGTTTGCTGCATATTCCTACTTAAATAAAACTTAGACAATGGAGGGTACACAGAAAATCTTGACAGTTGCCTTGATTCCACATGATATGTTATAGCTCTATGAGGATACATACTAAATTAAAGGATTTTATCCAAAATATTTAGTAGAAGAGTGCTTATCTTATATGTGTGAGGCCCTTCCTAAGTCCAATTCACAACAACTTTAGTGAGCAACAAAAATAAAACAAGTGGAACTCCCAGGGTAGTTAGGAGTTTTGCTCTCCTCTTTCACTCATAAGAAAAAGAAAAAAAAATCTGATCAGAGAAATACTTCAGGAGAAGAGTGAATACTTTACACAGTTGAGGCAATATGGTTGTTCCCTGACACTGCATTACAAAATAAAGAAGAAATAATGGGTAAGGAAACAGTTTTCCTAGTAAAGGAACATACTATGTTTGAGCTCCAGAACAGCACACAAGTGCACTGTAAGCAGGAATCTTCACAAGTGGTAGAGCAGTGCATTGATGTTCTTCCTTTATTATTATTATTTTTATCTTTATTTATTTGTTGTATAGAGACATTCAGAAATTGAGAGGGAAAGGGGTGGTAGAGAGGGAGAGAGACACCTGCAACACTGTTTCACCACTTGTGAAGCTTTCCCCCTGCAGGTGGGGGCCGGGGGCTCAAACTTGGGTCCTTGCACACTGTAACATGTGTGCTCAACCAGGTGCACCACCACCTGGTCCCTGATGTTCTTCCCTTCTTTGCCTTTCTATCTCTCATCCACTTCTGGAAAAGGAAAAAAAAAGTTCAACTAGAGCCAAGAGTAGTGCAGGTAGTGGTACATGCACAGTCTCAAAGTCCCAGTCTAGCCTGAGTGACAAAAATAAACAGTTTTGAACATCAAAAGGAAGAATCATATTGCATGAAATATCCAACCCTTCTGAGCCCAGCTGTTTTTCTAACATACTTGAATAATAACAACTAAAATAGCATTAAAATAGTCTTTAATCAATTTCTTATTGATAATACACACTGCACTTACACAGTTTTATAGTAATATGTAGGTGACTGCATGAACATATGCCACAGGCACCGCCATGTGAGCTACTTGACACCATACCCTCTTCATAGGGAGTTTAACACGGCTGGACTCTCCAGGCCAAACTGAAACCATCTTGCCTTTTGCCATGTATAGGGCTTGGGATTAATCTCTGTGTGGTCTTAATAATATTTACCTATGGTCAGGCTCAGAGCCTGACCAATAACAAAAGTAATGACAAAACCTGCGCTGTATTCTGTAAGACTGATCATAATGGAACAAGCAATATCAGCAATGCAGAATTTTTCAGGAGGCTCCAATAGGAAAAAAATGTTTCCCCCTTTATCTACACCACTTCCTTTAGTATTCCCCCTAAAATATAGAGAAAGATTGGTGCTTCCCACAGTGTAATTATGCTTACATAGCATAATTAATAAATGGAAAGTTATGATACCTACCTAGATACAATGGTCCCTTTAATCTACCACCCACCACTATGCTCCCACTTCCTTATGCAGGAATAGTACACAAGAATAGTACACATAGTGAGAATACACAGCATATGGATTCCAGCTAGAGAGCTTAACTTTATGGAGAGGCTGGCCAGGTCAGCACCACCTTGGTGCCTTCTCACTAAGGAACAAAACAAAACTTCTTTATCAAACAATGGAACAGATTTTATGAAAAATGGGCTGCTCAATTTGTTTAAGGCCCCTAGAAAAATAACAAGCTTGAACTTTCTATGAACCATTGGCTTCTGATGCATAGGAGCAAGAGAATTGCATAAACATACAGGTAGAATATAATCTTAATCAATAGGACATCTGCCTAGCACACAGGTACAGGAATAACAAAAGACATAGAAACTGTGATGTGATCTCTAGGGAGAAAAGTGTCCCTGGAATGTGAATGTTCCACAAAGCAGGAGGTGTTCTTACTTGGTGATTTTTGTATTAATAATCAAAGCCTTGGTGATTTTTGTATTAGTGACCAAAGCCTTGGTGATTTTGTTTTAATAATCTACACCTTGGTGATTTTTGCTTTAATGATCTAAACCTTATGAAACTATAAAAATAAAATTCTGCTTAAGTATGACAGAGATGTCTGCTTGAGCTTGATTCAGCATCAACTCATTTATCTCTCATTCCTACTCATTCAATGCTGACTCCCCTCCTCTTTCCAGTTACCCTAATTGCCTGCTGTGGCTGGCCCCAGGCAAACATATAAGCAGGTCTATCTGTTATACCTATATAGTTTTTTCTTAGAGGGCTGGCAATCAAAGGATAGAACAAAAGAGTTTTGACTTAAGTTTTCATAGAAGGCTCCTGAATAATTTAAATAGCAACAGTTTTTCAAGTGCACATTTTCAAAGTGCAAAGTGCCGCACATTATAGTGCTCACACTGTATATAGTGTTGGATAGGGTGTTTTTCATATGGACTTTCTTCAGATTCAGTGCACACACATAATGGAGAAAAGCATGTCACAGCTATTACTATCACTTAGTCTGGGCTGACATGTCAAATCTCATGTGTTTTATCTCAAAGACACTTTACACAAAATTCCCTGCATATCTTATGTATGCATTTCATTAAGTTATCCTGTACTTAGCATACTCATTTCATTATTTTCAGCATTTCCAACTTCAACACCTGAGCAAAAAGTGACATATTTTATCCTTGTCTTTCCCAATATTTTATTTACTCTCTGTCTGTATTGTGTTACTCTTGCTATTAATTTTGCAACACTACTCCATTTTAATGTTAAGCACTTTGTGGTGGGGGTATCTAATCCATTAAATGTAGAACAAAGATATTGAATAATGGTAATAGTTGATAGGTGTCTTTAGTCATAATTTCCTTCGGTAGGATAATGTTTTAGTAAGTTAATTTTCTCTGCATGATAAGTGTCTTGGTCAATATTCACAAGTAAAACAAGAATTAGAACAGTAAGGCTTTGGCTATACTTTCTTAATCATATAATCTTTTTCAGAAGCCGAGAGTTTGTAAAACTTAGATATGGAACTTATTTTTAGTAAAAATTTGCATGAATTACTGTTGTTCTAGTTATTCCAGTCAGTTAAAAATTTATACTAATTTCAATATCAAACTATGCAAAGTAAAATTTAACTGCCTTTGTAAAGTAAGATAACAAAATTCGCACTTCAATGCCTTAATTAAGGAATCAGATCTCTTATTGTGTTCTGTCTGTGCATTAAGACATGAAAAATAACACACATCTGTATTCTTAAATAGAATACCCAAAAGGAAAGAAAGGATATAAATCAGAAGCAGAATTTCTGTCAAAATACTCTCTAGGGTCAAGCATATACTATCTCCAAACAAGAAATGCATCATTTCTAGACAATGAATTTTATCAGATGATTTCTCTGAAGATCTAGAACTGCCAGTTTATGAAAGCTTCCCAGAAGTCCTTACACTTTCTAGAAGTACTGGTACAAAGGAATACCACATACTCCATCCACTTTTGATAATATTGGTCCCCATACAGACTATTCTGAAATCACCTTATACTCAGGAGGAACAAACCACCAAAAAAAAAAAAAAAAAAAAAAAAAAAAAGCAGGTATACCAAATTTAATCTGCTGAAATACAATTTACTTACTGGGAACTTTAGTAATCAAATATAGGGAAATAGTTGTTTCTTCCTGAGGGACTTCCAATCAGAATTGTGAAGAATATAAAGTAAAGCATCGATTCATACTGGATTCTCAGTATCTCATAGTCATATTTTCAAATGGTGTTGATTAAATGGACAGCACCCAACTTGTTTTACTTCATGGTGAATTAGTAGTTAGTGGTAGGGGCTATGTAAATGGCCACTCAGCTTGTTTGTCAAAGCCCTGTTATTCAGGTTTACTGTGAATAAAAGTGTTGAAAAAACCCTGATTTCTTGATAAACTCCTGAATTGTAATGCCTGTTATTTCTCTGCTGAACTATTTTTTCTTAATTACTAATAGCTATGTATTATCCTAGACATGCCAGAAATTCTTTGTTATCTCTGTAGTTCTGTCTCTACCTCCCAGGGGTGTCTTGATCATATCATGGTAAACACAGATAGCAGTCAATAGGTCCTTCAGGCTTACATAAAGCCGGCCATATGTGACATCCTGAATTATGAGCAAATCCTTGGGGGTAAAGTCAAGATTTACAGAGTAAACATAGAATCTGATATAATCACTACAATTGGAGATAATAAGTCTGATATAGAGTGGTCTACATACTATCAGAGAATCATGCTCTCAAAATCTTTCTGTATACCATTAAGATGTTTATATTTGACATAGCTGTATGTAAATGTGCCCAACAAATAGAAGAACAGTGAACTGATGCAGGAGATTTAGCAGAGAGATTACAGGAGATATTTAGCAGAGCCTCATTATGAATTATCTGCCATGTGCCTGCCACTCCACATGCCCTCTTTTTCTCACTACTAATGGTGTAATGAAGTTTGTTTCTCAACTTTGGGACATGAACAAAACTGCTCTCAGGCATAACTGTTTCAAGGTATCGAGAGAATCGCAGTGTGGTTTTTTGACACTAGAGGTAGGATTGCTTTCTCATTCATAGTTATACTCTTAATTTTAAGTTTTACTTCTGAAATATACTAGGTTTTTAATAAATATTCAATGAGAAAATTACTGTCCTTTCTCATCATTTTAGAGAAATGCCATTTCATAATGCTTCAAATTTCCCTATTTACATATTAAAATGCAAGATGCTTATGCTTTCTTGTTCCCTGGCCTGGCATTCATCTTATCTGGCAACGAGAAACCCACTTTGCAGCAAACACATCTGCTCTTTCCAAGGTAAATTAAGCTTCTTATCAGACTAGATAAAATATCATTTAAGGAACTTGGGCAATAGCTGGGTTTGCTTTCCTTCTGGAGCATATTATCTTGAATGATTTTTCCCTATCAGGTATCATTTCAAAAAATATATGAAATATGAAATTTCTGGAAGTATATAGAGGACGTAATAAAATTAATCATAAACTTAAACACAGTTTGTGATGGCAGATGTTCAATTGAAACGTAGATCCTTCACTAGTAACAGACAATATTTTACATTTTATGACTTTCATATAAATTAACTTTAATTACTAGGTATGACACAGTCTACTTATCGTTGTTACTGATATCAAAATAAAAATCTATTATTGTTAAGTGGATGACTAAGTTAATGAAAGAAAGGAAGGGGAATTTTCAACTTTGTTTCTTCTCTATATTATTTTTATATTTTTTATCATTAATTACAGGATAACTTTAAAATTCCTGCTCTGATTTTAATGTCTTCCATGACTTGAGCCTATCTGCCTTGCTTCTCATGATACTCTTCCTGGGAAATCATACTTTCACTGGAAATATCCAAAGCTATCCATAAATTTTACTTCATTTTTTTTTTTGTTCTCAGTCTTCAGCTAGCATGTCCTGTATCTCTTCTTAGCTTGTTCAAATTCTATTTTTCTCAAATCACAGTATTCCTCAGACACAGTATTTGTTTCCATTATGCTTCATTCTGTGTATATAACTTATTTGAGTTTTGCCCTCTTAAGAGGCTCTGATGTCCTGATGTGGTACAAATATAAATGTGTGTGTATGTGTACTTATGCAAATATAAAGATATGCATATTTAATAGTATGTGAATAATGTGAATACAATTTCTAAAAATAACCTCTAATATATTTATTCTTAATTGTCTTGAGATAGAGTAAAGTATTTATTAAATGTTATGTACTAAGAATTAGAATTAAAAGTAGTAAGTGAAATTGTCTAATTAAATAGTAAGGGTAGATATTTTAGAGCCAAATAGACCTATATATTTATCCTGAATTTGCCACTAATAAACTTAGTTAATAAGTCCCTTGCCTTTTTCTTTTCTTTATCTTTTTCTTCCATGGGGGGAGGAGCTTAATGGCATAAAGCCAGCAGTAAAATATGGTAGTTTGTACATGTACAACATTTCTCAGTTTTCCACATAACAATTTAATCTAACCCCCTCTAGGTCCTCCTCTGCCATGGTGTTCTAGGGCCTGAACCCTCGCTCTCAACCCAGAGTCTTTTACTTTTTGCAATATATCATGTACTTATTTTGCATATCACTGATTCTGATATTATCTGGTAGAAGAAGCAAATGTTCTAGAATTAGAGAACCCAAGAGAGATATCTTTAAGTTTATTTCCATAAAACTTAAGCTTTAGGAAAAAATAGATCTCACATGAATTTCTCAGCTCCTAACAATAAATATCTTGTATTTGGTTGGTTTCTATTATTTTCATACCAGTTCCACCCTCTCATTTTCCAGAATAAGCTCTTGAGCACAAAACAGTAATTCAGCAGACAGACTCTAGATGACTCATGGTCACAGACTTAATGTTCTTGTATCCATATACAGGCAGTTATTGGAAACAAATTGTGTTGCCTGTGCTCCTTTATCCTGAAGGTTGAGATCACTTATCATGATCTTCCTTTTACCTATACCCAGTAAGGATTGTTCAGGATTGCCAAAAATATGAGCTTGTGTATATAGGGTCAACCAGTTTGGTTTCTGATAGTTTCACTAGTTCATGATTTTATTGACGTGGCTCTGATGAGAATCTTTAATCTTCACTTTTGTCTGCTTATGTGCCATGCTGAAATTAGATATTAGGTATCAAACTAAACACTATTCTGTGTCATGATGGACTGCCCTTATGTTCTCAAACTCTGTGTCAAAGAATAGGTTTCCTTTCTTTTTTACTCTTGGTGCTGCACTCATATTTTGTTTGTCTTCCTTTCTATTCTGCACTGAATGAATAATTTGTGAAATATTATAAACACTAGAGTAAGAGGAACATTTTAATAACAAACTACTCCCTCAGAGTTTTATGACTTAATTCAACAAATATAAATTGCACATTGAACTTCCATTTTGCTACTGAGAAGAAAAACATTTCCAGAATTCATTATAATTAGTTGCCTTTACCTAAGTTATTGCTGCTACCTTTGCATTTGGCACAGCGAATTTAGTTCAAAGCCTCATACATGCAAGGCACAATCTCCCCTACTAGGCAAATTCCTGACCCTTAACTTACTTTAATTAAATAAAATCCAAACAAGCATGATACATACAAGTAAAGAGAACTAGAAAAATGATACATTTAGCTTACTAAAAATATGCTTAGAGTTGATCAGTAGAGAAATATAGACTTCATTTTCAATCTCTGTTTAATAGCAACTGATCAAAAATTTTAATTGAAATAAGTTTTACATAGTAATGCATGCATTTGAATTTTAACAAACTAATGTATCAGTATTAATTTTTTAATTTAATTTATTTATAAAATAGAAAATATTGACAAAACCATAGGTTAAAAGGGGTAAAATTCTACATATTTTCCAACACTTGTTGCTTTGCTTCACATTGGTTTGGTCTCACTCCCCCTGCCTCCAGGAGATTGTGGTTTAGTCTTTTCATTTTTGTGGGTCTCTCTTCTCCCCACCCCCTATCCTACATACTTCCTGAGTTCCTGCCGCTACGGCCGTAGGAGAAACATGCAGGACAGAACTTGTCGTGATTAGATTAGATTAGTTTTTTGAACGGTTTGCTCATGAATAAAGAAATACTGCTTCTCTGTTCAGCTGTGTGTCCCTGGTCTCTGTCTCCCACCCGCAAAGCTAGCCTGGCATACTGGAGCCCCGAACTTTGATGAAAAATGGTGCACCAACGTGGGACCTGACCTGCCCATCCCCCAGATAAGTGAAAATTTGGCTACATATCCACTATGGGCTGCTTTTCTGTTTGTGAAGAGGTTTCCAAAGGCCTCTGCCCTTTCTTCATGAGACTGCTTCTCTGTTTCTGGAACATTTTGCTCTGGGCCACACTCTGGTTTCCACCCGCACGCAAGAGCTGGCTCTCCACAGCATGGCACAGGACGTTGGGCATGGGCTCCCTTCACATTGCTTGGCCACCGGGAGCAGGGCAGTAGGCATGGCGGGCAGGGCTGCAGCCCATCCTTGCCACCACCCCGGGGCACCTCAGCCCACGCCTTCGGCACAGCCGGCCCACCCACCTTCCTGCTATGAAGTCTGGGCAGATCCCAGATGACCCAGAGACCGCGGGTTCCCTGCTGGGACTGGACCCCCTGGCTAAGATCCCCAGGTCAGCTCTGAAGGCAGAGGAGCTAGAATACGCAGAGATTCATGCAGTGATGGCAACCTACAATTCCTGGAAGTGGAGCTGTGCGGGAGGCCATCTCCGGATGGCACCCCCCCAAAGGCTGGGACAGTGCAGATCTAGATTCGTGTTTAAAATGACATGTCTTCCTACCAAAAGTTTTTCTCCTTGTGTATTTTCTCCTATGTTTATGTGTGTGTTTGAAGTTTGGTAAACATTAACTTTAAGGTTAAAAATGTAACTTTAAGGCTACATTCTTACCAGACAAAATTAAATGAAAAAGGTTTTCAACATAATTCTCATAAAGGTAAAATTAAATTACATTTAAAGTCTGAGGTAAAAATTAGTTAAAAATCAATATATTTTAACTAAGTTGGTCTAAAAATCTGCGCACACCTAGGGTGTGTCTACATCTTGAATGGGTGTAAAGGTTAAATAAGACATTATTAATATGTAAAGCTCTCACATACATCCTCATTTAGAGTTAGAACCAGTCCAGGGGTAAGATAGATTGCACAATGGTTATGCTAATGATTCTCATGCCGGAGGCTCTTGCAGTGGTTCTTTACCTTACCACATTTTATTGAGCTTAAATTGGCTAAAAAGCCTTAAAATAAAATGGCACAAATGTAGCAGGTGAGATTTGAGGACTACCTTTTGGAAAAATTAGTAGATCTATTTTAGATATATTCCAGAGGGCCCACTACTTTACTAATTTTCACCTGAGAATGATAGCTAACATGCAAGTGGGCCAAAGATATTATCTGGGGAGATGGTGTCAGGGCTGGAAATAGGACAACAAAGCTGGATCATGGAAGAGTGTATATCCCAAATCTGAGAATGATAGATAAATGCCTATAACTGTAAACCCCATCAATTTGATCGGGAGTCTATATTCAGTACAGGAGCCTGTGCAACTTCTGTATCCCTATAGGTCTGACCTTGAATTCTGTGGTCATAGGAACATTCTAGGCTAGACCCATTGCAGGACCCATCTTTCTCAAGAGCTAAAGGATTTTGGCCCAGCATCTCTCTGGGAATCTGCTATTCCAGTCTATATCATTGTTGATCCACAATGAGGGCAAGGTCCTGTAGGAGCCCATAAAGAGGTCCATTATGTTGTTCCTGATGATGATGAACATTGAGCATGGAAAGAGGGATCTATTAAAGGTATAGGCCCATCATGTCTGTGTGAGAATCCAAGGATTACCTGTCTAGGGCCCTAGGAGATGAGGTGGCCTGGTAGTAAGAAAAGAGCCATCATTATTCAGCTTTTGTTGTCCTTACTTTGTCTGAAAAGGTTGGCGTTGGAGTGATTGAGGGAAGTGAAATAGGAAGTAGGTGAGAATTTTATCTAGGTCTAAGTAGAAACTATTTGATTAAGTACTTTATGGTGACGTTGTTAGGTCTTTCTACTAGCTGGCTGAACTTATTGGGTCACTGCAAACTATTCACACTTTTGCTTTAAGGTATCTATTTTCCCCTAACTTATGGATACATGTGTACTTGTGCTCTGTTTCTTGGGCCTTGGTTCATATCCTGGTGTTGGGGATTTATTAGGAAGTTCATTACCTGAAATGGAATTAAGGAGTCCTATGAGCTAGGAACAGTCTCACCAGAATACTGGAATTGAAGGGTTGTCATTGCAGGCCTGTTGATTGTGGACACTGTCCCAAGTGAAATATGTAGAGGTGGTACTGGTTGCATTGATTAGGTTGGGATGAGAAGATGCAGTATCAATTGATAAAGGGTCAAGACAAGTCTGCTAAAAAATGAGCCACAGCCCAGAGGTTGTAGGACTGGGAGAAATATGGGTTTTATAAAGAATGAGGAGTGTTCCTGTTGTTTAGGGTTTAAGAAAGAAATAGTTATTATTATATCCAAGATTTGGAAATTTGGTTGACTGAAAATTCCACTGTTAGCAGGTTAGATTTACATATAGCATTATCTATATAGTGAAGAAGATAGTTATTTCTGGTCTCTCTGGGTAAGACTATAGGTGATTTAATATTTCAAAAAGTCATTATTATCAATGTGTTAACAATTTAAGCCCACAACTAAAATTCAGTCAGGTTACCAATAAGAAGCCTTACTTATAGCTGGTGTCTATGCATGAAAATGTTTGAGACTTTCAATCTATTTTCCCTCTTATATTGATTGAATAGTGATTTATAGGACTATACATTAATAGGAGTGTTTATTAAAATCATTCCTAATAAGAAAGATTTGTGTCCCTACCCCAGTCCCCATAGTGAAGTTTAAAACTCTACCCGACCCCCCAGAGTTTTTTACTATAGTGTAATATTCCAAACCCAGTCAAATTCTGCTCTTCTGCTCTGCATTTCCCTTTCTGTTCTTCTTTCTTAACTTCAGTTTATGAATGGGATCATCCCATAATCATCTTTGTCTTTCTGACTTAGCTCACTTAACATAATTCCTTCTAGCTCCATCCAAGATGGGTCAGAGAAGGTGGGCTTCTTATTCTTAATAGCAGGGTGATATTCCATGGTGTATATATACCACAACTTCCTCAGCCATTCAGCTGTTGGACACCTGGGTTGCTTCCAAGTTTTGGCTATTACTAATTGTGCTGCTATGGACATAGTTGTACAGATACAGATACATACATGGATGGGTGTGATTGAGTTATTAGGATATATCCTTTAGAGAGTTATTACCAGGTCATATGGAAGGTCCATTTTTAGCCTTGATAAGGTTAACCAGACTACTCCCCACGGGGGTTGGGCCAATTTAGATTCCCCTAGCAGTGCAGGAGGGTTCCTTAGTCCCCACAACCTCTCCAGCATTTGTTGCTACTGTCATTTTTGATGTATGGAATTCTCACAGGGGTGAGGTGGTACCTCACTATTGTCTTTATTTGCATTTCTCTAACAATCAATGACCTGGAGCAATATAGCAAGGTGTCAGCCTACAAAATTATGTACAAAATTTAGTGGCATTTCTTTCTTTAATATTTTATTATATTAATTTATTTATTGGATAGGCAGACAGAAAGGGAAAGAGAAGAGGGAGACAGAGAGAAAGAGACACCTATAGCACTGCCTCACCACTCATGAAGCTTTCCCCCTGAGGTGGGGACTGGGGACTCGAACCTGGGTCCTTGTACACCATAACACGTGCACTTAACCTGTTACACCACCACCCAGACCCGTCTCTTATGTAAACACTAAGGTTGAAGAAAAGGATTTCCAGAAATCACTCCCATTCACTGTCACAGCAAAAATCAAAAAAAATTTTAGGAATAAACCTGCACAAAGAAGTGAAAGACTTCTATAATGAAAACTATGAGTTGCTATACAAAGAAATAGAAAATGAGAGAATATGTCTTTGATATGTTGTCTCTCCCGAAAGCCTAGACCAGGGAGAACAGAAGCAACCAGTAGCACAGCTATATACAAGATGCTGGGTATTATACCCCAAACCCTATCAAAGGGACTTTCCAAAGTTAACCCTACCACCAAATAATGTGACGATAACAATAACTATCCATTGTCTTCTTGAACCCTAAGACAACAGGAACCTCACATTTCCACTATAGAGCCTATATTTCCCCCAGTCCTGGAATCTTATGGTGGGGCCCACTTTTCTGCATGCTGCTCTCAATTTAAATAAAATAATATTGCATCCGTGGATCGGAACCTAATCAACGCAATGAGTGCTACCCCAGCATGCTTCACTTCAGACTATGACCAGAGACTTCAGGTGTGGAATGACAACCCTTCAGCTTCATCACTCGGGTGAGACCTTTCCTTTCATAGTATTCTCTAATTCCATTCCAGGTGTTCCACTCCCCAATAAAGTCCCCAAACCTAGATATACTCCAGATCCCCTGAGATAGAGCATAGGTTCACACATGCCCATAAACTAGGGGAAAAATATATACCTGAAAGCAGAAGTACACAAGAGTATGCAGGGAATATCCCCCAGCACTTCATCTGCACTTTTCCAGTTTTTAAGGCCATGATTGTCAACAATGTGTTTGGCTTTATGTTAACTCTCTTTTCAGCCACCAAGTTCCAGATGCCAGCAAGATGCTGACCAGACTTCCCTGGACAGACGACCCCATCAATGTGTATTGGAGCTCCACTTCCTCAGAGCCCCACACTACTAGGGAAAGAGAGAGGCAGACTGGGAGTATGGATTGACCAGTCAATGCCCATGTTCAGCTGGGAAGCAATTACAAAAGCCAGACCTTCCACCTTCTGCAACCCACAATGACCCTGGATCCACACACCCAGAGAGAAAGAGAATGGGAAGGCTATCAGGGGAGGGGATAGGATATGGAGATCAGGTTATGGGAATTGTGCGGAATTGTACCCCTCTTATTCTATGGTTTTGTTAATGTCTCCTTTCTTAAATAAAAATAAATAAATAAATAAAATTTAAAAAAAGAAATAGAAAATGATACAAAGAAATGGAGAGATACCACATACTTATGGATTGGAAGAATTAATATCATCAAAATGAATATTCTACCGAGAGCCATATACAAATTCATTATGATATCCGTCTAAGTCCCATCAAATTCCTTTAAGTGAATAGAACAAAAATTGCAATCAAAAAATACTAGAATAACTAAAACAATCTTGAGGAAAATAAATAGAAATGGAGGCATCACACTCCCAGATCTCACACTATAAGAAAAACATAATCAAAACAGCCTTGGACTGGAACAAAAATAGATACACAGATCCATGGAGCAAAATTTAAAGCCCAGAACTAAACCCCCAGACCTATGGACATCTAATATTTGACAAAGGGCCCCAAACTATTAAATGGAGGAATGAGGATCTCTTCAGTAAATGGTGCTGGGAAAACTGAGTTGAAACATGCAGAAGAATGAAACTGAACCACTTTATCTCACCAGAAACAAAAGTTTCACCTCCAAACAGATGAAGGGCCTGGATATCAAATATTTAGAGAAAAACATTGGGGGAACATTTTCCCATATAAACCTCAAGGAAATTTTTGATGAAATAAACCCAATCGAAAGGAAGATTAATCAGAAACAAATCAATGGACTACATCAAACTGAAAAGCATCTGTATAGCAAATGAAACCACCATCCAAAGGAAGAGACCTCTCAAAGTATGGGAGATGATCTTCACCTGCCATATCTCAGACAAAAGGCTAATAACCAAGATAAAGAGCTAGCCAAACTCAGCATCAAAAAAGCAAATGACCCAATCCAAAAGTGGGGTAAGAATGTGAAAAGACTATTCAATACAAAAGATATTCAAAAGGCTAACAAGCATATGAAAACTGTTCTTACTACTAAAATTTTTATTTTATTTTTTATTTATAAAAAGGAAACATTGAAAAAAACATAGGATAAGAGGGGTACAACTCCACACAATTCCCACCACCAGATCTCTATATTCCATCCCCTCCCCTGATACCTTTCCTATTCTTTATCCCTCTGGTAGCATGGACCCAAGATCCATGCAGAAGATGGAAGGTCTAGCTTCTGTAATTGTTTCCCTGCTGAACATGGGCGTTGACAGGTTGACCCATACTCCCAGCCTGCCTCTATCTTTCCCTAGTAATGTGGGGCTCCAGGGTAGCAAAGATCCAGGGCACGCTGCTTGGGTCCTCTGTCCAGGGAAGCCTGGCCAGCGTCATGCTAGCATCTGGAACCTGGTGGTTAAGAAGAGAGTTAACATACAAAGCCAAACAAATTGTTGAACAATCATGGACGTAAAGGCAGGAATAGTGAAGATGAAGAGTTGGGAGGTCCTCCATTTTGTAGATAGCTAGTAGTCATATTTTAAATATATTCCAAAGGGCCTGTAGCTATACTAGGTTTTTTGTTTGTTTGTTTGTTTGTTTCCCTGAGACTGAAATATGATATTCAGGTAGATCCAAGTTACTGTCTGACAAGATGATGTCATGACTGGAAAAGGAACAGAAAGTTGTATCAGGGAAGAAAGCAGCTATGCTTTTCCCCTAATATGGGAAAGGGGTATAAATATTGTTGACTGTAAACCCCATCAATTTTATTTGGTCTGGGGCCCATATTCAGTCTAGGAGCGTATGTGACCTCTGCACAACCACAGATCTGAGCTCACATTCTGTGGTCATAAGTAGGAACATTCCAAGCTGTCCCAATATCAACCTATTTCCCTCAGGTGTAGCATAGAGTATGTTGCCCATTCTCCCTTCAGAGGATGAAATATTCTCCACAGTTGTTGATCCAAGTTGAGGGCAAGGTCACATGGGGTGCCCACAAAGGGGTCTGTTTTGTTGTTTCTGATAGACATTATCAGTAACAATCCAGAGAGGGGTGTATTTGAGGTCTAGGCCCATCATATCTGTTTGGGAATCTCAGGACTCCCTGAATAGGGGAGTGATATCTGAATGTCTCCTTCAGATTTAGTGTTTTCATAAATAAATTCCACTGATTTTTGTACATTGATTTCATAGCCTGACGCCTTGCTATATTGCCTAATAAATTCCAGTAGTTTTCTGTTGGATTCTTTAGGCTTTTCTATGTATACTGTCATATCTTCTGCAAATAGTGAGAACATGATTCTTCCTTTACAATCTGTATTCCTTTGAATTTTTTTCTCTTGCCTTATTGCTATGACAAGAACTTCCAATACTATGTTGAAGAGTAGTGGTGATAATGGACAACCCTGCCTAGTCCCTGATCTGAGCTGGAATGTTTTCAGCTTCTGTCCATTGAATATGGTGTTGACTATAGGTTTGCTATATATGGACTCCACTATCTTGAGGAATTTCCCAATTTTGTATTTCTTTTTAGTTCAGTTTTTGAAGGGTATAGTTTCCTAGAAAATCTTCCATTTCTTCCAGATTCTCTAGCTTGGTGGTGTATAGTTCTTCATAGAAGTTTTGCATGATATTCTCGATTTCTGTAATGTCAGTTGTGATCACTCCTCTATCGTTTACAATTCTATTTATTTAAGTCTTTTTTTTTTTATTTAGTGATTCTGGCTAGGGGTTTGTCAATATTCTTTACTACTTCAAAGAAGCCAATTTTAATATTTCAGTGAACCAACATTTGGCTTCATTGATCTTCTGTACGGTTCTCTTATTTTCAATGTTGTTTATTTCTGCTCTTATTTTATTGATTTCTGACCTTCTTTTTGCTTTAGGGTTCCTTTGTTCCTCCTCCTCTAAGTCTTTAAGGCATGCAGTAAAGTCATTTATTTGAGCTTTTTCTTCTTTTTTAATACGATTGTATGGCTATAAATTTCCCTTGCGGAACTGCTTTAGCTGTGTCCCAAATATTTTGATAGCTTCTTTTCTTTATTTTCATTTGTTTCCACAAACATTTGAATTTCTTTCTTGACTGCCTCTCTGACTCAGAAGTTCTTAAGCAGCATTTTGTTGAATTTCCAAATTCTGTGACTTTTAGTAATTTTCTGTTTGTTGTTAAATATTAGCTTTACTTCACTGTGGTATGAGAAGTTACTTGGGATTATTTCAATGCTCTTGAATATGTTGATACTGTCTTTGTGGCCGAACATGTCATCTATTCTTGAGTATGTGCTGTGTGGATTTGAAAAGAATGTGTATTCTAGTTTTTTGGGGTGAAGAACTCTAAAATTGTCCAGACAGTCTAGTCTGTTCATCTCTTCATTTATTTCTTTTCTTTCTTTGTTTATTCTCTTCTTTGTTAATCTGTCTAAATATGAGAATGGGGTGTTGAAATCTCACACTATTATTGTATTATTATTAATTTTTTGTAGTTCTTTCAGTAGGTGTTTGATGTATTTATATGTTCCCTCATTGGGTGCATACCTATTAATAATTGTTAAATCTTCTTGGTTGATTGATCCTCTAATCATTATGTAATGATCTTGCCTTTTATTACTTATTTTTAATTTAAAGTCTATGGTGTCAGAGATGAGAATTGCTATTCCTGCCTTTTTTTCTTTTTCTTTCTTTTTTTTTTTTTGTTGTCCACTAGCTTGTATGATAGTTTTCCATCCCTTGACTTTAATCCTGTGTTTGTCTTGTTGGGTCAGATGGGATTCTAGCAAACAGCATATGGTGGGTTGTGTTTTCTGATCCATCTTCCCACTTTGTGCCTTTTAATGGGTGAATTTAATTGATTGACATTTGTTGATATTATGGATTTAATGGATTGTAGTGCCATTATTTAACAATTCTTTATTTGCTCTGATATTTGGTAAGTATTATAGTGATGTTGTTATTTATAAGAGATATTTTAGTACCTCTTTCAGGGCAGGCTTGGTGATGGTTGCCTCCTTTATCTATTGTCTTGCTGAGAAAGTTTTGATCCCACCATCTAGTTTGAATGAAAGTCTAGCAGGATATATTATCCTTGGTTGAAACCCTTTTTATTCAGGGCTTGATAGATATCTTGCCATTCTCTTCTGGTTTTTAGAGTTTGAGTGGAGAAGTCTGCTGATAGTCTTATGAATTTTTCTCTGTATGTGACTTTTTGTTTTTCTCTTGCATCCTTTAGGATCCTGTTTTTATCCTTACCTTTTTTCATTGTAACTATGATGTGTCTTGGTGTCTTCAGGTCTAGGTTGATTCTGTTTGGGATTCTCTGAGC
This sequence comes from Erinaceus europaeus, assembly GCF_950295315.1. Taxonomy (NCBI): domain Eukaryota; kingdom Metazoa; phylum Chordata; class Mammalia; order Eulipotyphla; family Erinaceidae; genus Erinaceus; species Erinaceus europaeus. Next base: position 38,193,557 of record NC_080175.1, read on the forward strand.
CTCTTGAATCTTTATGTCCTTTCTGTTGTTTAGGTCTGGGAAGTTTTGTTCCATTATTTCCTCTAGAATGTTTACTTCCTCTTCCTCTCTTTCTTCCACTGGCAGGCCAATTATATGAATGTTACTTCTTTTGAGATCATCCCATATGTCTCTGTTGTTTCATTGTTTCTAAATCTCTTTTTGAGCTCTTTTACCTCTTTCTTTGTTTTCTATAGCTCATCCTCTGTCTGACTAATTCTGTTTTCTGCTTCTGTTAGCCTGCTTTCCCTTCCCTCAACTTCATTCTTCAGTTCAGTTATAGTATTAGCATGTTCTACTAGTTGGCCTTTTAGCTCAGCTATTTCAGCTTTCATTTCTCTAATTATCTCGAGGTAGCTTGTGTTTTCCTTGAGGGTCTCATCTCTGTTTCTCTAATTCTGATAGCCCTTTTCTCCATAGTTTGTGTAACTATGTGAAAGCTTGGTAGAGCTTAAGGGAGCTCTCCCATCCTTGGATGGAGGTCTTGAAAGACACCCCACTTGTTAGCCTCTCTCCTTATAGATATGAGCCAATAGGAAAAGTCTTCCAGACTTAGTTTCTCCTTGTTAGTCTCTCAAGCTCACAGAATGCCTACTGCCTCTCATACTTAGTTCATTCTTCTGCTAGCAGACTAAGTGGCAGCTTGCTTCAAAGTTCAAAGTTCACACATTCACTATAACCTCTCCTTGTTATCATATAGGAGAACACACTCCGTCATACACCCCTGCCAGTACCCCGGCAATGAGACCCCATATTCTATTTCCTTGTTCTTTTTGATATCTGTGATTTACATCAAGCTTTGTTTTTCTCCTTCTTTACTTCACCTTACTGGTTTAACCTCTATGCTTTTCTCAAACACCTTTGGATAATTAACTTGTCTGCATTATGGAAACTAATTGTCTTGACCTTAATGTATCTCATCAATTTTTATCATACCAACCCCCTACCATGGGGGCAAACTGACCTTTAAGAAATCTGTAATTTCTGACACATGTGAAATATGTTATTTGTTTCACTCCATATAAAAGCCCCTACCCATCTCCAAAGAAATGGCTGTTTGTACCAGAATATCTCCTGATGCCTATTTCTGTATCATGCAGTTGCTAGAACTGGTGAGGGAGGGTCGGAAACTTATCCCCCCCAGTTGGAGCCACCCTATGTGAGCACCAGCAATAGTTGTCTTCATTTCTGTGATTATTAGGTTTATTATTGCTCACACACTTTTCTTATCTCTGGTTACTTCTGACTGATTTGGAGTTTCTTCTGGGCTCCTGTCCTGATTCATTGTGGTAGCAGTTTTATTTTCTCTTGATTTAACCATTTATTTTATTGAAATGGTTTTTATTTTTCTGTTCTGTGGTTATTCAGTTGTTGTGTTCTGAGTATAAGTCACACTATACTAAATACTTTTATGTATTTTATGGTCAAATGTTGTGACCAACCTCAGAAATTACCACAATAGTAACTGAAGCAAGGATAGATGTAATTAAACAAATACCTCTTAGCCAAACACACCTCTAGTCCAAGAAAAACTGGCAACCAAATCCAAAGAAAAAAGGAAGAGAAAGAAAAAAAGGGATAGCAAGAATTGACACTTATGCAAATCTACTGTCCACTGTCAAGTCTAGCGATAGAAAGGTGAGAAAGAGAAGTAGAGAAGACACACACATACACAGAGTCCACTAAGAATCATATTTTTTTCCCAAAAATAATTCACAAGCGAGTATCAGTGAATTTAGAAATCAAAAGAAAGAGTAAGGAAGGATAGAATTTTTTAAAAAAGAAAAGAAAGAGAAAGAAATGGAAGAGCAGTGAAAGAAAAAAGTTTTTTTTTTTTTTTTTAATTAGCAAGGAGGAGGGAAAAATGATAGTGGAGGGAAGAGGTAGAGATAAACAAGTTGCTCTTACAGTGACTAGGAAACCCAGTCACCAAGCAATGGAGCAAAACAATGACAGATAATTTTGGTCAACCTGAAGAAGGTGGATGGAAAACAAAACAAATATGTGTATATAATATTAGTAATAATAAAATAAAATAGAGTAAAAAAAAAACCTAACAGTCAGTCTGCAGCTTGGATTTGTTTCAGTTAACCTGAGCAAAATAGCCAATTGTAAGTAGTAAAAAAAAAAAAAAAAGAAAGAAACCCTAGGCAGGGATGAGGCTCTGATTGGTCAGGTATTTTGTCACTCAAATAGAGTTCCAGCCACTTAAAAAAAAGAAGTTAAACAAAAAGGAAAAGGATTGTAATGACACCCTGGTGAGCCAGGAATCTTGGGAAAGAAAATAGCTCAGCAGGAAGCCTGCTAGAAGCAGCTCTCCATCCCCTGTGGGCTGGTTCCAACATAGGGGAGTGAGCTCAGAAATAAGCAAAAGATTTTTCTTTGTCTGCCTTGCCTCCTTTTGTCAGCTCAAGAGAGAGTAAATGGACTGTATCTTGGTGTTATTTGTCCAGCCCTTTTTCACCCTCCTACAGGCAGCCCAGTAGCCTACCCTATCCAGAGAATCCCAGGATGCAAGCTTCTGCCTCTTTGAGCTCATGGCAGCTGCCACTACAAAGTCACCATCTTGGCTCCTCTCGGTACTAAAATTTTTAGAATGACCAAGACAATATCTTTGTGTTTGTTAATCTGTCTAGTCTATGTTGCATTAAAAACAGAATATTTAAAAAATTTAAAAAAACACAATATTAGTACATATAAAAAATAACTGTATTATTTCTTGCTGTTTTCATTTTCATTTCACTTTTCATTGAAGTATTATTTTATTATAACCTTATATGTTTTATAATCCCTCATTGTAAGTTAATATTGACATTCTCTTTGTCCTGATTTATGTTTTCCTTGCTTTTCTATTCCCTCCTAGTAACCATTAATTGGAATTACTGTCAAAAGCTTATTATCATATTCATTAATTTATTTGTTTCCTTGTTTTTTCTATATACTGCAGATGAGTGAAACAATAGAGTATTTATCTTTTCCCTTCTGTCTTATTTCACCAGTAGCTAGAACTTCATCAGTTTTGGTGCAGATATCAAAATGTATTAATTCTTTGTTGTCAAATTACATATATATATATACATATATATATAATCTATCTAGTTTTCTATCTCTAACACACACACACACACATATATGAATATGTCACCTATCTATGCCACATCTTTATATATTGTCAGTTAATCAGCATCTAGATTGTTTCCAGTTTTCTTCTACTAAATAGTCATGCCATACAATGGGGATGATTATATTTTATTTTTCAGATACATAGTCAACTATGGGATAACTGGATTATGATGATAAATGCTTGCACTTGTGAAATTCCCCATTTTTAAATTTTAATTTTAAAATTTTAATCTCCCATTTACTTAGAATGGGAACTTCCTTTTTTGTTTTTCCCTATTTCCTTCCCTTCCCTTCCTTCCTTCCTTCCTTCCTTCCTTCCTTCCATCCATCCTTCCTTCCTTCCTTTTTTCTTTCTTCCATCCTTTCCTTCTCTCCCTCCTTCTTTTTCTTTCTTCTTTATCTTCTTAATAATTTATTTATTTACTATCAGAAAAAAGACAGAGAGAAATTGAGAATGGAGGGACACATAGAGAGGGAGAGACACAGAGAGGCACCTGTAGCCCTGTTTCACCACTTATAAAACTTTCCCTCTGTAAATAGGGACCAGTGGTTTGAATCTAGGTCCTTGCTCATTGTAGTGTGTGTGTGTGTGTGTGTGTGTGTGTGTGTGTGTGTGTGTGTGTGTGTGTGTGTGTGTTTAACCAGGTATGCCACTACCTGGCCTTTCTCTTTTTCTTTCTCCCACTTTCTTTTCAGCTATTACTCAATTTCAGCAAAGAATTTATTGATGGATACAACAGTGTTTTATTTTATCAGGAAAGCAAAAATATTCCTATCTAACTCTCCAGAGAGTAACAAAACAATACAGCAGGCTCAGAGGTCCCCTTTTATTATAGATGGGATTGGAAGGAGCAAAGATTCCTTTTACAGCTATAGAATCTATTAAATAATCCCTTGTCTCCAAGAGAGTGGGCATCCCTGCCTTGTTTCTGATCTCAGAGAAAAAAAATCAGGTTTTATAATTGAATATGATATTGACTGTGGATTTATCACATATGAAGCTTATGCTAAAGTTTGTTTCATCTATACTGTTTTTTTTTTATTTGAATCTAATTTCATCAGTAATTTTTATCTATAAATTTCTCTGTAGTGTCCTCGTTTGATTTCTTGACTAGGATAGGTTTGGAAATTTTCCTTTTTTAGTTTTACATAAGAGCTTGAGAAAAATTAACACTTATTTTTCTTTGAATATGTGGTCGGAGTCACTAATTAAGATATCCATTCCTCAGTTTTAATTACTGTTTCAGGGTTTTGATGAATTTCTTTAAGTTTTACATTTATTCCTGATTCAGTCTTATAATGTAACATGTTTTCTAAGAATTTGTACATTTATACTGTTTCCTAAATTCTTGCTATATAATATTTCATATTACTTATAATCCTTTGTACTTTGAAATATCTGTAATGACTTCTTTTCTTTCGTTTCTGACTCTATTCAATTCTTCTCCTCCAACTCCTTCTCTCTCTCTCTTTCTCTGAGTTAGACCAAAGGTCTATTTCTTTAATACTTTCAAAGAAACGCTTCTTAGTTTTGTTGATCTATTAGGTTACTTCTTTATTATGTTAACTTTTGCTTTAAATTTTCATTTTTTCTTCTATTGGCTATTTTTCATCATTGTTTTTTCATTTCACTAAAGGAAAGATTAGATTATTTTATTAATCCTATTGCCTGACTTGAGCATATATCACCCTAAATGTTACTCTCACTACTACCATTGTTGTGTCCCACAGATTCAGATACTATCATCATTTTCTTTTATTTACATATATATTTTCTTATAAAAATTTTTATAATTCATTATACTAATAATTTTTTACTAGCATGTTATTAATTCACCCATAAATTCATGGATTATCCTTTTCTTATTTTTTTAATCTTTGAAACTTAGTTTCATATTGGTGAATTGAAAAGAAACTAAAAATTTATTTGAATTTTTATAAATTTTAGCATTTCAAAATATGATTTGCCCTTAAGAATATTTTTTGAGCACTTAAAATGTGTATTCTGGTGTTTGGGGTGGAATGACCTATATAATCAAAGTGTGCTGTTTATCTCACCTAGTGTGTAATTAAGGTGGTAAACCTGGTTGAGTGTACATCTTACCAAGCAAAAGCAACCAGGTTCAAACCACCATTCCTCACCTGCAGGGAATGAACAGTTAAGCAGAGCTACAGGTGACTCTCTCTATCTCAAGCCCCCTCTCAATTTCTTGCTGTCCTATCAAGTTACAATAAATAATAAGAAATATTTAAAAGGAAAGTCATGGTTAATACCTTCCAGATTGTTAAAAATATCAAAGTTAACAAATAATTAGTTATTCTTATAGTCTAGTCTACTTGCACCTACTTAGTACTTATTTCAGTAAAGCACTGATAGGTGTTTTTATAGTTTAGTCATCCTCAACATTTTTTTTTTGAGAGGTGTTATATCATTTGTGGAGCTTCCATTTTCACTTTTCTATTCCCATGAGATATTGGGGTTCTGGCTCTCCCACATGCTAAGGTGGGCTCTCTACCAGGTAAATCATCTGCCATCTCTTGATTTATACTTTTGATGATGGTTCAAGTAGTGTGAATGATAACTCAGAAATATGTTCCAGTGTATTCATGCCATTGAAACACATATCTGTAAATTTATTAGTCTGAAAACTGCTTTGATAACAATGTACAATCTAGTAATCTTCTGTATTTTAAAGGTGTTTATGTTGATGAAAACCAGTAGTGAAAACAGAAAATGAGCATAATGAAATACATTCTTAATTTTACTACTGTGAGTACATAAAACATATGCAAAAAGAATTTCCATATTAGAAACATCTGTGAATGAAGTGGTTTGCACTCAGTGTACATACACTCCTACTTTTCCAACTCAATAACACCGATGTTGTGTTATATATTCATGCTTTGACAGTTGTATGTGATTAGCAACTACATTATTGAACATTATTGAAATAAATACTATGTATAAAATTTCTAAATTATCAATGTTTAGAAATGGAATACTGAGCAGCTTCTATGTTAACTCTTTAATGCCATGTCCTTTCTTTAATATAAAGTCTTGGTTTAAACTTACTTCTGAATACTGTGCTGATAATACTATTTTCATTTTGCTGGTTCCTTGCTTCATTAAATAATTTCTCCAAAAATAACACATTTTAGATTTAGCAGCTGACCTTCAATTATGGTTTCAAACCAAATATCAAACCATTATGAATCATAGTATCAAATAAAACAAAAAAGAGTGAAACAGTTAATCTAGCTGCATTATAAATTGATAGATCACTAAACTGAAGGGGTAGAAAAAGGAATTAATCTAAGTAATTTTGCAAAACAAGATTTTTAATTAAAGACAGTGAATATAAAAACAAAGGATAAGAAATCTTTATGTAAATATTGCATTCCAGAAATAAGTTAGTAACTCTGAACCTATGTACATTTTCTGATGAAAGTAATTTTTTTTCAGTCACAATATAAAGCTGCAAACATGCAAGAAAGAAACTTAAAATTAACCCTGTGGAGAACACATAATTAGAAAAAATCATTGTGGGTAGCCTGATGATAAAGTAAGCTTCTTCTTGAACATTGATAAATATTACTAACATATCAATATGTTATCAATCTATAGATAAAATACTAGTTGGTAGTCAAGAAGATTCTTTGTTTATTTTATAGATTCAATTTCAAAGGGCAAAAACAACTAGACAATTTAAATACAAATCAAAACACAATTAATCTGTTAAAGTCAACAATGATGTCAAAATTCCTTCTGACTTGCAGACACTATATATGGTCTTCTGTTTCATCACTCAGTTAAGAAAGGGAGCCTGATACTTTATTATTAAACATCCTTCTTATCAGTTATATAATCTATAACTCCTTGTGAACATAGTTGTGGGAGTATGTGATATTTTGGTAGAGTGTAGGGGAGCTCTCCCATCCTTGGATTGAGGTCTGGATAGACACCCAGCTTGTAAGTCTCTCTCATCATAGAGGTGAGTCAAGAGGGAAAAAGTCTCCCAGACTAAGCTTGCCTTGTTAGTCTCTCAAGCCCTCAGAGACCTCAATACTTCTCTTCGTTACTGCAGGCCACATGGCCGCCTACTTTAAGTTCAAAGTTCACCTCACCTTCTGATCACAGAGGAGAACACACCTTATCACACACTCCTAACACCACTGCCCTTTGATGTCCTCAATTTGCATCAAGCCTTGCTTATCTTCTCTCTATCTTGCCTTAACTGCTTCAACCCCTCTACTCCCCTCAAACGCCTTTGGGTAATTAAATGCCTGCATCAGTAGACTAATTATCTTGACTTTTATGTACCTGCATCAATTATTGTCATACCAGACCCTACCACAGGGGCAAGCAGACCTTTAAGAAACCTGTAATTTCTGACATATTTGAATAATGTTACTTGTTTGGTTTTCTATTTAAACCTTTGCCCACCTTCTAATAAATCAGACCTGAGATCTGAGATCTGAGCACACTTCAGGTCTCCCCGGTGTCTTTACTTCATGTAGTCCCTTGCACTAGCGAGAAAGAACTTGTCTGCTACCTTTCTCCTGGAGATCATCCTGCTAGAAAGCCGACACACAGTTTTCTGCATCTGTGTCAGGAATTTCAAGCCCTAATTTATACTCTATGGTCATGACAATCTCCACTTGATCCGAACTGTCTAAACCCAAGTCTTTCATAAAATGGGAATTTACTGAAAACTTCTCTGGGTCAATCTTGCCATAGAGTTTTAAGACGTAAATAACACAGTCCATGAACTAGGAGGTGATACACCTGGTAGAATACACAAAATGTTCAAGAAGAAGCTTAATGTATAAACTAAGAAATTCCAGGAATCTCAAGCAAATTTAAACTAAAAATAAACAAATACATATTAAAGTAGCCCAAAACTACCATAAATACACTTCTTAATGTCAAAAATATTTTAAAGTGATATTAATTAAACAGTGTCATATTGACCATTTAGGCAAGTAGATGGGCAAATACTATGATTGCATTAATCCAAAGGATTTTTAAAATATTTTTACTTATAAAATAGAAATATTGACAGCTTTTCTATTCTTTAACTCTCTGGGAGTATGGACCCAAGGTTATTGTGGGATGCAAAAAGTGGAAGGTCTGGCTTCTGTAATTGCTTCCCCGCTGAATATGGGAGTTGACAGGTCGATCCATACTCCCATCCTGTCCCTCTCTTTCCCTAGTAGGGAAGGGCTCTGGGGAAGTGGAGTTCCAGGACATATTGGTGGGGTTACCTGTTCAGGGAAGTCTCATCACATCCTGCTAGCATCAGGAACCTGGTGGTTGAAAAAAGAGTTAACATACAAAGCCAAACAAATTGTTGACCAGTCATGGAACTAAAGGCTGGAATAATGCAGATGAAGAGTTCAGGGGTCCGTCATTTTGTAGATAACTAGTAGGCATATTTTCCAGAGTTCTGGTGGTGGGAATTGTGTGAAGTTGTACCCTTCATATCCTATGGTTTAGTCAATGTTTCCTTTTTATAAATAGATAATTAAAATGGAAATATTGATAAGACTATAGGATAAGATTAGTACATTTCAACACAATGCCCACCCCAGTCCAAAGAACTTTTAAAAATTAATGACAACTGACTAAGATCAAAGAAGAGGATATCCAGAAATCATTCCTATTCACTGTCACAGCAAAATCAATAAAATATCTAGGAATAACCCTGAACAAAGAAGTGAAAGACCTACATATTGAAAACTGTGAGTCACTATTCAAAGAAATAGAAAATAATACAAAGAAATGGCAAGTTGGGTGGTAGTGCAATGGGTTAAGCGCATGTTGCACAAAGTGCAAGGATTGGCGTAAAGATCCTGGTTTGAGCCCCCGGCTCCCCACCTGCATGGGAGTCAGCTTCACAAGAGGTGAAGCATGTCTGTAGGTATCTATCTTTCTGTCCCCCTCTATCTTCCCCTCCTCTCTCCATTTCTCTCTGTCCTATCCACAACAATGACATCAATAACTACAAAAATAAAACAAGGGCAACAAAAGAAAATAAATAAATAAATAAATATAAAAGAAATGGAAAGATATTCCATGTTAATGGATTGGAAGAATTAATATCATCAAAATTAATATTTTATCCAGATCCATATACAAATTTAATGCAATACCCATCAAAATCCCACCAAGCTTCTTTAGGAGAATAGAAGAAAAACTACAATCATTTATCTGGAACTGGAAAACTCCAAGAATAGCCAAAACAATCTTGAGGAAACAAGATGGAAATGGAGGCATCACACTCCCAGAGCTAAAAATGGGCATTTTATGTGTTGCTTATATTTTACCTCAAAGAAAATTGTACATGTAGGTTAATAAATAAATTCTGTATGTCTTTCACATACTTGAAATATATAAAGTCAAACATTTTATGTCAATAATTACACAAATTATCTCCTAGTAGAAAAAAATATATAATTAACACACTTTAATGAAGATTTTAATAGAGTAGGAAAAAACACTAAATGGGTAAATAAAACTAGTCATCAGAGAAAATAAACTTAGCAAAGGTAAGATACTTTTATATGTCATATGAACAGTAGACCTGAAGACAAGTAGCCAAAACCATTTGTTTACTTTTTCCACTTTTGGGACCAACTCTCTTCACTGACCCAGGAAATCAGGAAAGCTGTTTCCTGTCCTATTTCCAACTTTGACACCATTTCATCAGACAGTACCTTTGGTTCACCTGAATTTTATCTATTGAGCTCAGGCAAAAATTAGTAAAGTCATGGGCCCCTTAGAATTTACCTAAAATAGACTTCCTAGCTTCCTCCAACATGAAGACCCCAAATCACACCTGATATATTATTACCTTGAGGTTCCTGATAATTAAACAATTTGTTAGTCTTTATATTGTAGTGCTTTTCAGCCACCAAGTTCCAGATGTTACCATGATGCCAATGTAACCTCCCTGGGCAAATGAACTTACTAATGTGTCCTGGAACCCCACCTCCTCAGGGTCCTAATCTTCTAGGGAAAGATAGAAAGAGGTTGGGGGTATGAGTTGAACTTTCAATGCCCATGTCCAGTGTAGAAGCAATTACACAAGCCAGATCTCCCACCTTCTGCACTCCCAGAAGGATAAAGAATAGGACAACTTCCAATGAAGGGAATGGGATATGGAGTTCTGGTGGTGAGAATTGTATGGAATTGTACCTGTTTTATCCTACAATCTTGTCAGTCATTATTAATTCACTAAATAAAAAATAATAAATAAATAAGTAAAACCATTTGCTGGTGCAGACATATGAAAAATAGTAAATCATTATTTATTTAATTTTTATTTATAAAAATGAAACACTGACAAAAAGCTTAAGATAAGAGGGGTACAACTCCTTATAATTCTTACCACCAGAACTCTGTATCCCATCCCCTCCCCTGATAGCTTTCCTATTCTTTAACCCTCTGGGAGTATGGGCCCAGAGTCATTATGGCGTGCAGAAGGTGGAAGGTCTGGCTTCTGTAATTTCTTCCCCGCTGAACATGGGCGTTGACAGGTTAATCCATACTCCCAGCCTGTCTCTCTGTTTCCCTAGTGGGGCGGGGCTCTTGGGAAGCAGGGCTCCAGGACATATTGGTGGGGTCGTCTGCCCAGGAAAGTCTGGTAGGTATCATATTAGCATCTGGAACCTGGTGGCTGAAAGAAGAGTTAACATATAAAGCCAAACACATTGTTTAATAATCATGAACCTAAAGGCTGGAATAGTTCAGATGAAGATTTTGGGGTCTCCATTTTGTGGATAGCTAGTAGGCCTATTTTGATTATATTCCAAAGGGACCAGAATTATACCAGTTTTTTTTTTTTTTCTGAGGCAAAATAGTAAATTCTATACAATATTTCTGGTATGTTATGCTGATTGGTACAACCAACTTGGAAAACTTCTGGAAGTTAATTTGTCATATGAAACATACCCATACCTTATGGTGCAGCAAAAGAACTACATACTATAGAGCATGTCTGAAGTCATAAATGCTTGCAACAGTTCTGTAATCCACAAAATTCTTGGATCCACCAAATAAATGATACAGAATAGATGTGTTTGTGACTACAGTAGTAACGTGCTAGCAGAAAATTACTGAATAGAGTCTTTTAAATTTAAAACTCTCTTTCCCTGGTATATAGTTGCTACATTAAGAATGTTGGCCTAAGCAAACTGAAATTTATAGTCCATAAATATACATAAACAACACAAGTGTATGAATGGAAGGAATGCACAGATAACACTAAAGACATTTTTTGTTATTGTTCTTATTTGAAGATCAGAATGGGTCACATTCAGAAATATGAAATAATATTCTAATTATGTTTGCATATTTTAGGATATCCCATAAAACAGATGTTTTGCCTGAGACTATATTTTTTTATGTATTCTTTGAATCATGAATACAGTTTATGGGTGTTTTGCAATGCCTACAGGTTTACTTTGCCATGTCGGCCATTTGAGGTAATAGACATTGTTTTCTGTGCTAGGATTTTCTTTCTGGTCATAAATCATACTGGTGTGTTTTTTACTTTAAGCACAAATGGAGAGAAATCATAATGAACAGCTATTGCTCACCTTTCTTATGGAATGATGAATAGCTGATCATAGGGAGTAATTTGGAAAAAATAATGGCTAAGAGGACTAACTGAAGGCAGAAAGACTATCAAGGAGAACATGTATTCATCAATAGAATTTTCTAAGTGTTACTATCATTGCTAAAAAGTAAATATAAAAGACACTGTTTGATGGAAGAGAGATTAAGGATTGTTTCTTTCTTTTTTTTTTTTTAAGGCATGAGCTTGCTTAGTTAGCCATTCCTGCAAGAATAATACACATGTGCATAACAGCTCACAACCCATGATCATGCAGAATGCTACAAAACTACATAAGCCATGATGCAGATGTAATTTGATTGAAGGATTGGGGTGTTTTGTGGAATATTTCAGCAACAATTTTATGTCTTCAAGCCAACAAAGATTCTCAGAATAAATAGCCATTTGGAACCACTCCAGTGAATGGAAGAAAAACAAACACAAAAACACAAAAAAACCCCTAGATTTTAAAACATATTTCCAAGTTATTATAGACTCTTCCAAATTGGGATAAATGACTTATTAAGATGGGTAAAGGTAGGATTTCAGATGAACCTGAGATGGGAACTGTCCCATTCCCACCAGGACTAACAAATTTTTGTTATGATTTGTATGTTTTTTATGATTCCATTTAAAAGAACTATCTAAAACAGATAGTTTAACAGGGATGATGGATAACAGACAATAATGAGGTGTGATTACTTAATGGGTACAGAACTTTCTTTCAGTATAATGAAAACATACTAGAAATAATGGTGATAGTTATATAGTGTTGTAGATATACATTTATTTATTTATTTTATTTATTATTGGATGGAGATAGAAGTAAATTGAGAGGGGAGGTGGGATACACAGGGAGAAAGAGAGAGAGACATCAGCAACCCTACTTCACTACTCATGAAGCTTTCCCCCTGCAGATGGGGACCAGGGGCTTGAATCTGAGTCCTTGTGCTCTATAATGTGAATGCTTAATCTGGTGCACCACTGCCTGGTCCCTCAATCTTGTATATATACTTAAAGTTATTTCATTGCACACTTATAAAAGGGCTAAGCTAGTTATCCACATGTTGTATGTATTGTATAACTTCTTGTTATACAAGAAGGTGTAAAGGCTAGGAAGACAGTATAATAGTTATACATAAGACTTTTGTGCCAGAGGCTCTGAGATTTCAGTTTCAATCCCCAATACCACCAGAAGCCAGAGTTGAACAGTATTCTGATATTTCTCTCTATGTATTTAAATCTTAAAAAATAAAATAAATGGAAGCAACCTGTGAATTTTTTATTAGAGATAGTGATGCATTAATGATAACTTGAAATTAGTGATTTTTTTCATTAGAAGACATGATTTTTTCACCTTTTAAAGGACCCCAAAATTTGCAATATATAACCAAATTTGGATGAATTTAAATATATTTATGAAAATCATAATCCAAAACAGATAATATCTGGAAAAGTGCCATAATTACCCTTTCTCTTTATTTCATAGTATTTTAAAATGAAAGAAAAAGGCCAGCAAAATAGTTTACCTGGATAGTGCACTTGCTTTGACAAGACCACACCTAAGTTCAAGACTGACTTCCAAAAATTTAGAGGACACTTTAAGCCTTTGGTGATTTTCTCTTTTTTCTCTCTCTCTCTGTATCTTTCCACACAAATAGACTCACATATGCTCACAGTGTAGAAATACATACTTTCCTAAGGTTCCAGGACTGGGGGAAATATAGGCTCTATAGTGGAGATGTGACTTTCCTGCTGTCTTAGGATTCAAAAAGACAATGGATAGTTAATGTTATCATCACATTATTTGGCAATTGGGTTAACTTTGAAAAGTCGTTTTGTTAGGGTTTGCTGTATAGTACCCAGTATCTTGTATATAGCAGTGCCACTGGTTGCTTCTGATCTACTTGGTCTATGCTTTTGAGTAAGTCTGCATATAAAATACACAGCCTATATATTAAAAAGACTCAGTCTGTATTTTAAAAACTTCGAGACATACAATTAATTTTCCCCCTCTCATATTAATTAACTAGTGATTTATATGACTACACTTTACTAGGAGTGTACATAAACACCATTCCCACCACCAAAAGACTGTGTCCCATCCCACCGACCCACCCCCACCCCCCAAGGCCCAGGAAGCTGCATGCAGTGAGTACCCCCCCTAACAATTCCTCTCCACTATTCCAATCTTTGGGTCCATGATTGCTCAACAATTTGTTTTGCTTTGTATGTTAGCTCTCTTTTCAGCCACCAGGTTCCAGATGCCATCAGGATGCCGGCCAGGCTTCCCTGGATTGAAGACCCCACCAATGTGCCCTGGAGCTCCACTTACCCAGAGACCCACCCTACTAGGGAAAAAGAGAGGCAGACTGGGAGTATGGACCGACCAGTCAATGTCCATGTTCAGCGGGGAAACAATTACAGAAGCCAGACCTTGCTTCCAGAGGGATAGAGAATGGGAAAGCTATCAGGGGAGGGGATGGGATATGGAGATTGGGTGGTGGGAATTGTGTGGAGTTGTACCCCTCCTACCCTATGGTTTTGTTAATTTATCCTTTCTTAAATAAAAATAAATATAAAAAATAAAATAAACAAATAAAAGAGACACATACTTTTATTCTGTCATCTATGTATAGTTTTGTCCATGAGGGAATTCTACTTAAAGTCATCAGTAATTTCAGTTGAAATGAAGTACAATTTCTCACCATCTTGGATGTTTCTGTATATACCAAAAAGTCATTGTTTTTTCCATCTTCATATAGAATATACACATATATGGACATAAAATGAACTTAATTGTTAAGAGTCAAGTTGTCCACATTAGTATTCCATTTTTTAAATTTATTTTTTAGGATCTTTTCTTTATCCTTATTTCTTCTCATTGTGATTATAATGTGTCTTGGTGTCTTCAGGTATGGGTTGATTCTGTTTGGGAATCTCTGGGCCTCTTGAATCTTAATGTCATTTTCTGTTATTCAGGTCTGGGAAGTTTTCTTCTTTTATTTCCTCTAGAATGTTTCCTTCCCCTTCCTTCCTTTCTTCCTCTGGCAGGCCAATTATACGAATGTTACTTCTCTTGAGATCATCCCATATGTCTCTGTTGTTTTTTTAGTGTCTCTAAATCTCTTTTTGAGCTCTTTCACCTCTTCATTAGTTTTCTCTAACTCATCCTCTGTCCGACTAATTGTGTTTCCTGCTTCTGTTAGTCTGATTTCCCTGCCCTCAGCTTCTTTCCTCAGTTCAGCTATTTCAGCTTTCAGTTCTTTAATTGCCTCAAGATAATCAGTATTTTCCTTGGGGGTCTCAACTATTGTTTCCCTAATCTGCCATTCCTTTCCTCCAATGTTGTTTTCATTTCTGTAATTAGTAAGTTTATTATTGCTTGCATACTTTTCTTATCTATGGTTACTTCTTGTTGATTTATAGTTTCTTCTGGGCTGTTGTCTTCGTTAATTGTAGTAGCAGTTTTATTTGTTCTTTATCTACCCATTTTTTGTTTATGTGTTTCTTATTGTTATGTTCTCTTGTTACTCAGTTTCTGTGTTTTGAATACAAGCAATACTGTACTAAATACCTTTTTGACAAATGTAATCACCAACCTCAGGAATTACAGTAGCAACTGAAGCAAGTATTGAAGCAGTTTAATCACTACTAGTTAGCCAAACAATGTCTCCAGTCTGTGAAAAAATAGCAACCAAGTCCAAGTGCAGAAGAAAGTGAAAGGAAAAAAGGGATAGCAAGAATAGATAATTACGCAAATCTACTATCCACTGTATATTCTAATGGTAGCAAGAGGAGAGAGGGAAGTAGAGCAGAGATACACACATAGTCTACTCTGAGTCATATTTCTCCCCAAAAATAATTCACTAATGAATACCAGTGAATTCAGAAAGCCAAAGAAGAAGGAGGAAAGAAAGACAAGATAAAAAAAAGAGAATCAAGAGAGAGAAAAGCAAAATGATAAGAAAAAGAGCTGTAATAAAAGAGCAGTGAAAGGGAAGTTTTTTTAATTGATTAATTTAATTTATTTTATTTTTTTAATTAGCTACGAGGAGGGAGAAGAGGAGAGTGGGTAGAGAAGGTAGGAGTAGTAAAACAAGTTCCTCTCACAATGGACAAGACGCCCAGTCCACTAGCAATGGAAACTATCCTAAGAGTTAATTCTGGTCAACCTAAAGAAGGGTGGGAAAGAGATACACCTTTATATAATATTAATAATAAAATAGAGCAGAGTAAAAAACCTGTCCCAGATTGCCTCAAGCCTCCTGAGCAAAGGCAGCTGATTGTTAAGAAAGTAAAAAAACCAAAAAACAAAAAACACCTCAGGACTAGACAAGAATAGCAGGAATAGAAGTTACGCAAATCTACTATTCACTGTATATTCTAGGGGTAACTAGAGAAGAATGGGAAGTAGAGCAGAGATACACACAGAGAGAATCCACTCTGAGTCAGATTTATTCCCCAAAATAATTCCCAAATGTGTATCAGTGAATTCAGAAAGCAAAGGAGGAAGGAAGAAAGGATGACAAGAATGATAAAAAGAATAAGAGAGAGAGAGAGAAAAGAAAAAGATGAAAAAAGAACAGTAATAAGAGAACAGTGAAAGAGTTATTTATTTATACATTATTTAATTAGCTAGGCGGGGGGAGGGGGAGAGTGGGTAGGGAAGGTAGGAAGAGTGAAACAAGTTACTTTAACAGTGGATAAGACACTCAGTCCCCTAGCAATGGACAATACACTAAGAGTTATTTCTGGTCAACCTGAAGGAGAGGGGGAAAGGGATAAGTGTTTACCTTGTATTGATAATAAAATAGAACAGAGTAAAAAATCTATCCTGTCTTCAGCTTGGATGGCTCCAGATTGCTTCAGGCCCCCTGAGCAGAGGCAGCTGATTGTTGAGAAAATAAAGAAAAAAACAAAACAAAACAAAACAAAAAAAACCTCTGGCGTTCTTTCCCTGTCTGAATAAGGCTCTGCTTGGTGGAATATTTGTAACTGGAATTGGCCACTTAGAAAGAGAAAAGGCCAGGGGTTTCATAAAGGAATAGAATTAGAATGAATGACACCCCCTGGTGGGACAGGAATCTTGATAAGGAAAGAAGGTCAGCAGGGGAGCCTGCTAGGAGCAGATCTCTGGCCCCAGGGACTGGTTATGGGAGGGAGGGGTCAGGGGTGCGCTTAGGGAATAATAATTAAATTTTTTTTCCTTCCTTTTTACTCTATTTTCTAACCCAAATTGAGTAATAGTCACCTCCTTGGTGTCACCAAGTCTTATTGACTGTCCTGCTAAAGGCAAAAAACCTACTGTTTCTAGTAGATGTTGTTGGAACTCAACCCACTAGCAGCAGTCACCTCCTTGGTGTCACCAAGTCTTATTGACTGTCCTGCTAAAGGCAGAAAACCTACTGTTTCTAGTAGATGTTGTTGGAACTCAACCCACTAGCAGCTTCTCATTCCACCATCTTCCAGACTCAGTATTCCATTTCTTTTCTGAACTGTGTGGCCTTTTCTTAATTGTCTCCTAAATCCGAATCATAATTCCGTTTGGGCTTATTTTATCATGCAATGATTCAGAGCCCTGTTCAGAATGGCAAGACTTCAGGCTATTTACTTACACATCTGTCAAGACCTAGGCATTCCTCTGCTTTCTTCCATACCTCTAAATATGTGGTTCTCAGCACCATACATTTTCTAGTCTCATATCAGTGGTTTAATATAAGTGGCCATACTTCTGCTGGATTATTTGCAGTATTTCTAATCTGGAAATATTCATCTCAGCAAAAGGGATTACAGCTGAAACCAATATTGTAGTAGGGACATGAGAGCTTATAGTGCTCTATCCTTGGCTCTGTATGCTCTGAAGTATGATGCTTACCAAGGAGGTAAGCTGCTATGAGTTTTGCTGGTCTTAAACTGGAATACACCATGTTACTTGTCCCTTTGCCACAAATGTGTGTAACTGGAATTGACATATAATTTAATCTAGATTTTGCTTAGTGTGCCAGAGAAACAGAAATAACACGTGAATACAAGAATAAGAAAATCTGATACAAGTTTGTAGTAGTTAATTTTCTATCAATTGAACCCACCAGCTTGAATTCCCTGGTTATGTTTCCTCTCATCAAAATGAGTCAGGATAGTTAGAAGGGGGGAGTGATAGGTTCATGCTAATATGCAAATACATATGTGTAGATACAAATATATGCCATATGTATGGAAACTTGTCTCCTGACACCTCCCATCACTAAAACTGGGGAGACCAGTAGGAGGATGGTGTTGACAGAGAAATCAGCAAAGAGGAACCAACAGGAAAAGTAGAAAAATCTAGGTGAGCAATATTTATGAAGAGTCAACTTGTAAACATATTATTTTCAAGCTTCTTTTATATACAAAATAAAGGGATCAGATGAGAACTATTTGCAAAACTAGAAAAACTAGGTATCCTCTTCTCCAAATATAATATTGCATATCACAAGTAACCTGCCTATATTAATGTTGGTAGCTTGGTAAGAAAATAGTCAAATGAATCAGCACCAATGCAAAGGACTCTGGAGAAGGGGTGGGATGGGGTGGGAAAAGAGGGAATTGGATACCTGGATCATGATGGTGGAAAAGGACCTAAATTTGGGATAGCCTTTTGAAGATACCTATCATGGGGAATAGAGAAATTGTACTTAAGTGTAACTGCACCTGCCATGCTGGCCCTTTGCTGTTCCTGGATAAAGAACAGTTGTTCCTAACCTATCCTCATAATAAAGTTAACCCATAAAATATATGTTTTGCATCTGAATATTTTGAATCCACATTTTGGGCAAGAATCTACAGCCAAGCTAGCTGGTAACAAAGGTAGGTATTTCCTGTTGGCAATGTGCAGGGATTAGCCAGGAAATGTACAGGATGTAACACATCATTTATCATCCTTAGAGTAGTAGTTTTACAAAGATTGGAAAAAGGGTGTTGAGAAAAGAGGAGAGTTTGATAAACTGACTAGACCACTTCTCAGAAAGAAAGGGATACTCAGTCTGTATTTCAATTTCACAGAAATTGTTTTTCTTTTTACTTGGCCACACTTCAGGTTAGTTTTGTTGAAGAGCCTTATTGGGGCACACAATGTGACCTCAATATCATTACAGGATCTGGAACACTTAATGTAACTGGTCAACTCTAGCTAACATATTGCAGTGTTATCACCCTATGTAATTACATTCACATTAACTAAAATTTTTTGTTTTTACTCTAAAACTTCAGTTTAAGATATGACAGATTATAAGATCCTTAAGTCACTGAGATTGAATATTGCTAGCACCATGATCAGACACTTTTTGGATTTGTCAATTCCACTAGAATATCATCGCCATTAGGGGAGAATTTTTTACTATGTTTTTTTCCCCACTGCTATATATCAGTGAATCATTAATGCTATATGTAATAATATACCCAAACATTTAAAAATATTATTTATTTATTTATCTTGGATAGTGAGAGAACAATTGAGAGAAAATGAGGAGATAGAGAAAGAGACGCCTGTAGCACTGCTTCTTCTCCACTCATGGAGTTTCTGCCCTACAGGTAAGGACCTGGGGCTTAAACCCTGGTTCTTATGCATTGCAACATATGCACATTACTGAGTATGGCACTACCAGAACCTTGGTATATTCCATTCTTAAAATAGCTGAGTAAAAATTGAAAAATATTTTGCAATCTACCACTTTTTGCACTTTTTTGCAAAGTCACACCTAGAGATGCAGACAGAATAGCTTCTGGAAAAGTGCTATACTAGAAAAAAATTCCATAAGTATAAATGAAAAGAACTGTAAAACCTGTCATTTATGGAATGAAAATATCCATAATGTTATTTTCCTCATGAAGGAATAATACAGAAAAATATAAAAATGAAAGAGTTACTATTCTCAATAATGTTGGGATCTGAGGAATTCAATACTAAGAGGCAGACACAAATGAAAAAAGATATATACTACATTTCAATTTATTTACTTTAAAGATATCATAATAAAATTCTACAAATCTGAAGATTAATATATATATCAGAATATTATGTCATGAGAAGCACAATTTTCAGAATTTGGTGTATCTTGGGGAACAGTATTAGTTCAAAGTCATATGAACAACATAATTTTAAAGACATTAAAGATGCTAAGAATTAAGAAATTATTTCAAGATCACTCAGTTAGTAACTTTCTAGTTAAGACCAAGTCTTCAGGTAGCTCACATGAAAATAGTCTGTCAAATTTGACATCTCTGATGTAATTTTGAGATATTTATTTTCCACAATTTCTTTTTCCAAGGCTCTTATGATGTAGGTGGGACTTTAAACCAGAATACCAGCTCATTTTAAAGTCCCGATGCTTTGAAAATAAAACTATTGCAGGGATGAGCTGTGGTGTACCTGTCTGAGTGTACACAGTACCATGCCCAAGGACCCAAACTTGAGCTCCTACTCTAACCTGCAATGGGGAAGCTTCATGAGTGGTGAAGTATGTCTACAGGTATCTCTCTCTGCCATATATAGATGTTTACTATTTGATAGAGACATTGAGGGGGAAATAGAGAGGGAGAGAGACAGAGAGACATCTGCAGCCCTGCTTCACCACTTGTGAAGCATTCCCCCTGCAGGTGGGGACCAGGAACTTGAACCTGGGTCCTTAGGCATGAATTGTATACAGTTAATCACACACCTGGTCTCTCTCTCTGTCTCTTTATCAGCATCTCCCCATCTCAATTTCTATCCAAAAAAAAGGAAAATTGGTTGATATGAGTAGTGGATTATTTATTCAGGCACCAAATCCAGTAATAAACCTAGCAGCAAAAAAAAAAAAAAAAAAGTTATCTCTGTAAAGTGGTGCCTACAGGCTTTGTCAGAATGGCATTATCCTTGGGCACTGTTATCTATCCATGGTAAATCACAGAAGAAAAGAAAATTGTCATCCTAGCATAGTTATAGACCCACATAGTCAACGACTGCCACCTCTCCAGATTCAAAGGAGGTCTCGAAACTTTACATCAGGCTCAACCTGACCCTGTTGACTGGCTACGGAAGAAGGGCAAACGCTAGAAGAAGAAGAAGAAGAAGAAGAAGAAGAAGAAGAAGAAGAAGAAGAAGAAGAAGAAGAAGAAGAAGAAGAAGAAGAAGAAGAAGAAGAAGAAGAAGAAGAAGAAGAAGAAGAAGGAGAAGAAGAAAGAAGAAGAAGAAAAGAAGAAGAAGAAGAAGAAGAAGAAGAAGAAGAAGAAGAAGAAGAAGAAGAAGAAGAAGAAGAAGAAGAAGAAGAAGAAGAAGGAGAAGAAGAAGAAGAAGGAGAAGAAGAAGAAGCATAGTTATAGATTGATTGCACTATTGAACTTCTCAGAATAGTGCCTACCCATGGGCAGATAGCTAAAAACCAGATTGTCTCTCCTGCTTGTTTTCTCATTTCAGAGGCAGGACTCCTCTTTATTCTTACTATGAAGCAATATCATTTACACAAAGAGTGAAGGAGGCAGTGTTCTACATAGTAAAGAACAATGAGCAGGAGTGAGGCATAGAACCTGAGGGGCAGAGCTAGAGCTGTAGTACTTCTCAAGGGAGACTCTGTCTGTTAGAGACTTACCAACTCTGCTTTCTGGAACACTGTTGTCCCTGATCCCAGAAGATATTTCTGTCCAAGACATCTGATGGAAATTGGTCCAGCCATTAGTATCCCAGTCCCTGTCTTTATATAGGTTTTTCAAGAGAAGCTGTTGATTCTTCTGTTAACCTTGGACTGTATTTACACATTAAAGAGGGAGAGAAAGAGAAAGAGAGAGAGAGAGAGAGAGAGAGAGAGAGAGGTGTAAATGGAGATGGGACAACTTTCAAAAGAATTTAAACTTAAACAATTCATTAAATACTACTGAAATGCAGATAAAACAAAATCTAGCATTTCAGTTTTTGCTTCCTGTTGGTTCATTATTACAAATTATAAGGGTAGATATCTGTACCTGGAATTCCTGAGGAATGGGCCTGTATAGAAATTTACTTTATAAAGCATATGCACATGCAATATGTGTGTATATAAGTAAGTTTATAGTAAATACTTGAAAGAACAGATTTCTGTGAAACCATTCACTAAATGTCAATGCTTGCTATCTCTTATTGTGGAAGTAGAAACATTCAAATGGGCAAGATACAGGTATAGGGAATGTACTAATAAATACACTCTGTAACCTACTAATATCTGTATGACATTTCTTTTTTATCCTGAAAATATAACCAATTATCAGTTATAGAAAATAATTTTAAAAGAATAAAATAACTTGGAAATAGGTATTAGTGTTAACTGCAAGTAAACATGCCAAGTGATTATTGTGAAATTCATCTGGAGCTGGTGAAATATATCACTTGCATAGTGTGCTGCTTTGTCTTGTGTTTGACTCAGGTTCATTCCCTCAACCATCTCCCAACTCTCTACCCATCACTCCTCTCCTTGTCTTTGCTGCAACAATCTCACTAGGTCCAAATTCTCCTTGTATTTTCTGTTTCTTTCCTTGTTTCTCAAGTTCCATAAGATCATATGATCTTTATCCTTAACGCTCTAGCTTACCTCACTTAACATGATTCATGTTCCATCCAAGATGTGACAAAGAAAACAATTATTTATTTTTTTAATTTTTATTTATAAGTGTAAAGACTGACAAGACTATACGAGGATAAGAGGGGTAGTACATTTCCACACAATGCCTACCCCCAGAACTCCATATCCAATCCCCTCCCTTAATAGCTTTCCTGTTCTTTACCCCTCTGGGAGTTTGGACCCAGGATCATTATGGAGTGCAGAAGGTGGAAGGTCTGACTTCTGTAACTGCTTCTCCGCTGAACATAGGTATTGACAGGTCTATCCATACTCCCAGGATGTCTTTCTCTTTCCCTAGTGGAGCAGAGATCTGGGGAGGCAGGGCTCCAAAACACATGGCAAGGTCATATGCCCAGCGAAGCCAGTTTGGCATCATGGCAGCATCTAGAACCTGGTGGCTAAAAAAGACTTAAGATACAAAGCAAAACAAATTGTTTACTAATGATGAACCTAAAGGAAAGAAAATTGCAGATGAAGATTTGAGGTCTCTATTTGGGAAAATTCTCATAGGTCTATTTTAGGTATATTCCCAGGGGCCCATGACTCTACTAGTTTTTGTCTGAGCCTGATATCTAATATGCAGATGATGTAAGTTATTGTCTGGGGAGATGGTGTCATAGTTGGTAAAAGGACTAGAAAGATGGATCAGGGAAGAAGGTAGCTTCCAAATATTTGGAAAGTATATAAATATTGTTAACTGTAAACCCCATCAATTTGATCTGGGGCTCATATTCAGCACAGGATTCTATGTAACCTCTGTATCCCTGTAGGTCTGAGCTCACATAAGACAATTATTTCTTATAGCTGTGTAATATGACATTGTGTACACCTACCATTATAACCCATTTTTTCTGAATCACTCATCAGTTGTTGGGCATTTGGGTTCCTTCCAAAATTAAGCTATTACAATAGTGCTGCATAGGTATACATAGATATCTCCATATAGGTATTTTTGTTTTCATTTGATTAATCACTAGGAGAATGTTGTATCTTAAATAAAAGGACTTTGGCTGCATTAGAGCATAAGGAACTTACTGCAGAGGGACTGGGATTGGGTTTAAACATTAAAGGCTTTCTTATGGTGATACAGGGGTACAAGAAAAATATTTTAGGTACTGAAAAATAAGCAGTTATCAGCTGCAGTTGAGATCATGCTAGACCATAAAGTTCATAAATCAGTTACCAGAAGTTCAGCCCCAAGTGTTCCTTGTTACAGTCAACAGCAGTTTGGCAGGTCCTGGGAAGCCTCAACTGGGGTCACCTTGTTCCACAGAAAGTGCCAGGGAAATCAGAGGTAAGAGTAGGCCATATCATGAAAGGAAACTAGCAAGGTTAAAATTCATGTATGTGTTCCACTCCCCAATAAAGTCCCCAAACCTAGATATAGTCCAGGTCCCCTGAGATAGAGCATAGGTTCACCTGTGCCCATAAACTAGGGGAAAAAATATATACCTGAAAGCAGAAGTACACAAGAGCATGCAGGGAATGCCCCCCAACACTTCATCTGCACTATTCGTCTTTAGGTCCATGATTGTTCAACAATGTGTTTGCCTTTGTATGTCAACTCTCTTTTCAGCCACCAGGTTCCGGATGCCAGCACGATGCTGACCAGACTTCCCTGGACAGATGACCCCATCAATGTGTACTGGAGCTTCACTTCCTCAGAGCCCCACCCTACTAGGGAAAGAGAGAGGCAGACTGGGAGTATGGATCTACCAGTCAATGCCCATGTTCAGCATGGAAGCAATTACAGAAGCCAGACCTTCCATCCTCTGCAACCCACAATGACCCTGGATCCATACTCCCAGAGAGATAGAGAATGGGAAGGCTATCAGGGGAGGGGATGGGATATGGAGATTGGGTTATGGGAATTGTGCGGAATTGTACCCCTCTTATTCTATGGTTTTGTTAATGTCTCCTTTCTTAAATAAAATAAAAATAAATAAATAAAATTTTAAAAAATTTATGTATGTCCAAGTCCTGGGTAAAGAGCCATTCTCCCTCCATCTCTCTGTCCCAAATCCTGAAATTCATGCCAGTAGCTTCCAGGCATTGCTCCCTGCCCCAGAGTCCAGTCACCACATACACTCAGCCAAAGATGTCCAGACTTCCTCCCACTTGCAAGTTCTACCAGGCTGACACCATCTCCAGCCAATTACGTTACATTCCTACAGCAGTACAATATGCTATGTTACATCTGGCGAATAATTACCAGTTCATTTCTAATGTTCTGAGCAATCTTTAGGCTATTTTCCATGGGGCTGAAGTAGTTTATGTTCCCAACACCAACCTAAAAGTGTTCCTTTTTAAAAGTAATTTCATATTAGTTTTAGTTTGTTACAAGCTTATAATATTATAGTTCCAGGGCCACACCTAACACCAAAGTTGTGTATCCCCACTACTCAACCTCCAAAGATAGCAAACATAGTTCTCCTAAGTTTTATAGCTTGCTTGCTTCCGTTTTGTTTGTTTGTTTTTTTTTGGCAAGCAAATGTAAATCAGATCTCTAGATTCCACATATGAGTGATAATATCCTGTAGTTGTCTTTCATATCATTATTTATTTCACCAATAATAATCATATTCAGCTCCATCCATTGTCTCAAAGGATACAATTTCATCTTTTCTGGTTGCAGAGTAGTAGTACATACAATATATATCCCATAACTTCTTTAGCCAGTCATTTGTTGATGGACAAGCAGGCAGCTTCCACTTTCCAATGGGGCTCTACCAGTTTGCATTCTCACCAGCAATGTAGCAGAGTTCCCTTCTCTTCACAACCTCTCCAACACCTGCCATTTCCTTTTATATATATGCCATTTTCTCAAGTATGGGATGGTGTCTCAATGTAGCTTTAATTTGCATTTTTCTAGTGATAAGTGAAGTGGAGCATTTCTTCATGTGTCCATGGGCCATGTGTATCTCTTCTTTATAAAACTGTCTATTTAGTTCTTTAGCCCACTTCTTTTTTATTTCTTTCTTTCATTTTATTGGATAGAGACAAAGAGAAATTGAGAGGGGGGATAGAGAGGGAGACAGAGAGACACCTGTAGCCCTATTTCACCACTTGTGAAGCTGTCCCCCTGCATATGGGGTCCAGGGGCTTGTATCTGGGTCCTTGCAAACTGTAGTGTGTGCACTTAAACAGTTTACACCACCACATGACTCTGGTCCACTTTTTATGTTTTTCACCATTGTTGTGGTTATTATTGTTGTTATTGATGGTGCTGTTGTATAGGACAGAGAGAAATTGAGAGAGCAAGGAAAGACAGAGATGGGGAGAGAAAGATAGACACTTGCAGACCTGCTTCACCATCCCCCCTGTGGGTGGGGTACCAGGGCCTCAAACTGAGATCCTTATGCCAGTCTTTGTGCTTGGCATCATGTGCACTTAACCAGCTGCACTACCACCAGACCCCCTGGCCTACTTGTTTATTGGTGTTTTTTTTTGCTTCTTCTGTAGATACGCACCAATTATTTATAAATATTTGATGTCAGTTGTTTGTCTGATGTTGATGTGCAAATACCTTCTCCCATTTATTGGGTTGCCTCGTTATCCTTTTGTAGTTTGCTTTTGATGTGCATAAGCTCTTTGGTTTTCTTACAATCCCATTTATTTACTATTGTTTTCATTTCTAATGCCAAAGAAGTTGAGTCTCCAAATACATCTTTGATTTTTAGGTTCTGAAAAATATTACTGACCTTTCCTTCCATAGACTTTAGAGCTTTTGGTCTAATATCTAGATCTTTGATCCATATTGACTTTACCTTAGTGTGTGGTGTTAGGTGTGTTTTATTTTCACTTTTCTACATGTGGATGTCCAATTTTCCCAGTACCATCTGTTGAAGAGAACTTATTTATCCCATTGAATAGTTTTGGACCCTAAAATGGCTCCGTTTTTATTTATAAAATGGAAACACTGAAAAACCATAGGATAATTGGGGTACAACTCCAAACAATTCTCTCCACCAGAACTCCATATTGCATCCCCTCCCTTGATAGCTTTGCTATTATTTAACCCTCTGTGAATATAGACCCAATTTCATTGTGGAATGCAGAAGGTGGAAGGTCTGGCTTTTGTAATTGCTTCCCTGCTGAACACGGGCATTGACAGGTCGATCCATACTCCCAGCCTGCCTCTCTCTTTCCCTAGTGGGGAAGGGTTCTGGGGAAGCAGAGCTCCAGGACACACTGGTGGGCATGTCTGTCCAGGAATGTCTGGTTGCATCATGCTAGCATCTGGAACCTGGTGGTTGAGAAGAGAGTTAACATACAAAGAAAAACAAATTGTTGACCAATCATGAAACTAAAAGCTGTATACTCCTATTAATTTGTAGTCATATAAATCACTATTTAATTAACATAAGAGGAAAATTTGTTTAATGTCTCAAACTTTTTAATGCACAGACCATAGGCTGAGTCTTTGATATGTTGACTCTCTTAAAACAGACCAGGGAGAACAGAAGCAACCTGTAGCACAGCTATATACAAATAATGTCAAAGGACATAAATTACAGTGATGTTGTGTGTGATACAGCAAATACTAATAAATGGATATTTCAAAGTTAACCCAATTGCCAAATAATGTGATTATAGCAATAACTATCTATTGTCTTCTTAAACCCTTAAGACAGCAGGAACCTCCCATTTCCTCTATAGAGCCTATATTTCCCCCAGTCCTGGAACCTCTAGGGTGGGGCTCACTTTCCTGCATGCTTCTCTCAATTCATACCAAATGATATTACATCTGGCAATCACAACCTAATCAATGCAAGGAGTACAAACTCAGCATGCTTCACTTCAGACTATGTCCAGAGACATCAGGCTTGGAATGTCAACCCTTCAGCCTCATTACTCAGGTGAGAAATTTCCTTTCATAGACTTCTCTAATTCCATTCCAGGTGGTTCATTTCCTAACAAGGTCCCAAAGCCTTGATATAGACCAGGTCCTGTGAGATAGATGTATCCATAAATTAGGGGAAAATATGTACCTGAAAGCTAAAGTACACAATAGTCTGCAGTGAGTCAGTATAAAGTTCCTAATGAAATTGCTCCTTTTTAAGGTACACAGCTTCAGATTGAAATGGAAATGGTTTCTGATGAAACAGAGTGTTTTGAATTTAACAAGCCATGTAACAGCCAGAAGTACAATGAAAGGTTCTAAGACTAGTCAAGACATTAAGAGCCACAGATATGATTATTACCGTGCCTAAGTATAATTGTCTCTCATTTGTTCATCTTCCCAAATCAACTGCATTTACTCACACTGACTAACTTGAACCTAAAATAACACTGAAGTGAAGATCTCAGGCTTTTACAAAAGCACAGAGATGGAAGTTGGGTGATGATATATTTTGTTGAGAGCATATGCTACCATACTTAAGGACCCAGACTCAAACTTCTGGTTCTTACCTGTGTGTGGTGGTGGTGGTTGGGGGAGTTATTCACAAGTGGTTTAGCAGGGCTTCAAATGTTTCTTTGTCTGTCTCACTCTCTATTTAACCCTTTCATCTCAATTTCTCTCGGTCTCTATCTACTAAATGAATACATAAATAGAATATTAATAAGAGAAACACAGACATGGCCTTGAGTGTAGTGGTAATGATGCTGAGTTGACAATAGGTGATTCAACACCCAGCAATGATACACTTAATGATCTGAGACTTTTATTATGAATTGACAACACCTAATTTATAGTTTATTTTATACTCTAATCAATTTTTGAAAAGACATTCATGTATCCATTACATAGAAAACACTTTCTTAGGTTTACAGGATGAAAGGATTAATTTTTTTATTCTTCTCTTTATTTATAAAGTGGGAAGACTGACAAGACCATAGGAGCATAGGGGTACAATTCCCACCTCCAAAGCTCCATTATCAGTCACCTCCCCTGATAGCTTTCTTATTCTCCATCCCTCTGGGAGTATGGACCCAGGGTCATTATGGGGTGCAGAAGATTATTTTCTTTTCTATTTAAATTTTTAAAAAATTTTTATTTTCCCTTTTGTTGCCCTTGGTTTTTTATTGTTGTTGTAGCTATTATTGTTGTTGGCGGTGATGTCATCATTGTTGGATAGGACAGAAAGAAATGGAAAGAGGAGGAGAAGACAAAGAGGAGGAGAGAAAGACAGACACCTGCAGAACTGTTTCACCACTTGTGAAGCTACTCCCCTGCAGGTGGGGAGCCAGGGCTCCAACCAGGATTCTTACTCTGGTCCTTGTACTTCGTACCACGTGCGCTTACTTGCTGTGCTACTGCCGGACTCCCAAGATTAATTTTCTATTAGCCTTGTTCGGAAAGTAAAAATTAACCTTGATTTTTTTAAAATGTCTTACTTTCTATAGTTATTATGCTTGAATTTTTAAGACATTTCTCTGAAATTAAGCAATATTGTTATCAAACACTCACATCATCAGTGACCAATAATACACAGTTGGTTTAAATTAAAGATGCACCAAGCAACTATCACCCTGATATAGAAAAGAAATAAGCTATACCTATATCTATTTTCAATTTTCCTTCAGTGGTCCCTTCATCAATCAAAGTAACAACTTTTTAGACTTAAAATTTCTCAACACAGTTTGGATTAGATATTTTACTTTCCTGTGAACACTGAGGACAGGAGAGGGAGGTTGTGGTAGACAAGAGCAAGAAAATTTCTTCTGGGAATTTTTAAAGGTTAGTGAAAAATACAAACAGCAGTGCCATCTCTTGTAAATGTATTTTGTATACCCAATTAATTTAAATATTACACTATATTGGCTTGAGGTAAGGTATATGTCCATGTTGAAAGATCTTCTTTAAATACTCCACATTTAATTCTCCTGTTCCTCTTAGTTGCATTAAACCTGACTCACATGATTCCATTCTCCACATTCAGTTTTTGTTGTTGTTGTTTGTTTTGTTTTTGGTATTTTCCTTAGACTCAGTGTTGAGGCCCCATTAATGCTGACTCATACCGAGGGATTGTGTTTCACTCAAAGAGCATCTGTACTCTGTGCTCAGAGGCAAGAGTTTAAAACATCACATCTGCAATGTGGGGCAGGTACAACAAGTTTTTGCAAGTGAAGAACTCACAGTCACTGAGAAAATGAAGGAGTGATTTCTACTCAGTCAAGCTTTTCCCAATTCTACACGGTTGCTACTAAAATCTGGCATTTTACATGTGTATGCTTATCAGGCATAATAATCATAACACATTTTTCAATTAATTATGCAAAGTTGGGGTGTATGATATAAATACACATTTAATATCAGATAGAAAAATAAGTTATTGTTTGAAATTCTGGTCTATGTACTATTAGTATTAAGGTATGGGCTTTTTTATTGGATCTGTTTTTCATCTGTATTCTTTATTTTATCTTATTTATTTTTTTAGAATTAAAAAAATATTTATAAATGGAAATATTGAAAAGACTATAGGATAAGAGAGGTACATTTCCATACAATACTCACCCCCAGAACTCCATATCTAATTCCCTCAATTGATGGCGTTTCTATTTATTATATATATATATATATATATATATATATAATTTTTTTTTACCAGAGAACTGATCGGCTCTGGCTTATGGTGGTGCAGGGGATTGAACCTGGGACTTTGGAGCCTCAGGCATGAGAGTCTCTTTGCATAACCATTATGCTATCTACCCCTGCATTATTATTATATAATGGAAACATTGACAAGACCATAGAATAAGAGGGGTACATTTCCACACATTGCCCAATCCCCAGACCTCCATATCCAATTCCCTCCCTTCATAGCTTCCTTGTTCTTTATCACTCTGGGAGTATGGACCAGGATCATTGTGAGGTGCAGAAAGTGTAAGGTCTGGCTTCTGTAATTAATTCTATGCTGAACATGGGCAAGGGCAGATCAGTCCATACTCCCAGCCTGTCTCTCCCTTCCCCTAGTGGGGCAGGGATCTGGTGAGGCAGCTCCAAGACACATGGTAAGGTCCTCTGCCCTGGGAAGTCAGGTTGGCATCATGGTATCATCTGGAACCTGGTGGAAAAGAAGTTAAGATATAAAGAATAAATTGTTGACTAACCATAAGCCTTGAATAACCATAAGGCATGAATACTGCAGATGAAAATTGGGGCCTCCATTTTGGAAAAAGCTAATAGGTCTGTTTTAGGTATATTCCAGAGTGTCCATGAATTTACTAGTTTTGGCATTGTCTGACATCTGATATGCAGGTTGTCTGGGGCAATGGTATAATAGTTGGAAAGTGGAATAGAAAGCTGGATCAGGGGAGAGAGTAGCTCCTAAATATGGGGAAAGTATATAAATATTGTTAATTGTAAACTGCATTGATTTGATCTGGGCCCCATATTCATCAAAAGAGCCCATGTAACCTCTGTGTCCATGTAGGTCTGTGCTCACATTCTGAAGTGCTCATGGCTATGAACATTCCAGACTGTACTAATTTTAGAACCCAAAGGTAGACTATGTTATCCAACCTCCCTTTGAAGAATGGAACATTCCCTACCCTTGTTGGTCTACATTGAGGGAAAGGTCCAGTAGGGGCCCACAAAGGGGTTCATCATGTTGTTCTTAATGTAGATAACAAGTGACAGTGAAGAGAGGGATCTGTTAGAGGTCTAAGCCCATTATGTCAATGTGGGAATCCCAGGGTTCCCTGACTAGGGCCCAGGTGATGAGGTGGCTTGTTAATGATTAAAGAGTCATCATTAAAGTATGCCAGTCTCTTGCCCTTATTCAGCTTTTGTAGTCCTTACTTTGTCTGACAGGGTTAGCTTTGGAGAGATTGGGGGACATGCAATAATAGGTTGGTGAGGAAGTCAAAGTAGAAACTATTTCATGAGGTACTTTATGGTGTCCTTTTAGTTCTTTCTATTTTCTTTCTTTTCCAACTGACCTATACTTTGTTTCATTGCACAAGGTGGCTTCACATTTACTATAGATTCATACGGCTGACAAATACAAATGATTGTACAGAATCATTGACATTTGTACCTCTTTTCTGCCCAGCATCCATTTCTGCCATGAAAGCCTCCTCCCCATTTTCTTTTTTTTTTTAATTTTTATTTATAAAAATGGAAACACTGAGCAAAAACATAATATAAGAGGAGTACAATGCCACACAATTCCCACCACCAGAACTCTGTATTCCATCTCATCCCCTAACAGCTTTCCTGTTCTTTATTCTCTCTGGGAGTATGGATGCAGGGTTATTATGGGGTGCAGAAAGTGGAAGATCTGGCTTCTGTAATTGCTTCCCCACTGAACATGGGCATTGGCAGGTTGACCCATACTCCCAGCCAGTCTCTTTCTTTCCCTAGTGGGGCAGGGATCTGGGGAAGCAGGGCTACAGGACACATTGGTGGGGTCATCTGCCCAGGGATGACCATTTGGCTTCATGGTAGCATCCGGAACCTGGTGGCTGAAAAAAGAGTTAACATATAAAGCCAAACGAGTTGTTGACTAATCATGAACCTAAAGGCTGGGCTATTTCAGATGCAGATTTGGGGGTCTCCATTTTGAATATAGTGAGTAGGCCTATTTTAGTTATATTCCAAAGGGCCCATGACTATACTAGTTCTTTTTCTTTCTCCTTCTTCTTCTTCTTCTTCTTCTTCTTCTTCTTCTTCTTCTTCTTCTTCTTCTTCTTCTTCTTCTTCTTCTTCTTCTTTTTTCTGAGCCTGACATCTGATATGCAGGTGGATCCAAGTTATTGTCTGGGTATATGATGTCATAGCTGGAAAAAGGACCAGAAATCTGGATCAGGGAAGAAAGTAGTTCCCAGGTGTATAAATACTGTTGACCATGTACCCCATTAATTTGGCCTGATCTGGGGCCCATATTCAGCTAAAGAGACATGATGAACCCAGACCTCAAATAAATCCCTCTCTCCATTGTTACTGGTCATCTCTAGCAGGAACAACACAATAAACCCCTTTGTGGACCCCCATAGTACATGCCCTCAATGTGGATCAACAATGGTAGAGAATGTTCCATCCTCTGAAGGGAGGCTGGGCAACATACTCTATGTTCCACCTGAGTAAGATGGGTGCTGAAATTGGGGAAGCTTGGAACGTTCCTACTCATGAACACAGAATATAAGCTCAGAACTACAGGGATGCAGAGCTATTATATAGTTTTATATTATAGAACTATTATATATATTATATAGCTATTATATAGTCCTATTTTCTTCATTTTTTGACTCACTGCAAATTATTGTGCACTTATCTTTAAGGTGTGTATTTCCCCCTAACTTATGGGTACATTTACTTATGCCCTATCTCATGTACCCTCATCTATATGTAGTTTTTGAGGTTTTGTTAATAAGTGCGCCACTCAAAATGGAGCTAAAGAGTCCTATGAGCTAGGAATGGTTTCACCATGTAATGAAGCTGAAGAGTTGATACTCCATGTCTCTGGAAACAAACTGAAGCGAAGTACTCTGTTTTTTTTTTTTTTTTTTTTTTTTCTGTATCCTGGTCTATAATTCAGTAGGCTAACACCTGTTTTTTTTTTTTTTCTGTATCCTTGTCTATAATTCAGTAGGCTAACACCTGTTTTTTTTTTTTTTTTTTTTTTTGGTGTATCCTTGTCTATAATTCAGTAGGCTAACACCTCTGATATCATGGATTAGAAGGTTATAATTTTCACTGCCTCACATCCAGCACTGTGTGTTGCCTTGACTACTTGCTGTGTGCAGAGGAAAAATGGAGCTACTTTCTGCTGGAGCTCTAAATTCATTGTGTTTGGCTTCAGTTCTATGCCCCTTCTCACCCCAGCCCACCTATATATGCACCCTCCTGAGGCTATGGTGTTTCTGCAGATGTCTCAGCTCTAGTTGGTACGTTTTTTTTTTTAAACTTCTATAATTGTAGGTATTTGTTGTTTTGGGGAGATTACTTTTATTTCCTGTTACTTCATGGCCTCACCTTCTGTCTTTATCCAATAGATAAAATATTAGAAAAGAAGACTTTCATGCCTGGAACCCCCAAATCCCTAGTTCAGCCCCTGGTTTTGCTTTCTACCAGAACTAGCTTTGCACTCTCTCTGTCTCTATTCTTTCCCTCTCTCTCAGTCTATATCTCTACCAGCTCTCTCTAGAGTAAAATATATGTAATATTTCTTTTTAAAAGAGAGTATAAATACCAAGAAGCCAAGTATCTACCTTTTTGCAACACAGTTGATATACTTTCAAATGTGTATTTACACTTGCACTGATTATATACACTACTGAGAATACTCTAAAAATAATAATTGAAATTGATAATCACTGGTAGTTGTCCACTCTACAGAAATATGTAAGCCAGTGTTTGAAATTTTTATCTACTGCACAAAGTAGATATTTTTGCTAAGTGTGTTCAACAATCAATGAAAGATCATAAGGTCAAAGTTTAAAAACAAAACTAAAATCAATTATTATTTTATAGAAATGAAAATTCACTCACAATGTCACCACTCCTATACTGATATTTTTGTTTAGAAGTAGAAAAAAATGTTGGATACATAGACTTGTGGTCATGTATAAGTTTAAACTTTTATTTTATTTTTTACCAAGCAATTTCTGTTAAGGCAGGACAAACATCTAGAAACAGAAGTTTGTCATGTAAATTCTTCTCAACCTCATCATGTAATAATGCCTTCTCTCTCCTCAAGATTTCAGACCCCAATTCAATAATTTATCACAGCATATAACACTCTTGCCCATGAAGCTTTTCCAAGCAGATAGGGTCCTAGGGCTTGAACCTGCGCCCTTGTACATTATTACATATATTCTCAACCCTTACCTTAGTCAGTCCTATTTATTTATTTATAACCAGAACATTTCTTAGCTCTGACTTAGTGTGGTGTTGGGAATTGAACCTCTGACTTTGGAACCTCATGCTTTACTCTTATGAATATTTGGCTAGCCATTAATGAGCTGGGAAATGTAGATATGTTAGAAATATGTTTCAGTATTCTTAATCAACCAGTTTTTTACTGACATTCCTTAACAAATTCTTAATCATTCTTATAGTGTACCATGTTGCTCTTTCTTATTAAAGAGAGAGGTATCACTAATCAGGCAAAAAAAAAAAATACAACTTCTTTTCTTATGTAACTTATAGACTAGTAGAGGAAACAGAATATAAATAGGTAATTGGGCAATCAAAAAGATGGAGTTATAATTAGGAGTCATACATAATTGAAACATACCCATGTATTAAGAATAATGAATCCAACTTCTTTGACCCATCTTGGATGAAGCTTAAAGGAATTATGTTAAGTGAGAGAAGCCAGAAAGAAAAAAAAAATATTGAGTATGGCATGATCCCACTCATAAGCAGAAGTTGAGAAAAAAAGAACAGAAAGAGAAACACAAAGCATAATCTGGACTGGGTTTGGAATATTGCACCAAAGTAAAAGACTCTAAGGGGAGAATAATAGATTTTAAGTTCCTTTGTAGGGGGTTGGAGTATGGACACAGATCTTTGGTGGTGGTAATGGTGTTTATCCATACTCTTATAAACTTATAGTCTTATAAATCACTATTTGTTCAATATTACAGGAAGGAATAGCTTGAATGTCTCGAGCTCTTTACATTTCAGGTCTGTGTATATAATCCTTTAGTCTAAGCACTTAATTCAACTTTTTAAGATATAAAGAGAAAGATAGAGGGTTGGGGGGCAGATATTGCAGCCATGAAACTCCCTTCATACCAAATTATTCCATTTGGTGTGCTGGGGCTTCCAGCCTGGCTTTATGCATGGGAAAGATAGCTCTGTCTGCCATGACATTTTAATTTTTTAAGGCTTTATTGCTCTATCATGGAATAAGATGATGATTTGGTGTAGGAAGTGGTGTATGGTCACCTATATTGAGGAGATATGAAATTGTAGCCTTGTGATGGGAGGCTTGGGGGTTCTGGTGCATGATGGTGAAAAAAAAAACTAAATTGGGGGTGAAAGGGATCCATAGATACCAATCACAGGGAAATAAGAAACTGTAACCAGGTTTCAACAACTGTACTATAATTCATTAATTACAAAAACCAAAATAAAATACTGCTTCTCCCAATGTGTATCACCTGATACTACACTGGCTGATCCCAACCCAGTCAATGCAACCACCTCAGCATGTTTCACTTCAGACTGCATCCAGAGACATCAGGCATGGAATGTCAACTCTTCATCTTCATTACTCTGGTGAGACATTTCATGAACTCCTTAATTCCACTTCTGGTTATATACATCTTAACAAACCTGAAAAACCTAGATATAGACATGGGACCATGAGATAGGACAATATGCATGTATTCATATTAGGGGAAAATATATACTTTAAGTCAAGAGTGCACACTAGTTTGCAATGAATCAATAAATGTAGCAAGCTAACCTTGTCAGACAAAGTAAGGACTACAAAAGCTGAATAAGGGAAAGAGACTGGCATACTTTAATGATGACTCTTTAATCATTAACAGGTGATCCCATCATCTGGGGCCCTAGTCAGGGAACCCTGGGATTCCCACACAGACATGGTGAATCTGTGAATCTGTCTCACCACTGTCACTGATCATCTCCATCAGGAACAACATAATGGATACCTTTGTGGGCCCCTATAGGACCTTGCCCTCAATGTGGAACAATAAGGGTAGGGAATGTTCCATTCTCCAAAAGGAGTTTGGATAACATATTCTACCTTTCACTTGAGGATGATGGGTCCTCAAATTAGTGCAGCCTATAATGTTCATAGCCATGACCTCAGAATGCGAGGTCAAACCTACAGAAATGCAGAAGTTACATAGGCTCCTGTGCTGACTATGGACCCCAGATCAAATTGATGGGGTTTACAATTAACAGTATTTACATAATTTTCCCATATTTGGGACCTATTTTCTTCCCTGACTGTAGCATTCTAGTCTTTTTTCCAACTATGATACCATCTCCCCAGACAATAACTTAGGTCACCTGCATATTAGATGTCAATCTCAGGTAAGAACTAGTAGTCATGGGCCCCTTGGAATATACCAAAAAAAGACCTACTAACTTTTTCCAAAATGGAGACTTCAAGTCTTCATCTACAATATTCTTGTCTTTAATTTCATGATTACTCAACAATTTGTTCTGCTTTATATCTTAACTCTTTTTCAGCCACAAGGTCCCAGACTCT
Source organism: Erinaceus europaeus (assembly GCF_950295315.1). Classification (NCBI taxonomy): domain Eukaryota; kingdom Metazoa; phylum Chordata; class Mammalia; order Eulipotyphla; family Erinaceidae; genus Erinaceus; species Erinaceus europaeus. The sequence continues at coordinate 38,230,064 of NC_080175.1, forward strand.
ATCATGATGCCAACCTGACTTTGCTGCACAGAAAACCCCACTGATGTGTCCTGGAGCCTCACCTCCACAGATCCCTACTCCATCAGGGAAAAAGAGTCAGCCTGGGAGTATGAATCAACCTGTCAATACCCATGTTCAGCGGGAAAGCAATTACAGAAGTCAGACCTCCCACCTTCTGCACCCCATAATGATCCTGGGTCCATACTCCCATATAGGGTTAAAGAACATGAAAGCTATCAAGGGTGGGGATTGGATATGGAGTTCTGGTGGTGGGCATTGCGTGGAAATGTACCCCTCTTATTGTATAGTCTTCTTAATATTTTCCATTTTATAAATAAAGATAAAAAGAAATATAGACACAATGGTTTCTAGATAAAGTAGCTGTCTATTGTTAGTTTCTTTATTGATATTATAGAATGAGCTTGTGAATGCTTAAACTTCTAAATCTAATATCTGAGATACTCATGTTGCAGCATGAAGCTATATGAAGATATCTAGACTTGTTGTATTCATGGGGAAGTTCTTATAAGATAGGTAGTATTTATGTCCTGAGGGTTATAGAAGAGAACAGAAAATATATTTAAAATTTATACCAAAAATAGTTCTGCTGATATAAACACCTCTACCTGAAGAGATGTGTATACACTTATACTCATAGCAACACAATATTTAATAGCCCAAACTTGGAAACAACCTAGTTGTCCAACAACAGATGGTTGGTGAATAAATTTGTATATATACACAATGAAATACTACTTATCTATTAAGAATGATGAAGTCTTAAAAAGACTCAGTCTGTGCTTTAAAAAGTTTGAGAGATACAATAAATTTTCCCCTCTCCTATTAATTAAATAGTGATTTATATGACTACAAATTATTAGGAATGTACATAAACACCATTCCTACCACTAAAACACTGTGTCCCATCCTATCCTACCCCCCCCAAACACACCAGCCACGGGAAGCTGAACATCCACCTTCACCCTCATCCCAGGGTTTTTACATTGGTGCTCCACTCCAGATTTAGTCAAATCCTGCTTTTAGTTTTCCTTTCTGTTATTCTTTCTCAACTTCTGTTGATGAGTGCAATCATCCCATACTCATCTTTACCTTGCTGACTTAGCTCACTTAACATAATTCCTTCTAGCTCCATCCAAGATGGGTCAGAGAAGGTAGGTTCATTGTTCTTAATAGTTGCATAGTATTCCATTGTGTATCTATACCACATATTTTTCAGCCACTCATCTGTTGTTGGGCACCTGGATTACTTGCAGGTTTTAGCCATTAAAAATTGTGCTGCTACAAACATAGGTGTACACATATCTTTTTGATTGAGTGTTATGGAGTCCTTGGGGTATATTAGGTTCATGATTGTTCAACAGTTTGTTTGGATTTTTATGTTAACTTTCTTTTCAGCCACCAGGTTCCAGATGCTAACATGATGCCAACCAGACTTTCCTGGGCAGATGACAACCACCAATGTGTCCTGGAGCTCCGCTTCCCCAGATACCCACCCTACTAGGGAAAGAGAGAGGCAGGCTGGAAGAATGGATAGACCTGTCAATGCCCATGTTCAGTAGGGTAGCAGTTACAGAAGCCAGAACTTCCACATTCTGCATCCCATAATGACCTTGGGTCCATACTCCCAGAGGATTAAAGAATAGGAAAGCTATCAGGGGAGGGATGGATACAGAGATCTGGTGGTGGGAACTGTGTGGAGTTGTACCCCTCTTATCCTATGGTTTTGTCAATTTTTTTTCTTTTTATAAATAAAAAAATAAAAAAAAATCCGACCCTACTAAAAAAAAAAAGAATGATGAAGTCACCTTCCTCATCTCACCTTGGACTGAACCTGAAGGAATCATGTTAAGTGAGATAAATCAGAAAGAGAAGGATGAATATAGGATGATTTCACTCAGAGGTAGAACTTAAGGGAGAAGAGCAGAAAGGAGAAACACAAAGTAAAAATTGGACTGGTTTGGTGTATTGTACCAAAACAAACCACCCTGGACACAGAAAGCAGACAGGCTGAAGGGAAGGAAATTTTGAGGTCCTCATGCATGATGATGGAAAATGACCTAAGTTGGGGGTAGGCATGTTTTGCAGACACCTATCATGGTGAGATAAAAAATTATACCCATGTGTCAACAACTATACCTCTAAAGAAAAGGTTTAAAAATTTTAAAAAGGTACAAGGTACATTTAGATGACAAGTGGAGAGAAGTAAGTAAACCAAGTAGAATGGGAAAGAAAAACACAGAATTCAATGATAAATAGGTAAGAAAGATACCAAGACAGGAAAAACTTCAGGAATCATGGATTCAGAACTGTATGAAATGCAGTAAAAAAAATGAGTAGAGAAATTTCTTGAAGAATATGATTAAGCAAGAGCTTTAGGAAAAATCCAAATTGTTTTAAATGGAAATGAGGGAACATAAGCTAAACATAAACAAAATAGTGGTGAGTAAAGAGAATAGAACCTGCAAGAAAGAAGACTCTTAGCACTCTCCTTTATTGCTGTGAAATGGGATTTGTTTGTAAGATTTGCTTTGTCTTTGTAAAATGGGAAATATCAGGCCATACTTGTTGGTGAGGAAGGAATTTCCCATATACCTCTTTAGGACAAGGGATTCAGAATCACAAACACCATATGCCATATTGCCACTCACTGTACTTTTAAGTACTTTATTTTTACATTTACCACCAAAAAATAGACCTAATCTGATATTTTTTCAGGTCTGCATTTTATTTCCATAGTACATATCTTTTCATAAATCATTTGAACTACATACCTCCTGATAAAGCTGACCTATTATAACTGAGAGTAAAATAAGTAAAGTAACTATGAGTATAAAATTTTATTTAGGAGTTCTAGGGAAGATGGCGGACTGAGAAGCTGCTAACAGCAAGTGCTCTGATCGCATCGTCGGCAACGGTAGGATTTTCTGCCTTTAGCAGGCCAGTCAATAAGCGGTGACACCAAAGAGGTGATTATAATTTGACTTGGGTTAAGAATTAGAGTAAAGGTGACACGGACTAGCGGGGCTCCAGACTTCCCAGGCGGCGCCAGGCAAGGTGAGTGCGCCCTGCATTGTCCTCCGCCCGGGAAGGCAGCTCCTCTGCCGGTTGCAGAGCGCTGCTGGGCAGCCGGCAGAGGACCCAGAGAGAGCACTTTAGCTCGGGGGCTTTCTCTTGGGAGTCTCCAGGGTCCACCGCGAACCTGAGGGCGGATCCAAAGACTTCTTGAGTATAGCTCTCATTGGATCAAAGGACTTGGAGCTAGTTTTCATTTTCGAGAAATCCTTTAAAAAAGCCTGGAGGGGGGGGGTTTCCCAGAAGCTGCTAGCCTCTGAGCTCCGAATGCACTCCCCTGGAGACAATAGGATTTTCCGCCTTTAGCAGGCCAGCCAATAAGGTGTCCTTAGACACCAAGGAGGCGAATATAACTTAATTTGGGCTAAGAATTAGAGTAGGGAAAAAAATTCTTTTTTCTTCCTTTTAATTTTCAAGCATACATCCTTCCCGCTGCCCCCCCCCCCCGCCCTTAAGCAGTCCCTGGGACCAGCTCCTAGCAGGATACCCCATACCACCAAACAAGGTGTTTTATTTTTTTTTTGAATTCACTGATACGCATTTGGGAAGTTCCTAGCACTGCTCTTTAATTACAACTCTTCTTATCTTCTCCCTTTTCTCTCTTTTATCTCTCTCTCTCTCTCTTTTTTATTTTATTTTTAATCTTGTCATACACTTCTTTCCTCTCTGCCTTTCTGAATTTGTGAATTACTTTGGGGAAGAAATCTGACTCAGAGTGGACTCTCTATGTGTGTATCTCTGCTCTAGTTCCCTTTCCCCTCTTGTTACCCCTAGAGTATACACTGGATAGTAGATTTGCATAACTGTCTATTCTTGCTATCCTCTCTTTCTTTTCTCTTTCTTCACTGGGATTTGTTACTATTTTTTCACGGACTGGAGAAATTGTTAGGCTAACTGGTAACGATTAAACTACTTCAATACTTACTTCAGTTGCTACTGTAATTCCGGAGGTTGGTGAGTGCAATTGTCATAAAGGTATTTAGTACAGTGTTACTTGTACTCAAGACACAACAACTGAGGAACAACAGAGCATAAAAAAAAGAGAAACACATAAATAAAAAAATGGGTAGATTAAAAACAAATAAAACTGCTACCCCAATGAGTGAAGACAAGAGCCCAGAAGAAACCACAAATCAGTCAGAAGTAACCATAGATAAGAAAAGTATGCAAGCAATAATAAACTTATTAATCACAGAAATGAAAACAACATTGGAGGAAAGGAATGGCAGTATTAGGGAAACAACAGTTGAGACCCCCAAGGAAAATACTGATTATCTTGAGGCAATTAGAGAACTGAAAGCTGAAATAGCTGTAATGAAGAAAGAAGCTGAGGCAAGGGAAAGCAGACTCACAGAAGCAGAAAACAGAATTAGTCAGACAGAGGATGAGTTAGAGAAAACTAAGAAAGAGGTGAAAGAGCTTAAAAAGAGATTGAGAGACACTGAAAACAACAACAGAGATATATGGGATGATATCAAAAGAAGTAACATTCGTATAATTGGCCTGCCAGAGGAAGAAAGAGAGGAAGGGGAAGCAAACATTCTAGAGGAAATAATAGAAGAAAACTTCCCAGACCTGAATAACAGAAAGGATATCAAGGTTCAAGAGACCCAGAGAGTACCAAACAGAATCAACCCAGACCTGAAGACACCAAGACACATCATAGTCACAATGAGAAGAAGTAAGGATAAAGAAAGGATCCTAAAGGCTGCAAGAGAGAAACAAAAAGTCACATACAAGGGAAAACCCATAAGATTATCTGCAGATTTCTCCAATCAAACTCTAAAAGCCAGAAGGGAGTGGCAACATATCTATCGAGCCCTGAATGAAAAAGGGTTTCAACCAAGGATAATATATCCTGCTAGACTTTCATTCAAACTAGATGGAGGGATCAAAACCTTCTTAGACAAACAACAGTTAAAGGAGGCAACCATCACCAATCGGCCCTGAAAGAGGTACTAAAAGACCTCTTATAAACAAGAACATCACTATAATACTTGCAATATATCAGAGTAAACAAATTGTTTTTTAGAACAATGGCACTACAATACATTAAATCCATAATATCAATAAATGTCAATGGCTTAAACTCACCCATCAAAAGGCACAGGGTGGGGGGATGGATCAGAAAACATAACCCAACCATATGCTGCTTGCAAGAATCCCATCTGTCACAACAAGATAAACACAGACTTAAAGTCAAAGGATGGAAAACTATCATACAGGCTAACGGTCCACAAAAAAGGGCAGGAACAGCCATTCTCATCTCAGACACGATAGATTTTAGATTAAATAAAGTAATAAAAGATAGGCAAGGACATTACATAATGATTAGAGGATCAATCAGCCAAGAAGACTTAACAATTATTAACATCTATGCACCCAACGAGGGACCATCTAAATACATTAGCATCTACTGAAAGAATTTCAAAAATACATCAATAGTAATACAATAATAGTGGAGACTTCAATACCCCACTCTCACACTTAGACAGATCAACAAAGCAGAGATCCAATAAAGATACAAGAGAACTGAATGAAGAGATTGACAGACTAGACCTCTTGGACATTTTCAGACTCCTCCACCCCAAAAAACTAGAATACACCTTCTTTTCAAATCCACATAACACATACTCAAGGATAGACCACATGTTAGGCCACAAAGACAGCATCAATAAATTCGAGAGCATTGAAATCATCCCAAGTATCTTCTCAGACCACAGTGGAGTAAAACTAACATTTAACAACAAACAGAAAATTATTAAAAGACATAAAATTTGGAAACTAAACAATATGCTCCTTAAGAACCACTGGGTCAGAGACTCACTCAAACAGGGAATTCAAATGTTCCTGGAAACTAATGAAAATGAAGACACAACCTATCAAAATATTTGGGACACAGCGAAAGCAGTACTGAGAGGGAAACGTATAGCCATACAATCACATATTAAACACCAAGAAGAAGCCCAAATGAACGACCTTACGGCACACCTCAAGGACTTAGAGGAAGAGGAACAAAGGAACCCTAAAGCAACCAGAAGGACAGAAATCACTAAAGTTAGAGCAGAAATAAACAACATCAAAAATAAAAGAACCATACAAAAGATCAATGAAGCCAAATGTTGGTTCTTTGAAAGATTAAACAAAATTGACAAACCCCTAGCCAGACTCACCAAACAAAAAAGAGAGAAGACTCAAATTAATAGAATTGTAAACGATGCAGGAGATATCACAACTGACACCACAGAAATCCAGAGAATCCTGCGAAACTTCTATAAAGAACTATATGCCACCAAGCTAGAGAATCTGGAAGAAATGGAACAATTCCTAGAAACCTATGCACTTCCAAAATTGAACCAAGAAGAACTACAAAACCTAAATGCACCAATCACAGACAAAGAAATTGAAACCGTTATTAAGAATCTCCCCAACAACAAAAGTCCTGGACCAGATGGTTTCACAAACGAATTCTACAAAACTTTCAGGAAACAGTTAATACCCATACTTCTTAAGCTATTCCATAGATTGAAGAAACAGGAATACTCCCTTCCACCTTCTATGAAGCCAACATCACCCTGATATCAAAATATGATAGGGACAGAACAAAAAAGGAAAACTACAGACCAATATCTCTGATGAACATAGATGCCAAAATATTAAACAAGATCTTGGCCAACCGGATACAGCAACACATCAAAAAGATTGTTCATCATGACCAAGTGGGATTCATCCCAGGAATGCAAGGCTGGTTCAACATCTGTAAGTCAATCAATGTCATTCACCACATCAATAAAAGCAAAGCCAAAAACCACATGATTATCTCAATAGATGCAGAGAAAGCCTTTGACAAATCCAACACACATTCATGCTCAAAACTCTACAAAAAATGGGAATAGATGGGAAATTCCTCAAGATAGTGGAGTCTATATATAGCAAACCTACAGCCAACATCATACTCAGTGTACAGAAGCTGAAAGCATTCCCCCTCAGATCAGGGACTAGATAGGGTTGTCCACTATCACCGTTACTCTTCAACATAGTATTGGAAGTTCTTGCCATAGCAATCAGGCAAGAGAAAGAAATCAAAGGGATACAGATTGGAAGGGAAGAAGTCAAGCTCTCACTATTTGCAGATGATATGATAGTATACATAGAAAGACCTATAGAAAGAATCCAGTAGAAAATTACTGGAAGTTATTAGGCAATATAGCAAGGTATCAGGCTACAAAATCAATGTACAAAAATCAGTGGCATTTCTTTATGCAAACACTAAATCTGAAGAAGAAGACATCCAGAAATCACTCCCATTTACTGTTTCAGCAAAATCAATCAAATACCTAGGAATAAAGTTGACCAAAGAAGTGAAAGACTTGTATACTGAAAACTATGAGTCGCTACTCAAGGAGATAGAAACTGATACCAAGAAATGGAAAGATATCCCATGCTCATGGATTGGAAGAATAAATATCATCAAAATGAATATTCTCCCCAGAGCCATATACAAATTTAATGCAATACCCATCAAAGTTCCACCAAGCTTTTTTAAGAGAATAGAACAAACACTACAATCATTTATCTGGAATCTGAAAACACCTAGAATTGCCAAAGCCATCTTAAGGAAAAGAAACAGAAATGGAGGCATCACACTCCCAGACCTTAAACTATATTATAAAGCCAGCATCATCAAAACAGCATGGTACTGGAACAAAAATAGGCACACAGACCAGTGGAACAGAATTGAAAGCCCAGAAGTAAATCCCAACACCTATGGGCATCTAATCTTTGATAAGGGGGCCCAAAGGATTAAATGGAAAAAGGAGGCTCTCTTCAATAAGTGGTGCTGGGAAAACTGGGATGAAACATGCAGAAGAATGAAATTGAACCACTTTATCTCACCAGAAACAAAAATCAACTCCAAAGGATCAAAGACCTAGATGTCAGACCAGAAACAATCAAATACTTAGAGGAAAACATTGGTAAAACACTTTCCCACATACACCTCAAGGACATCTTTGATGAATCAAACCCAATTGCAAGGAAGACTAAAGCAGAAACAAACCATTGGGACTACATCAAATTGAAAAGCTTCTGAACATCCAAAGAAACTATTAGACAAACAGAGAGACCCCTCACAGAATGGGAGAAGATCTTCACATGCTAGACATCAGACAAGAAACTTATCACCAAAATATATAAAGAGCTCAGCAAACTTATCAAAAAAAGCAAATGACCCCATCCAAAAATGGGCAGAGGAAATGAACAAAACATTCACCACAGAGGAGATCCAAAAGGCTAACAAACATATGAAAAACTGCTCTAGGTCACTGATTATCAGAGAAATGCAAATTAAGACAACACTAAGATACCACCTCACTCCTGTAAAAATTGCATATATCAAAAAGGACAGCAGCAACAAATGCTGGAGAGGATGTAGGAACAGAGGAACCCTTTTACATTGCTGGTGGGAATGTAAATTGGTACAGCCTCTGTGGAGAGCAGTCTGGAAAACTCTCAGAAGGCTAGACATGGACCTTCCATATGATCCAGTAATTCCTCTCCTGGGTTTATACCCCAAGGACTCCATAACACCCAAGCAAAAAGAGGTGTGTACTCCTATGTTCATAGCAGCACAATTCATAATAGCTAAAACCTGGAAGCAACCCAGGTGCCCAACAACAGATGAGTGGCTGAGAAAGCTGTGGTATATATACACAATGGAATACTATGCAGCTATCAAGAATAATGAACCCACCTTCTCTGACCCATTTTGGACAGAGCTAGAAGGAATTATGTTAAGTGAACTAAGTCAGAAAGATAAAGATGAGTATGGGATGATCCCACTCATCAACAGAAGCTGACTAAGAAGATCTGAAAGGGAAACTAAAAGCAGGACCTGATCAAATTGTAAGTAGGGCACCAAAGTAAAAACCCATTGGTGAGCGGTAGACATGTAGCTTCCTGGGCCAGGGTGGGGTGGGAGTGGACGGGAGGGATGGGTCACAGTCCTTTGGTGGTGGGAATGGTGTTTATGTACACTCCTAGCAAAATGTAGACATATAAATCAGTAGTTAATTAATATGAGAGGGGGAAATCAGTTGTATGTCTCAAAGTTTCTCAAAAGACAAACTGAATCTTTTTAATATATAGGCTACGTATTTGATATGCGGACTCTCTCAAAAGCCTAGACCAAGTAGATTAGAAGCATCCAATAGCACAGCTATATACAAGATACTGGGTACTGTACAGCAAACCATAACAAAGGGACTTTTCAAAATTAACCCAATTAACAAATAATGTGATGATAATATTAACTATCGATTGTCTTTGTGAACCCTAAGACAGCAGGAACCTCACATCTTCACTATAGAGCCCCTACTTCCCCCAGTCCTGGAACCCTTGGATAGGGCCCACTTTCCCGTATGCATCTCCCAATCCAAACCAAATAATATTGCATCCGCCAATCACAACCTAACCAAAGCAACGATTGCCACCTCAACATGCTTCACCTCAGACTGTATCCAGAGACTTCACGTGTGGAATGACAACCCTTCAACTTCATTACTCGGGTGAGACCTTTCCTTTTATAGTACACTCTAATTTCATCTCAGGTAGTTCACTTTCTAACAAAGTCCCATAATCTAGATATACACTAGTTTCTGTGAGAGAGAGCTTATGTTCACACGTATCCATAAACTACTGCAAAATATATACCTGAAAGCAGAAGTACACTAGAGTTTGCAGTGAGTACCCCCCTAACACTTCCTCTCCACTATTCCAAGCTTGGGATCCATGATTGCTCAACAAATTGTTTGGCTTCATATGTTAACTCTCTTTTCAATCACCAGGTTCCAGATGCTACCAGTATGCTGGCTAGGCTTCCCTGGATTGAAGACCCCACCAATGTGTCCTGGAGCTCAGCTTCCCCAGAGACACACCTTACTAGGGAAAGAGAGAGGCAGACTGGGAGTAGGGACCGACCAGTCAATGCCCATGTTTAGCGGGGAAGCAATTACAGAAGCCAGACCGTCTACCTTCTGCAACCCTCAACGACCCTGGGTCCATGCTCCCAGAGGGCTAGAGAATGGGAAAGCTACCATGGGAGGGGGTGGGTTATGGGGATTGGGTGATGGGAATTGTGTGGAGTTGTACCCCTCCTACCTTATGTTTTTGTTCACTAATCCTTTCTTAAATAAAAAATTTAAAAAAATTTTTTATTTAATTACCAAGTCATTTGAATACCCGTGATTCACATACTTTACTATCAGTCCTTTATAATTGATAACTGAATATGAAAAATAAGTATAAATTATTTCAAATACTATAAATTCTTCTTCATACTATTAGTTCATTATATTTATTTTTCTTAAGTATTTTGATTGGATAATAGATGAAACAGTAGTAGTTTATCCCCCTGAGAGAGAATTTTAATAACCTATTAATTGCTAATGTTTTACACCAGTCATAGAAAAATACTCTATACTTATATCATTAAGCAAAAACACATTAATCACATCTAATTAGGTCTTTACTAGATTGATATATAATTGTACAATTTTGCCTGATTTTGAAAGATCTAGAATTAATTAAGAAAATGAGGTCCTACCCTATGCAAAAGTAGTATATATGCATAGGTGATAAAATTTCCATATGTTAAAGTTCTTGTGAAAATCAAGATAAGGTGGCATTATCTGATACCCATTAACCACTTGGTGAGCATCAGATGTCCTACAAAGGATAAACGAGGAACTTTTATCTAGTTTAATCCTCTCAAGGACTCTAGGAGACTAGTGTTGTTCTTATCTTTACATAACCAATGGGAAATCTGAAAGAGTAATTAATTTGCTTAAATTTAGATATTTATTAGCTTGCTGAAACTATCCTTGAATGCAAGCAGACTGATGAAGCATGGAAACAAGTTTTATTCAGACAAAAAATATCTAGAACCTATCCTCTGCTCTTTATCTCCCCTGTCCCTGCCATAGTTGATGGCAAGTCATTGTCAACTTCTTCTCTATGATTTTACTATCTAAATTAGTTGGCTTGGACTACATTCTTTTGTTTCAATTTCCAGATTGGTCAACTGAGGCAGGCAAGTCTTCATTTTATGCTTGCTGTATATATTTATGCTCAGAAGAACCTAAGTTACGTCACCTTCTTGTCCTAGTACCCAGTACTTTAATACTAACTCAGCTCTTTAGTTGCATTTGTAACCTCAAGTCTGGTTATATAAGTTTAAGGTGAAAAAAAATCTATATATTTATTAGTAAGCAATTTTATCCTGTTTTCTTTTCCTTTTAAATTATCTGCTCCAAGGATCAGTATAAAAGTGAACTCAAAAAAAGTCACTCTGCTATTTCAAGAATAAGCCACCTTCCTCTTTGCCTCATTGCAGCTTGTATGGTGAGTATTTTAGCTTTTCTAAAGTTGTAAGGTGAAGATTATTAAAAACTATTTGTTTTTATTCTTGCATGTTGTATCAGGAATGCTGTTTTATTCCTACTGCGTACATGCACAATAAAGTGACTGGACTAGTAATTCTATAGCAATTCTAAGAGAACATTATGAATAATCCATGTAAAAGGATTTGTACTTAAATAATCCTTTTGATATTCATGGATGTGAGTAAATGCAACAACTTTCAAACACATACACAAAAATTGAGGAAGAGCTATATGGCAAAGGCACAATGCATGTCACCCCAGCCCCCTCCTTACTACAGGAGAGGTATGCTGTTCGTGCCCTAGCCCAAGCACCTGTCCCTTTCCACTTGAGACTTCATCAGGACACTGGAGCAGGCCCATGCTCATTCCATGCTCCAGGAAGACAGAGAGAGCCTGGATATTTGTGTTCCATCTGTCAGCCCTCAAACAGCGATGGGAAATACTCCATTTTACTTGACTATTGACTTTTATTTTTTATCTACTTGTTTCGTTAGTGATTTAATTGGGATACACAGGATTTTAAGATAAATAAGAATGTATTTTCACACCAATTCCACCACCAAAGTTCTGTGCCCCCATGCTCTCATGAAGAACCACTAGTTTTCCCAAGGTCTCAGAGTTGAGCTGGTCACTTATTTATTTATTTGTTCTGAAATTTCATGGAATTAAGTTCTCTATATCCCACATATGAGTGCAGTTATATGGTAGTTGTCTTTCACTTGCTGACCATTAAATTCCAAAAAAAAAAAAATACAGCATTATCTGTTTTAATTGAAGAGTAGAACTACATGGAGTATATGCCCCATAACTTCTTTTTTCAGTCATCTGTCTGGGCATTGAGACTGCTTCCATATTTTGACTGTTGTAAATAATGTAGCTTTAGGAATGCAGGGTACACATAATCACTTCAAATTAGTGCTTTCATGTTTGAATATTAGTTTGAAAAACTTTGGGGATTATTCTATGCAGTCCTCTGTAAGGAAGATACAGAAATAGTACACCTGCCATGAGCCTCCCCTCTTTCCCATTTCACTTCTTCTTGACTGGGATTTCTTTCTAAATAGAGTAATTGACTCAAACTACTCACTGCAATCTCTGCTACTCTAAGAAATTGAGTTACGATAGACACCAGGGCAAATGAACTAAGGAAACAAGAGAAGATAAGCTGGCCTTATCACATCCATTCCTTTAGACATGCTTTCATCAGGGTGACAGTTTAGGGAACAAATTCAGAGTCAGAACAGAAAAGAAACAAAATGATGGGACTTGAGGTCTCCACCCAGTTCATTTCTGATGGTACTAGTTTATGACAACTGGTGGTAACATTTCCCATGACAGAAAAATCAGTATGTCTTCTAGAAGGCTGGACTATAGACTCATAGGAATTTGTGTTAGCTAACTACAAAGCATCTTAATAACGCTGCTACAATGATTAGTTGAAAATGGTTACTTATTTATTTAAAATCCAATTAAATTATTATCTTGGAAATTTGTTTGTGGCCACTTGTACAGTTAGAAGCACATTCTATATATTCTGTCAAGTCAGCTAATTTCTCTGAGTGAAATGTTTGTTGAGTTGCCCAGATCATTGTCCATAACAGGTGCTTAGAAAAATATGTGTTGAGAAATATTTGCACCTGTTATTCCTGAGGATAAAATTAAAATGCCTCCATGAAAATTTCAGAAAATAGCAGATGTGTTTTTTTTAAAAAATCATTACTTAGTACATTAATTATTTAAGTGATAGTTTTGGATTTATACAACTTCCAGCTTCTACTTAAATGGAGATCTTTGGTTTCTAAAGAAAAGAAAACATGTCTTTATTTCAACTAGGCAAGCATACATACTAATTCATTCATTCATCAAAATTTGCCAGGTGAAAATTATCAGGTGCCTACCTGATAGTGATAGTGAAGAATAGGCCAGGCAAAGCTTTAACCTTCATAGAAAAGACTTGTCATTGAATACATTTAACACCTCTACATTATTTCTAGTATTCAGGTTATCTTCAAATGTTATACCAATGGATTTTTTACATACTCAACAGTAATGAACACATTTACTCATTTGTTTTACAAAAATGTTAAAGTGTTGGCTACTGATAATATTATAAGTGGTAGAGTGATGAAGTGAATGAGCTAGAACTTTATTCAACAGGTAAATAAAGCCCATTGTACATTGCAGAATATAATTTCATATCATGTAATATCAAAAGTTTTAAAGCACATCAGAAGTGTACGAGATAGACTATAACAAAACCTTCCTGAGAGACCATCTTTCATTAGTGGCAGAGAAAGTATGAAGTATTGATGAATTAAAGCCACTGGGAAGCCAGTGTACAGTGGAAAAGTTTTGTTAAGTTCAGCTGCGGAGACAATGAACACATACTTAAATTCTTAGGGTTTGGTCTGTGTAATGAGGTTACAGAGTCAGAGGAGCAATGGAAAGTAGAGGGTGACTGGTGATATGAGAGAGAGCTAGAAATAATTTTTGGGATGTAGAAAGTGGAAGGTCTGGCTTCTGTAATTGCTTCCGCGCTGAAGATGGGCATTGACAGGTCGATCCATACACCTAGCCTGCCTCTCTCTTTCCCTAGTGGGACGAAGCTCTGGGAAATCAGAGCTTCAGGACACATTAGTCGATCCCACAGTGACCTTGGGTCCATACTCCCAGAGGGTTAAAGAATAGGAAAGCTATCAGGGGAGGTGAAGGGATATGGATTTCTGGTGGTGGGAATTATGTGGCGTTGTATCCTTCTTATCCTATGGTTTTGTCTGTGTCTCCTTTTTTTTATAAATGAATTAAAATAAATAAATAAAAATAAAAGTAGAAAAAAAAAGAAAGAATGCTTGGGAATGAGCAGATTCCCTTCATGGGAAAAAATTTTGTCACAAATATATATGTAATGCCAAAGGTCAAGCATAGATTTTATGAGTAGTTGGATTGAGAAAGGTACATACTACAGTGTATAAATTCAGGGAAGTATAGGGTACAGAAGGTATACACAAGTTTGGCTGGCTGGTGGCTGTAGAAAAATGACACAAAAGGAAGAGTTATGGTGTACAAGTTGAGCACACATGTTACCATGTGCAAGGAGCCAGGTTCAAGTCCTCGGTCTTCACCTAAGTGAAGTAGTGCTGCAGGTCTCTCTTTCACCCTATCAACCTCTTCCTTCTTGATTTATCTGTTTCTATTCAATAAATAAATGCACAAATGGAATATTTTTAAAGAGAAAAATAAATATGCAAATATTTTTCTTTTGATAGAAAGAAAGAGAGAGCGAGCTTTCATGCAGTGGGGGCGGGGTTCAAGCCTGGGTAATGCACACTGCAAAGCAGCACACTATTCAAATGAGCCATTGCAATGATCTTTTTTTTTTTATTTCAGTAGCATTTTATTGAAGAAATGTTGATTTATAGGACTGTAGTTGTTATGAGAGTGTAGTTTCACATTTCCACAAGATAGGCGTGAACACCTTCATCCTGTTCTACCATAGGGCCATAGGTCCCCAAACTCCCCTTAGTATGATTCCTACCCCCTTCCTGAGTTCCTAAGTCTGCTACAGTAGACCACCGTCCATTGAGGAGTCACCCTGAATTATCCTTAGCTTTGCTTCTCAGTTGCCATTTATGAGTGAGATCATCCAGTTTTTTTTTTCCCTCTTAGGAAGACTATTTCTGTCTTCACCATCCACTGTGAATTTTTTTTTGCATCAGGGAAATATTTTTATTCATCTTTTATAGCAATGGAACCTGGAGGATAAAGCAACAATGACCAGTTGAGTAAGAGAATGAATAGTTCATCAATAAATAAGACCAAAGTCAGGGTCTGAGTTTTCCCTTTAGAGTTCTGTTTTCTGTTTCTATACTAAAATGATCACAACCTTTGTTATAGGCATTGGATTCTTAAAATCTCAGCCCCTTATATATAAAAGGGCAACCAAGATCAAATGACGGCCATTTGCCAAGGACTAATAAAGTCAAGTGAGTAAAACTCAAGATGTTTTCTGCTATTAAAAGGCAAAAAAGTTTGACTAACAGATATACTCTATCAAGATAGAAGAGTTTCTCTAGAATCCCCCAGAGAAGAATCCATCACTGTTCTTAGAATCTAGCTAGTGTGAAAAGTAAGTGAAATGGAAGTAATGAACATAAATGACATTTGTTGAAAAAAAGCACATATTAGTACAAAGTAAAAACAACATAAAAAGTATTTTTTTCTAATTTGTAAAGAACCATACAAATAAATAAACCAATATAACTGTGTTAATATTTTTCTTATGTACTTAAATATATTTCCCCCAAATTCATATAGCCATGCTTTGATGTTTAATATAACTACATTTTATAGGGAAATAATAAAGGCTAACTAAGGCCACAAGTGTGAAGTGCTATTCTAATAATATTGGTGGCCTATTGAAAGAAAAAACAAAAAATGAAAATAATATTTGTATTGTTAGGAACACAGTGGAAAATTATGTGAGGACATAAGACTTGTCTATAAGTCAGAAAGAAAGATCATTCTGAGAACCAATCCTGATAGATAGATAGATCAGGAACTACCAGATTCCAGCAATCGGAGGGGCAAATGTTAGAGTTCTCACAAATCTTACAAACAGTATGCTTCCTTCTGTTTTTCTGTTTGTTTATTTGTTTGTTTTTGTTGTTGTTAAGCTCATGTGAATCAGGTCTCTAGATTCCACATTTGAGTAAAACCATCTGGCAGTTTCCTTTAATCTCTTCACTAATTTCACTAAGCATAATTAGCTCCATTTCCATCCATTTTTTTCCAAAGGGATACAATATTATTCTTTTTGATTGCAGAGTACTTTTCCATAGATTATATATCCCATTAACTTCTTTAGCCATTCATCTGCTGATAGGCAGGCTGCTTCCATTCTTTGGTTATTAGGAATAATGCACTGTAAACATAGAGGTGCATATATCCCTTCAAATTAGGGATGAAACCCAATTTTTTAAGTTGTCTTTCTGTATGAAAAATTATGCAACAGTGTTCTCAAAGTATAGTCCTTAAACAACCTAGCAGAGATCTACTTGCACTTATCTGTTAAAGCACAATTCAACTTCCTTCATCATAATCCTTGACTTAAGAGTGTGGGAATCTGCATGAGCTATCCAGGTGATTCTTAGATACAGAAACATAAGAACAGAGATCCTACCAGTTAAAATTGATGGTTATATCAATTTATTTTGATTTTCTCTTGTGAATTTTGAAATTATAATAATTGTAATTGAGCTGTAATTTCCTGCACTTTAAAATATCTTTGATGTTTACTTGTCTCTACATCTTTCATCAAATAACTTGTTTCAAATAGAGTGATCTGACAAACAGCTTTTAGGAATCTAGAATGTGCAAAGTTGATTTTTTTTTTTTCAGTTTAACACCTGGGTACTGAAAAAAAAATCTGGCAGTGAAACAGTATCAAATTAGTTCAAGGATTTAGTATAGTACCAATTATAGAAAATCAAAAATTCTGCTACAGTGTCCATATTCTTCTTTTAACATGTATACTTATTTAACTAATATGTGTATGAGAGTGTGCATGAGTATGCATATGTGCATGTGTGCGCAAATAGGTTAGTTACAGTGACATAGGAAAACTATGAAATATTTGCTAGTGGGAAAAAGAAAGTAACTATAGCACACACTCACAAAAACTCCATTTTGAAGAGAAGAGATACACTAAAGAGAACTCTATATACTTTAGAGAGCCTTGAATGTTTCCTACATAAATGGATCTCAGGCACATCTGAATTCAGTCAAACTCCTAGTTGGAGAAACAGAGAATGAAAAGTGCTGTTATACATGGTAGGCTCACGACTTGTCATTGTAGATATATTACATAGTACTTGGGGTGAAAAATAGCCTCTGTAGTTCCAATTTAGTAGAAACTAGAAGAGTCAACAACAGATATTATTATATACATTATTTGGAAAAAAGAGAGCACCTTATTTAGAAAATATAATGTCAAACATATCTTCAATAAAAAGTGAAATGTAAAGGCAATTACAGAATCCCCAGAGAACTATAAAATTCAAGCAAATTTCAAAACAATACTCACTGTAAAATTAACATGATGAAAGCAATTTGTCAGCAAGGATTTAAAGAAAATTAAATCCAACATATACTTAAAAAATCTTAAAATGTGATCAATGAAGCTGACTACAACACAGAGGAAAAAGTTAACTGAGGTGTAAGTGGAGATTAAGTTAAACAAATATGGTAGGAGAGCATTAAAAGAAGCAGAAATCTGCTTTTGAAGGTTAGTATGATAGAAAAGTAACTATTAAGACTAATACATAAAAGATAGAAGTGATAAATTTACATAGGACTATGATGTAAATATAAAAAAAACCCAACATATCTTTCATGTCAGTAGAAAAATTAGTAAGCCTAGATGAAATAAGGGATTTTTAGAGAAAGGACAAGTTACTCACATTGATTGCTATTGGGTTAGAATATGTGAAAGCCCAATGTCCATATGGAAACATAAAAAATTAGGAGGCTGGGTGGTAGTGCACAGGGTTAAGCTCACATAGTGTAAAGTGCAAGGACTAGTTCCAGTCCCTTGGCTCCTCACCTGCAGGGAGGTCACTTCACAAGCTGTGAAGTAGGTCTGCAGGTGTTTATCTTTCTTCCTCCCTCTCTGTCTTTCCCTCCTCTCTCGATTTCTCTCTGTCTTATCAAACAACAACAATAGCAGCAATAACAACAACAGTAATGACAACAACAAAACAACAAAATGGAAAAAAATGGCTACCAGGAACAATGGATTGACAGTTTAGGCATGAGCCCCAGTGATGAACCTGGAGGAAAAAAAAAAAGATCAGTATAATGATCATGAGGGATCAGAGACTTATGCATAGTGTTACAAAAGTAAATAAATAAATAAATAATTGTATTAAAGCTAAAGCAATCTAATCCACCCTAAATTCTACTGAGACACCATTTCTACAATAAAAGAAGGGCAATGATGTGAACATCTGAGAATAGAATTTTCTGGTAAAATTGTAGGCAGACATTCACACACTAGTTCAAGAGGGTGGAGAAAGCAATATAAGTTTTTCTACAGTAACCCAACTAAGCATGTCCAGCAGAGAAGCAATCGCAGAAGCCAGACCTTCCACATTCTGCACCCCATAAAGATCTTTAGTCCACACTCCCAGAGGGATAAATAATAGGATACCTTCCAATGGGGGGGAAGAATGGAACTCTAGTGGTGGGAATTCTACAGAATTGTACCCCTCTTATCCTACAGTCTTGTTAATCATTATTAAATCACTAATAAAAACTGAAAAAATAATTTATTTTGCTTTATATTGTAATGCTTTTTCAGCCACCAAGTTGCAGATGTTGCCATGATGCCAATGTAATTTCCCTGGACAGATGATCTCACCAATGTATCCTGGAACCCCACTTCTTCAGAGCCCTTCCCCATTAGGGAAAGATAGAGACAGGTTGGGAGTATGGATCAACCCTACAATGCCCATGTCCAGCGTAGAAGCAATTATAGAAGCCAGACCTTCCACCTTCTGCACCCCATAATGATCCGAGGCCCACGTTCCTCCTAGAGAGATAAAGATAGAAAAGCTTCCAATGGAGGGAATGGGATACAGAAATTTGGTGGTCAGAATTGTGTGGAATTGTACCCCTCTTATCTTATTGTCTTATTGAACATAATTAAATAAATTTCAATAAGCAAACAAACAAAAACAGTATCTGGGAGCCAGGCAGTGGTGCATGCTATTAAGTGTACATATCACCACACAGAAGGACCTGGCTTTGAGCTCCCTACCCCCACCTACAAGGGGGATGTTTCACAAGTGAAGCAGGTCTGCAGGTGTTTCTTTTTCCCTATCCGTCTCTATCTCCCCTTCACTCTCAATTTATCTCTGACCTGTAAACAACAACAAAAAAGTACTTCTGCTTAGAAATTGTTGTGAAAATTATTACTGGAAACAGAAAAAAAAGTCATAACTAAAATTTTACATATTTTATCTTTGTTTTCATATTTTATATAGCTGTTAAATTCTGTAGATTTTTTTAGCCAATGTTTAAATTTAAATTTTGTTTTGTAAAACTTTTCCCATTAAAGGTACAAACAAAAAGATACTGAGCTGTAAGAGTTAGGGAGACCACTTGGGGTAGAGCATATATCTTGCATGGGTAAGACTGGAGCCAATTTCAGGACCATGTAAAGTCATGAAGTGATGCTCTGGTCTCTTTCTTTCACTCTCAACAACAATGGCAACAACAATAACAGGTGTCTTCAAAAGCATGAAAAAATATCACTTAATTCACTTAATTAGAAAATGAAATGTAAAAATCAAAGAAATAATAAATTATAGTTTTACTTTAAAAATGAACTGATTTTGTTTGAGTGCTTGAGAAAACTTGGACTGTATAATCTGCTAACTTGGAAGAGCACATACAAATTTATCTCATGTTTAACTTTTCTGATCCTGTATTGTATAACTTCTCAAAAAATGCAAAAGAAGATAGATGGTACTTTCTGCAAAGAAAAGCCCAAGTTCAGATAACTTCTTTGGAGATTTCTGATAACTGTCTTAAGGAGAAAAAAAATAATAAAGCTATAAAAAATAATAGAGCTATAGACAGATTTTCTCTGAAAAAAGAGAAATGTACAATTTTCAGTATATTTTATAAGGCTACTTATAAAATCTCCAACTTCATTGGAGATTTCTAGTAACTGTCTTAAGGAGAAAAAAATAATAGAGCTATAGACAAATTTTCTCTGAAAAGAGAAGAGAAACATACAATTTTCAGTACATTTTATAAAGCTACTTTTATCATGACAGTAATGCCTAAGAAATCACACACAAAAGTATAGGTCAACATTCTTCATAAATAGATATCCCAAAATCCTTTAAAATAATCAGCAATATTAATCCAGTAACATATTTAAAAGAATAAGCCACAATCATCAAGTGGGATTCATTATGGTTAAATCATCATTTTGGATATAAATAGAATATCACCACATTGTAGGGAAAATATATCTGAACATTCACAAAATACATTTGAAATAATTCCACCAAAAATAATTCTTCACAAACTACAATAGTAATAGAAACTTCTTCAATCAAATGAAGGGGTGGGAGTTAAGATAGGAATTGGCTACATAACAAACAAGGGAAACCTAATTTCAGGAATAGAAATATTCTGAAACTATATTGTAATTATAGCTATCCACTCTTTGTATAGATGTATTTACTTGTACACTTAGATTTTTCTTTTGTTAATACAAAGTTTATAATACCAAGTTCATTCTCCAGCATTTCATGTACCAGGGATATACCTTAATTTGTGCTCTCTCTCATTAATAAGTAAATGAATAAAATATTTTTATTTATTTATTTTTTGCCTCAAAAGTTACAGCTGAGGCTCAGTACTGGCACAACAAATGCACTGCTCTTGGTGGCTTTTTTCTTTTCTTTTTTTTTTAATAGGACAGAGAGAAGTTGACAGAAAAGGAAAGAAAGACACATGTGGATCTGCTTCACAGCTCCTGAGGTGACTCCCCTGCAGTTGGGGAGGCAAGGGCAGGAACCAGGATCCTTGCACCAATCCTTGTACTTCATAATATGTGCACTTAACCCGGTGCACCACCGCCTGTCCCTCATAATTTTTTTTTTAAATAAAAATGTTCTGGGCAGAGGATATAGCATAGTTCTTATGTACATTCTCATGCCTGAGGCTCCTAAGTCCCAGGTTCAATAATAATAATAATAATAAAAGTATACTCTACCCAATTTCTTCTGCTGCCTATAATTAAGAATTTATTAATTTACATTTTATTTACTATTGATATTTAATTGTTATATGACCCGGCATAGATTTTTAAACATTTTTATTCTCTTTATTTATTTATTGGATAGAGAGAGCCAGAAATTGAGAAGAAGGGGAGATAGAGAAGGAGAGACAGAGAGAAACTTGTAACCATGCTTCACCACTTGCAAAACGTTCCCCCTGCAGATGGGAACCTGAGGCTTGAGTCTGGGTCTTTGTGCATTTTAACGTGCACTCAACCAGGTTTGCCACCACCTGGCCCCCTATTTTTTAATTTGTTATTAGTGATTTAATATTGATTTACAAAATTATAAGATAACAGGAGTATAATTTCTTCCCATAAAATTTACCCCTCTGGGGTGATGGACCAAAATTATTTATGGGGTGCAGAAAGTAAGAGTTCTGGCTTCTATAATTGTTCGTCTGTTGGACATGGGTGTTGGCAAGTTGATCCATATCCCCATCCTGTTTTTCTTTCCCTAGTGGAGTAGGGCTCTGGAGGGGTTAGGTTCCATGACATATTGGTGAAATCATCTGCCAAGTATTCCATGCTCTGCATTTTTTAAGATACTTTCTTTTAAAATTTTATTTATTTTATTTTTAATGTGAGTGTGTGTGAGAAAGAGAGAAAGAGAGAGGGAGGCAGAAACAGAGAGAGAGAAAGGGAGAGAATGAAGAAGGATCAAAGCACTGCTAAGCTCTGATTTATGGTAGTTCTGGGGATTGAATCTGGGACCTCAAAACCTCAAAAATGAAAATCTTTTGCATAACCATTATTATATCCTCAGTATTCTGAGTTTTGTCTTTTTAGAAACTACCATATCTTGTAAATTGTAATTTGCTGAGGCAGGAAGGTGAATCTCACACACTGCAGAGATAGACAGTAATTGTCAAAATGATAAAAAACAATCTTTGGAATACATGATATCTCCATGCCTCCATGACAGCTTAGTTGTCTAAAACTAAAAAAAAAAAAAAAAAAAAAAAAAAAAGCTTAAATTCTAAGCTTCAGCTATAATTTTTTATACCCAGTTCCTTAGATATACCTCATTTTTCTGTCAAAACTGAAGATTATGGAGCTGTATTTATTTTACTTCCAAGAGATTTACAACACTCCTGATAGACAACATGCTTCTGATCGATAGGAATTTTGTAAACCTTAACAATTTTAGGCACAGAAATGAAATCTTCTAATTTAATACAGCGTAAAAAAGCTTTTGTTACTTAGTTAAAGTTTTGATGACTTTTTCCAGAAGCCAGCATTATTTCACCTTATTAAGACAACACTTTCTCAAATGCAGTGTCTTCAAAATGTAACACTGATCCCTATTTAAGGGTAAATTGTTAGGATTGCCTGATAATTTACTAGAAAAGGTGTGATTAAAACAAACCAGAAGGAGAAAGATACTGAATGATATCACTTAGAGGCAGAATTAAAGAATAAGGACAGTAAAGGAGAACTTAGGGTGAATTTTGTAGAATATTGCAGCAAAGCAAAGGACTCTGGGGAAGGAGGGAAAGTAACAGGGTGGAGGAATATTAGGGTCATGGTATGTCTCCTAGGCACCAGTGAAGAGGAGGCAATAGTCTGTGCCTATCTAGTAAAGACTAAACTATAAATAAGTAAACACTAGCATCCCACATAAAATTAAGAAAAAAAAAAGATTAAAAGGAGGGAAGGAAGGAAGGAAAGAAGGAAGGAAAAAAAAGAAGGAAAGGATGTGACACACTGAGTCAGAAAATTTAAGGAATCTTCCATTAATCTATGATACTGTCTCCTTAAAATATACTGTGAAATATTGTGTATCCCAACAGTATTTCCTTTTTATTCAAGATTTTATTTATTTATGAGAAAGATGGAAGGAGAGAGAAAGAACCAGACATCTCTCTGGCACATGTATTGCCCAGGATCAAACTTGGTACCTCATGCTTGAGAATCCAAAGCTTTATATCACTGCCCCACCTCCCGGACCACACCCAACAGTATTTTCAAAACCTGCATAACCTAACCCAGTTTCTACTATTAGGTGTGTATGGCATGTTCAAGATGAGCCTGAAATGCCAGTGCCTTTGGCTAAATGGGCTACTATCTCCCACAACTGACTTTTTATAAACCCTGGTGTTAGTTACTACAGATGTCTTCATTCAGAAGCAATCTCCCATAAAATGTTGCTTTCTAGCCAAAGTGTGAAGATTCTCTCATAAATAGACTTCTGATGAGCTGTTGAGATTCACATAAAATGTAATGATAAAATTCTGTGCATTGGAACTGTAACACTTGATAATAAAATCATTACCATTATATACTGGTCCATTCAGAACACCGTGGCTAATTAGGTTCACACACCTGACAGATGGCTTTACTCTCAAATTGACTAAATGCAATTTAATTACTGACAGAAGAATTCATAGCTAATTCAGGAAACAAATATGGAATTGATTTGCCTGATGAAAGTACAGTAATAACTTGCCATCTGAATATAGGCTGCATGTGGTATGCTTTCACTCAGAGTAAAATACTTACATGAAAAGATTATCAATGATTTATCAGTAATTGTATAATAATTCAGTAATTAATCATATATTTATAATCAATACAAAACTTGATATTCTAGATGAGGGATGCTAGGTTTGACCATTTATTTATTTAATGAGTGTTTAGACTGAAATCCCAGGTCAGTTATTTACTTAACTATTTAGTGTGAAGGTGAGAAGAAAATGGAATCAGCCCATGAAGGATCAACCCAGGATGGTTTCTTGTTTGGGCCAGCCAGGTGAGAAGATAAGACCCCAAGCAGTGAGTGCTGTGAGTCAGAACATTCCTTTCTGGGTTTAACTGACTCCTGCAAGTAAGATTCTGTTAAACGTAATACCAGGGGTGATATTTTTTACTGACATTACTCTAATAACATAATCTTAGTTGATCCTTCTATGAGTCATGGAGAAAATAAAATTATGTTTGTAAAATACTATAGACAAGTTGTTAGACTAGATGTAAGTGAAAAAGAAAAGTTGAATAGGGAAATAGGGCTTAAGTGAGTACTAAAAGCATCCACTGAATGCATGCATCATACAGTGAGTTTCCTGTGATATTTTTTTCTCTCTGATATGTAACTTTATGAATATTGCAACTCCTTCCTCCAGCATCTCTCTTTCCCTTGGCAAGGGAAGTACTGAACACTGAGAGTTAAGGGATGGAAGAGATTGTCTTTTTGTTTGTTTTATTTTAACTCAGAGAAGTAATAGTTGGGATAATAATTTAAATTTTACAGTGCAAGTCAATATAAAGAAGTGGGGCCAGGTGGTGGTGCACCTGGTTAAGCATGCACACTACAGTGTGCAAGGACCCATGTTCAAGGCCATATCTGCAGGGGAAAAGCTTCACACATGGTGAAGCAGGTTTCCAGATCTCTCTCTCTCTCTTTCCCTTACTCTATCTCTCCCTACCTTCTCAATTCTCTCTATCTCTATCCAATAATAAATAAGTATATTTTTAAAAGAAATTAGGTTTTCAAAAAAATCTTTAGTCTAACATGAACTCATGAGATTAAATGAAGTAATAAGATGAAATGATTTAGCCTTCTCTGGTACTTAGTGAAATTTCAAGGATTGTAAAATAACAACAGTGCAGGAAAACAAAAATCTTTTCACTTCACATTAAGTAGACTTCATTCATGATTTAATATCTAGTTTCTTTCACTTTTTCTTGCCAGCACAGTATTTACCTATCCACTATAGTTCATACTATGTTTTATGCTACTGCTATGCTGAAATATTCACTGCTTCATAAGTCTTTTTATACATTAATCCATGTGCTCTGCTTGAAAAACTATTTTTTCCAAACTTTTCCTCTGTTGTCTATTCTAACAATATTTTAAGAATTACTTCAATCTCCACCTATTCTTTGGAGTCTTCTTTGGTAGATTCTGAAAATTGTTTGCTCTACATGTCCCTGGAAACTTGATCCTCTGATTAATTACATTTAAGGTATGTTTCTATTTGGTAAGCATAATATTTTAAATGATTTAAGTATGATCAACAGGTCCATTGGGTAAAAGGGGTATAATTCCACACAATTCCCACCACTAGAGTTCTGTATCCCATCCCCTCCACTGGAGGCTTTCTTATTCTTTATCCCTCTGGGAGTATGGGCCCAGATTCATTATGGGACATAGAAGGTTGGAGGTCTGCCTTCTGAAATTGCTTCTTTCCTAGATACTGGCATTGGCAAGTCCAACCTATTTCTTTTTCCCTAATGGGGCAGAGATCTAGAGAGGTGGGGTTTCAAGACACATTGGTAAAGTCATCTGCCCAGGGAATTCATGTTGGCATCATGGTAGCATCTGCAACTTGTTGGCTGAAAAAGCATTAATATAAAAAGCAGGAAAATATTCTTTAATAATCAGGAACATAGCAGATGAGATTTGGGGTCTTCATTTTGGGAAAAGCTAGCAAATCTATTTTAGGTATATTCCAAGGAGCCCATGATAAAGTCCATGGGATAAAGGTATTTAGCCCATGGGATAAAGGTATTATTTGTGAAAATGGTGTCAGAATTGTGAATAAGATTAGAAAGCTGGATCAGGGAAGAAAGTAGCTCCCAAATCTTGGAAAAGTGTATATGTGCAATTAACTGTAAACCCCATAGATCATATCTGGGGTCCATATTCAGCACAAGTGCCTGTGTAATCTCTGCATCCCTGTCAGTCTGAGTTTGTATTCCATGGTTATATCTAGGAAGGCTGCATGCTGTGCTCATTTCAGGACTTGTCTTCCTCAAGTGACAGAGTATGTTTACCCAGCTTCCCTTTGGAGAGTGGTGCAGTTCCTAGCACATTGAGAGCAAGGTCCTGAAGAGGCCCACAGGAGGGTCCGAGCTGCTGTTCCTGATGGAGATGACCAGTGACAGTTGGTAGGGATCTGTTAGAGGTCTATGCCCATCATATCTATGTGGGATTCCCCGGGTTCCCTGAATAAGGCACCATATGATAGAATGGCCTGGTAGTGTCCAAAAGTGCCATCATTAAAATGTGTCAACCTCTTAACCAGCTTTTATAGTCCTTACTTTATCTGAAAAGGTTACCCTTACAGTGATTGAGGGAAGTAAAAATGTAAGTAGATGAGGAGGGTATCTAGACCTAAGTAGAAACTATTTGATTAAGTACTTTATGGTGTCTTTTTTTGGGTCTTTCTACTTACCATAATATTTTTTTTAAAGTAAGGCTAAAAACTTATTCCTGTGTCTCAAATACTTCCATTCACCGATTTATTTATGTTATGCTCTATTAACTATTTTGCTCAATAAATATTTTATAACTCTTAACTTGGCAAAAACTAGTAATCACTGGAATGCTAGTATGACTATAATAGTAATTATTTGTATCAAATATCAAACAACTTGTAGCATATATTGTATATTAGAGCCATGAAAGATTTACACACACAATGTAAGTCTACAAGTGACTTTTCATTTTATGTATTTTTAATTTTATTTATTTATAAAATAGAAAATATAGACAAGACCATATGATAAGAGGGGTAAAAATTCATACATTTTTCCACTACCAGAGCTCCACATCACATCCCCTCTACTGGAAGCTTTCTTATTCTTTATCCCTCTGGAAGCATGAACCCAGGGTCATTATGGGGTACAGACAGTGGAAGTCTAGCTTCTATAATTGCTTCTCCATTGAACATGGATGTTGGCAAGTCAATCCATACTCTCAGCCTCTTTCTATTTTTCCCTAGTGGGGCAGGGCTCCAGAGAGATGAGGGTCCTGTTTAAGAGAAGATAATGTTAGAACTGAGATTTGAAAAATGAATTATCTCAGAAAAGTAAATAACAAGGACATATTTATCTAGGAAGAACAGATAGCATGTACAATATCAAAAGAGAATATATGCCATTAAAATAATCATCAATGGGAAAGCATAAATGGAGGCTAAAATATAGGAGGGAGGAAAGAGGAATCATTTTGGATGTAAGTACAAAGTTTAAAGCATAAATCAAATGAATTTTGGGTGGCTGAAAAATCCATTTATTTGGATATTTAAGGCAATTAAGTATGGGAAAATTTAGTTTGATACCAGCAGGGTTTCATCCAGTAGCTTAAAAAAAAAATAGAGCAACATAAGCCTGATTTTTATAGTCCATCCTTGGTTCACTTACTTGACAATCACAACAAATGGAATGAAATAGCAACAATTTTTTTCCCTCTAGTGTAAAATTTGCAGTTTGGTTTATATAAATCAATATGTCTAGTTCTGTGCATATGTTTATAGTTATTCCTTCCACAAAAGAGTTACTTACCTTACAGTAGAAGCTATAATATGAATGAATAAAAATGAACTCAGTCTGTAGGTCTTATGTGTCACAGTCATGGATCATAGTCTAAATGTGAATATATCATTTATGTATGTATATATAGACAATCCATATCTGTATATACACATGTGCATGTATAGATGACATATATTTAACAAAAATTACTGTTTTGAAAAGTTGACTCAAATTTTTTCAAACTTAAAAAATGTTTTGTAACTGTTAATTATTGGTACATATGTGTCCCAAATGCCAAGTTTCTCCAAACTTAAATATGATATTTCTGAGAATTTTGAATGCTGTTCCTTTTTCTATCTTTCCTGATACTTTTGGCTTCTAACTTCCCTTGGGAGTACCTTTGAAACTAGCTCAACCAAGCATGGCTTTTTAATATTTTCAAAACATCCTTATTACTCTGATATGTCCGTGCTTATAGTCCCTCTTGTTGGATAAAAATGATATCAAGATGGATGGACATCATCATATTTATTTCCTCAAAAATAATCCAGTTCTCTCATTGGGACCCTATGTCAGTCTCGTCCAAGTTTCATATTTTACTCATTTAGAATTCTTAATGATTGTTTTCATAATAAAGAGAAGGGGTTTATAGCACAGGAGGATATAATGAAATCTGGTTTCTGGAAAGTCTGTAAAATGCTAGCACGGTCAGTGGGTACCAGAATTAATTTTAGCTGTGGTAGAGAACATAAAGTATCCTTTCCAGATGCTCACCTTTGAGCAGTCCACCTTTGAAGGCCCTACAAGAGAATCTAAATAGTTAAATAAAATAACAGTAAAAACTCTCTAAAAATGTGAAACTCAGCAAGAGAAGTTGAAGGAACAAAGTAAAGGACATTTTTATGGTATTAAAAGTATAGCTTGCTTAATGTAGTTGCACTACAAGCAGTAGGGTTATCCTGTTATATATATATATTCCTGTTATATATATATATATATATATATATATATATATATAATGTAAAGAATTATTTATTTACATGAAAGAGAGATGGACCAGAGTACTGCACAACTTTAGCATGTGAAGACATCAGGGACTGAACCTGGCACCTCAAATGTGCAAACTCATGCTCTGAAGCACTACATTATCTCTAGGGCTCTTAGTATTTATCAAACATTTATTATAAGCAAATAATGTTTTTTGACTGAGTTTTCTTATGTTAATACTCATGTTACTTGAGATTGCATTTATGTTCATAGTATTCTAAATCTAATAACCATGTATTTATAGAGACAAAATCGCTGACACATGTAAAATACAAGCATATTGTAATTTTATGAAAGTTTGTTTTGCTAGATTAAGGATTCAGGTGCCAAGATATGCAAAACTAATTTGTAACTGTATCTCAAAGGTCATGGTGTTTACCATTTGCCTCTTTATGTCCTAGTTTATTCATTTTGAAACTAGTGAGAATAACCCTTATATCAAGACTCACTAAACCAAAATGATCTAAGAGAGCAGTACATGAGGTACTCACAAGCTTGTCTGAAGAACTGGAGAGTACTGATGACACTGGATTCATGCTCTGAAAACTAATCCTAGGTTGGCAACCAAGAGGTGAAACATGGTTGAGTGCATACTAGATTCAAGCCTCAGTGCTATAGTGCTCTTTCTCTCTTGCTCTCTACCTCCTCTTCCTAGATCAGTTTCCCTCTGCTTAAACAAATAAAAAAAATAAATATTTAAGGCCATAAAATGTTTGATTTAAAATTGTTCTGAAAATATGCACTACTAGGGAATCAGGCAGTAGCACAGTGGGTTAAGTGCCCATGATGCAAAGCACAAGGACCAAAGTAAGGATCCTTGTTCGAGACCCCGGCTCCCCACCTTCAGGGGAGTCACTTCAAAAGCGGTGAACTAGGTCTGCAGGTGTCTTTCTCTCCCCCCCTCTCTCTTCCATCCTCTCTCCATTTCTCTCTGTTCTATCCAACAATGATGACATCAATAACAGTAATAACTACAACAATAAGAAAAGAAAAGAAAATGTGCACTACACACATCCAAATTTATTGTCCTCCCTTCCTGAAAATTCCACAGAATCACTCAGTGAAATCACTAAAACCCAATAATTGTAAATCATTCTTTCTGCTATTCTTTTGACCATGATGTAAACCAAAACCAGTGAACTCTAGTTCCTCATCAAGTATAGACTCATACCTACTGAGAAGTTGTAAAAGTACCAGCTGAGATGAAGAGCGAGAAGGTGCAATCATACTACTCTAGGAGTCTATGAACTTCTGGAGAAACCACAGGAGACAAATCTCAATATCTGACACTTGTCTGAGAAAACCAAAATGATCTAAGAAAGCAGTACATGAGGGACTCACAAGCTTGTCTGAAGAACTGGAGAGTACTGATGACACTGGATTCATGCTCTGAAAACTAATCCTAGGTTGGCAACCAAGAGGTGAAACATGGTTGCGTGCACATTAGATTCAAGCCTCAGTGCTACAGTGATCTTTCTCTCTTGCTCTCTACCTCCCCTTCCTAGATCAGTTCCCTCTGCTTAAACAAATAAAAATAAATAAATATTTAAAATTAAACTTGGATTTCACTATGAAGAGAAGTCTAAGCCCAAAGTCATTCTTGTTTCAGGAAGTAGTTTGTAAGCACCATAGCTAGGAAGTATAGAAAATGTTTGGAATAGGTGCCCATTCAGTGGTGCATCCAACTGATAGCACACTTTACTATGTGCAAGGAGCCAGGTTCAAGCCCCTACTCCCCACTTGCAGGGGGGACACTTCATAATAGTGAAGCAGGTCCACAGGTGTGTATCTTTCTCTCTTTCCCTCTTTAGCTCCCCCTCTCCTCTCAATTTCCTCCTGTACTGCCAAAGAAAAAAATATAAAGATAAAAAAGGGACAAATAGCAAATAAGAGTGGTGGATATGTAGTGCAGACACCAAGCCCCAGAGATAACCCTGGTGGCAATATATATATATATATATATATATATATACACACACATATATATATATATATATACACACACATATATATATATATATATATATATATATATATATATAGTCTTAGCCTGATATTGGACTGTGGCTTCAAGATTGACTCTACATGTAATTAGAGGTCATATGCATGTATTTAAAATTGGAAAATGATATATAAAGGCCTATGCAATCATTATTGTAGAAGTTAAGTATTGACTATATTGGCCAGGGGTTAGGCCAGTCATAGCACACCAGTCTTGCACTCCTGATACTTGAAAAGTACTAGGTTCAATTCCAGGCACCAACATATGCCAGAGATGAGCAATGCTCTCGTCTCCTCTTCTCTTTCCCTCTTTTTGTGCCTTTTCTCATGATAATTAATGAATAGATATTTGATTATGAAGAAAATATTGGAACCGAGACAACTCACCCAGTAGTAGAGTACAGACTGTTGTGTGAGAGGATTGTATTTTAGTTTCTGGCTACCTCATGGGAGGACAGTACATGGCATTTGGGGGAAGGAAGCTGTGTGGTTAGTGGAGTAGTCTTTGTCCATTCATATCTCCCTTTCTCTTTGTCTCACTCTCCCTATTTCTCCTTTTCCTTATCTTTACTTGAAATTGTAAATCAGGGAAAAAAAAAAGTTCTCTGGCCAAGGTGGAACCATGCAGGTGCACAGCAACTTCTCGCTAAATAAAAATAAATAGAGCAACTGTTGACAAGGGCCAGTAGAATATGTCACTTGAATAGTATCCTGCTTTGCCATGTGTAACCCATGTCCTAGCTGGTGAAATTGACAAACAAAGGCTAGGCTATATGTAAACAGAGGGAATGTCACTGCCTTATATGGGAAGGTATACAAACACATGTGTAACCTATAGGTATTAGTACCCCAGAGAATAAAGGCTATGGTTGGTGTTCTTTTCATAGAGAGCTGGACACCAAGTCCAGTAGCAAAATAAAGTTTCTCCTTTTACAAATATTTGGCTCTCTAGTCTCCTTTGTTGCTTTACTGGCCTCCACTGAAGGATACGTGCAGAAACCTGCCACATGAAAAGAAATTCTGATGTCCCAATTCCTACCCCCTTATCATGAGGCACCTTTTTCTTCAGACAGCCCAGGGTGGTACAACCAGTACCCCTAACCACCCTACGTAAAGGAGACATTCCTGAAATTACCATTGACCAATGCAGGAAGGTCAAGTGATAATGAAAAGGTCACCACTTCCCTTCTGCAACCTAAGATTAGAATGACTTGGTTGAAATATCCCCAAAAGAATTTGTTCTTTCCTGTTCCCCACAATACCTCTCCCTGAACTGGCCATCTACTCTATAATTGTATCGACTTGAATCCATGTCACAACTCTATTGCTATTGCTGTGCTAAGAATCATCCCTCACAGACTTTCTTGAATAAGGTCTACTTTCTTTTCCAACCTCCATCTCTTCATAACCTTTCTTACATTTCTAACATCCACCACAATGAAGCAAGCTTCTGTGCTGTAGTATCTGTGCGTGTGTGTGTGTGTGTGTGTATGTGTGTTTGTGTGTGTGTGTGCCTCTTTGTCTCTCTAAAAAATATATTGACTACAGGAGGAGTCATGACAAGCAATCAGGGAGACAAGTCAGGAAGCTATTTTCACAATTGGGCACAGATCAATTAAGACTGTGTCAGATATGTAGAAATAATGGGCATTTTAGATCCAAATGTAGGACTATGCATCATTTTCATCAGATAAAAATGTTCTTTTACTATTAGATGATTAACTTGCTCTAGCTATTATAACTTAAAATGAGCACATTCATGTACAGAGGGCTTTGCTCAGAACTATAGCAAGTATCTACAGGTATTTCAGCACTATATTGTGAAAAAAAAATCAACCAGCAGTGCATGATGTGTATACAGACATGCATAGCCATGTGTGTATATGTATTTGCAGTTATATTTTGAATGAATATAGCTTATAAATAGTCACCTGATGGAGGAAATTTCCTAAGTATATTTGCTTATTCCAACAAATAGTACTGTTAGCACAGACATTTAGCAAGTCTGAAACTCCTTTTCAGGGTTGCAGGTAGGTTGTCTCACTGAGTGTCTGTGACCAGGATGCTTTAGTTTTCCTATGAGGTCAATGCACAAACATTTACAAACTGCAGCAGTTGTGTTAGGTCTCTATAATTCAGCCTGTCTTACATGAGCGAGGAAGAAGCAAGCAGGAACATTAACTGCTGTTAATTTCACCTAAAGGACAAATTGATTGTTGCTTATATCTTTCATCCCTATTCTGCTTTCTGCATGCACCATGTCCCAAATGCCCCTTCCTCTGTTTCTGGAGAGTCCCATTTTATTCTTGCTGGACTTGATTACTAAATAACAGAGAGAGCAAGAATATTTTTTTCTGTCTCTGAAGTCTATTATTTCTTTGAAACAAGAACAACAAAACTACTTCACACTCATTCTCAGACATGGTAATGATGTAATGAATATCACCTTATGAAACTACTGACTAGAAAGTTCATTTTGATTATTCATATATCATATCCCCTTCTACCTGAGCAGCCTCCAAAATACAAAATGGTTCTATGAGGTTTTTTTTAGGGTAGTGTCTGGTCTGTGTGGCCAGCGGGGGGGTGGGGGGGGAGGCGTGTGTGGGCTTGGAACCTCAGGTATAATAGTCTTTTTTCCTAACCATTATGCTATCTTCCCTCATTTCTATGAGGGTTTTGAAGTGAGCTTTTCACGGCTTGTGGAAGGAGGAAATAAGAATGAGATTTATTGTTATTGCTGTCATCATCGGGCCTATATCACTCTGAACTGATTTTTTTAGACAGAAAAATTGAAATGTATTAAGAGAGGAAAAGAAAGCATAGCACCAAAGTTTCCTCCATTGCAGTTGGGGCTAGGTTCAAACCTGGGTCTTGCAAGTGGCTCCTGGAGGGTTTTGTAAGGATATTGGCAAACAACCCTTTCCACTGTACCCTGCAGGCATTCTGGGTCACTTGTATTGTCTCCTTCCAATTGGCTAAGAACATAAAATGCAGATGAATGGAAATGTGAGCACCTGGAGACAATGAATTTAATCCCCTGACTCAGTTTAATCCCCTCAGGGTCCGCCTCCACATTCTGAAACCCACTTTAAAAGTAAAAGGGCCAGAAAACTCAGGCCCACCCAACCCCCCTCACCTATCTATACAGGATTTTCCTCTCCCTTTACTACTCCAGATTTGCTTCAATAAACACTTATTATCATGAAATTGTAGTGAATGACTTGGGATTCTTTCATGTAGACAGGAATTTAGACTGCCACCAGCTGAGTTTAATAGTATTTCTACATCCTTTGCTCTCAGCCTTCCTCTCCCTTGCAGCAAAGTGATACCATTTTTTGGCTAATAGGCCCCTTTTACACTGAAGGAGAAGGTAAGAAAGGGCTCATACAAAAGTCCTTGTTTCTCAGTCCTGCTTTTTTAAAAGGAAGCCTTATCTTTAGGACTAGCTTTTTATGTGACTCCTAGGAGATAGCAGCACAACCAGATAAGTTTATCCTAACAATACAACTAATGATGAATGCCTATATTCCTTCTGGAGGTTGGGATCTAAATAAGTGAAGTCAGTTCTGTAAAAGGCAGTAGCCTTGAAATTCCCTTTTTATGCAGTTGTTTGTTAAGTGCCTTTAGTATGAGTTGCTTGTAGTATGAGGTGGAAAATTACTTGCCCTTTTCCATTTGAAGAACAGGACTAATCAGTGAAGGCCATCAGGTGTTTTGCAGAAGTTCTATGTGAGGGCTAGCCTTATCAGGACCTCTGAACAGCCCCAGCAGTATACTGGTAGCCAGATGGCCTGGTATGGCCTGGTAGGGGGATGTGAGGACCTAATACCTGGTCAAGTCTTATTGGTTGTCTGGTTTTGCAAGGTTTGAAATTAGCCCGCACTTTGCTTTGTATGGACCCCGCTTTTTGCTAAGTTTGAAATGATTGGATTTTGTGTTTGCTATAGCCTGTTCTTGGATGT
This sequence comes from Erinaceus europaeus, assembly GCF_950295315.1. Taxonomy (NCBI): domain Eukaryota; kingdom Metazoa; phylum Chordata; class Mammalia; order Eulipotyphla; family Erinaceidae; genus Erinaceus; species Erinaceus europaeus. Next base: position 38,264,722 of record NC_080175.1, read on the forward strand.
AGGTTGATAAGGTGATGTGCTCCCCCTCCCTGAGTGTAGTCTGAATTCCTATAAATTGTGTGGTCTGAGCCCTGTTCGGGGTCGAGCTTGGTAGACTAATACCAGCCACCATCTCGGCCCGGATTGCAATTCATCAATAAACATCTTTGCTTCCTTGCAGTGGATGGTGGTTTAATTTATGCTCGCTAACAAGTTCTAGAGTTAGCTGCCTTTAGTAATATTGAGGGAGGGTGTTGTAATGGGGGAAAGGGGAGGCTGACATTCATTTCCTCAATATTAAAAAGCTCCTTACACATTATCTCAACAAAAACTTGAGGGGAGAGCATGATTTCTCAGGTAATTTAAACTTTATTAGGGAAATTGATAACATTCATATATTAGGGCATGAGAGAAAGAAGGACAGAATGAGAGAGAGAATAAAAAAGCCAAGTTACCACTTACATGGTGGTCTGTGCAGAGAGAGCAGACTAAGAACATGAACAAGACCAGGGGTCTTGCTTTGAAAACTCAAGCCCCAGCCTCCACCTTTCCAAGACACACCTGTAACCAATCCTATTTTCTGGGCACTATACTACTGTCCCCTCCAGGTACTCTTTGTCCCTCAACAGAGTGATTAGTCCCAGATGAAAACCCTGAACACTGAGGCTCAACTGAGCCTTGTTTTATGGCAATATCATGCACATGTCTTCACAAATTATCAGTGTAAATGTTATGCAGTTCCACTGGGAAGCTGAACCAAGAAAGTCATAAAACAAAGCCCAAACCAGCACATTTTAGTTCATTTTCCCACTGATAATAAAAGTTCATCACCTCGTTTATGTTGGGGAAATTTATTAAAAATAAGGGTTTTTTTTTCTCTTTTTTTTAATAAACATTGTACAATGTGATGAGGCAAAAATGTCATATGTTCTAGAAAATCCCCTCCCAGCAATGTCCTTCTAACACCTGTTAAAAATTCCCAGGTTTCAGTTAATTGCAGTCAGTTGTCACCATGCAAATTACTTCCCAAGGTTTCCAGGTGCCTGTGGGGGTAGGGGTTTCCAAGCCTGCAGGCTAAGAGATGTCCTTTTAATTCCTTCTTGCTCTATGACTGTCATGCCTGGTTTCTTCTAGTTTAATCTTTTTTCCCTTTGCAGATTTTAATTCATAACTTTCCACTGTCATAAACAGCAAATGTGAGTATAAAATTTTTTTTCCAGTCCTGTGAGTGTTTATTGTGAATCACTGAGTTTGGTTTCAAGTTCTTGGTGCACGATGGTGGAAAATAACCTAAGTTGAGTGTGAGACTGCTTTGCAGACACCTATCATGGGGACATGAGGGATTGTATCTATGTGTCAACAACTGTACTGTAAGCCATTTAGCCCCAAATTAATGATAAAAGGAGAGGAAAAAAATATCCTCAGCCCAGAGGCATACATAGAAGACAGCTACTACCTAATAGGGTGTCTGGTCAAAGGATCCTCACTCTCTCTGTACCATATATCAAGCTGTTGCAAAAGTCATGACTGGACTGGGGAGATTGTGTAATGGTTATACAAAAGACATTCATGCCTGAGGCACTGAAGTCCCAGGTTCAATACCCAGTACCATCATAAGCCAGAACTGAGCATTTTCTGGGAAAAAATAAATAAATAAAGGCATAACATAATCTTTCTGTTTTTCTACGCAAAAATGTATGATGAAACGACCTAACTATATTTTGTTGAAAGTGCCAGTCACTTAGGACAATGCCTAAACTATATAAGACACTCAGTTAAGTTCCTGTCTGGGGACAAAGCACTGGAGATTTACAGCATGTCTTCTAAGGTAGAGAATGTGTTGATTGTAATAGTTACCTTAGATCAGGTACTAGACAAGGCTGCCCATTATCGCCATTATCAACATTACTATTCAACATAATGTTGGAAGTTCTTGCCACAGATATCAGGCAGGAGCAAGAAAATAAAAATAAAGGGATACAGATTGGAAGAGAAATCAAACTCTCCCTATTTGCAGATGATATGATAGTATAAGCAGAAAAACCTAAAGAATCCAGCAAGAATCTTTTGGAAATCATCAGGCAATATAGTAAGGTGACAGGCTACAAAATTAACATACAAAAGTCAGTGCAAACACTAAGTTAGAAGAAGAAATCCAGATTTTTTTTTTACTATAGCAACAAAAACAATAAGATATAGAGGAATAAACCTAAAAAAGAAATGAAAAGACTTATATACTAAAAATTATGAGTCCTTATTCAAGGAAATAGAAAAAGACACAAAGAAGTGGAAAGATATTCTATGTTCATGGGTTGGAAGAATTAACATCATCAAAATGAATATACTACCTAAAGCCATATGCAGATTTTATGTAATCTCCACCAATATCCTAACCACATTTTTTAGGAGAATAGAACAAAACCTAAAAATGTTTATCTGAAACCAGAAAAGACCTAGAATTGCCAAAAACGATCTTGAGAAGAAAAAACAGAACTGGAAGCATCACACTCCAGATCTCAAATTGTATTATAGGGCCATTGTAATAAAAACTGCTTCGTACTGGAACATGAATAGACACACTGACCAGTGGAATATAAGTAAACTATCAGATATTTATAGGAAAATATTGGCAGAACTCTTTTCCGCATATCAAGAAAAACAATAATCCCATTCAAAATTGGGGAGAGAAAATGGACAGAATATTCACCACAGAAGAAATCTGAAAGGCTGAGAAACACGAAAAAATGTTCCAAGTCACTGATTGTCAGAGAAATGAAGACAACAATAAGATACCACTTCACTCTTGTGAGAATGTCATACATCAGAAAATATAGAAGCAACAAATGCTAGAGAGGTTGTGGGAGCAAATGAACTCTCTTGTACTGCTGGTAGGAATGTAAATTAGTTCAGCCTCTGTGGAGAACAATCTGGAGAACACTCAGAAGGCTAGAAATGGAACAACTCTATGACCCTGTAACTCCTCTCCTGGGGATATATCCTAAGGAACCAAACACACACATACAAAACAATTTGTTTATACCTATGTTCATAGCAGCACAATTTGTAATGGCCAAAACCTGGAAACAATCCAGGTGTCCAACAACAGATGAGTGGAAGATGATGTGTATATATATACAATGGAATACTACACAGATATTAAAAATGGTGATTTCACTGTTTTCAGCCCGTCTTGGATGGAAGTCTGCTTCCCCTCCTCTCTCTATTTCTCTCTGTTCTATCTAACCACGACAGCAATAACAACAACAATAATAATGTGAACAGCGATAAGCAACAAGAGCAACAAAAGGCAAAATATAGTCTCCAGGAGAAGTGTATTCATAGTGCAGGCACCAAGCCCCAGCAATAACCCTCAAGACAAAACAAACAAACAAATAAATAGACATAAAGGTCCAAGAAACTCAGAGAGTCCCAAGCAAAATTAACCCAGACTTTAAAATACCAAGACACATCATACTTACAATGAAAAAGTATAAGGATAAAGAAAGGATCTTGATTGCTGCAAGAGAAAAAGAAAAGAGTCACCTACAGAGGAAAACCCATACAATTAGCAGCAGCTTTCTCTACACAAACACTAAAGACCAGAAGAGAATGGCAAGGTGCATAATGAGTGCTCAATGAGAGGGTTTCATCCAAGACTACCATATCCTGCAAGACTGTCATTCAGACTAGATTAAGGAATAAAAATCTCAGACAAACAACATTTGAAGGAATCAACCATCACCAAGTCAGCCCTACAAGAAGTTCTGAAAGGTTTCTGATGAGCAATAGAAATAACAGAAAGAGAAACTCAAAGTAGAATCTGTCCAAGTTTGGAGTATGGCACCAAAGTAAAAATCTCTGGGAGGAGGGTGAGGGTACATGTTCAGCATCACTATGAGGGGCTAGGGGGGATGGGACACAGAGGGACAACAGAGTCAGTTCTCTCAAATAGAGTGACCAACATTAAAAAAAGTATATTGATATATCTTATTCTGCACTGTACATATGTGCCATCAATACTTGTGGTACATAAAGTTGGCAGAGAAGTCATATGGTTTTAAAATGTCTGTCTACAAAGTGTCCTATTAATTGTAACATTCTAAAATATATATAGCTTATAATTTTCATAAGTATCCAAGTCACCTAATGTCTGAAGGGAAGGAAGTATAATAGAATTAGCACAATGCAAAATCTATTGTCTAGATGTATCATTAGACATGATTCAAAGCGGCAACTTTGGGAAGAGTTTCAAATAAAAAAAAATTGAAGTACTTTTTCTTGTTCTGCTAGATGTATTATCAACATTAGTTTAGGTCTTAGTGTTTATGTATAACCATTTATCTTGTGATGGAAAATTTAAATAGAGATCAGCTCTGAGTCATTGTAAATCTAACAGTTAAAAATTACTCTGTAAAATCTGGTGATTTATCCAATTAGTTAAATAACACCCTTAGAGCTGTGCAAAGATTTATTGACTTCTACTGTTTGAGATATTCATGCAAAAAAAAACCTTCAAAATTATGTATTTGTAAACATTTTAATCACAAGATCTATGCCACTATTTGGTGGTGTTCTGTGGGAGGAATATTAAATCACTAAATTCTAAATCATCTTTAATCATTTAACTCCACAGTTAGCTTTTATTTTCAGAACTGATTTTCTTCTCCTGCAATTATAGGGAAAGTTCTATTTGAAGGGAAATGTAAAAAATTTAAAGCATCACCTTATTCTTATAGAGTTGATTTAATAATTCCATTGCTATGAGGCAATAATTTATATAAAATATGACAAGATAAATTAATTAACAGATGCTAGTTTCAGAAAACTATTATGTTTTCATTGCAAAATTTGGAAAGTCATCATAGAAAGAAAAACTCTTTGAAAGAAAGCTGCATTATGAATTGTTTCAGGGTCATGGGAAGATATTATTTCCTTCAGTTGGTTAGCCTTCTGACTGATGAATCAACATCTGAAAATGAAATGTCTGGGGATCGGTAACTGATATAACTAAATATATGAGTTTAACAATATTGAACAATGTGATTATTACATTGCACAAAAAGACAAAAAGTGAGATTTTTAGATGGAAGTGCAGTTTCTTCTAAATGTATTTTAGTGGGGACAAGCATTTGATAATATTAGGAAGTAAACAAGAGGACTGTAAGAAAAATAGAGCTTCATTAAATGTCCTATGTTCAGAAAGATTCTAAAACTATGATATTTTCTTATGGCAGATAGTTAGAAAATTCAGTTAAAATATATACCAGAGGGAGTTGGGCTGTAGCGCAGCGGGTTAAGCGCAAGTAGCGCAAAGCACAAGGACTGGCATAAGGATCCCGGTTCGAACCCCAGCTCCCCACCTGCAGGGGAGTCGCTTCACAGGCGGTGAAGCAGGTCTGCAGGTGTCTATCTTTCTCTCCTCCTTTCTGTCTTCCCCTCCCTCTCTCCATTTCTCTCTGTCCTGTCCAACAACGACAACAACAATAATAACTACAACAATAAAACAACAAGGGCAACAAAAGGGAATAAATAAATAAAATAAATTATATATATATATATATATATATATCAGAAAAATAACTGAAAAAACAGAATTGAGGGGCCCGGGTGGTGGTACACCTTGTTGAGTGCACATGTTACTATGCACAAGGACCCAGGTTCAAGTCCCCAGTCCCCACTTGCAGGGGAAAGCTTTGTGAATGGTGAAGCAGGCTGCCAGTAACTCTGTCTCTCTTACTTTCTGTCTCCCCCTTCCTTCTTGATTTCTGACTATCTCTATTCAATAAATAAACAAAGATAATTTAAAAAACAAACAGAATTGAATCCAGCTAGTTACTGATTTTTTAAAAATTCTTCTTACCAAATGAATACAGAAAATAATAGTATTCATTTCTTCAGAAAAGGTGTCCAATAAAGAGCCCATTTTTGAGTGAGATATCAAATATGTTATTGAAATATTAATTACAGATGAAATTTATGAAACAATTTCAATATGCTCTATGAGTTATATTATTTACAGCTGAAAATATAGTTTTTAATATTTATTTATCATTCATTTACAGAACTCTAGCATTTATTAAATATGCTTAAGACTCTTTTTAATGTTGTGGGGGCAAAGGAGCCCTCTTGCACCACTGCACCACTGGTGGCAATATAAATTGGTTCAACCCCTGTGGAGAGAAGTCTGGAAAACTCCCATACGGCTAGAAGTGGACCTATCCTATGACCCTATAATTCTTCTCCAGGGCATATATACTAAGGAACCAAAAACACACATCCAAAGAGATCTATGTATACCTATGTTCAAAGCAGAATAATTTACAATAGACAAAAACGGAAAGCAACCCAGGTGTTTTAACAAAAGATGAGTAGCTGAGTAAATTGTGTTCTATATACACAGTGGACTACTACTCAGCTATTTATTAAGAATAATGAATTCACCTTATTCGTCTCATATAGGATAGAGCTTGAAGGAATCATGTTAAGAGAGATAAGCCAGAAAGAGATATATGAATATGGGGTGATTTCACTCAGACAGAAGTTGAAAAATAAGAAAAGAAAGGACAACACAAAGTAGAACTTGGACTGGGTTTGGTGTATTGCACCAAAGTAAAAGGCTCTGGGACAGGAGAGCATTCAAGTCCTGGAACATGATGACAGAGGAGGACCTAGGTGAGAAATTAGAGTAGTTATGTAGAAACCTGAGAAATGCTACACATGTACCAACTACTGTATTTTACTGCTGACTGTAAACCATTAGCCACCCCAATAAGGGAAAAAAGAAAATCAAAGTAAGTAAAAGAAAAAAAGAAAAAAGAATGCATAATAATAATAATAATAATAATAATAATAATAATAATAATAATAAGCTGGAATGTAGTTAATTAAGCTTACTTAGTCTCAACCCTTAAAAAAGACTCTGTATTCAAGATCAAATTTAAAGTGTCATCCCTAAACCAAAATTCCCCATCTCTCCTACCTCTGTATCCTTCCTCGTTTTCCTCTGGTGACTACCATATTTTTCACCTAGCCTAAAAGTTAATTTTGTTGCTGATTTTTTTTCTACAGTGTCTTTCCTTATAGCTATAGTCTCCTCACATGAGTGTAACTATCAAGTAATTGTTTTTCACATCCTTACTTATTTCACATAGAGAAATCACCTCAGCTTTCATCAGAATGTGCACAGAAAAGGTAAGAAAATAGACAAGTGCTCATGGGAGCTGTGATACAGAGGCAATTCCAATTAAGAAAGAATAAGGCTGAGATTAACCTTGTGGGGGCAGATTAGAATCTCATGGTGTTATCAAAGTATGAAAGATAAATATAGAGGTTTAGTATGTGTAAATGTATGCATGGATTTTTAGGGCATCTCTGAAGAAAATGAGTGGATATACATAATAACATCTCAACAGCAAAGAATCAGTATCTCTTGACACCAGGCTCGTAAGAGAGGAATTACAAAATGAACCTTGGACATCTACTGTGTTAGAATTTAAAACAATCCACAAATAATCATAAGACCTGTCAAAAAGATGTAGGAGCTAACTTGAAGAATTTTCTACTGTGTAAGTGTGGGAAATATTGAGCATCAAAATAAGTAATGACAGTAATGAACTGTGGTACACTGAGTTAAATGGGAATCAATGAGTCCACACAGACATAAGTGAATGTCTAAAGGTGAGAGATGTGTGTGTGTGTGTGTGTGTGTGTGTGTGTGTGTGTATGCAAAAATACAAATATAATGATGTGGTTTGTGACACCCTAAAACATTTAAATATTACTAGCAAAGTACTGTGTACTAATCACCATGAGATATATAAACTAATAAATACTTTTTTAAAAATAAATTATTTCTGGGAGTCGGGAGGTAGCACAGCAGATTAAGCTCACGTGGCACAAAGCACAGGACTGGCTTAAGGATCCCGGTTGGAGCCTTGACTCCCCACCCGCAGTGGAGTCATTTCATAGGCAGTGAAGTAGGTCTGCAGGTATCTATATTTCTCTCCCCCTCTCTGTTTTTCCCTTCTCTCTCCATTTCTATCTGTCCTATCTGATGACATCAATAATAACAGCAATAATAACTACAACAATCAAACAACAAGGCAACAAAAGGAAAAATAAATAAATAAGGGGAATTGGCCAGTAGCACAGCAGGATAAGCCTACGCGCAAAGCACAAGGACTGGCCTAAGGATGCCTGTTCAAGCGCCAGGCTCCCCACCTGCAGGGGAGTCGCTTCACAGGTGGTAAAGCAGGTCTGCTGGTGTCTATCTTTCTCTACCCCTCTCTATCTTCCCCTTCTCTCTCTATTTCTCTCTGTCCTATCCAACAACGACAACATCAATAACAATAATAACTACAAGAATAAAAAAACACAAGAGCAACAAAAGGGAAAAATAAATATTTAAAAAATAAAAATAAATAATAAATTATTTTTCTTTAATTTTTTAAATTATCTGTTATTTATTTAGTAGAAAAAGACAGCCAGAAATCGGGGGGGGGGAGGTAAAAAGGGAGTGAGACAGAGAGACACTAGCCTCTCTGCTTTACCATTTGCAAAGCATTCTGCCAGCAGGTAGGGACTGGGATCTTGAACCTACCTCCTTGTACATTGTAACATGTGCGCTCAACCAGGTGTGCCAGCACCTGGACACCTAATAAATAAACCAAGACATCCTTTGTGAATGTTATCCAAAAGGCACAAAAGTTGGAGAATGCGCAGAAACTATTTTAAACTATTCATATAATGGAAAGGTAAAAAGGTATAGTCACTATGGAAAATAATGTGAAGTGTCCTCCTAAAATAAAGAAAGCATATAACATATTGCCTAACCTACTACTGGGTATTTACTTTATTACTAATAAAATATTATATTAGACAAACAAAAAAAAAACCAACGAAAGGCCATCAGTGATGTGTGCTGGTGAGGTTGTTGGCAAAAGAAAAAAAAAGAAATTGTACACTGTTGGTGTACAAAAACTTGTTCAGTCTCTATTAAAAAAAAACAGAGGGAGTATAGAGGTAGCCAGCGGGTTAAGTGCATGTGGCACAAAGCACAAGGACTGGCTTAAGGATCTCGGTTTGAGCCCCTAGATCCCCACCTGCAGGGGAATCACTTCACAAGCAGTGAAGCAGGTCTGCAGGTGTCCATCTCTCCATCTCTGTCGTCCCCTCCTCTCTCCATTTCTCTCTGTCCTATTTAACAATGATGACATCAATAAGAACAACAATAATAACTACAACAACAATAAAAAATAAGGGCAACAAAAGGGAAAATAAATATTTTTTTAAGTTTAAGAAAAGGAAAGAAAAAATAATGGAGATTTCTCAGAAAATTAAAAATAGTGCTACCATGTGACCCTACAATTTTACCACTAGCTACCTAAAGAATACGACAATAATAATAATAATAACAATAATAATAATAAGCAAGAAAAAAACAAAAGGTATATTATCCAAAGAAATATATGAACACCTAGGTTCATTGCAGTATGGTTTATCATTGCCAAGGTATGGAATCAACCAATATGCCTAACAGGGATTAAGGCATTATAATATATACACACAGTGGTATGGATACTACTAAACTATGAGAAAAGATGAAATTGTGCTGCACTCTAATATCACTGAAACTAGAGGAGACTACCACAAAGGACAATTAACAGGATCTTAATTATATGAGCCATATAAAAATGGAAAGCAAGAGAAAAAAAATTAAAAGGAAACAAGATCTTAGACTGACAATAGAACTGAGGCCACCAAATACAGAGGGGAGAAGGGCAATTGTAAGGGAGGAAAGAGTTGAGGAGATTTTAGTGGAGGATTACTAGAACTCTGGCGGCAGGTGTTAGATACAGCATGAACTCCTAAGACAGTCTTGTAACTCAGCTTTAACTTAATACAAATTTTAAAAAGGAAGAAATTTGCTTGGATTACACTAAAATTACTTGTGATAAAAGAAGTAAATAAATAAAATACAAGCAAAATAGATCCCCTATATTTAGTAGGGTAAAAACATTTAAAAATTTTAAAAAGGAGGGAGTCGGGCTGTAGTGCAGCGGGTTAAGCGCAGGTGGCGCAAAGCACAAGGACCAGCATAAGGATCCAGGTTCGAACCCTGGCTCCCCACCTGCAGGGGAGTCACTTCACAGGGGGTGAAGCAGGTCTGCAGGTATCTATCTTTCTCTCCTCCTCTCTGTCTTCCCCTCCTCTCTCCATTTCTCTCTGTCCTATCCAACAACGACAACAACAATAATAACTACAACAATAAAACAACAAGGGCAACAAAAGGGAATAAATAAATAAAATAAATATTTAAAAAAATTTAAAAAGGAAAGAAATTTTAATAAAAATTTTAAAAAGAAAGAAATTTTCTTGGATTACACTAAAATTACTTGTGATAAAATAGGTAAATAAATACAATAAAATAAAAGCAAAATAGACCCCCTATATTTAGTAGGGTGTTATTATTAACAGTAGCCAAGAATTGGAAACAGCTGAATTTCCCATCATTGAGAAAATGAATAAATGAGGTCTGTGTATGCTCACTTCCCTGTCAATGCTGTTATTCAAGAGAATGGGTCTCTTGTTGAAATCAGAAATTTCTTGGGTGAAAAACACATATGCAGGGTTCGAATGAGGAAAGGTGTTGCTTGTTCAATATCTCAAGCCCAGAAAGATGAATTAATTCTTGGAGGAAATGATATTGATTCAGCAAGCTACAACAGTTAAAAACAAAGCTACCTGGAAATTTTTGGGTGGTATCTATGTTTCTGAAAAATGAACAGTTTAGCAGGCTGATGAATGGTCTCTAAGTTGTCCAGGCATGGCCATAAGCAGCAAAATAATGGGATGACTCATCAGACCTACTTGTGATCTCTTTAAAGATGCAATAAAAGCCATTACTGTTTTGGAACTTTAAAAAAATGTTCTGTGTATAAACATAATGAAATACTACAAAGTTATCAAAGATATTAGGATTCATCATTTATAATGGGTAGACCAATAATATATTATGCTTAGTGAATTATGTGAGATGGAGAAGGACAGGTACCATATCATTTCACTCCTATATATGTCCAAGAAAAAACAAAACAACAACCTTTTAGACTCTAGGAGTGAAATTATGGCTTCCAGAAAGGAAGTTAAGAGGCATGTTGGTAAACTGCATAAATGGGGTCAATTGTACAATCATAGCTGGAAAGCTGATCTTCTGGTGAGAAGCATAATGAAGTATACCAGATGTTGACATATACTCTGATACACCAAAAACCTATGTCAAATCACAATCATATATTAATTTCCAGCAATAAAAGAAAACGTGAACATCACCCCCTAGCTTATTGATCAAGTGAATGATATCAGCTAGAATAAACATATCTGGGATGGTGGTAGATAGCACAATGGTTGTGCAAAGAGACTCATTCCTGAAGCTCCAAAGTCCCAGGTTCAATCCCCCACACCACCATAAGCCAGAGCTTAGCAGTGATCCAGTAAAAATTAAAATATAAAGTAAATAAATATGCATCTATTATTAAATATGTCATTGCAATATCAATAAAGGACCTACCCACTCACTCTTAAAGCATCTTAAAAATTAATATTTCAGCAACATGTCCTACATATAATTAGTCAATAAATCATATTACTTTGATTCAAGTAATGGTTTTTAACCTAGTCAGTAAACCATATGCTTACTGTCAAGATAAATCTTAAATTGTGGCTCAGGTAGGCTCTAATGATGCTTTATGATCCTGCAATAGTAAGATTTCCTTTTAAATTTCAGCTAGTGAAGTTTGTCAACTAAAGGAAAAATATATAAGACACATAAATAGATAAGTATATGGTTGGGAACACAAGTTGAACAGCTTATTTATATTATCATTATCTACTATTAACACAACTTATGTTTATCATTGATATTTAATATTAAGGTAACAATCTTTTTTTATTTAAGAAAGGATTAATTAACAAAACCATAAGGTAGGAGGGGTACAACTCCACACAATTCCCACCACCCAATCTCCATAACCCACCCCCTCGCCTGATAGCTTTCCCATTCTCTATCCCTCTGGGAGCATGGACCCAGGGTCATTGAGGGTTGCAGAAGGTAGAAGGTCTGGCTTCTGTAATTGCTTCCCCGCTGAACATGGGTGTTGACTGGTCGGCCCATACTCCCAGTCTGCCTCTCTCTTTCCCTAGTAGGGTGTGTCTCTGGGGAAGCTGAGCTCCAGAACACATTGGTGGGGTCTTCAATCCAGGGAAGCCTGGCCAGCATCCTGGTGGCATCTGGAACCTGGTGATTGAAAAGAGAGTTAACATACGAAGCCAAACACATTGTTGAGCAATCATGGACCCAAAGCTTGGAATAGTGGAGAGGAATTGTTAAGAAGGAACTCACTGCAAACTCTAGTGTACTTCTGCTTTCAGGTATATATTTTGCAGTAGTTTATGGATACGTGTGAACATAAGCTCTCTCTCACAGAAACTGGTGTATATCTAGGTTATGAGACTTTGTTAGAAAGTGAACCACCGGGAGTCAGGCTGTAGCACAGCGGGTTAAGCTCAGGTAACGCAAAGCACAAGGACCGGCATAAGGATCCCTGTTCCAACCCCGGCTCCCCACCTGCAGGGGCGTCACTTCACAGGCGGTGAAGCAGGTCTGCAGGTATCTATCTTTCTCTCCTCCTCTCTGTCTTCCCCTCCTCTCTCCATTTCTCTCTGTCCTAGCCAACAACGACAACAACAATAATAACTACAACAATAAAACAACAAGGGCAACAAAAGGGAATAAATAAACAAAATAAATATTTTTAAAAAAGAGAAAAGTCTTTAAAAAATAAAAATAAAAATAAAATAAAGTGAACCACCTGAGATGAAATTAGAGTGTACTATAAAAGGAAAGGTGTCACCCGAGTAATGAAGCTGAAGGGTTGTCATTTCACTCGTGAAGTCTCTGGACACAGTCTGAGGTGAAGCATGTTGAGGTGGCAATCGTTGCGTTGGTTAGGTTGTGATCGGCGGATGCAATATTATTTGGTATTGATTGGGAGATGCATACGGGAAAGTGGGCCCTATCCAAGGGTTCCAGGACTGGGGGAAGTAGGGGCTCTATAGTGGAGATGTGAGGTTCCTGCTGTCTTAGGGTTCAAAAAGACAATCGATAGTTAATGTTATCATCACATTATTTGGTAATTGGGTTAACTTTGAAAAGTGGTAACAATCTTAACTACATACATTCCCAGGTGAAAATGATGTCAATTGTTAAGAATCACGTGACATAACTAGAAGTGGTATTATTATTATTAAGTGGTATTAATATTGTGCTTTACTACTGAGTCACTTCGTTGGCCCTTTCTTTTTCTATTATTTCAATGAGAAATAAGAGAGAGAAGAAGGAGGAGAAGAAGAAGGAGGAGGAGGAGAAGAAGAAGGAGAAGGAGAAGGAGAAGGAGAAGGAGAAGAAGAAGAAGAAGAAGAAGAAGAAGAAGAAGAAGAAGAAGAAGAAGAAGAAGGGAGAGGGAGAGAGAGAGAGAGAGAGAGAGAGAAATGTTGTTCTATCATCCAGGTGGTCCCACTTGTTTTGTTCTTATTACTGCCAGGCTGTGCTCTCTTCAGTGTTGGAAAGAAAACTCAGGCCCTCACATATGTAAGTCAGGTCTTTTACCATTGAGACATTTCCTTGGGACCTAGAGTTTTATATTTTTCTTCTATTATACTAAACTATCTGGCATCAACATGAAAGTTGTCACACAGGCATCAAGATTAGATTAATATACTGTCTTTGTATTTCTTACACTTACAGTTAAGTGTCACTGAACGTGTAGTCCCACAGTATTATTTAATGTCTGTAATAGAAAAGGTGTGTGTGTGTGTTTTTTTTGTGGACTTCTTTATTTTATATTATTATTTCTCAAGGAAGAACTTCATTACTTATTTCCTCTTTCCTTATAACCTGAATGAAGTCAAGTGATCACTTAAGTCACTCAGTTATTTTTTTTTCTAGAGTCTTCAGTTGGGATTCAACATCTAAAGAAGCTAAAAGAAAAAGTAAAGATTGAAGAAGGAATAGGAGAAAGGCAAGGAAAAGGAATGAAGCAGGAAAGAGAGGAAGGAAGGAAGGAAGGAAGGAAGGAAGGAAGGAAGGAAGGAAGGGAGGAAGGAAGGAAGGAAGGAGCAAGGGAGTGTATGATTGCCTCCTTCACTGTGGCACTCCCACACATTCCCTGGCTAGCAAGCATCTGAATATCTCCAGACTTACCCCCACACATGGCTTGACATCCACCATCCCGCTGGCTGTGACCAATGCTTACAAAATAGCTGCCACACTGAAAGTATTATTAAGATTCGGCCTCCAAATAGAAAGTTTCACTTTGTTCTCTATTGCTGGCTGTCACTTTTGAATGTGTTATATTAAGACTAAGTTAATAGTGTCCAAAGCTACAAAACAGTAGTAGAAAACATAAGCCTCCCATAAATGACAACAATCAGAAAACACTACAGAGTGACACATTTTTGCTGATCATTGAAAAAGTTACCTAAGTGCTATGTGTGTTTTATTTGGAAAGACTTTATGCTTTCCACCACTTTTCCACAGATAGATATGGCCTCCAACTGTCAGTCTTGTTACTTCATTTCTGTCTATTGGAAGTTCTTTGCTATTATAGTATGATGTTATTGGAGGTTACTGAGGACAGTTTAGTTATATAGGGCACAGGTAAAAGAAAGGAAAATGTGCTTGAACTTTTCAATGCATCGGTTTACTTGGAAAATAAATATTAGTACTGGGCTGGGGAGATAACATAGTGGTTGTGCAAAAAGACTTTCATACCTGTGGTACCAGAGGTCCCAGGTTTAATTCCCAACACTGTCATAAACAAGAGCTGAAAAGTGTTCTGGTAAAATAAATAAGTAATAATAATAATAGTCATTATTATTATTAATTTTTTAAACAACTAGAGAAATATGATGCCATGCCAAGTTTGGGAGAAAAATTGTCAGGTATGTTCTGACCTCAAGATTAAGAAGCACTTCTTTCTGCCTTGAGTGTGAGGCAGAGTTGCTGTACTACAATATTTCACCACCACCAACAACAAAAAACTCTAACTTTCCACTTGTTTTTTCTTTCAAAGTATACCCTATAATTGTGTGGAAAACAATATTCACACATAAACACATTATATGAGAGGAAAATACTCCAGTGAAAACAAAAGACAGTACTTTGTGCATACCAAGTGTGTCTTACTTCCATAACAAAAACAATTTTATGAAGTGTTTGATATGTTTGCTTTAGTCAAAGAACTCAGGGTTATGGATCCAAAAGCTGTGAATTTGATTATTCCCTGCTGATTCTCTCATCCACATTTCCAGGGAAATATGCACTAACATCAAATAGAGAGTGATGTTTTGATGGCACAACTGACCATCAACTAGAGGGTTTTAGAAGACTAAGACGTAGTGATGGGGTAGGTAAAATAACTCACCTGAATAATGAACCTGCTTTGGCATGTGAACTATCCAGGTTTGAGCAGTTTCCTGCCACACTGGAAGATTTGTTTCTGTGACACCTTTCCCCTCTCTCTCTTTGTCTCTCTCTATCTGAAAAAGTCAGTTCAGAGGAATCAAACTCCATGACAACAGTAAAACAACAGCAAAGACTTAACTGTGCTGTTAGCCAATAGCCAGGTTCAATGAATAATAAAAGAAACAGGCATCACCATCTTGATGAAGAGACCACTTCAGCACTACATGTGTCTGTAAAGAATTAGCCAGCACTGGTTAAAATTCCTCAGTTCCAGTGCTGAACTGACCAACCAGTGTGAAAAGTAACACTGTGTTGAATTTCTGGGTTAAATTTTGATCATATAGTAGAATCTGGAAAGTAAAGTAGACAGTGTGATTCCAAGTTTGTATGTGTGAGGGGTGTGTTTGTATATGTTCACTTAACCCATTGTGTTTGGTAATAGATGGAATTGTTTGCATAGCACTTTAAATTATGCAGAGGAATAAGTCTTATTCCTTGTGCTAAATTAACCAGACAGTAGGGTTAGGGAGGATCACTTATGAGTCAGACATAATGACAATATAAAAGACCACAAAACAGAAGACATTTAAAAAGGTGCATCTAAAACCCCATATTAAAATTGAGAATATAACCATAGATAACTTATGGAATGATATTTACAATGCTTACTGGCCACTAAGAAATAGGGAACATTTGGGTGTCATGTGGTAGCATAGCGGGTTAAGCACAGGTGGCACAAAACGCAAGGACTGTTGTAAGGATACAAGTTTAAGCTCCTGGCCCCCCACCTGCGGGGGGGGTCTCTTCACAGGCGGTGAAGCGGGTCTGCAGGTGTCTTTCTCTCCCCCCTCTGTCTTCCCCTCCTCTTTCCATTTCTCTCTGTCCTATATAACAATGATGACATCAATAACAACAATAAAAACTATAACAACAATAAAAAGGGCATCAGAAGAGAGTAAATATTTTTAAAAATTTTTTAAAAAGAAAAGGATAATATTTAATACCAGTGGATCTCATGCCCTGTAGAGGAGACATTGCCATCTAGGCTGTTCTTAGAGATAAGGAAATAGGTGCCCTTCAGGTTACCATCCTACAGATGCTAAATGAACTATTCCTGTTCTGTTTACAGATGCTCTGAGCATCCTCCACTCTTCCTAAGTAATAGATAACAAAAACCCACAAACTGATAATCTATTTTATTTATCATTATTACTGCCAGGGTTCTCTCTGAGGCTCAGCACCTGCCTGATGACTATCAGTCCTGGTAACTTTTTTTTTTCTTTTATAGACTGATAAATAGAATAAGGTAGACAGAGAGCTGCAGCACTACTCATGAAGCTTCCCCCCGTGCATATGGGGACTATGAATTAAACCCAGATCTGAGGATATGGCAATGGGATACACCACCACCTTCCAGATGATCCATTTTGAGGGAAAATACTTTAAAAGTATTTTAAAAGTATTTTAAAAAGTATTTTAAAAGTATTTTAAAATACTTTAAAAGTATGTGAAAATAATAGGGATGATTATAAATTACTATAAACATAGAAGGAAATTTCTTATGATTCTTGTGTTGCCTATCAGTTGAGCAACAAATTATTTTCCAGTTGAGAATAAAGAGATATAAAGTCAGGAGCCATTTTAAATAAAATTGGAGTTAGTTATTTCTAAGTTAAGTCCAAACCATCTCTATCAAGTTCAATGCCATGACTTAATATCTTGCACCTCAACAATTATGGGACTTAGAAATTTTGCTCCCACTCTCTTTTTATTCTAGAATGTTTGCCTATCAGTTGTTCATTCATAACCGCACTCCATTTCTTCCTACTGGACTATCTTCTCTGCTATACTGTCTCCTTTTATGCCCATCATAAAATTTCAAGTTGTAACTCACAAGCTACCACTTCTACCAGCCTTTTTCTCCATTTGTCCAGATAGCTTATCTCCATTGCCCTCTACCATAGTACCACTGAGCTGGCTACACTTTCTCAAAAGGTTGAAACATTTCCCTTTGTAATATCCAGATGCTGATGCTTGCCTTTCTTATTTCATTGACTAGAAAGAGGTACCTAAGTATAAGAACTTGCTCAGATTCTCATGACTATTTCCTCATATAATAAAATAGATTTGATCGCAGTACATACAGTAGTAACATGCTTGTTCTATATGCACATGAGCATAGGTGTGAATAGTTGATAGAGAAAACTGAAAACACTGGTTTTAAGGTTTCCATTTTTAATATTCTTTATTGTGTTCAAGTACTAGCCCTGGAATAAGAAACCACTTTTTTTTGTTGTTGTTTGTTTCTCTTCATTTCTCTTATTCGCTTACACACACTAAATGTGCTTATAACACAGTTATGTAAGCCACCTATTGCTAAATAACAGTGAGGAAACCGGAATTTCTTATTTTTACATTTGCATCCTTCACCATAGTTAAAATTACCAAGGCTGGTAAAATATCTCACTTGAATAATGTGCAGTTTGGCCTATGCTTGACCAGTTTGAGTAAGGTCCCCATTGTACTGAAGGAAGATTTAGTATTATGGTCTTGGTCTCTCTCTCTCTCTCTCTCTCTCTCTCTCTCTCTCTCTCTCTCTCTCTGTCTCTCTCTCTCTGTGTGTGTGTGTCTTTTTTTTTTTCTTTTCTTTCATCAGAACACAGTTCAGTTCTAGCTTATGGTGGTATGGGGGGATTGAAACTGGGACTGTGGAGCCTCAGGCACGAGAGTCTGTTTATATAACCATTATGCTATCTACCCCTTCTCTCAATCTCTATCAATAAAGAGATAAGAAAGAAATAAAGGAAGACTAGCTACTTAATTTCCCATACTATAATTATGATATCAAAATCAGTGAATGATGTCATTAATAGTTTAAACACTAACAAAGTAATATTGCTCCACTTCTTGTCTACTCATAACAATAAATGATGCATAATTGAAATGCTTTATTGAACTTAAAATAGCTTCCCATGCTTAGGATTTATATTATTAATTACAAGCAATATTACTAACATAGTTATTCATTTTATCAAATATCTTATGATGGTTTGTGCACATTATATTTTAAATAATTTACAATTATAGAGAAACAGGACAAAGACTGAACACTCTTTTAGTTGCTCAGGAGAATCAACACCAGAAACTTAATTTTGTAACCTGTTGTTTTTATGAGACATTGCTATAGCTTTGAAAAAACTTGAAATGTTATATACAAATAAAAAATCATCTTTTAACAACTGAGACATCTATATGCATTCATTTGTGGGTATTGAAAAAGTTCAAGAACATACCACAGGTCTAACAACCTGTTTGCTTTATTAAAGCAAGAATCACAGGGTAGAATAAACCAGTATAGTTTTATTGGCAATTTCAGATGTGTCTGCCCTCTAATAAGTGTTTTCAGGTGTGTAAAGCTGCTCAGTAAAAGCTGACAAATGCACTATTCCACAAAGATGCGATTTCAGCACTCTGGCTTCCCTTCCAATGGTATGTCTGTGCATCCAAGGGTCATGTATGCAGGACTTATGGGGCTCAGGATAGGTTTGCATGACAAAACCATTCCACCAACCCTTTATTTTCTCTTAAAGAGAAGAGAATCTTTGTTAAGGGGTGGAACAGTGGTATATCAAGTTTAGCACAGCTACTATAATATTTAAGGATCTGGGTTTAATCCTCTAGTCCTCATCAGCAGGGGGGAAAGCTTTAGGAGCACTGAATCAATGCTACAGGTATTCTTCTATATCTTTCCTTCCCCTCTCAATCTTTCTATCAAAAAATAAATAAATAAATATCTATTAAAGGGAACAAACACAATTCTCAATAGACAAATGAGAAATAAATAAATTGATTTATTATTTATATTTCCAACAGAACTATAGCTGAAGCTTGGTGCCTGCATGCCTAATCTGACTCTTCTGGTAGCCATTTTGTTCTTTCTTTCCTATGTTTTGGAGACAAAGAGAAATTGGGAGAGGAGGGAAAGACAGAGAGGGAGAGATAGAGACACCTGTGGACTGAGGAGATAGTGTAATGGTTATGCAAAAAGCTTTCATACCTGAAGTGCCATAGTTGCCAGGTTAAATCTCCAGATCCACTATAAAACAGAGCTGAGCAGTGCTGTGGGAAAAAATAATAATAACAGAGAGAGAAAGAGAGAGGGAGAGGAGTTTCTTGCTGATTGAACTTGGGTCCCTGAGAATGGTAATGTGTGATCCTTACTGGGTATGCTACTGCCTGCACCCTTAAATGTGGTTTTATAAGAGACAGAATTTGCTAGCTCTGGAGTCCTGAGTGGGGTGTTTTATCTTCTGCTTCTTTGAAGGAAGCATGTGTGTTCACATGCTTTAGCCACATAATCTCTGAGAGAAGAATCAGGGCTCATCTTTATGGTGGAAAATGATCATTCTCCATCCAAAGGTGTGAGGGGAAAAAAACAGAAGGAGAGTTTACCAGGACTGGCTGCAGATCCTGTGTCTCCTGCCACTACAAGGGAAGAGAAGGTCATGAAGAGAGAGCTCTGGGTAATGGGATGTTGGGTAGCAGTCAGTGGATGTGGGGGATGTTGAGTGTACCATCTTTATAGTCTTCAGAATAAGGAATGTAAGACTCCAAGGTTCAAACCTCGTAGGACTCGGGTTCAAGCCTCACAGTTTCAGGCGTGGATTCAGTCCTCGCAGGACCCGGGTCAAGCCTCACAGGACTCAGGGCAGCTAGCTTTACCACCCTCCATTGGAATTAGCAGTAAAACCTGTGGACAGAAGCCAGCTAGACTAGGGCCTGGGCCTAAGACACTCATCAGTGGAATTTGAAGAAAAACCTATGACCAGAGGCCAAAAGGAGTCATCCTCCAGGGTGGAAAAAAATGTAAGACTCCAATCTCCAGTGCTAGATTGACAGTCTCAGAATGAAGTCTGGGCACCTCCTTCTCTTATCTGATCCCTTTGACACCTTAGAAGTGGACACAATAATTGCTGATTATGCTCCTGAAGGAGAAAAATGATAGGAGAGGAGGCTTAGATATTTCAGAATCCACTATAGAATAAATGGAATGCAGGAAGTCTGGGTTCATTGGTCTGTGGTTTACCAGGACATTCCTCAGTGTATTGGTCTTTCTAGTTGTGCTGGAAGTGGATTAAGATGACAAATGTCTCCCATCTCTCTGTAGATTCACTCTTCATTGGGGCAGGTAAGATAGGGACATTCATATCCAGGGTCTTGTAAGGTCAGTGTATAGTCAAGGAACAAAAGATGGTTAGAAAAATACTGACTTAGAGACTAGTGCACAAGATTTTTTCCCCAAGATTGAGAGGAATGCCTTTGATGGGTGTGTTCCTTATTTAGCACAACCTAAACATTGACATGACTTTATTCACAAAGAAGTACATATTTGAACAAAATTCCAAGATATCTTTCAATTAACCACTATAGGGCTAAAGTATCTTTCACTCTATGTGAAAAATGAAACTATGTTACAGAATAACTACTGATGGAGGGGCTAAAACATATACAATTAAAATGATGAAAATAAAAGAGATTTCAGTTAGTCTATTAATGAGATTATGTTCTTTGGACTTTGTAGTGTTTGTATAATTTGGCAACTTACAATTCATAATTACTTCTAATTTCCTCACTCTAAATTCATACTTATCTTTATAGCTAAGATCTTCGAATATACAATTTTGCATTCTTGTTCTCAAGGGGGTCATCTAAACTTCTTAAGTCTCTTTTCTCATGAAGACCAGAGTTTCACCTTTACTATATATGGAGAGAGAGAGAGAATGAACTACTCATTGGACAGTGTTTTTAAATGACAAAATTAACATTATTTTTCCTTCCCATTTTGAGTTTTTGGTGCAAGCTTAGTGTCTCTTCCTCTCATCTGCTTGTTTCCTTTGATATTGTCTGTTATTAGTGTCAGTCACTTGGGACTCCCAGCTATCATTTGCACAAATATAACCTGACATATCCTTTATAAAATAATGTCAATACTATATTCAATTTCTCTCAAAATGTTCCACACAGTTGTAGCAACTGTGAGACACAAAACTGCCTTCAACCATAATTTATTTATTTAAATTTGTTTAATATTTATGTATTTATTCCCTTTTGTTGCCCTTGTTGTTTTATTGATGTTGGATAGGACAGAGAGAAATGAAGAGAGGAGGGGAAGACAGAGAGGGGGAGAGAAATATAGACACCTGCCGACCTGCTTCACCGCCTGTGAAGTGATTCCCCTGTAGGTAGGGAGCTGGGGGTTCCAACCTGGATCTTTACGCCAGTCCTTGTGCTTTGTGCCACCTGCTTTTAACCCGCTGAGCCCGACTCCCTCAACCATAATTTATACAATCATAAATGGACTGAAATGTCCACCTTAAAAACAACCTGGGTACCTTTTAAATAAGATGATAAATCACCAACTAGTTGTTTCTTTTTCCCTTTTAAGTTATTTGGGAAAGTTCTATTGCCTTGTTGTTTGTTTGCTAACTTACCATTTGAACAATTTCAGGTTAGGTTTTAGTAGAAATGTGACATATGTATTTGTTAATATGCAATTTAGAAACCAGACAGCCAAGTGGAAATAGGTAAATATCTGGAAATAATTTTTTCTATTGAGATAAAGAAATAGCCCATATATATCTGAATTCATATTTTAAGATTGAAAGTATAGTTAGAAGCATTCAGAAATCTTGGAGACAGAGTCACTAGTGTGAATACACTGTTTGAGAGATGAAAAGATAGCATTCAAACAGTGACACAAAAATAGGTGTGAGGACTTGAAGGCAATAAATAATACATGAAAAGATGAGAATCAGTTCTTCTCTGTTGGACTCTGTAAAGAGAATTGGTAACTTTCAGATCATTTGACTACCAAAGTTGAATTTTCTGATCTATGGAAAGTGGAAAAGGTGTTCTAACCAGGATAAAAACAAAAACAAATAGCAATAACAACAACAACAGAACAGAATGTATGTCTTCAGGATTGGGGAAGCTATTGTACAAAACAACAAGGTAGAAGTAGGAGGGACCTGGCGAAATCAATTTTATTTCATAATTAAGTACATATTATTCTAGAGTGGTAAAACTGACAGATGAAGTTCAAGGCATAGTAAAACAAACAAACAGACAGGAAAACCTAATGCCTATGCTTGGGTTGATCTGAAATAGTGGAAAGATTTGTGAGAAGAAACATATAGGTAGAAGATACAGAGAAGTTAATAGGAAAAGTTTAAACTTATTTGGGGATCAGAATTTGTCATGGAATGAGAAAAATTAAGACAGTAAATTCAAGAAATGCTCTGGCAATTCAGATCTTAAAATGTTTATGCAATGCTAATTCCTTAATATTTTAGGAAATGCTAGATTACTGCAAGAATACATACAGATTAGGAGATGTCAAAATACAGACATCTTTTATACAGCCATAGGCATTCTGAATTTTCCAGAGAACTGGCAGTTATATAAGCTTTCACGACTAAATGTAATTATAAAGCCATTTTTTGTAAATACCTATGAGTTTTTTCCAGAACTATTGGCTTAAGCACATTATTTGGACATATTTTATGAAAAATATCATAAATGGCAACAAATGTTTGGTTTGGGCAACAACTGTAAAGTAAGTGAAAATCTGCTACCTGGTAAAGCTTAGTAAAATCCTGCAAAGAACTTTAAGCAAAAACTTGGCCCTAACATACTGTATGCACCTTTTTTTATTTTCTCACAGTCATGACCTGCTATAGTTATACTGAACAAAAATAATTTTGTTTAGGAAGATTCACAAACCTTAATCTCACAGACTAAATTAAAGGTAGGGTGACTTTTAATCTCAGGGATCTGACAGAGTTAAACAAGCTTCTGGCAATTTGTAGTCCAGAGGGGAGAGCTCTTTTCATCCTTTAAGAGCAAGGCAAAGGATGAAAAGGTAGACAATTCTGTGAACACACAGTTATCTGAGACCTTCCCAAGACTGCCATATGTGTCAGAGGAAATGGGATGCAACAGTAAAAATTTATTTTTCTGATTTGATCTACATCATGGACTGAGTTCTTAACTGCTGACTATGGAAGTTAAAAAAAAAAAAACATAATTCTCTCTAAATTACTGAAGAAAAAAATCTGTAAATCAAAATTCACTACTAAAACTATTTCTTTAGCATGAAAATTCTTATTACTTGCAATATATATATATATAATATATATATTATATATGTTATATATAATATATATAATTGCAATATATATATTATATATATTATATATAATATATATAATTGCAATATATATATATATATATATATATATATATGATGGTAGACATGTAACCTGATAATTACTGTATATATTAGCCATAACTTATTTAAGCTTGTAAATCTTATATCCTAAGAACAATGCACCTTGATAGACTTTACTTTTCAAAAAAGAAATTAAAATTTGAAAGTGTTAGGTGACATGATTAAGACCAACTGACTATCAGATATCACAGTGGGGCGTTGAAACCCATCTACTTGATTCTCTTAAGTGTCTTAAAGGATACTCTACTGTCTGTCCTGCATTCTCAGGCATCACTTTATAGCAGTTAAAACAGTAAGGTAGAATGTCAGTTTATGAGATATCAGCTTTTAAAGTGTGTTGAGTACCTCTGTTCAAAATGTTTTGACACCCACTGTCAGCATCAATTTTTTTAAATTTTTTTATTTAAGAAAGGATTAATGAACAAAAACATAAGGTAGGAGGGGTACAACGCCACACAATTCCCACCACCCAATCTCCATAACCCACCCCCTCGCCTGATAGCTTTCCCATTCTCTATCCCTCTGGGAGCATGGACCCAGGGTCATTGAGGGTTGCAGAAGGTAGAAGGTCTGGCTTCTGTAATTGCTTCCCCGCTGAACATGGCCGTTGACTGGTCGGTCCATACTCCCAGTCTGCCTCTATCTTTCCCTAGTAAGGTGTGTCTCTGGGGAAGCTGAGCTCCAGGACACATTGGTGAGGTCTTCAATCCAGGGAAGCCTGGCCAGCATCCTGGTGGCATCTGGAACCTGGTGATTGAAAAGAGAGTTAACATACGAAGCCAAACAATTTGTTGAGCAATCATGGATCCCAAGGAGCATCAATTTTTATATACAGATAATTTTAGTTGAATAAGGGGATATCATAGACCAAATATATGATTAATAAATAGTATTAGCTCTATTTCTTACAAAGGAACAAGATACAAAATACATTAATGGGGGTTTAACATGGCACAGCAGATAAACTTTATGTTTACCATGCATTAGAGTTGGTTTCAGTTCCTGTCCACTACACAGGCGTACTATGAGTAGCAACCAAGAGAATTATGTATAGGTTAAAGCATAGCTCCCCCCACACACACACACACACATTTGGTTTAGGAAAATAGCTCTATAGCATCATGAAAATGGAGACTCTAAATTCATTTCCTGGCAATTCACTGAAAAAAATAAATATATAGAAAGTTTCTCCAAACAAATAAACAAAAATAATATAACTCCATTAAAAGTAGGATAAAGTTTTGTAGCAATACTCTATATACTAGTAAAAATTTATTAATGAAATTCCTCTACTTCAAGAGTTCTCTAAAAAAAAAAAGTAAAATAAAATTACAAGCAATGGTCATCTAATGGTTGGTAAGGACACTGAAAACCAAACTGTTTTGTAGTGCTTGAAGGTACTGAAATAAGTGCAAATAATTTGAGAAAATGTCAAGGGAAACGACTCTTCTCTTGCTTTCCATAATCATATTCTATACCTTTTTAGTTTCTTCCTTTGTAGTCATATATGGTTAAATACCTTAAGCAAAAGAAATATAGCAAAGAATTTAAAGATTGATTAATTTTATAAGAGAAACATTAAATATTTAAAACATTAAACATTTTCATTGCGTTGCTTATTTAAAGCAACACAATAAAAAATACTCTAACATAGCAATAAGCAAATATCAATCATAGAAAAAATTATATATATATATATCAGAATTTAAAAAAAGCATATAGCTACACTAATAAACAGAGGTGAAACTCATAAAGTGCAAAGTGAAAGAAGTCAAAGGACAAGCCATACCCAGAGTATGAGTCTATTTGCATGGAGTTCAAAACAAGTTTACCTCCACACAGATTGTTGGTATTAGGATTCCTTATAGGAGTTACCTTGGATGTATGGAGTTTGTTTTACACTTTAAGAGGAGGGGGCTTTCATGTGTGTGTAGTATTACTGATCATGTTTTTAGTGTTGGATTCCTAACTCTATATTTATGACAATGTATCACTGTATGCATTTTTAATTTATTAGCCTTTGTGCATAATACTACCTATGTGTAAACAACATACTACAGAAACATATACTAGAATACTCCTTGACATATTATTAAAAATAGGAATTATCCCCACACAAGCTGAAAATGTATGATATTTCTTTGATGTGAAAATAGGCTTTATTATACACTGTGATTCCTAGAATATAATCCTTCAAAGCTGATATGAGAATATATGTTCTAGTACCTTATATAAATATTTTTTAATTATATGACTCAAGTGTAAATGTCTAGTAAAATTAATATAACTTTAATGTAGATAAATAAAATATATATTTTAAAAAGATGAATAAACAAGATGATTATATTATTCTATATTTACTGTATTTTTTTTTTTTTGCCTCCAGAGTTATCACTTGGGGCTCAGTGCCAACACTAGGAATCCACTGCTCCTGGCAGCCATTTTTTTCCCTTTACTGGATAAGATAGAGACAAATTGAGAGGGGAGGGGAAAATAGAGAGGGAGAGAAAAAGATAGACACTGCAGAACTGCTTGTGTAGCAACTCTCCTACAGATGGGAAACTGGAAGCATGAACCTGGGACTTGAACCAGGGGCTCTAACAGGGATCCTTGAGTGGGTCCTTGTGCTTTTTACTATGTGCATTTAACCTACTGTGCAACCACCATCACCTATTTCAACTGAAGGATTTTTAGTGAGTTCTTTTGGTTCAGACATCACAATTAATAACATACACTTTTAACTGTCTTAAGACAATATACAAATGACTATAATGTCATTGAGAATGATTATTCATTTACAGGAAAAATAAATAAATAAATAAATAAAGGGACAGAAACTTAGGTACAAAGATTAAGTGATCTGGGCTTTTTGGAAAAAAAAAAAAAGAAAGAAAGTTAAATGGAAGTGTTAAAAACTGTCCTCAACATTAAATCAGTGATTGCTTAGCAATAGCCTATCATTTTTCCCCATTTACAAAGAAGTTATAGAATAATTTGATTTATTTTAATGATAGGGCTTAAGCATTGCTGTGGAATAGTGATGAGGTGACCTTGTAAATAGCAACTTTGAGAAAGAGGATCACATAAATAATTTCTGGCCTCTCTCCTAAAGCTACACAACTGGTACACAGACAGGAAGTGCTCTTCAATGCCACACTCCACATAGAGCTTTCATAGACAAGCTGCATTTAAATGCCTAATTTTCACCTTTTGTCCATTTGTTACAGATATTTTAAAGAATTAGTTTGATGTGATTTTTTTAGAAGTCTTTAAAATAGTATAGTAACAAAAATATATTTACTTTCTAGCTGCAGTTATTTTGGTTTGGAAATATTGACCTATATGATATTCATTTTAAATATTTAAAAAATTAGAAACTCATTTGGGTGGCATGCTGCTTTGAAATGTATGATCCAAATTCAAGCCCAATGTGGGTGTGTCAAAGAAAGCTTTGATGCTATGATTCCTCTCTCTCTCTCTCTCTCTCTCTCTCTCTCTCATTATCTAAAAAATGAAGAATGCATTACTGATTTTATTTTAAGTGAAAGAGACAGAGAGGAGAGAGAAAGAGAGAGAGAACATGGAAATCCTCAGCTTTGGCTAATGGTGGTGCTGAAGATTGAACCTGAGATTTTAGAGCCTCAGAAAAATATTTTGCATAACCATTATACTATCTCCCAAGTCCTACAAAAATATTTTAAAAGAAAAAGATTTGGGGATCTAGGTGGTGGCACATCTGATTAAGAGCACACATTACAGTATGCAAGTACCCAGGAAAACTCCTGTTTTCATCATCAAAAAGCACTCTGGCAAGAGGTGGCTTCTGCAGGACATCTGAGTGGTTAACAAAATCATGCAGGTTTTAGGATCTCCCCAGAGGGGCTTGCCTCTCACCTCTGCCATACCTGTGCAGAGTCCCCATAGTTACTATAGACTTACAGGACTGCTTCTTCTCCATTCCCCTCCACCCATGTGATTGCTAATGCTTTGCATTCTTTGTCCTGTCTGTCAAAAACTCGGGGCCAGCAGACCGCTATGAATGGTACTTCCCCAGGGGATGGCAGTCCCACAATATGCCAAGAAGCCATTATAGCCGCCCTTCTTCCATATATTTGTGAAGGTCTTAATATTTACCATTATGTAGATGATATTTTAATATGGGTTATACCAGACACAGATCCCTCATCCCTGCATAACCTTCATATCCCCACCTTAAAGCAGCCCAGCCTCAATATAGCTCCTGAAAAGTTACAGCTAATTCCTCCTATAACCTTCTTAGGCTCAGAACTTTCTCTAACCCAGGTTTGCCCCCTAAAGCCCTGTATTGCTTTCCATTCTGACCTCACTCTTGCCTCTCTACAGTTTCCTTGGTAACCTTAATTGGCTCAGACCTTGGCTGAATCTTCCCACTAGTACCCTTCAGCCATTGTTTGATTTATTAAAAGGAGACAAACGTCCAACTTCCAAACATATAGTAACCCCCACAGCTTCCTCAGCCCTAGATAAGATTAATTGAGAACTCTAAGACATGTATCTCATATGGTTCTCTCCCTCCTCCCCTGTAAGCCTCTTAATCTTCAACTATTACCGACACTTGTTGGGGCCCTGTATCAGAGCCACAGTGTGCTTGAGTGTCTTCACATCCCTATAGGTGGTGCCCCTCGCCTTCTCACTGAAATTGACACCCTGGTACCCATGATCCATCAAGGCAGAGACAGGTCCACACAAGTTTTTGGGAGAAAACCTGACACCAGTGTCATTCTTTTTTCCCTATCAGATATATAATGGCTCCTATGGCATCATTCCCACTTTGCCATAAGTTTAATGGGTTTCTCAGGACAATTAGATAATCATCACCCTCCTGACAAATGGATAGCTTTCCTACCCCCATTGCCTCTTTTGGTGCCTAGACTTTTCTCCAGCATCCCATTCCTTCTGCCCCCAAAATTTTCACAGATGGTGGCAAGAAAGGAGCCGCTGCTCTAATATATTGCTCAGATAAACCACGCCCTACACGTCTTTTTGTTGAACTCCCCACCTGCTGAGCTAGCATGAGGGTGTTTATTTCCAGGCACATGCTCTCTGGGTTGGAGAGAACTCTACCAGAGTCAACCTGGTCTGCTGCTTATGCAGTGATATGAGAGAGAGACCAAGAACTCATGGCGAAGCAGGAACACAATTCTTTATTGATGTGGGAACACCCCAGAGTCAGGTGCAAGCACAGCGGATTAGGCCATATGGCGCCAAACTGCAATGTCCACCTCTCGTTATACATGCCAGCCCTTCTCCAGGTGAGGATGTGGGAGAGAAAAAAAGAAGAGAAGAAAGAAAAAACAGAAACAGAGTTGACTTTATAGGGTAAAACCAAAAGTCACAAGTCAGGAACAGAGATGGCTAGGAAAGGGGGTGTAGAGAGACAAAAGGCATGCTGGGAAGGTGGAAGCAAAATTAAAATACAAATTCTCTATACAGGACATTTTTGGAGGATCCCCCAAAATCCCCTATAAACTGATGTTGTGGAAATTAATCCACAAGAAATATGGCATCTGTCGGCATTGTAAAAAAATGGGAGTGGTGGTATAGAAGCCACTCTGTATCTGTGAGAGAAAAGGGAATAACAATTGAATAACAATTGACCAAGGCAACAATTTTGGTAAGAAGTCTTGGAGCTCCCCCTACTGGCATTTGAAGCCATTCAAGAACACCATGATTCTGGTATATAGTCCCCACCATGGTAGGGGAGGAGTTAAAGTTCCAAAGACTTAGGGGAGAGGAGGAGGAGAATCTAATCATGTACATGTCCTAGAGACCCTGATCAATCCTTTCTAGCACTAAGGAGGCTTCAGGGGTTAACATACGCTACAAGGAGGGCTATTTGTCTCCTTTTAGCAGATCAAACAGCAGTTGTAGGCAGCTAGTAAAGAGATAAAGATATTGACTAAGCCAATTTAAATTTCCAAGAAAACTTTATAAGGAAGCAAGATTGAGATTAGAAGGAAAATTAACCAAAGGTTTTAAGGGAAAAATCTGCGTTAGAGAAATCTCTGAGCCTAAGAAAGATATTTGAGGAATTAATTGTACCTTCTCAGGAGATATATTAAGGCTGTTTTGCTTTAAGGTGGGGGTAAGAAAATCACGTAGGGCAGAGAGATCTGTATCTAATTTTCTCCATATTAAGACGTCATCCATATAATGAAAACCCTTAAGGCCTTTATGAATATATGGAAGAAGGGCAGCTTTAACGGCCTCTTGACAAATAGTGGGACTATTGGCCATGACCTGGGGCAGTACCACCCATTCAAATCTATGGCAGGATTGATGTAATTAATAGAAGGAAAAGAGAAAGCAAAATGATTACAATCTTGTGATTGCAAGGGAATAGAGAAAAAACAATCTTGGATATCTATAGCAAATATTGTAATTCCCATGGAAATTGCAGAAACAAGAGGAAAACCCCTTTTGGGGGATCCCCAGACCTCCATGCTTTTATTAACCACACAGAGGTCTTGGAGGAGGCACCATTTTCCCAATAATTTTTTAATAACAAAAAAGGGTGTTCCATGGGCTCCAGGAATGATGAATATGTCCCAAGGACAACTACTCTTTGACAAGTTCCTTTAAGATTTCTAGCTTTTCCCTAGGTAAAAGCCACTGCTCCACTTAGACAGGCTCATTAGAAAGCCAATATAAGCAGGGAGTTCTGTTACGAACAGTGACAATTAGTATTGGGTGCTGGTCAGGTCTAGAAGTCTCATGGAGGTGAAAACAACACCCTGCATAAGTGGTGTCTGAGGACAATAACACCTCAAGAGATTCCAGAAAATCTCTGCCTAATAAGTTGGTGCTAATGTCCCAGCTACTAAAGGACAAAAACATCTGGTAGTACCATTAGGGTCTTCCCACACAAGTGAGTTTCACATTAGGAAAGCTTGCGTTAATCCTCCTCCTGGAAGGAGTTTCCATCTTGGAACCGCCTCTTGTCTTAAAATTGTCTTGTCTGCCCCTGTATCTATGAAGCATTTGAAAGGAATTTTATCAGTCTTTATAGTTATAGTAGGGTGTCCCCTTTCTAAAACAGGGTGGTCCACAAAATACCAGGCTCTGAATCCACACAGTTCACTTGCTCCAGCCAGCTGTTTTTATGCTGGGAACTCCCATACACCATGTGCTCCCCCTTCTGCTCACCCTCTGCTATTGTTACATGGTGTGGTAGGCAGAGTGACAGGTTGGGTCATGGGCTAGGCTCTTGTTTTTGGAACAGAGGCGCAGCACCGAGCAGGCAATCTGCTTGATTCCCTCTTGAAAACAGGGATGAGGCATGCCCCATGCCTAGTTTAAATACCTGTTTAGATGTAAATTTGGCAGGAGTGTGTCATTTCTGTGAGTTTTAAAATGGCTGTCCCTTTTGAGATGATATCTTCTCTGGCACCTGGGTCCTCTGGCTCCCTGACTGGAAGTGGGGTTGTGGTTTATTTTTTGAACATTGGTTACACCAGTATCCTTGGTAACCACACTGAAAACAAGCCCCCCTTTTGCTTATATAGGGCAGCTGCAAAGGCCTGTGCCATAGTGGTTGCCTGATGGAAGCTTGATCGGATCTCCTGAGTTGCTATAATCCAGAGATCTGGATGTTCATCGTTTAATGCAAGGCACACCTGTTGGAAGTCTGGTAGCATTCTGTCCCAGATTATGGATTTTAATAAATGTTGATGGGTGTCTGGGTCAGAAATATCTCTTTCTAAACCTGATTGCAATCTAGTTATGAACTTAGCTAGTGACTCATCTGCTTCCTGGTGGAGGGATAGAATAGGGGCAGGACCTCCCCCATAGGAGGTGTTAGCCTGCCCCAAGCCTGCAAGGCACAGAGATGCACCTGGTCAATGTAACCAGGTGGAAACCTGGCCTCTGCCTGTTGAATTCCAGTTCCCAAATGACCCGTTCCAAACAGAGCCTCAAAATCCCAATTGGGCTGAATATGACTATTTCTCTAGGATTTCATTAAACATTCATCTCTAAAAAACGCTTCCCATTGAAGGAATAGTGGGTCTGGGAGCATAGCATGAGCTATGTCCCTCCAGGCTTGGGAAGGGTTAAGGGTTGGAGAAGGCCTTGTAAGATAGATCTGGTTTATGGAG
The DNA here is from genome assembly GCF_950295315.1 of Erinaceus europaeus. Classification (NCBI taxonomy): domain Eukaryota; kingdom Metazoa; phylum Chordata; class Mammalia; order Eulipotyphla; family Erinaceidae; genus Erinaceus; species Erinaceus europaeus. The sequence continues at coordinate 38,296,649 of NC_080175.1, forward strand.
CATGAACTTCATCCTCTTTAATGTCCTGGTGAAGATACATAAGATCTGTGGAGGAATACGGGTACCATGCATGAGGTCTCTATCTATTGGGGGCAATGATTACCAGGAATGTGTGGACATGCTCTGGAGGAAAAGCTCTGTCACAAAGCTGGCAAAGGTATTCTGTGTCCGATAGTGGCATAGTAGCAGGGGGAGGAGCCACAGAAGTGGCAGCAGTACCAGAGAAGTGTCTGCCGAATCAGAAGCCACTGAGTAAAATGCAGAGGGCTTAGGGTGGGTCAGGATCAGGGAAGGCTTTGCTTTCTCTAGAAAACATGTATGGTGCTGGGCAAGCAGAATGACCATCTCCTTTAAATCTTGGATCACAGCCTCAAGGTCCCTTAGACTGGAGCCATTTCCCAAATTAGAGTTGCCACTCTCCCCCGGGGAATTCTTAGCAGGAACTTCCTCAGTCCTTTTGGGAGGGGCCCCTGCATATCTCCTGAAAGCTGCAACTATGGTCAAGGGGAACCAATGTGTGGCACAGAGTAAAATGTCCCAGAGAAAGAGAAGCTGTCTAGTGAAAAAAAGTAGAGGATTTAGTAATACTCTTGATAAGGAGGAAGGTTGCCCATGACAGAGGGGTCTCAGGAAAATAAGAAGAGGTAGAAAAAGAACCACAGTGCCTTTGTAAACACAAGCCTGTGGAGAGCCAAGTGGCCATGTACTTACCTGGGGCTCCTTCGTAAGTCTACCACTTGTGTGAGGACAGGGGCCTAGGCCCCACATTGGTGTACCAGATGCTGGGCTAGCGTGGAGGTGCCTCTTCCTGGGCTTGTACTTTCTGGGTTGGCAATAACTTGACCAGAGCCAGCCTGGGCTGCTACTCACTCAGCGACATGAGAGATAGATGACTCAGGAACCGAACACATAGCACGAGGTAATGCAGCCTTTATTTATCAGAGGCAATACTTTTATAAGATAGTACGGGAAATGGCATGTTGGAAATGGAGATGGCTAGGAAAGGGGGTGGAGAAAGGCAAAAGCAGGCTTGGAAGGCATAAACTTCCTTAGCAACTGTTGCGATGGTTTTAACTGGTGGGATTAATGTTACCCTGTAGGCAGGGTGTATCTTGAAGAAGGTAGATCAAATGTAATGGGTGGGGACATTTAAGGCAAAACAATGGTTTTGTAAATAGTTCATAGTATCAGGAATTCAGGGTGGAGCAGGGGGAGCTGGCTTAATGCCAGAAACCTCACTTCCTCCAAGGTACCATTAATCCCACCAGTTAAAACCCTCACAACAGTTTCTAAGGAACTTTCTGCCTTCTCAGTGCCCTTTTCCCTTTCTCCACCACTTTCCTAACCATTTCCATTTCCAACTTGTCACTTCAGGGTCTGGCATTTAAAAGCATTGCTCTCTGATCAATAAAGACATTGTATTGCCATTCTGCGATGAGTTCAAGTCATCTCTCTCACTTCTCTGAGTAACAGCCCAGGCTGACTCTGGTCAAGTTCTCTCCAAAGAGAAAGTACACACCCAGAAAGAGGCACCTCCACACTAGCCCGGCAAATGTTTCTTCTTTGAAAAATTAAATAAGATTGAGAAACCACTAGCCAGACTAAGAAAAAAAAAGACTCAAATAAATAGAATAGATAGAATAGTAAATGATAGAGGAGTGATCACAACTGATACCAGAGAAATCCAGAAAATCATGTGAAACTTCCATGAAGAACTAAAGACTACCAAACAAGAGAATCAGGAAGAAATGGAAAAATTCCTAGAAATATATGCCATTGATGGGAAATTCCTCAAGATAGTGGAGTCCATATATAGCAAACCTACAGCCAACATCATACTTAATGGACAGAAGCTGAAAGCATTTTCCCTCAGATTGGAGACTAGATGGGGCTGTCCATTATAATGGTGATCCATTACTCTTCAACATAGCATTGGAAGTTCTTGCCATAGATATCAGGAAAGAGAAATAAATTAAAGGAATACAGCTTGTAAGGGAAGAAGCTAGCTCTCTATATTTGCATATGATATGATAGTATACATAGAAAAACCTAAATAATTCAACAGAAAACTACTGAAAATTATTAGACAATATAGCAAGTGTCAGGCTACAAAGTCAATGTACAAAAAATCAGTGGCATTTCTTTATGAAAATACCAAATCTGAAGAAGTAGACATCCAGAAATCACTCCCATTTATGGCTGCAACAAAATCAACAAAATACACAGTAATAAAGCTGACCAAAGAAGTGAAGGTCTTGTATACTGAAAACTGAGTAACACTATTCAAGGAAATAGAAAATGATACCAAGAAATGGAAAGACATTCCATGCTCTTTGATTGGAAGAATAAATATCTTCAAAATGAATATTCTCCCCAGAGCCATATACAAATTTAATGTGATAGCCATCAAAGTTCCACCAAGCTTCTCTAAGAGAATAGAACAAAAAGTACAATCATTTATCTGGAACCAGAAAACACTTAGAATTCCCAAAACCATCTTGAGTAAAAGAAACAGAAATGGAGGCATCACACTCCCAGATATGAGCCTATCTTATAAGGCCATCATCATCAAAACAGCAGCCTGATACTGGAACAAAAAATAGGCACACAGCCCAGTGGAACAGAACTTAAATCCCAGAACTAAAATCCCACACCTATGGACATCTAATCTTTGATAGGGGGTCCAAAGTATTAATTGGAGGAAGGAGACTTTCTTCAATAAATGGTGCTGGGAAAACTTGGTTGAATCATGCAGAAGAATGAAACTGAACCACCGTATCTCAACAGAAACAAAAATCAACTCCAAATGGATCAAGGACATGGATGTTACACCAGAAACTATCAAATGTTTAGAGGAAAACATTGGCATAACACTTTCCCACCTAAAATTCAAGGAAATCTTTGATGAAACTAAACCAATTGCAAGGAAGACTAAAGCAGAAACAAACCAATGGGACTACATCAAATTGAAAAGCTTCTGCACAGCCAAAGAAACTATCACACAAACAAAGAGACCCCTCACAGAATGGGACAAGATCTTCCTATGCCAGACATCAGACCAGAGACTAATCACCAAAATATACAAAGAGCTCAGCAAACTTAGCACCAAAAAAGCAAATGACCCCATCCAAAAATGGGAAGAGGATATTAGCAGAACATTGACTACAGAAGAGGTCCAAAAGGCTATAAACACATGAAAAATTGCTCCAGGTTGCTGATTGACACAGAATTGCAAATAAAGAAACCATTGCAATACCACCTCACCCCTATGAGAATGGCATACATCACAAAGGACAGCAGCAACAAATGCTGGAGAGGCTGTGGGGACAGAAGAACACTTTTGTACTGCTGGTGGGAATGTCAACTGGCCCAGCCTCTGTGGAAAGAAGTCTGAAGAACACTCACAAGGCTAGACATGGACTTTCCATATGACCCAGTAAAGGATATACCTCAAGGATTACATAATTTCCAACCAAAAAGAAATGTGTACATCTATGTTCGAAGCAGCACAATTTGTAATGGCTAAAACCTAGAAACAACCCAGGTGCCCAACAACAGACGAGTAGCTGAGAAAGTTGTGGTATATATACACAATGGAATACTATGCATCTATTAAGAACAATAGACCACATTCTCTGACCAGTCTTGGATGAACCTAGAAGGAAGTATGTTAAGTGAGCTAAGTTAGAAAAATAAAGATGAGTATGTGATGATCCCAGTCATAAACAGAAGTTGAGAATGAATAACTGAAATGGAAACTCAAAGCAGGATATAACTGAATTTGGAGTAGGGCACTGCTGGTGCTCACGTGGGTGGTCTCGTAATTGGGGTAGCCACTGGCTTCCCTGTTGCCAATTCAAAAATTGTGCAGAAGGGAAAACCAGGGGAAATTCAGGCATTAACAATCCCATTTATACAGAAAAAGACAGAGCTTATATAGCAGAGTGGAACAAGAACATTTTTCACATATGTCAGTAATCATGAATTTCCAAAAGGTCGGTAGCCCTATGGTGGGAGGGCCAGTAATTATGAGAATTGTTAGGGGTAGTAAAAGGTAAAAAAGATGATTAGTCACCATGATGCAAAGATGTTAATTAACTTAAGGTATTAAGAAAAACATGGTGGTTAAACCAGCAGAGTGAGGTAAAGCAGAAAAGAACAGAATATTGATGTAAGACTTAGTGATCAAAGAATGAGGAAATAATATGTGGGGGTCTTACTGTTAAGTTACTTACAAGGCAGGGTGATGGAGTATAGTTTATATATGATCAAAGATGGTGAACTTATACTGAACTTTAAGTGAAATTTCAAGCAGGCAACCATTTGGTTTGTAGCAGGGGGATGGGTTAAATGTTAGAGGGTGCAGGCCTTTGTGAAGCCTAGGAGACTGACAAGGGGGAAGTGAGTCAGGATAGCTTTTCCTTCCAAGCTCCATCACTGAAAGGGAGAGAATGACAGGTAGGGAGTCTTTTCGGACCTCCATCTTTAGGATGGAGGAGTTCCCCTATGCTCTACCATGCTTTCACATTGTTCCACAGGGCACCAAAGTAAAAACTTTGGGCTGAGGATGAGGGTGGATGTTCAGCTTCATGGGGTGGGAGGGTGGAAAGGGGAGTGGGGTGGGACACAGTCTTTAGGTGGTGGGAATGGGGTTTATGTACACTCATCTGTTTTCAGGCAGATACATCACTAATTAATATGAGAGGAAAAAATTGATTGAATGTCTCAAACTTTTTAAAGCACAGACTGAGTCTTTTTAATACATAGGCTGCATCTTTGATATGTTGACTCTCTTTAAAGCTTAGACCAGAGAGAACAGAAACAACCAGTGGCACAGCTATATACAAATAATGTCAAAGGACATAAATTATGGTGATATAGTGTATGATACAGAAAATCCTAACAAAGAGATATTTCAATGTTAACCCAATTGCCAAATAATGTGATTATAGCAATAACTATCTATTGTTTTCTTAAACCCTATGACAGCAGGAACCTCCCACTTCCTCTTTAGAGCCTATATTTCTCCCAGTCCTGGAACCTCTAGAGTGGGGATCACTTTCCTGCATGCTTCTCTCAATTCATACCAAATGATATTGCATCTACAGATCCCAACCTAATCAACTCAACAGGTACCACACTAGCAAGCTTCACTTCAGACTGTGTCTAGAGATGTAAGGCATGGAATGTAAACCCTTCACCCTCGTTACTCGGGTGAGACCTTTTCTTTCATAGTATCCTCTAATTCCATTCTAGGAGGTTCACTTACTAACAAAATCCCAAAACCTAGATATAGACCAGGTCCATTAAGATAGAGCATATATTCACATGCATCTATCAATTAGTGCAAACTATATACCTGAAAGCAAAAATACACAATAGTCTGTAGTGAGTCAGTATCAAGTTCATAATGAAATAGTGTATACTTAGGCTTAGATACCATCCTCACCTAATTCCACTTACAGTTCTCTCACTCACTCTAAAGCTACCCTCATGAAAGCAAGGACTGCAAAATCTGAATAAGGGAAAGAGAATGGCATACTATAATGATGACTCTTTAGTTACTATCAGGCCAGCCCATAGCTGGGGCCCTATTCGGGGAGTACTGGAATTGCCAAACAGATATGATGGGCGTAGACCTCAAATAAATCCCTCTCTGCATTGTTACTGGTCATTCCTATCAGGAACAACAGAATAGACCCCTTTGTGGGCCCCCATAGGACCTTGCCCTAAACTTGGATCAACAATGGTAGAGAATGTTCCATCCTCCTAAGGGAGGCTGCACAATATACTTTATGCTACACCATAGGAATATGGGTCCTGATATTAGGGCAGCTTGTAACATTCTTACTTATGTGACATAAGATTGTAATATTCTCACAATGTGAGCTCAAATCTATAGAGATGCAGATGTCACAAGGCTCCTAAGCTGAATATAGGCCCTAGATCACATAAAATTGATGGGGTTTATAGTCAACAATATTTATACACATTTCCTCTATTTGGGAGCTACTCTCTTTCCTGATCCAGCTTTCAGCTTCTTCGGAAAGCCATGACATCACTTCCTCAGACAATAATTAGGATTCACCTACATATTAGATTTCAGGCTTAGGCAAACAAGAACAACAGCAACAACAACAACAACAAAAACCACTAGTGTAGCCACAGGCCCTTTGGAATATAAAATATACCTACTAGATATCTACAAAACAGAGGGTCCCCCAACTTTTAATCTGCACTACTCCAGCCTTTGGGTCCATGATAGTCAACAATTTGTTTGGCTTTGTATGGTAACTCTTTTTTCAATGGCCCAGTTTAAGATGCTTGCATGATGCCCACAAGACTTCCCTGGACAGACAATCCCACTAATGTGTCCTGGAGCTCTGATTCCCCAGAGCCCTTCCCCACTAGGGAAAGAGAAAGAAAGGCTGGGAGTATGGATCGACCTGTCAATGGCCATGTTCAGCAGGGAAGCAATTACAGAAGCCAGACCTTCAATCTTCTTTATCCCACAAGGACCTTGGATCCATACTCGCAGAGTGTTAAGGAAAAGGAAAGCTATCAGGGGATGGAATGGTATACAGAGTTCTGATAGTGAGAATTGTGTGAAATTGTACCCCTCTTATCCTATGGTTTTGTCAGTGTTTCCTTTTTTAAAATAATTATCTATTCTCTTTTGTTGCCCTTGTTGTTTTATTGTTGTAGTTACTGATCTAATCGTGGTTGGATAGGACAGAGAGAAATGGAGAGAGGAGGGGAAGACAGAGAGTGGGAGATAAAGACACCTGCAGACCTGCTTCACTGCTTGTGAAGCGACTCCCCTGCAGGTGGGGAGCTGGGGGCTTGAACTGGGATACCTGCGCTAGTCCTTGCACTTTACGCCACCTGCGCTTAACCCACTGTGCTACTGCCCGGCTCCCAATGTTTCCTTTTTTATAAGTAAAAAAAAATTAAATTAAATTAAATTAAAGAAATCAGAATCCAGCAATATGCTTTCTACAGCAAACCCACCTAACTCAACAAGACAAACAGACTCAAAGTGAAAGGATAGAAAACTATCATACAAGCCAATGGCACACAAAAAAGAGCAGGAACAACTATCGTGTCTGATATTCTCATGTCAGACAGGATAAACTTAAAATAAATAAAATTTATAAAGATCTGAATGGACATTACTTAATGCTCAGAGGATCAGTCAATCTAGAGGGCTTAACAATTATTAACTGTCAGGAAATTGTTAAGCCTGCTCCCCCTTCTCCTCCCTGCATTCCTGATACTATGACCTATCTACATAATCATTGTTTTGCCTGAAAAATTCCCACCAATTCTATTCCTTTGAACTATCATTAAAGACACTACCTGCCTCAAGGGTATCATTAATCCCACCAGTTAAAACCCTCGCAACAGTTGCTAGGGAAGTTTCTACCTTCCCAGCACCCTTTTCCCTTTCTACACCCCTTTCCTAGCCATTCCTGTTTTTGACTTTTCACTTCCCAGTTTATCCTTTAAAAGCGTTGCTCTATGATCAATAAAGACATCCCATTGCCTAGCCCTCCATGAGCTTGGTTCCTGAGTCATCGATCTCCCACATTGTTGGTATGCTTCTAATTCTGCTTTTAAAAACCCCTTCTGTTTCATTTGGTTCAATCCCCCCTGCTTAACACTGTATTCTATTTACATAACCATTGTTAACTAAGCACTACCCTCCCTCCAGGGCATTGGTGGTTCAGTGATAGAATTCTCGACTGCTCTGCCTCCTCTCCTTGTCACACCCTGATTTTCACCGGTCACTTTTCTCTCCACCCTCTCTACATCACATCCTGTTTACACCCTACTTGGCAAGTATACATAAGGACAGCATTGTGAGTTTTACTTTAGTTTAGTTTAGCTTGGCTTAGATTGTGCTGCATTCTGCATGAATAAAGAGATACTGCGTACAACCCAGCCATGAGTCCCTGGGCATCTGTCTCTGCTCGAGAAGCTCAGCCTGACATAATGGTGCCCTGAAACAGGGACTGGCACTGACATGGGACCTAACCCACCCATCCCCCAGATAAGTAAACTTGGCTACCCATCTGCCATGGGTTGCCTTTCTACTTATGAAGAGGTTTGCCAAAGCCTCTACTGTTTCATCATGAGACAGTTTCTCTGTCTCTGGAACATTTTGCTCTGGGCCACACTTCGGTTCCCTGACCGGGAACTTTGGTTTCTTATGCTCGTGATTGTAGAGGTTGGAAGATGCACTGAGATTTCTCCTTGGACTTTCTGCATTCCCTCTTCCATGTTTCCCAAGGAGAAGGACTACATTTTGCTCCAGGCCACAATTTGGTTCTTTATGACCATCGTAGAGCTTGGGATATGCACAGAGATTTCCCCTGGGACTTTCTGGACTTCTTCTCGCATGTTTCCCATGGAGAAGGACTACTCTAATTTGGGAAACATTCTCCAGTACCCTGGCAGTCCCCAAGAATGGAGTTAGTTCACGTGGTTAGTTCTACTCTCCTGACTGGATTCTTTCTTCGATGGGAAGACACTTTTAAAAATGGGTGCCTGCAATCCTGCAGGAACAGTCAGAAGCATCCTAAATGGAATTTCGAGGAGCTTTTTGGACTAGGATGCCGTCTGGTGACTCATGTTGTTACATGGTGAGATCTGAATAATCTGGTTCAAGTTGAGTTTCATAAGAGAGTGATTTGAATGACTGAATTTTTGTATGACATTGACTTAAAAAAAATGCTGAATGCAGCCATGATTTCTAGAGACATCCAGAAACAATCCAAAAAAATGTTTTTCCCTCCTTTGATTTCTTTTTTTACATCTTGGCATAAATCTGAAATGTTTAATCCTGGAAATGGTATGAGTTATGGGCGGGGCAGATAGTGCAGTGATTATGTTAATGATTCTCATGCCTGAGGCTTCTAACCGTAGTTCTTCTGTTTACCTTTCCACATTTTATTGAGTTGAAACTGTTTAAACAGCCTTAAAATCATACTTGGCTTAGATTGTGCTGCGTTCTGCATGAATAAAGAGATACTGTGTACAATCCAGCCATGAGTCCCTGGTCGTCTGTCTCCGCCCATGAAGCCAGCCCGACACCACATCACTGAGTGAGTAACAGCAATGTCTGGCTCCAGTCATGTTCCCTCCAACCCAGAGAGCACTCGCCTGAGAAGAGGCATCCCCATGCTAGCCCAGAAATTAACGTCTATGCACCCAATGAGAAGCCATATACATACATCAAACAAGTACTGAAAGAGCTACAACAATGTAGGACTATGTGAAAGCTTGGTAGAGCTTAGGGGAGCTCTTCCATCCTTAGGTGGAGGTATGGAAAGACATCCCACTTCTTGGCCTCTCCCCTATAGGGATGAGCTAAGAGGGAAAAGTCTTCCATGACTCAGTTTCCCCTTGTTAGTCTCTCAAGCTCACAGAAAGACTACAAGCCTCTCATACTTAGTTCCTCCTGCTAGCAGGCCAAATGGCTGCCTGCTTGAGGGTTCACTCAAAGTTCACTATAGTAATTCAAAGTTCACACATTCACTATAAGTTCACCTTTTGATCATATAGGAGAACATACTCTATCATACACCTTTGCCAGTACTTTTGCAGTGAGACCCCCACATCTATTTCCTTGCTTTTCTTTGATATCTATGATTTACATCAAACCTTGTCTCTTTCTGTTTAATCTCATTCTACTGGTTTAGCCACTATGTTTTTCTTAATACCTTTGGATAATTAACATACCTGCATCATGGAGAATAATTGTTCTGACCTTTTGGTTTCACATGAATTCTTGTCATTCCTACCCCTCCCCACTACAGGGGCAAGCTGACCTTTAAGAAAACTGTAATTTCTGACATTTGTGAAAAATTTCCTCTGTTCTGTTTGCTATAAAACATTGTGTTCTACCCTAAATAAACAGAGGTTCAACAAGGGCTTCTCCTGACACTTCCTTTCTTTATATGTGGTCACTATAACCAGTATCAGGAAGACCAGCAGCTTACCTACTGGTTGGAGTCACTCCACATGAGCACCAGCACAGCAATATATTAACAGCAACACAGTCATAGTAGGGGACATGCCACTTCAACACCCTACTCTCTAAACTTTACAGATCATCCAGGCAGAAAATCAATAAAGATTCAAGATTAGTTTAATATATGTAAATCAATCAATGTCATCCACCAAAAACCACATAATTATATTAGTAGATACAGAGAAAGCCTTTGACAAAATACAACATCCAGTTATGATCAAAATGCTACAAAAAATGGGAAGAGATGGAAAATTCCTGAAGAGACTGGAGTCTATATATAGCAAACCTACAGCCAACCTGCTACTCAATGATGAAAACCTGCAAGTATTTCCCCTGAGATCAGGTATTTGACAGGGCTGCCCATTATCACCATTATTATTCAACATAGTGTTGGATGTTCTTGTCATAGCAATCAGGCAGGAGCAAGCAATAAAAGGGATAAAACCTGGAAAAGAAGAAGTCAGACAAAAGCTACAAATTTTAATCTAGAACCAGAAATGACCTAAAATTGTCATAACAATCTTGAGAAGAAAGAACAGAACTGGAGGCATCACACTCCCAGGTCTCAAATTGTATTATAGGGCCATTGCCATCAAAACTGCTTGGTACTGGAACATGAATAGACACATTGACCAGTGGAATAGAACTGAGACCCCAGAAGTAAGTCCCCACAACTATGGATATCTAATCTTTGACAAAGGTGCCCAGACTACTAAATGGGGAAAGCAGAGTCTCTTCACCAAATGGTGTTGGAAAAAATGGGTTGACACATGCAGAAGAATGAAACTGAACTACTGTATTTCACCAAACACAAAAGTAAATTACAAGTGGATCAAGGACATGGATGTTAGACCAGAAACTATAAGATACTTAGAGGAAAATATTGGCAGAACTCTCTTCCTCATAAATTTTAAAGACATATTCAATGAAACAAATAAAATTACAAAGAAGACTAAGGCAAGCATAAACTTATGGGGCTACATAACATTAAAAATCTTCTGCACAGCAAAAGAACCACCACCCAGACAAAGAGACTTCTCACAGAAAGAGATGATCTTTACATGTTTTCCATCAGACAAGAGTTTTTATAACCTAAATATGTAAAGAGCTTACCAAACTCAACAAGAGAACATATGACCCCATCCAAAAATGGGGTGAGGACATGGGCAGAATATTCACCACAAAAGAGATTCAAAATGCTGAGAAACACATGAAAAAATGCTCCAGTGGTCCAGAAGATGGCACAGTGGCTAATGCACTAGACTCTCAAGCATGAGGTCCAGAATTCAATCCCCAGCAGCACATGTACCAGAGTGATGTCTGGTTCTATCTATCTATCTATCTATCTATCTATCTATCTATCTATCTATCTATCTATCTATCTATCTCTCCCTTATATCTTTTTCATCAATCAATAAATAAAACTTTTCTTAAAAAGATAATGAAAAAAAGCTCCAAGTCTCTGATAAATGCAAATAAAGACAACAATGAGATACCACTTCACTCCTGTGAGAATGTCATATGTCAGAAAAAGTAGCAGCAGCAAATGCTGGAGAGCTTGTGGGGTCAAAGGAACCCTCCTGTACTGCTAGTGGGAATGTAAATTGGTACAACCTCTATGGAGAGTAGTCTATAGAACTCTCAGAAGTATAGAAATGGACCTGCCTATGATCCTGTAATTCCTGTCCTGGGGATTTATCCTAAGGAACCAAACACAATGATCCCAAAAGATTTGTGTATATCTATGTTCATAGCAGCACAATTTGCAATGGACAAAACCTGGGAGCTACCTAGGTGTTCAACAACAGATGAGTGGTTTATCAAGTTGTGGTATATATATACAATAACATAAATAAAATAAAATAAAATGATTTCACCATTTCAGCCCATCTCAGATGGAGCTTGAAGAAATCATGTTAAGTGCAATAAGTCAGAAATAGAAGGATGAATGTGGTATGATCTCACTCTCAGGCAGAAGTTGAAAACAAGATCAGAAGAGAAAACACAGGTAGAACCTGTTCTGGAGTTGGACTCTGGGTTGGGTGGCAGGAAGAGTACAAGTCCTAGAACAGGATGGCAGAAGACCTGGGGGGGTTGTATTGTTATATGGCAAACTGAGAAATATTATGCATGTACAAACTATTATGTTTATTGTTTAACATTAATTCCCAATAAAGAAATAATAATAATAAAATAAGACAAAGGGAAAAAGATACTTTAAAGAAGTGAGGATTGCTGAGGAGAATTTTTCTATTCGCTGTGTGGAGGGCTACAAAGTAAGCCATTGTTTTAAATCATTGTTCTGTGATCTTTGAGAATGCATCAAGAAATAATGAGTCTATTTAATGTATAAAATATATTTGTAACATATAGCAAGGACAAAACACATGATAATGCTTTGTTTATTAATTTTATCATCACTGTTATATTGACATAATAAACTGTCATCACCATTAACTGACATAAGGCTTGTCTTTCTGTACTGTTATATATTGGAATATGTGTTTCCTCTGAATGTATTCCAAGGCATGCTATTTACAAATTTAAAAAATATTACTATGGTATTAGCATTTAGAAACCACACTTCATCTTTTCTTTAGACTGAGTGGCACTGTCTAATATAGACTAATATTACAAATAATTATTAGACAATCTTAGAGTCTGGCATTCTGGTAGGACATTAATTGAATTATTGTACTATGTATGCTTAACTCATGTATTACCACCCAGCCCCCTAAATAAATTGTTAAAGATATTGCTTGTCCATTCTCATTACTTTGAAATAGATGTTTTATCGTAAATGTGCATACAAAGATATATTCACTGAGATTATATTCTCTAACTGGAAATAAAAATATATAAGAAAGTGTAGTTAAGATATGTTTACTATGCAATCAGGAATTTTGTATGTGAGCAGAAAATAGAGTATTTATTAGTAGAAAACCATAAAAATCATCATAAAGTTGTAATGAAAACTGAATAATTAATTTCCTTGAAGAAGGGAGGGGAATATAATATGAAGCCCACTTTGTATTGACTAGATCTCAAAGTTATGTAATAGCCTCAGCTTTTGAGCAAAGGGCTAAGCATTTTTCAGACTTTGATCAATATAGTTGTAGTCTGTATATTGTCTCTTAAAATGTTACTAAGTATTTGATTGCGCTAGTAATTTTGGATTAAAGTCTTGCATCATGGTTTTTTTCTCTGATTCTAATGTAAATAATTTAATTTTCTACCTGTAGTTTTTCTGAACAAGTTTAGGTTCTTGTTATTGTTGTTCTTCTTCATCTTTTTTTTTTTATTATTATTTGCTAGGACAGAGAGAATTTAAGAGGAGTCAGGAGATAGGGAAAGAAGAAGAGAGAGGTTTGAAGGGAAGGGAGCAACTAACTGGGCAATTCTGCCTCCCATTCTAGATTGATTTCTACATAGAAAAATCATATAGGCAGGTAGACTACCCCAGATAGAGAGAGAGATGAAGGCCCCTGCATTCTGCTTTCTAGTTCCTTTAGAGGAAAGGGATGTGTTGTAGCCTTTATCTTCAGGTGCTCACTTCTGCCTCCATCTGCTTGTCATTATGACCTTTGCAGTCAGGGAGGGAAGGAGTGCTGCTGCTGCAGGATATGTTGACACACTTGGCTTTGGCCCTGCCTTCTGGCTTCTTGCAGGCTGCAGGGCAAAGATGCTGTTTTCTCTAAGCTTCCCTTAAACAAGAAAGAGAAAGAGTTTTAATTCAATTTAATATGGTTTATCTGGTACATTGTTGATTTCAGGATATTATGTATAAATATCAATTATGGTTTTGCCATTGATTTTTCAATAGGTCAGTAGTAATAACATCTTCAAAACCAATTATTATAAGACTTTATTTTGTAATAAAAAGACCCCAAAGAGCTCAGAAACTGTATAGACTTATATTATTAATTGCAGGTACATTTCTCAGGTATATTGTGCACTTAATGAGAATTTTTTCTCACAGTTTGGGGGTTTATGATTGGCCATTACTTCTAGAAATATATATATATTCAATATATATTCAAATAGAAATTGAAGGGATTTCTTTTTTCAAACATATGCATATCTTTTATAAAGGATGAAAATAATTCAAAGCTGTTTTTTCCTAAAGCAAAAATCCTTTTAAAGGGGTCACATCAGAAGCACAGTTTGCCATTACTAATTTTATAGCAATCTTGATAGTCCTTTTCTCCCCAGGAACAAGGAAAAGCTTTTATAGAATCAGTAAAAATACTCAGCTCCCTTCAGTAGTTGACTTTTCCACTTTCACTGTCTCCTGTTTTAACCTTTGTTGGGTTAACTCATTGTTTATATTGTTTTGTTGTTGTGAATTATCTGTAAGTAAATTGTAGTGCCATAAATAGTGTTAGAAGAAACCAAAAGGGCTATAAAGGGCAGCTTTTATTGACAAATTAACAGCTGTAGTTTAAAATTAAAGTTTGACATTAAGGGTATTTTTTTTAAATTAGCCATTAATTTTATGTTTTTTTCTTTTTTATTTAAGAAGGATTAATTAACAACACCATAGGGTAGGAGGGGTACAACTCCACACAATTCCCACCACCCAATCTCCATATCCCACCCCCTCCCCTGTTAGCTTTCCCTTTCTCTATCCCTCTGGGAGCATGGACCCAGGGTCATTGTGGGTTGCAGAAGGTAGAAGGTCTGGCTTCTGTAATTGCTTCCCCGCTGAACATGGGCATTGACTAGTCGGTCCATACTCCCAGTCTGCCTCTCTCATTCCCTAGTAGGATGGGTCTCTGGGGAAGTGGAGCTCCAGGACACATTGGCGGGGTCTTCAATCCAGGGAAGCCTGGCCAGCATACTGATGGCATCTGGAACCTGGTGACTGAAAAGAGAGTTAACATACGAAGCCAAACACATTGTTGAGCAATCATGGACCCAAAGCTTGGAATAGTGGAGAGGAAGTGTTAGGGGGGTACTCACTGCAAACTCTAGTGTACTTCTGCTTTCAGGTATATATTTTGCACTAGTTTACGGATACGTGTGAACATATGCTCTCTCTCACAGAAACTGGTGTATATGTGGGTTTTGGGCCTTTGTTAGAAAGTGAACCACCTGAGATGGAATTAGAGTATACTATGAAAGGAAAGGTCTCACCCGAGTAATGAAGCTGAAGGGTTGTCATTCCACACGTGAAGTCTCTGGACACAGTCTGAAGTGAAGCATGTTGAGGTGGCAATCTTTGTGTTGGTTAGGTTGTGATCGGCAGATGCAATATTATTTGATATGGATTGGGAGAGGCATATGGGAAAGTGGGCCCTATCCAATGGTTCCAGGACTGGGGGAAGTAGAGGCTCTATAGTGGAGATGTGAGGTTCCTGCTGTCTTAGGGTTCCAAAAGACAATCGATAGTTAATGTTATCATCACATTAATTGGTAATAGGGTTAACTTTGAAAAGTCCTTTTGTTAGGGTTTGCTGTACAGTACCCAGTATCTTGTATATAGCTGTGCTATTGGTTGCTTCTGATCTACTTGGTCTAGGCTTTTGAGAGAGTCTGCATATCAATTACACAGCCTATATATTAAAAAGATTCAGTCTGTGTCTTGAAAAACTTCGAGACATACAATTAATTTTCCCCCTCTCATATTAATTAACTAGTGATTTATATGACTACATTTTACTGGGAGTGTACATAAACACCATTCCCACCACCAGAAGACTGTGACCCATCCCTCCCACCCACTCTCACCCCCCAGTGGCCCAGGAAGCTGCATGTCTACCCCTCACCGCAGGGTTTTTACTTTGTTGCCCTACTTACAATTTGGTCAGGTCCTGCTTTTAGTTTCCCTATTTTATAAGTTTTATGAAAGAATGTAACTTCATTATTGCAAGTCTGAAATACAGGCTTCTGCAACATTACTTCTTCCAATAAAATGACTAAGCTTAACTGGGTAGTTTGGCTATTTGTATTTCTTGGATTTCCATTATCACTACTTATCCATAAAAGGGGAGCTAAGGATTGTCTCATGCAAAATACTAGAGGAGGTATTAGGTGAAAATAATTTCTTTTGAAGACACTCATTATATAGCTGTGAATGCATTTCTTAAAATTTCTGAACATCAGTCTTTCAGTCTTGTTGTTGTGGTGGTCTGGTGTTTGGCTGCACTGCGGAGAATAGATTGGACGTCCAGACCAAAGGGGTACACAAATATTTATTATAGGATGGGGGGGGGGTTGGTTCAGACCACGTGGAGCCAGCCGGCAATGGCTGTCCCCACTACCTGACCATGGGGGGAGAGCATGGAGCGAGATCTCAGAGAGGGAGAGCTGAGAGCCCAGAGAGGGAGGGGGGGTTTAGGGGGCTTTTTATTGGGCGACAACCAGGGGTGACGTGTAGGGCCAGGATTGGTTGAAGGGGGCACTGCTAGGATTTCGCGGGGCGTAGTAAAACCTGGGGGCAGAGACTGCATCAGAATAACTCCTCAGCAACATCTCCTCCTATCCCTTTATATCTAAATGGACACAGTAAAGAAAAATGGAATGGAGCAGGCTTAAATGTTTTAGAGGAATGCCGTGCTCATGTGGGAAGATGTAGGACTTTCTGTGGAGGAGGGAAGGCTTAAATGGCTGCGAACCTTGTGAGATTTATGCGTCCTCCTATGCTCAACCCCTCTTTAGAGAGAGAGACTTACCTGGAGAGACTCATCTCATAGGTTTAAGCACAGCCTGCTCAACCATCTCTTCACAATATTTCTACATCTTTTCTATCTTTCTATCTAGTAATTGCATAAGATGTACAAAGTCTGTAAAAGACTATCATGGAGCAGAAACCTTTTGGGCATAAGCCTAGATGATATAACAAAATAGGAAGGGACAAGTAGGGGAGTAGTAAAAGTCAGTGTGGTGTGAAGGGAAAGATTGGTGTGTAAAGGAACATTCCCTGCTTGCGGTGGGGGAAGGGCAAATGTACATAAAGAGGGGGAGGCGGGAGGGCATGACCCACCAAACAGAGGGGCTATTTGGCATTGTATAGTCCTCAAGGCAACAGTCTGTAAAGTCTATGAATTACTCAGGATCAGTCTATGAAAAACCAGCAGCGTGAAGGGAAATAAGCTGCTTCAAAATTGTGTAAAATGTATATAGGGTATGCCAGAAAGTCAGATACAAGTCTCAGTCCGAAGTATATGGCTAGGGGAAGAGTTGGCAGGGGATGAGACGCTGCATGAGGGAGGTCAGCCGCTGGAATTCTGCTTTTCTGTAGATAGCCAGCTGGAACCGCCAACACATGACAGGCAGGTCAGATGCAGGACCAGCAACCAGATATGCAAACAGATGCCAAAAGGACTATGTGAATGAACAAGTGAAGAATAATAGGGGGTAAGGCAGAGTTATGCAATGGACAAGTGATATTCATTTTAGTCTACTTTTCCTTTTAGTGTGAGTTTATTTAAACATTAATTTATTTCTAAACATAGTTCATGTATGTGAAGCATGTTTTCTATTTGTAGATGTTAGGAGGAATAAATGCTTTTTGGGGGATGATTAAGAGTTAAACAATTTTGTTAGAAAAATATCTTCATGAATTTGTAGTGCTGGCACTGAGTCCCAGTGATAACCCTGGAAGCAATAAATAAATAAATCTCCACAAGACAACCATCCCACAGCATCCTTCCATATGTACTCTAATACTGTAGCTCTGAAAATGGCATATATGTGTGCAACAGATAATATCCAAGACCAGAAATTAGCTCTTACAACATGACAGATCCTAGAATCTAGGAACACTACAAGCTAGGGGGTCTCTATCACAGTCAAGATGAAAAAGCAAGAGGAAGGCCTACAAAAATATATTACTCATGAGGTAACGGCATTTTTCCAGTGGTTGAAGAGATACAGCTTAGAATGTAAGTTAATTAGTGTCTTCATTGTTGATATTATACATGAGCATGAGTCATAGAGGAGAGGAAGCTGCTAGGTTACAGGCATGCAGTTAACTTTGTTCCTTTCTCTCTGTCTCTCTTTCTTCCTCCCTCAATTTCTTCCTTCCTTCCTTCCTTCTTTCCTTCCTTCCTTCCTTCCTTCTCTTCTTCCTTCCTTCTTTCCTTTCTTTCTTTCTTTTTCCTCTTTTGCTTCCTTCCTTTCTTTTTTTCCTCCTTTCTTTCTTTTACCTTCCTTTCACCTCTTTTCCCTGCCTTGCCTTGCCCTCTCCTTGCTTTCTTCTTCTTTTCCCCTGAGGCACTGCTAAATTATGGCTTATAGTGTTACAGGGGATTTAATCTCACACTTGAGAGTCTCAGGGATGAATATATTTTTGCATAATCATTATATTATCTCTCCCATCCAAAGTTTTGACTTTTTTGTTTGCTTGTTTTTATTTTTTATTTCTTTATTTGGGTATTAAGTTTTACATTCAAAAGTAAACACAGTAGTTTATACATGCATAACATTTCTCAGCTTTCCATATAACAATACAAATGCCACTAGGTCCTCTGTCATCATTTTTGGACTTGCATCCCCTTCCCCCCTACCCATCCCAGAGTCTTTTACTTTGGTGCAACATGCCAGTTCCAGTTCAGGTTCTAATTGTATTTTTTCCTCTGACCTTGTATTTCAACTTCTGCTTGAGAATGACATCATCCCATATTCATCCTTCTATTTCTGACTTATTGCACTTAACATGATTTCTTCAAGCTCCACTCCAGATGGGATGAAAATGGTGAAATCACTATTTAAAATAGCTGAGTAGTATTCCATTGTGTATATATACCACAACATGCTCAGCCACTCATCTGTGTAGGACACCTGGGTTGCTTCCAGGTTTGGGCTATTACAAATTGTTCTACTAAGAACATATGTGTACACAGATCTTTTTGGATGGGTGTGTTGGATTCCTTAGGATATATCCCCAGGAGAGGAGTTGCAGGATTATAGGGTAGGTCCATTTCTAGCCTCCTGAGAGTTCTCCAGACTGTTCTCCACAGAAGTTGAACCAATTTACATTCCCACAAAGTGCAGGAGAGTTCCTTTGACCCCACACCTTCTCCAGCATTTGCTGATGATAACTTTTCTGATATATGACATTCTCACAGGAGTGAAGTGGTATCTCATATCTTTATTGCATTTATCTGACAATCAAAGACTTCAAGCATTTTTTTCATGTGTTTCTCAGCATGTTTGGATCTCTTCTGTGGTGAAAACTCTGTCCATGTCCTCTCCCCATCTTTGGGTGGGGTTATTTGTTTTCTTGTAGTTGAGTTTGGCAAACTATATATTTTGATTAGCCTCTTGTCTGACATATGCCATGTAAAGATCTTCTCCCATTTGGTGAGGGGTATCTTGGTTAGGGTAGTGGTCTCTTTTGCTGTGCAGAAGATTTTCAATTTGATGTAGTACAATAGTTTTATACTTGCCTTAGTTTTCTTAGTAATTGGATTTGTTTCATTAAAGATGTCTTTAAAATTTATGAAGAAGAGAGTTCTGCCAATATTTTCCTCTAAGTATCTTATAGTTTCTGGTCTAACATCCATGTCCTTGAGACACTTGGAATTTACTTTTGTATTTGGTGAAACATAGTGGTTCAGTTTCATTCTTTTGCATGTATCAACCCATTTTTTCCAACACCATTTGGTGAAGAGACTCTGCTTTCCCCATTTAATAGTCTGGGCACCTTTGTCAAAGATTAGATATCATTAGTTGTGGGGACTTACTTCTGGGCTCTCAATTATATTCCACTGGTCAATGTGTCTATTCATGTTCCAGTACCAAGCAGTTTTGATGGCAATGGCCCTATAATACAATTTGAGACCTGGGAGTGTGATGCCTCCAGTTCCGTTCTTTCTTCTCAAGATTGTTGTGACAATTCTAGGTCACTTCTGGTTCTAGATAAACATTTGTAGCATTTGTTATATTCTCCTAAAAAATGTGGTTGGGATCTTGATGGGGATAGCATTAAATTTGTATATGGCTCTGAGTAGTATATTCATTTTGATGATGTGAATTCTTTCAACCCATGAACATGGAATATCTTTCCACTTCTTTGTGTCTTTTTCAGTTTCCTTGAGTAGTGACCCATAATCTTCAGTATACAAGTCTTTTACTTCTTTGGTTTGGTTTACTTCTAGTAAACAAAATTGATTTCTGGATTTCAACTTCTTCTAACTTACTGTTTGCATAGAGGAATGCCACTGACATTTGAATGTTAATTTTGTAGCTTGACACCTTACTGTGTTTCCTGATGTTTTCCAAATGACTCTTGCAGGATTCCTTAGGTTTTTCTATATATATTATCATGTCATCTGCAAATAGGGAGAGTTTGACTTCTTATCTTCCAATCTGTATCCCTTTAATTCTTTGCTCCTGCCTATTGCTATGACAAGAACTTCCAACATTATGTTGAATAGTAATGGTCATAGTGGGCAGCCCTATCTAGTACCTGATCAGGGGAAATTCTTCCAGTTTTTCACCATTGAGTATGATATTGGCTGTAGGTTTGCTATGTATAGACTCCAGTCTCTTCATGAATTTTCCGTCTCTCCCCATTTTTTGTATCATTTTGATCATAAAGGGATGTTGTATTTTGTCAAAGGTTTTCTCTGCATCTATTGATATAACTATGTGGTTTTGGTCTTGCTTTTATTGATGCAGTGGATCACATTGATTGATTTACATATATTGAACCAATCTTGCATCCCTGGAATAAACCCCCACTTGGTCATGATGAACAACCTTTTTTATATACTTCTGTATCCAGTTGGCTAGAATTTTGTTCAATATTATAGCATCTGCATTCATCAGAAACATTGGTCTGTAGTTTTCTTTTTTTTGTTATGTCCCTGTCTGCTTTTGGTATCAGAGTGCTGTTGGCTTCATAGCAGCTTAAAGGGAGTATTCCAGTGTCTTCAATCTTCTGGAAGACTTTTAAAAGTAGAGGTATTAGTTCTTATTTGAAGGTTTTATAGAATTCATTTGTAAAACCATGTGGTCCAGGACTTTTATTCTTGGGTAGGTTTTTGATAACTTTTTCACTTTCATTAGCTGTCATGGGCCTGTTCATATTATCTAGTTCCTCTTTACTTAATTTTGGAAGTTCTTAGGTGTCTAGGAAATTGGCCATTTCTTCTAGGTTTTATAGCTTGTTGGAATATAGTTGTTCATAGATGTCTCGCATGATATGCTGAATTTCTGTGGTGTCTGTTGTGATATCTCCACTTTCATTTATAATCCAATTTATTTGGGTCTTCTCCCTTTTATTTTTTGTGAGTCTGGCTAAAGGTTTGTCAATTTTGTTTACTCTTTCAAAGAACCAACATTTACTTTCGTTGATCTTTTGTATAGTTTTCTTATTTTCATTGTTATTTATGTCTGCCCTAACATTAGTGATTTCTGTCCTTCTTATTGCTCTAGGGTTCCTTTGTTCTTCTTCTATATCTTTAAGGTGTGCAATCAGGCTGTTTATTTGTGGTTTTTGTTTTTTTTTTTTTGTTTCCAAATGTGTGCTTTTATGGCTATGAACATCCCTCTCAGTACTGCCTTAGTTGTGTCCCAAACATTTTGATAGCTTGTGTCTTCATTTTCATTGAACTCTCAAAACAGTTTCATATCTTCCTTTATTTCCTTTTGACCCAGTAGTTGTTAAGTACTATACTGTTGAGCTTCCACATTTTGGAACTATTATTAATCTTTTGTTGATTGTTAAATGTTAGTTCAATTCCACTGTGGTCTGAAAAGATGCTTGGGTTGATTTCAATGCTCTTGAATTTGCTGATGCTATCTTTGTGGCCTACCATATTATTGATATTTGAGAATGACCATGTGGACTTGAGTAAAATGTGTGTCCCAGTTTCTTGTGATGAATGACTCTGAAAAAGTCCAACAGTTCTAGTTTATCTATTTTCTCAATTAGCTTCCTCATGTCTTTATTGATTTTCTGCCTGGATGATCTATTAAGTTGAAGAGTGGGGTGTTGAAGTCCCCTACTATGACTGTGTTGTTGTTAATATATCACTGTAGCTCTTTTAGTACTTGTTTGATGTATTTAGATGGCTTCTCATTGGGTGCATAGATGTTAATAATTGTTAAGTACTCTTGATTGACTGATCCACTGAGCATTAAGTAGTGTCTATCCCTAACTTTTTGTTTATTTATTTTTATTTTAAAGTCTATCGTGTCAGATATGAGAATAACTGTTCCTGCCCTTTTTTGTGGGTCATTGGCTTATATGCTAGTTTTCATCCTTTCACTTTGAGTCTGTGTTTGGTTTCTTGAGTTAAATGGGTTTCTTGTAGACAGCAAACTGGTGGATTGTGTTTTCTGATCCATCTTCCTACTCTGTGCCTTTAAATAGGTGAATTCAGGCCATTGCCATTTACTGATATCAAAGATTGATGATATTTTAATGCCATTCTTATAGATTTTTAGAGTATTCTGATCTATGACATATTTATGGTGGTCTGACTGTTTATAGGAGACCTTTCAGAACTTCTTTAAGGGAAGGCTTGCTGATAGTTGATTCTTTCAACTGTTGCTTCTCTGAGAAGGGTTTTATGCCTCCATCTAGTCTGAATGACAGTCTAGCAGGATACAGTAGTGTTGGTTGAAAGCCTTTCTCATTGAGCACTAGATAGATATCTTGCCATTCTCTTCTGGCCTGTAATGTTTGTGTGGAGAAGTCTGATGATAATCTTTGTTTTAAATTTTAATTAATTTATTTTTATTTAAGGAATGACATTAACAAAACCATAGGATAAGAGTGGTGCAGTTCCACAAAATTCCCACCACCCTATCTCCATATCCCATCCCCTACCCTGATAGCTTTCCCATTCTCTATCCCTCTGGGAGTATGCATCCAGGGTCGTTGTGGGTTGCAGAGGGTGGAAGGTCTGGCTTCTGTAATTGCTTTCCCGCTGAACATGGTCATTGACTGGTCGATCTATACTCCCAGTCTGCCTCTCTCTTTCCCTAGTAAGATGGGTCTCTGGGAAAGTGGAGCTCCAATACACATTGGTGGGGTTGTCTGTCCAGAGAAGTCTGGTCAGTATCATGCTGGCATCTGGAACCTGGTGGCTAAAAAGAGAGTTAACATAAAAAGACAAACAAATTGTTGAACAACCATGGACCTAAAGACTGGAATTGTGCAGATGAAGTGTTGGGGGGTATTCCCTGCAGCCTCTTGTGTACTCCAGCTTTCAGGTATATACTTTTCCCTAGTTTATGGGTGTTGTGCCCAGAAGTTCGTGTCCTGATCTCACACAAGGAAGACCAGCATCACATGCAATAGCAAGAGCCTTTATTAAAAAGCTTAAGCTTGTTCAGCCGACACCCTTCCACACAGGGGGAGAGTCTGTGCTGAAGACCCTGCAACATTGTTGCTCTCAGCTTTTTATAGTACATAGAACAAGAGTGGTTGGTTTCAGTTTAATGGCTGTAATGGCTGTGACAGCTGTAACAAGGAATTGTTGGTTTCAGTGTAACAGTCTCTAAGAAGTGACAGTTTCTAATCTCCACATTCTAATATCTACATTCCCCCCTTATTTTTCATAACTTCTAGGGCCCAATCTTGGGCCCATCTCTATTTCTGACTACTGTCCCAATATATGGGTGGGGTTCAATGGGGTGTGAGGAGTAGTAGTAGCAGGAATGAAGATTAGAGTCACCAGGAGAGATAGAGTTGGCGGGGTCACGATTGGAGCAACTGGAGCTTGAACGGGTGTTTAGAGACAGACTTAAGTCACCATATGGTCTTGAACTCTTCTGTTTCTGCTGCATGGACTTGGGAGTGGTGGATCCATGGGCTGATACTGTCCACCTTCAGGGCTGTGGGCATGGCTAGGATGACAGTATAAGGTCCTTTCCACCAGGGCTCGAGTGTCTCTTTTTGGTGGCATCTCACCAAGACTGAGTCTCTGGGCTGGAAGGGATGAGGGTCTGGAGGAGGTGCAGCTTCATACATTGTTCTCAGTTTTGGCCACACATGCTTTTGGACCTGAGCTATTGTCTGTAAAGAGGCAAGCAGGTTCTGATCATTAATATCATCAAGCAAGTCTGATCTCAAGGTTTGGGATTATGGGAGGGGGACGACTGAACATGATCTCGAATGAGGTCAGCTTTGCAGTATAAGGGGCATTTCTTACTCTATAAAGGGCAAAGGGAAGGAGACTTACCTAATCTATGCCATTCTCCATAGTTAATTTTGTTAAGGTCCCTTTTAGAGTTCTATTCATCCTTTCTACCTGTCCTGAGCTTTGGGGTCTATAGGCACAATGTAATTTCCATTTTGCCCCAAGGACACTTACCAAGTTCTGGGTTACCTGGTAAGCAAAAGCTGGACCATTATCTGAGTTTAATTGAAGGGACATACCAAACCTGGGAAAAATCTCATCGATTAGTTTCATTGCCACTGTCTGGGCTGTCTCTCTCTTAGCCGGGAATGCTTCAGTCCATCCTGAAAAGGTATCTACAAACACTAACATATATTTATACCTGTATTTTCCTGGTTTTACCTCAGTGAAGTCTATCTCCCAGTAGGCACCTGGTCTGGTTCCTTTCTCATGCACCCTGGAAGTTCTAGGCTGGTTGCTAGCATTTGCAAGTCTGCAGGATTTGCATTCTGCAACTATTTCCTTAATCAGTTGGCTCTTGTGGATTCTCAGGCTGTCTTCTTGCAAAAGTTCAGCAATTTTTCTTCTCCCCAGGTGGGTGGTTCTGTGTATATGCTGTAGCAGGTGTTTGGCCATGGCTTGGGGTAAGATGAATTTACCATCAGCTGTTACTCACCAGTTACCACTCTTGTCAGTAAGAGGTAACTTTTTTATCTGGAGCTCATAATATGATGTATATTCCAGTTTACCAGGCAGGGTGGGCTCTCCAAGGTTTGGCAGACAAAGAGCTAATTTGTCAGTTTTTTCTAATGCTACTTGTCTGGCTGCAGTATCTGCTAGGTGGTTGCCCTGTGCCACAGGACTTTCTCCTTTTTGGTGTCCAGGGCAGTGTATTATGGCCACCTCATCTGGCATCCAGATAACCCCTAATAGGTCTAACACTTCTCATTGTATTTTTTTTTATATATATATAGCTTTACCTTCAGCTGTGAGCAGTCCCCTTTCTCGATATATAGCCCTGTGGATGTGGGCTGTGGCAAAGGCATAGTGGCTATCAGTGTAGATGTTAAGTCTTTTCCCTTTTCCTAGGTTGAGGGCTTTTGTGAGGGCAATTAATTCAGCTTTTGGGGATGAAGTCCCTGCGGGAAGGGTGGATGCCCACACAGTCTTATGTTCAGTAGTTACCACGGCCCCAGCATACCTTACCCCATCTTTGATGAAGCTGCTTCCATCAGTATACCAGTTCACTTCTGTTCCTTTTAAAGGTTGGTCTTTCAGGTCTTCCTGGAGGCTGGATGTGCAGCTCAGAATCTCAGAGCAGTCATGTAAGGGAGCATATAATTAGGGGTCAGGGAGCAAGGTAGCTGGGTTCAAGGATGATCTGGATGAGAACTGAATGACAGATGGGTTTAGCAACAAGCTTTGATAATGAGTTAACTGGGCATTGCTGATCCACCTGTCAGGAGGTTGTTGAAGGATTCCATCTATAGCATGAGGAGTAGTCATGGTCAATTTCTGACCAAGAGTCAACTTCTGAGCATCCTTTGTCAACATAGCCATAGCAGCTATGAAGCGGAGGCACGGTAGCCATCTGGCCACCACCATTTTACAATTATAAAGGTCACTAGTGAAAAATGGCCAATACTGCATCAATTGTTTGCCATTCTCGTTTGGGGGTCCTAGGGCTGGGGGGGAAGGGCCACTGCATCGGGAGTTCTCTGGACTGTACGGGCTTTCATTCGATGAGGGCTCCGTATGTCCTGGCCTGCTGCTGGGGGTTCCTGTGGGACTGGGGGAGGTTGAGGTTGGTAGGGAGGAGGGTACTCTAGGAGGTCTTCTTTGGGACCACCTTGGAAAATAGGGTAAGAGGGGGAAGTGGGAGGTGGCATGGAGGTGGCAGTAGGCTGACGACAAGAATTCCTTAAAGCAAGAATGATGGGTCTCGAACGCTGTGGAGGAAGAAAAGGTTTTAGCCAAGGGGGGGGGGGTTCTTTACCAGATTCTGCCAAGTAAGGATATGATAAATCTAGTCTGGGTGTCCTGGGTGTCTGAAGATGATGTCTCTGGTAGCATAGATAGTAGGCAGGTTCCTTGTTCCTTCTGGGGGCCAACCAGTAGAGAAGGTTGGCCAGTTATCTTGACAATAAATGATCATCCGGTCTTGTTTTACTCCTAGACTTAAATTGTGAGTTTTCTGTTTGAATTCTTTGAAATGATCCAGAACCATAGTCAGAGGAGTTGAAGTAGCCTGACTCCTGACTTTGGACTTAAGAAAGACAAAACTGGGAGTCGGGCTGTAGCACAGCGGGTTAAGTGCAGGTGGTGCAAAGCACAAGGACCGGCCTAAGGATCCCGGTTCGAGCCCCGGCTCCCCACCTGCAGGGGAGTCGCTTCACAGGCGGTGAAGCAGATATGCAGGTGTCTATCTTTCTCTCCCTCTCTCTGTCTTCCCCTCCTCTCTCCATTTCTCTCTGTCCTATCCAACAACAACTACAACAATAAAACAACAAGGGCAACAAAAGGGGATAAATAAATAAATATTTTTAAAAAAGACAAAACTGATAATGATTACAAAGACAACACACACAAGGAAAATACAGAGACAACACACACAAAGAGAATACAGAGACAACAACATATTTAAAGAAATCCCTAGAGGCCCAGCTGCCAACACTCTTAACTAACGGATGGGAGGACAGCTTTCACTGCTTCCCTACAGATGGGAGGACAGCCTTTCACTGCTTCGTGGGAGTGACCCACTCTCCCCTTCCAAATTTGCTAGGAGGATCCAATCCCCTACAGCAGGCCCTGAGATGTCTCCCAGGACCCTAGACCCGGAGCTTCCCAGCATGTCCGCCTTTGACTCCAAGGGGTCTCTCGCTACAGATGCCTGAAGTTTGACCCGGGTCTTGCTGCTTCTCTACAGATGGGAGGATGGCCTCTCACACCACTTCCCTACAGATGGGAGGACAGACTCTCAGCTGTTTCCCTACAGATGTGAGGATGGCCTTTTGCTGCTTCATGGGTGTGACCCACTCTCCCCTTCCAAATTTGTGAGGGGGATCCAATCCCCTACAGCAGGGCTTGAGACATCTCCCAGGACCCTGGACCTGGAGCCGCTCAGCTCATTCGCCTTTGACTCCAAGGGTCTCTCGCTACAGATAACTGAAGTTTGACTAGTCCTGAAGGCCCAGTGAGGCTAGCATTCCTTTAGTGAGATGGGAATCCCAGATGGGACCCCGCCCAGAAGTTTGAGTCCCGATCTCACACAAGGAAGACAAGCATCACATGCAATAGCAAGAGCCTTTATTAGCAAGCTTAAGCTCCGGCCGCCAACACCCTTCCACACAAGGGGAGAGTCTGTGCCGATGACCCCGCAACAGTGTTGCTCTCAGCTTTTTATAGTACACAGAACCAGAGTGGTTGGTTTCAGTTTAATGGCTTTAACGGCTGTAACAAGGAACTTTTGGTTTCAATGTAAACGTCTCTAACAAGTAACAGTTGGTTTCAGTGTAACAGTCTCTAAGAAGTAACAGTTTCTAATCTCCACATTCTAATCTCCACAATGGGCATGTGTGAACATATGCTCTATCTCAGAGGACCTGGACTATATCTAGGTTTGGGAACTTTATTGGGGAGTGGAACACCTGGAATGTAATTAGAGAATACTATGAAAGGAAAGGTCTCACCTGAGTGGTGAAGCTGAAGGGTTGTCATTCCACACCTGAAGTCTCTGGAAGCATGTTGGGGTGGCACTCGTTGCATTGATTGGGTTGCAGTCCATGGATGCAATATTATTTGATTTGAAATGAGAGAAGCATGCATGAAAGAGGGCCCCACCCTAAGGTTCCAGGACTGGGGGAAATATAGGTTCTATAGTGGAAATGTGAGGTTCCTGCTGTCTTAGGGTTCAAGAAGACAATGGATAGTTATTGTTATAATCACATTATTTGGTGATTGGTTTAACTTTGAAAAGTCCCTTTGTTAGGGTTTGGGGTATAATACCCAGTATCTTGTATATAGCTGTGCTACCAGTTGCTTCTGTTCTCCCTGGTCTAGGCATTTGAGAGACTCAACATATCAAAGACAGTCTATGTATTTAAAAGAATCAGTCTGTGTTTTAAGAAGTTCTAGACATATGAACAATTTTCCCCTCTCATATTAATTAAATAGTGGTTTATATGTCTACAATTTAATAAGAGTGTACATAAACAACATTCCCACCACCAAAAGACTGTCCCATCCCATCCACCCACCCCCTGCTAATCTTATGGGCTTTCCTCTGTAGGTAACTCTTTATTTTTCTGTTGAAGTCTTAAGAATCCTCTTTATCCTTATTCCTTTCCTTTCTAAATATGATGTTTCTTGGTGTCCGTAAGTCTGAGTTAATTCTGTTTGGGATCCTCTGGGCTTCTTGAACCTTTATGTCTTTGATGTTGTTTAGACTAGAGAAGTTCTGAGCTATTATGTCCTGAAGCATGCTTTCTTCCCCTCCCTCTCTTCCTTACTCTGGTGAGCCAATAATGCCTATATTATTTTTTTTGAAATCACCCCATACATCTCTATTGTTGTTTTCAGTATCTCTTAATCTCTTTTTGAGATCTCTTACTTTTTTTTTAGTTGTCTCTAATTGATCCTTAATCTCACCTCATTGATTCTATTCTTTCTCTCCTTTGCTGTTTTGTGGAGTTCATCTATTTTGTTACCCTGTTCTGATATTGTTTTAGCTTGTTCAGCTAGCTGTATTCTTAGCTCAGCTATTTCAGCTTTCAGCTCTCTAATAACCTTGAGTTAATTATTTTTTTTCTTCCAGAGTCTCATTTGTTGTTTCTGCATTTCTGATGACAATTATTTCAAACTCATTACTCTCTCCTGTGATTATTTCCTTAACTACTGTTTGGATGTTGACCTTATTATTTTGTGCTTCAGCCTTTGGGGGGCTTTTAGTTGGCTTCTTGTCCTGGTTCATTTCTCCAGTATTTCTTCTTGTTGGTTTAACTGTTTTGCATAGTATGTTATAAGGTTTCCACATTTCATCAAAATAACTATTATTACAAGTTACATAAATTCTATCTGTAGGATATGAAAGATTTCATTAAGTAAGATTTGGCATGGACTAAACCTGTTTTGCTTATAAATACAATATATGGATAAAATGTATTCTCATGAAGAAATAAAGCACCTCTTAATTATATTAATGCAATGGATGAAGCCATCTCATTACTAAAGAGAATATTCATCTCATGCAAAAATCAGTCTTTAAAGTTCATAGGAATAGATGCTTATGGAGTCTTTAAAGTTTATTGAATTTGAAACTATAAAGCAAATCTGGCATTCTTTATTCTTCAGCCAGAGAATATAATATCTTACTGAGTTTATATATATATATATATATATATATATATATATATATATATATATATATTTCTTGACACCAGAGGGGTCCGATCTATCAGAATAACTTTCCTTTGTTCAGTATCAGTCCGGTGGCCTTGCTATCACAGTGTCTGTGGAGGGGTAATTTAATCCCAGGTGAGTAGCATAGAAAACTCTGAGCAAACTGCTTGTTTCAGATTTTAGAAAGAGTGACTCACAGAAATATATATTTTAAGTAAAAATCCTTAATTCTAATTCAATGGCATTGGTTAATTTCTTCTTCTTTTAATTTTTATTTATAAAGAAGAAACACTTACAAAAACCTAGGGTACAACTGCACACAATTCCCACCACCAGAACTCTGTATCCCATCCCATCCATTCATATCTTTCCTATTCTTTATCTGTCTGGGAGTATGGACCCAGGGTCATTACAGGGTACAGAAGGTGGAAGGTGTGGCTTATGTAATTACTGCCCCACTGAACATGGGCTTTGGCAGTTTGATCCATACTCCCAGCCCATCTCTTCCTTTCCCTAGTGTGAAAGGGGTTCTGCCTGGGCTACAGGACACATTAGTGGGGTTGTCTGCCCAGGAAAGTCTGTTTGGCATCATGTTAGCATGTGGAACCTGGTGGTTGAAAGAAGAGTTAATATATAAAGCCAAACAAATTGTTGACTAATCATGAACCTAAAGACTTGAAAATTGCAGATGATTTGGGGGTCTCCATTTTGTAGACAGAAAGCAGGCCTATTTACTTATATTACAAATGGTCTCATGAATTTTTTTTTTTTCTGAGTCTGACATCTGATATGCAGGTGGATCCAAGTAATGGGGGAGATGATGATATGGCTGGGAAAAGGACCAGAAAGATGGATCAGGGAAGGGAGTAGCTCCCAAATATGGGAAAGGTGTATAAATGTTGTTGACTGTAGCTGGGGCCCATATTCAGTTTAGGAGCCTATGTTACCTCTGCATCTCTGTAGATCTGAGCTCACATTCTGTGGTCATAAGTAGGAATATTTCAAGATGCCTCAATTTCAGGACCCATTTACTCAGGTGGAACATAGAGTATTTTTCCCAGCCTCCCTTTGGAGGATGGAACATTCTCTACCATTGTTGATCCATGTTGACAGCAAGTTCCTATGGGGGGAGTCAAAAAGGGTTCTTTTGTGTTATTCCTGATAGAGATAACCATTAACAATGGAGAGAGGGATCTATTCGAGATCTAGGCTCATTGTGTTTGTTTGGAAATCTCAGGACTCCACGACTAGGGCCCCAGATGACTGGGTGGCCTGATAGTGAATAAAGAGTCATTGTTAAAGTGTACCAGTCTCTTGCTCTTATTCAGTTTTTTCAGTTCTTACTTTTATAAGGTTAGCTTTGGAGTGACTGAGGGTAGTGTAATAGGAAGTAGGTGAGGAGTGTATCTAATTTTAAGTAGACACTATTTCATTAGGAACTCATGGCATCTTTTTAGGTCTTTCTACTTGTTTGTTCCATATATTGACTTACTGCAGACTGTTGTGCACTTTGCTTTCAGGTATATATTTTGCCCTAATTTATGGATACATGTGAACATATGATCTATTTTGTGGGACCTGGTCTATATCTAGGTTTTGGGACTTTTTTAGGAAGTAGACCACCTGAAATGGAATTAGAAAATTCTATGAAAGGAAAGGTCTCACCCGAGTAATGATGCTGAAAGATTGACATTCCAAACCTGACTGTTATTTTACCCGGGATGGCTTCACGGGTGGGTAACAGAGACAACCAGAGACACATGGCTGTGCTGAGAATGCAGTTTAATCTTTATTCACGAATGGGCAAATCACCACACCATGTGCTTTTCTCCATCATCCTCTCTCTGCCGCTGCTGCTGGGACTCTGCCCGTCCTTAGCATAGGGGGCGGGGAGAAAGCAGGGCATGAAACTAGCAAGGGGAAAACCAATTTTTCTCAGAGGTTGGGGGGGAAGGGAACATACCAACAATTCCCCCTTCTGTTTTTAACTAAATGACCACAGTATCAGGGGTGTGGGGTGAACAGAAACCTATATCGTACAGGCATTTTCAAAAAAGAAACTGGCACAAACATGGATAAACATGTAAGCAAGTAACAAGAACCAGTGTGCTGCCAAGGGAGGGCCTGAGGGGGCCATTTGTTTTGCCTCGGCAAAACTTTATCAGCTTAAAAAAAAAACATTTCCTGCCTCTGGGGGGCATACTTGCCTCGACGGGCATTTTATAGCATGGGGGCGGGGAACGGCATAGAGTCCCAAAGGCAGCTGGCTGCAGTCAGTGTTTGAGAAATATAGCAGCACTTTTGCACTTTTGTGCAAAGTGTCTAAGGGTGTACCAGTGAGTCCAATAGGAGTGCCAGTCAAAAGCAGATGTCCATGAAGAATGCCAGGGGGTGGAGCATTGTATGAGGAAGGTCTACTGCCAGAATTCTGCTTTTCTGTAGAGAACTTGACAGCTGCAATTTACTTACTATGAAACAAACTTGTAGCAGGTTAGAAGTTTATCACAATTGATAACTATTACAATTAGAAGTCTTTTTTAGAATGATTTTAAGGTTGGTTAAAGTTTAAACAATAGAATGTGAAAAGGTAAACATGAGAATCAAGGAAAGAAAACCTCAGGCATGAGTATCATTAGCATATCCATTGTGTAATCTACCATTTCTAATAGGGAAGGTAATCGAGAGTTTTACATATCAACAAGTCTATTTAACCTTTTGTTACACCCATTTAAGATGGAGACACACCCTAGGTATGCTCAGGTTTTGTTTAGACCAACTTAGTTAAAATATATTGATTGTTAACTAATTTTTACCTCAGACTTTAAATGTAAGTTAATTTTATCTTTATGAGAATTATGTTGAAAACCTTTTTCATTTAACTTTGCCTGGTAAGAATTTAGCCTTAAAGTTATATTCTTAACCTTAAAGTTAATGTTACCAAACTTTAAACACACACATACACATGGTCTTCAATATACAAGGAGGAAACTTTTGTTACGAAGACATGTCATTTTAAACACGAATTTAGATCTATACTGTCTTAGCCGTTCTGGGAGTGCGTTGTCCAGCAGTGGCCTCTTGGGAAGCTTCACTTCTAGGAATTGCAGGTTGCGATCTCTGGATGAATCTCTGTGTATTTTAGCTCGTCTGCCTTCAGACCCAAGCTGGAGATCTTGGCCGGGGGCCCAGTTTCGGCAGGGAGCCCGCAGCCTCCAGGTGGTCTGGGATCTGTCCATTCTGGGCCAGCCGTGCAGAAGGCGTGGGCCGAGGTGCCCCAGGATGGCAGCCATGATAGGCTGCCACAGCCCTGCCCCATGGCCCTGCCATGTCTGCTGCCCTGCTCACAGTGGCCAAGCAGTGTGGAGGGAGCTCACGCCCAGTGCCCCGCGCCACGCGGTGGAAAGCCAGCTCCTGCGGGCTGGCGTTAGGCAGAAACCACAGAGTGGTCCAGAGATAAATGTTCTAGAAACAACAAAACAGTCTCGTGAAGAAAGGGCAGACACCTTTGGAGATCTCTTCACAAGCAGAAGAGAAGGCCATAGTGCATAGGTAGCCAAATTGTCTTCACTTATCTGAGAGATGCGCAGGTCAGGTCCCATGTTGTAGGCACCATATGTTGTTATATCCGGGCTGGCTTCATGGGCAGGTAACAGAGACAACCAGAGACACATGGCTGTGCTGAGAACGTAGTTTAATCTTTATTCACGAATGGGCAAATCACCACACCATGTGCTTTTCTCCATCATCCTCTCTCTGCCGCTGCTGCTGGGACTCTGTCCATCCTTAGCATAGGGGGTGGGGAGAGAAAGCAGGGCTCGAAACTAGCAAGGGGCAAACCAATTCTTCTCAGAGGTCGGGGAGAAGGGAACATACCAACACCTGAAGTCTCTGGACACAGTCTGAAGAAAGCATTCTGAGATGGTACTCAATTTGATTAGCTTGAGATCAGAAGATGCAATATCATTTGGTATGAATTGAGGGAAGTATGCAGGAAAGTGAGCACCACCATAGAGGTTCCAGGACAGGGGGAGATATAGGCTCTATAGAGGAAGTGTGGGGTTCCTGCCGTCTTAGGGTTTAAGAAGGCAATAGATAGTTATTGCTGTAACTAGATTATTTGGCAATTGGGTTAACTTTTAAAATCCCTATTAGGATTTTCTGTATCATGCAAAATCAACATAATTTATGTCTTTTGAAACTACTTGTATAAAGTTGTGTCTTATAGAATAATCCCACCAGTTGCTTCTGTTTTCCCTGTATTACTTTAATTTATTTCTCTTGCCTGATTGCTATTACAAGAACTTGCCTAAATGTTATTACTAATTCAATATTATGTTGAAGAATAATGGTGATAATGGACAGTCCTGTCTAGTCCCCAATCTGAGGGGGAATGCTTTCAGTTTCTGTCCATTGAGTATGATATTTCCTGTATGTTTGCTATATATAGACTCCACTATCTTGAGGAATTTCCCATCTCTTCCCATTTTTTGTAGTGTTTGGAGCATGAATGGGTGTTGGATTTTGTCAAAGGCTTTCTCTGTATCGATTGATATAACCATGTGTTTTTGGTTTTGCTTTTATTGCTGTGATGAATGACATTGATTGACTTATGTATGTTGAACCAGCCTTGCATTCCTGGGATAAATCCCACTTGATCATAATGAACAATCTTTTTGATATACTGCTGTATCCAATTGGCCAGAATCTTGTTTAATATTTCAGAATCTATGTTCATCAGAGGTATTGATCTGTAGTTTTCATTTTTTGTCATGTCCCTATCTGCTTTTGGTATCAGGGTGATGTTGGCTTCATAGATGGTAGAAGGGAGTGTTCCTGTTTCTTTGATCTTGTGGAAAAGCTTTAGAAGCATAGGTATTAACTGTTTCCTGAAGGTTTTGTAGAATTTGTTTGTGAAACTATATGGCCCAGGACTTTTGTTTTTGGGAACATTTTTAATAACTGTTTCAATTTCTTTGTCTATGATTGGTGCATTTAGGTTCTGTAGTTCTTCTTGATTCAGTTTTGGAAGGGCATGCATTTCTAGGAATTCTTCCATTTCTTCCAGATTCTCTAGCTTAGTGGCATATAGTTCTTCATTGACGTTTCACATGATTTTCAGGATTTCTGTAGTGTCACTGGTGGTATCTCTTCTATCACTTACAATTCCATTTATTTGAGTCTTCTCACTTTTTTCTTCTTTTTTTTTTCTTTAATGAGTCTGGTTAGGGGGTTGTCAATCTTGTTCAATTTTTCAAAGAACCAACATTTGTCTTCATTGATCTTTTGTATGGTTCTCTTATTTTCTATGCTGTTTATTTCTGCTCTAATTTTAGTTATTTCCATCCTTCTGGTTTCTTTAGGGTTCCTTTCTTCCTCTAAGACCTGCAGGCATGCAGTAAGGTTGTTTATTTGAGCTTTTTCTTGTTCTCCAATATGTGACTGCATGGCTAAGAGTTTCCCTCTCAGTATTGCTTTAGCTGTGTCCCAGATATTTTGATAGCTTGTGTCTTCATTTTCATTTGTTTCCAGGAACATTTGAATTTCTTGCTTGAGTGTCTCTCTGACCCAGTGGGTCTTAAGCAGTATGTCGTTGAGTTTCCAAATTCTGTGACTTTTAGTAATTTTCTGTTTGTTGTTAAATGTTAGCTTTACTCCACTGAGGTCTGAGAAGATATTCGGGATAATTTCAATGCTCTTGAATTTGTTGATACTGTCTTTGTGGCCTAACATGTGGTCTATCCTTAAGTATGTGCTGTGTGGATTTGAAAAGAATGTGTATTTCAGTGTTTTGGGGTGAAGAACTCTCAAAATGCCCAGGAAGTCTAATCTGTCCATTCCTTCATTTAATTCTCTTGTTTCTTTGTTGATTTTCTGCTTAGTTGATCTCTCTACGTGTGAGAGTGGATTGCTAAAAATCCCCCTCTATTATTGTATTACTATTGTTGTATTTTTGTATTTCTTTCAGTAGGAAGCCTGCTAGGATCAGTTGGACAGCCTATGGGGGCTGGTTCTACATTGGGGGGGAAGGGAGAGTTCAGAAATTGTCAAGCTAAAGATTTTACTTTCTTTGATGTTTTGGCCTCTGTTTGCCAGCCCAAGAGTGGTTTATAGGACTCTTTTTTTTTTTTTTTGTATTATCCTGACCATCCCTTATTCACCCTTTCCACCAATGGCTCAGATATTATGTCCTCTCCAGAGAATCCCAGGTTGGAAGCTGCTTCTTTTTCGAGGTCACTCCAGGTGTTGTCTACAAGTTCCCATCTTCACTCCACCTCAGCACTAGTTGATTTCTTTTGGGACAATCAAACATGCATTTCTTTTTTTTGAGTAATCCTTTCTAAACACAAATTTAAAATGTCTTCCTGATTTTTAAAAAATATTTATTTATTTATTCCTTTTTGTTGCCCCTTGTTGTCTTTATTGTTTTAGTTGTTGTTGGATAGGTCAGAGAGAAATGGAGAGAGGAGGGGAAGACAGAGAGAGGGAGAGAAAGATAGACACCTGCAGACCTGCTTCACCACCTGTGAAGCAACTCCCCTGCAGGTGGGGAGCTGGGGGCTCGAACCGGGATCCTTATGCTGGTCCTTGTGCTTTGCGCCATCTGTGCCTAACCCACTGAGCTACAGCCCAAATCCCATGTCTTCCTGATTTTAATCTTCAGTTATCAATCTATTTTTAAAAGTGTTGGAGCTGGGCGGTGGAACACCTGAGTGAGAGCACACATTACAGTGTGGAAGCCAAGGTCCCCAACTTTGTGTGTATGTGTGCTGAGGGGGGATCAGTGGGTAAGGCTCAGGAGCTGTGAAATACTCTTGTTTCAGTCTCTTTCTCTCTCTCCCTCATCTTTCTCTCCTCTCTACCTTCCCCTTCCTTCCAAATTTCTCTTGGCCTTTGTCCAAAATAAATATTAAAACAATACATATGCATATGTGTTCTTTATTTAAGGTAAAATGTTACATAAGGGAGAAAAAAAATCATAACACCATTGTGATACATGTGGGCCCAATGAATCATGGTTCAAACTAGAAAGGTCAGGCATGCAAGTCCTGTGCTCTCTGAGCTGGAACTATTTCCCTTGACAACCTTTTAGTTAATTTTGACTGAGAATTTACATTGCTAATTAGGCATCTGGTACAGCCCAATGGAGACAGTCATATGCCCAAGAGTGCAAATAAACCAAAGAAGAGTATGCTAATCCCTTTCTTATTCTCATTAGGAGGAAGCAGAGAAAACTCTCATTACTAAGTATATAACACCACAAGGGTTTTTATTTGTCTTCTGTCATGTAATCGTGCAAATGCATGACAAGCCTTTGTCTTTGTTTTGTTTAGTGAAAAGGAAATAAGCCCAGAGACACTAGATAATTAGCTCAAGTTGAAATAGGCAGACACATCCAAGACTTAATGTCTTGTTCTGAATATAATACCCATTATCTGCATTTTTGTATTATTTTCCAGAGAAACAATTTATCATACAGGTACTAGTTTATCTATACTATACATTTTTTCTGGTTGCCTAGCTTACTCAATAATTATGATATTCAAAATTTTCCAAGGGTAGCAAAAGAGATAACTTTATAAAATTGTTTGATTTTTCAGGGCTCACTTTGTGACATGTATCCTTCACTGTTTAGTACTGGAGCCACTGGTGGTGCATCTTGTTGAGTGCATGTTACAATATTCAAGGCTCGAAGTTGAAACCCCTGGTCCTCACCACTGGGTAAAAGCATTAAGAATGGTGAAGCAGTGTTGCAGGTGCCTCTCTCTATATATATCCCTTTCTATAAACCCTTTCCCTCTTGATATCTGGTGCTCTCTATTCAATTAATAATAAAGATTACAAAAAGCTAAAATAAAATAAAATAAAAAATGTTTAGCCCCGAGTGGTTCATGTGATATTCTTTATAGCTCTGTGACTTAAGTGCAGGCACTTAATTATTTTAAAAATTAAAAAATATTAAAGCCTGAAATTGCTTTTAATTTCTAATAAACTTATTTGTCAAAGAAATGCAATGTAGTTGTTCAGCAGACTTGCAAACAGATGGTTTTGAGTTCAATGTCTAGTACCACCATTACCCAGAAGTAGGGTGCTCTAGTAATACAATCACAATTAAAATATTTTTTATCAATTATGAACCTAAAGACTGAAATAGTGCAGATGAAGAGTTGGGGGGTCGTCCATTTTATAGATATCTAGTAGGCATATTTTAGTTATATTCCAAAGGACCTGTGGCTATACTAGCTTTTTTTTTCTTTGTTTTTTTCCCCTTGAGCCTGAAATCTGATATGCAGGCGGATCCAAGTTATTGTCTGGGGAGATGATGTCATGGCTGAAAAAGGACCATAAAGCTGGATCAGGGAAGAGAGTAGCTCCCAAATATGGGAAAAGGGTATAAATATTATTGACTGTAAATCCCATCGATTTTATGTGATCTTGGCCCATATCCAGTTTAGGAGCCTAGGTTACCTCTGCATCCATGTAGATTTGAGATCACATTCTGTGGTCATGAGTAGGAACATTCCAAGCTATCCCAATATCAACTTATCTTCCTCAGGAGTACCATAGATTATATTGTCCACCCTCCCTTTGGAGGATGGAACATTCTCTACCATTGTTGATCCAAGTTGAGGGCAAGGTCCTATGGGGGTCCACAAGGGGGTCTATTTTGTTGTTCTTGATAGAGATGACCCATAACAATGGAGGGAGGGATTTATTTGAGGTCTAGGCACATCATGTCTGTTTGGAAATCTGAGGACTCCCAGAATAGGACTTCAGATGATGGAGTGGCCTGATAGTGATTAAAGAGTAATCTTTAAATTATACCAGTCTCTTGCCCTTATTCACCCTTTGCAGTCCTTGCTTTAATAAGGTTAGCTTTGGAGGGAATGAGAGAACTGTAATAGGAATTAGGTGAGGAGGCTATCTAAGTCTTAGTAGACACTATTTCATTATGAACTTTATATTGACTCACTATACACTATTGTGTATTTTTACTTTCAGGTATATATTTTGCCCTAATTTATGGATACATGTGAATATATGCTCTATATCATGGTACCTGGTCTATATCTAGGTTTTAGGACTTTGCTAGGAAGTGAAACACCTGGAATGGCTTTGTATGTTAACACTCTTTTCAACCACTAGGTTCCAGATGCTACCATGATGCCAACCATAATTTCCTGGACAGACAACCCCACCAATGTGTCCTGGAGCTCTGCTTCCCCAGAGTCCTTCCCTACTAGGGAAAGAGAGAGGCAGGCTGGGAGTATGGATTAACCTGTCAATGCCCATGTTCATTGGGGAAGCAATTACAGAAGCCAGACCTTCAACCTTCTGCATCTCACAATGACCTTGGGTCCATACTCCCAGAGGATTAAAGAATAGGAAAGCTACTGAGGGAGGGGATGGGATATGGAGTTCTGACAGTGGAAAATTTGTGGAGTTGTACCTCTCTTATCCTATGGTTTAGTCATTGTTTCCTTTTTTATAAATAAATAAAATAAAATAAAGAAAAAACATGAATTTTTAAATTAAAAAATAATTTTAAGCCTTAATGTTTTAAAGGAGTGTGACATTCACATTTGACTTGCAGGATTATAATATGTATTTAGTTTAAAATATTTCTAAAAAGAGCATATTATGCATTTTAGAAATTTGTTTTGTAGTGATTTGTTTATTTTTATGAGAGAGAGACACACACAGATAAGTAGAAAAAGCAGAGCCTCACTCAACTGTGGCTTATATGGTTACCAGAGATTGAACTTGGGACCTCTGGCTTCTATTGATTCAGATTTTAAACTTGGCTAAAGAGGAGTCTGTAAAGAAATGATTTACTGTAAATGAACATGTACCTACAAAACTGAGTAAGTGTAATCCATCCATAAAAACTGAACTTTGACCCTGGTCTGAACCATCAACACTGAGAAATGAGACATCAGTATTTACCCATGGTGGGCAGCTGGGAAGGCTAAGAGAGTAGGACCCTGAAGAAGTTCTCAGGTTCTCTAGACAATAAACAAAAAAAGAGAAGCATAACACTCAAAATTAATTTGAGTACTAGTATGTGACTCTTTATTCCTTCTGTTTACACCTTCTTGAAACCTTCTCTTAGACAAACAGAAGGCAATTATTCAGTACCCACTAAGTTCAAAGGAGGTGTGTGTTTGGCATGCATAAATGCAAGGAAACTCAGTCTACTAATTGAATGACTCCTTCTTTAAAAACTGTAAATAAATGAGAATTGTTTTCCCAATATGTGATGTAAACTAAGAACAATAAATTAAAAATAAAACAAAACATTATATGTAAATAGTACAACCAAGCTCCAAGACAAAGAAATGAACTAGGACAGGGAAGATTATTTGAACGCATGTGTAGAGACTTCAGTATTATTACAAAGTAGCATGCTAGGCTGAAGATACAGAAAGATAAGAGGTCTTAGATACTGAGACATAAGGGAGTCAGGGGGTAACACAGGGGGTTAAGCACAGGTGGTGCAAAGCATAAGGACTGGAATAAGGATCCCGGTTTGAACCCCAGCTCCCCACCTGCAGGAGAGTTGCTTCACAAGTGGTGAAGCAGGTCTGAAGGTGTTTATCTTTCTCTCCCCCTATCCGTCTTCCCCTCCTCTCTCCATTTCTCTCTGTCCTATCCAAAACATCAATAATAACTACATCAATAAACAAGAGCAACAAAAGAAATAAATAAACATTTAAAAAAAAGAAACAGACATAATTTCTGAAAGGAAAGCAAAGAATCAATGATATAAATTAACAGTAATAAAGATAGGTAAATGTGAATTTAATTCACACTAAAAACTTGTTATTGCTGGTGGTATGTAGCCAAACTTTCTTCTTCTTCTTCTTCTTCTTCTCCTTCTTCTTCTTCTTCTTCTTCTTCTTCTTCTTCTTCTTCTTCTTCTTCTTCTTCTTCTTCTTCTTCTTCTTCTTTTGTTCAAATTCTCATTACTTTTGGTTCTTATGGAGGAGGGAAATCTCATCTTTTCAAGATGAAAAAAAAGCAAGTTCAACACAAAATAGAAATCTGAAGTGTATAATAGTTAAAAACCAATGGTGGGGGTAAAGGCAAAAGCAAGAAATGAGATGTTATCAAAGGTGGAAGGGTCTCCAGTCCACTCTCCTCTGGGGAATGAGCCACTTAGGTGGTACTACACACACACACACACACACACAGACACACACACACACACACACACACACACACACATATATATATATATATATATCAGGGCTGGCATTCCTCTTTTTGGACAAGAAAGAGGGGAATGAATCTAGAATTTCTGGATCAGGGCTGGCTTTTCTTTCCCCATTCTTGACTGTTCCACTCCAACATGGGGAAAAGAAATCCAGTATGAGAAGTAAAACAAAAGGAAATACTACCATTTGACAGAGAAACTACTAACAAAAGACAGCTCAGAACAGGGCTTAAAGACAGAAAACAGAAGTAACACTGTTACATGCCTCCCCTGAAGTTGAGGAAGAGGAAATGCCTGGAATAGCATAATGTCAACAGCTTGACCCCCTCCTCCAAAATTGCTCTAGAATAGAAAAATCCCACCACCTCTGCCTCACAAGGACTTCTACTTGAACTCAAAGTAGCCTGATTTTCTTTCACTTGGCTACTGAAGGAGTTGGAATGGTGGCTGTTTTGGTTTTATAGCACAAGTTTCTAAGTGGGACTTGGATGAGAACCAGCTTCTGGGAGAATTATCTTAAAAACAGAAAAGGAAATATTAACTTAATGGATGGCAGTGGACAACAGATAACCCAGAATGGCAGAAATGTAGATTTCCCAGAGTTGAGAGGAGACATTCAACAAACAAATATTTATTGAGTGCCTGTTTTTAGAATCCCTCACCCACATCACAAAGAAAGAAAGAAAAAATGGCAGAAAAAAAATTCTGAAAAAGAGAAAGGGGACAATTGAGAAGGCTGAGGGAACTGAGGTGACTGGACTCTGCTTAGGCTTCCTTTTCAGCACCCTCACTGAAATCTTCCTCCTCTTCTGTGGTGGCATCTTGGTACTGCTAGTACTCAGAGACGAGGTCGTTTATGTTTCTCTTAGCCTCAGTGAACTCCATCTCATCCATGTCCTCACCTGTGTAGCAGTGGGGGAAGGCCTTCCTGCAGAGCATGGCAGTGACATGCTCTGAGATGTGCTTGAAGAGCTCCTGGATAGCTGTGCTATTGCCGATGAAGGTGACTGTCATTTTGAGACCATGGGGTGGGATGTCATGGACAGCTGTCTTGATGTTGGGGATCTATTCCATGAAGTAGCTGCTATTCTTATTCTGCACCTTAAGCATCCACCTCCTTCATGGACATCCACCTATGGAAGACAGCAGTCATAGTGAGGTAGCGGCTGAGGCAAGGATCTCAGGCAGCCATCATATTCTTGGCATCAAAGACCTGCTGTGTGAGTTTGGGCACAGTGAGAGCCTGATATTGCTGGTTTTAATGGCTTGTGAGGGGGGCAAAACCAGGCATGAAGAAATGAAGACGAGGGGAGGCACCATGTTGAATGCCAGCTTGCGGAGGTCAGCATTGAGCTTGCCAGGGAAGTGGAGGTAGGTGGTGACACTGCTCATGGTGGCTGAGATGAGGTTGTTCAGGTCTCCATAGATTGTAGTGGTCAGCTTGAGCGTATGGAAGCAGATATCATAAAGGGCCTCATTGTCAATACAGTAAGTTTCATCAGTGTTCTCTACTAACTGATGAACAAAGAGGGTTGCATTGTAGGGCTCAACTACAGTGTCAGACACTTTAGGTGAGGGAACCACACTGAAGGCATTCATGATTCTGTCAGGGTACTCTTCTCTGATCTTGCTGATAAGTAGGGTGCCCATTCCAGAGCCTGTGCCCCCACCCAGTGAGTGGTTCAGCTGGAAGCCCTGTAGGCAGTCACAGCTCTCTGCTTCCTTCCATACCACATCCAGGATAGAGTCAACCAGCTCAGCTCCTTCTGTATAGTGGCCCTTGGCCCAGTTGTTTGCCTGTCCCAAACTGACCAACAAAGAAGTCATGTGTTTTGAAGATCTGACCAAAAGGACCTGAGAGAACAGAGTCCGTGGTACCGGGTTCTAGATTCACCAAGATAGCACAAGGAACATATTTGCACCTGTGCCTTCATAGTAATACACATAAATGTGGTCCAGCTGCAGGTTGCTGTTCCTGTGGTAGGTGCTGGTGGGGTCAATGCCATGCTCATCACTGATCACCTCCCAGAAC
Organism: Erinaceus europaeus; assembly: GCF_950295315.1. Taxonomy (NCBI): domain Eukaryota; kingdom Metazoa; phylum Chordata; class Mammalia; order Eulipotyphla; family Erinaceidae; genus Erinaceus; species Erinaceus europaeus. The sequence continues at coordinate 38,339,407 of NC_080175.1, forward strand.
TTAGCACTGATCTGGTTGCCACACTGACCGGCCTGGGTGTGCATGATTTCCCTCATGATTAAAATTTACTTAAAACTTTGAGCTCTTCTCAAGGTGTGTACGGGGCAAGAAAAAAAATGGTATATATTCACTCATTTGTTTTTGTGCTTTGCTGCTGTTAGTCGAAGGCTGGAAAGCTGGACGTGCCCCAGAGGCTGGAGCAGTGAGGTATGAATGTGGTGGCAGGAAGATTCTCATAATCAACTTTTCAAACATCAGTGATTTCATTGCTTAGTGATATGTATATATATATATATATATATATATATATATATATATATATATATATATATATGTATATATGGAGAGAGAGAGAGAGAGATGAGAGATGTGATAGACAGAGAGGCAAGCAGAAAAACAGAAACATTGGAACATTGCAGTACCAAAACTTCCTCCCATGTAGTGCTGGAGCTCCACTCTGGGTCACACACATGGCAAGCAATACCAGTACCTTATCAGGTGAGCTATTGCTTCAGTCACAAACATTTTTTAATGTTGACTTTTAATAACATAGGGGGGTAAATTAAACAGAATAATCTGGTGGGGACTGGGTGGTGACACATTTGGTACAGTACACACATTATAGTGTGAAAGAACCCAGGTTCAAGCAGGCCTCTGGTCTCAATCTGAACAGGGGAAGCTACACAAACAGTAAAACACTGCTCTCCCCCTACTCTCCCCCCCCCACTTTCCTCTCAATTTCTCTCCTTTTCTATACAAAATAAATATTTTTTTAAAAAAATCTGATATAGAAAGAAATTGTAAAAACTCAATTATTTTTAAATGAGAAACCCATTAAAATGTATTTATTTTATGAAAGAGAGAGATAAAATTCAGAGTACTGATCAGTTCTGGCATATGGCAATGCATAGGATGGAATGTTGTGTCTCATATATGCAAGTCCTAGACTCTTGACACTAAATTATCTCGTGGTTCAGAAACGAAATATTTAATCCAGAGGCAGAGAGAGTACTAAGAACAGGTAGTTTAGTAAATCATCTGTAAATATATTTTTAATTGAGAAAAATCATAATAAACACACTCAATTTCAAGACAGATTAAATAGACAGATTTAATCCTCTATTTTAGCCTAATGAAAGTGAATATTTCAATGTATCTAAGTACCTGATAAAGACACAATATGGGGACAGCAAAGGACTCTCTTTACACCTCAATTTGATGTTTGCTTAAATATGCATTTTCTATAAAAAAGATCACTACAAGAATAAGAGGGCCATAATGGTTTGAAAATTTTGAGATAAATAGTTATATGAAAAAAACAACAGAAGTCAGCCATACTCCTCTAAAAACAATGTTGAAACATTTTTGATGGTCAGTATATGGGAAAATCCATTGGAAATTCAAAAATGTTTCCACAAAGTGACCAAAGATGCTCTCATGATTTACAATTTGTATTCTGTGAAATGGAAAAATTGCAACTAGAGATGGTTTTATTTTTCATTTATTTTTAATATTCCTTAGAGAGAGGGAAAGAAAGACACCTGCATATCTGCTTCATCACTTTTTTTAATTGGATAGGACAGAGAGAAATTGAGAGTGGAGGGGGAGATAGAGAGATGGAGAGAAGGATAGATACATGCAGACCTGCTTCACCACTTGTGGGTGGGGTGCCAGGGGATTGAACCAGCATCCATGAGCCAGTCCTTGCACTTTGTACTATGTGCAAAGGATAGATACATGCAGACCTGCTTCACCACTTGTGGGTGGGGTGCCAGGGGATTGAACCAGCATCCATGAGCCAGTCCTTGCACTTTGTACTATGTACCCAGTGCACCATTGCCCAATACCTCTCATAGTTGTATATGTTGATGAGTCTTATCATACTCCCCTATAACTTCCATATAACACTGGGTGGGGTAAAACAGAAGGCTAGCAAGAGAGAGATAAATCATGCAAATGTTTGATTGATAGACACTTTTTGCCCCACACAGTTTAAATTTCTAAGCTACATTGGATATAGTAAGAAGATTAATATTACCATCTATCGGATGAACATAAAAATGAATATCTTGTCATATTAGAATAAAACCCATCTAACCAGCACACTCACACCATTTTGACAAAGATGTGAAATCCATATGAGAAAAAACAGAAACATAAAATGCTGATGAAGAGAGGAATCAGTCCACAACCTGTTGGTAGGATTGTGAATTTATGTCCTCACTATAGAAAAAAGTACATAGATTATTCAAAATATAAAAAATAGACCTATTATACACTAGGGGATCTTTAGTTATCTATCTGAACACAAGAACAATTATCCAAGGAGATCCATGGACATTTTTGTTCATTGCTATATGCAATAAACAAAAGAAGAAAACAACCCAAGTTCCAAATGAGAGTTAAGGATAGAGGACATTTCCATATACAATGGAATACTACTTAGCTCTAAAAGGAGGTAAGTCTTTTGCTACAATACAGTGAGAAGGAGAGAGGAACATACTAAGTGTAAATAGGAATAGAACAAATCCCAGATGATATTCTTCTTATCTGAGTTTTAATAAACAAAGCCTAATTTACTCCTTTCTAAATGTTTTGTTTACATATTTATTTATTTATTGGATAGTAATAGCAAGAAATTGAGGGGGGAGAGGAAAATAGAAAGAAAGAGAGACAAAGAGACACATGCAGCCCTGCTTCATCACTTGCAAAGCTTTCCCCTTGCAGGTGGGGACTGGGGGTTCAAAACTGGGTCCTTGCACATTGTAACATGGTGCACCACCATTTTGCCCCGTATAATTAATTCCTTCAAGGTCCCTTACTCCTAGTTACCTACTTCTTTTTAAAGCTATTGTAAATGGAATCTATTTCTTAATTTCTTTTTCTTCTAGCTGACTACTTACTAAAGGTATTCAAACAAGTTTGTACATTTATTTTGTAACTTGCTACTTCACTACAATAATGTATTGTTTTAGGGATTTTGCTTGTTTATTTATTGCATTCTTTAGGGCTTAAAAGAGAATATCATGGCAACTGTAAATCATGGTAGCTTTTTCTTTTTTAATTTGTAGTGCTTTTATTTCCTTTTCTTGCCTGGTTGCTATGATTCTAGGACTTCCAAAACTTATGTTCAATAACATTGGTCAGAGTTGATATCCTTGTCTTAGTCTTGATTTATGAGTAAAACAAATTAATTTATCACATTAAGTGTGATGCTGAATGTGGGTTGTATATTTCTGCTATATTGTCTTTACTATGCTGAAGAATGTCCCTTGATTCTATTCCTATTTTTGAGACTGTTTACCATAAATATTGAATTCATCAAAAGTTTTCTCTACATCCATTGATAATTTTTGTGAATTTTACATTTATTTCTTTTTATTTGTGGTTGTTACAATTAATTGTGTGGTTACAATTAATTGGTTTGCTTAAGTTAAGCTATATTTAGGTTCATGGGAAAAATCTCAATGTTTCATGTTACATATTTTGGCTGTGACTGGCAGTCCTTTTAATGGGATGGGGATGGAGGTTTGTTAAGATTTTGTTAGGATATTAGCTTTTGTTTTCATGTGTATGTGTGTGTTTCCTTTTGGGAACACACAACAACAACAACTGCCTGATGGGGTCAAAAAAGTAGCATAGAGATTTATACAACATACTGTCATGGCTGAAGCTCAGAATGCTGAGATTCATTCCCAGGCATTCCCATAATCTGCTGTTGCACAGTGCTCTGGTCAAAACCAAACCAAACAAACACAAATACCTGATTCTGACAGATTCTTGGGGTTAATTCAGACCTGTTTTCAACATCTACTTAGGTCAATCTTATCCTTTGTCAGAATCAGGAGCAATTGTCGCTACTGATAAACTCTGACCATTTTCTCTGCTGTTTCTATTGGTCCCAACTACAAATAACCACACCAAGAAAAATGCTATAAAATCTTTTTAGAAGAAGTGATCAGAAGTCTCTCAGGAGACAAGAAGATAGTGCTAATCTTTAAAGGGTGAAGTATGTTTATTTCAGGAAAAAAATATATATATATTTATTTATTTATGTGAGAGGCAGAAGAGACAACCAGAGCATTACTCTGGCACATGTGCTTATGGGGATCAATATCAGGATACCTACTTTATCCAATGCAATCATGAAAATATCAGTTCTTTAATAAGACCTCCGAAGGTTGTAACTCCTTTGCTATTATTAGCAACTTGCTTCCTAAGGCACATATTGTCCATTCTATATGACAATATATTGACTAGGATAATTTAAAAAATTTCAATTAGCTTCAAGATTTTTTCTTAGTCGTTTGTATGTCCTTTAATTTACCTTCAAATTTATTTTTATTAGTAATTGTAGGATCCTTGCATTTGTTCTTTTTTATTACTTTATTGGGGATTAATGGTTTATAGTTGATAGTAAATACAATAGTTTTTACATGTACAACATATCCCAGTTTTATTTAATTTCTTTATTGGGTGATTGATGTTTTTACCATTGACAGTAAATACAATACTTTGTACATTCATAACATTTCTCAGTTTTCCACATAACAATATAGCACTACTAGGTCCTCTGTAATCCTCTTCCAGGGCATGTACTCTCCCCCCAGCCCACCCCAGAGTCTTACATTTTGTTGCAATACACCAACTCCAGTTCAGGTTCTACTTGTGTTTTCTCTTCTGATCTTGTTTCTCACCATCTGCCTGAGAATGAGATAATCCCATATTCATCCTTCTGTTTCTGACTTATTTCACTTAACATGATTTCTTCAAGCTCCATCAAAGATTGAATGAAAACAGTGAAATCACCATTTTTAATAGCTGAGTAGTATTCCATTGTGTAAATATACCACAACATGCTCAGCCACCCATCTGCTCTTGGACACCTGGGTTGCTTCAAGGTTTTAGCAAATTGTGCTGCTATGAACATATGTGTACACAGATCTTTATGGATGGGTGTGTTGGGTACCATAGGATATATCCCCAGGAGAGGAATTGGAGGATCATAGGGTAAGTCCACTTCTAGCCTTCTGAGAGTTCTCCAGACAGTTCTCCACAGAAGTTGGAACAATTTACATTCCCACCAGCAGTGCAAGTGGGTTCCTTTGACCACACACCTCTCCAGCACTTATTGCTGTTACCTTTTCTGATGTATGACATTCTCACAGGAGTGAAGTGGTACCTCACTGTTGTCTTTATTTGCATTTTTGACAGACTTCTTGGAGTATTTTTCATGTTTTTCTTGGCTTTTTGAAATTCTGTGGTAGGCCTTTTGGAGTATAATTAAAATATGCCTACTAGCTATCTACAAAACAGAGATTCTCCCAGGCCCCAACTCTTCATCTGCACTCTTCCAGCCTTTAGGTCCATGACTGGTCAACAACTTGTTTGGCTTTGTATGTTAACTCTCTTTACAACCAACAGGTTCCAGATGCTTGCATGATGCCAACCAGACTTCCCTGGACAGACAACCGCACCAATATGTCCTAGAGCTCCGCTTCCCCAGAGTCCTTCCCCACTAGGGAAACAAAGAGGCAGTCTGGGAGTATGGATCAACCTATCAACGCCCATGTTCAGCGGGGAAGCAATTACAGAAGCCAGACCTTCAACCTTCTGTATTCCACAATGACCTTGGGCCCACACTACTAGAGGGTTAAATAATAGGAAAACTATCAGGGGATGGGATGGGATACATAGTTCTGGTGGTGGGAATTGTGTGAAGTTGTACCCCTATTATTCTATGGTTTAGTCAATGTTTCTTTTTTACAAATAAAAACATTAAAAAGTATCTATGGTTATTATTCTGTCCACGTCCTCTCCCATTTTTGGATGGGGTCATCTTTTTTCTTGTTGTTGAGTTTGGCACACTCTATATATTTTGGTTATTAAACTCTTGTCTTATTTATGCATTGTAAAGATCTCTCATTCTATAAGAGGTCTCTTTGTTGAGTATTGGTATCTTTTTCTGTGTAGAATCTTTTCAATTTGGTGTAGCCCCATAGGTTTATACTTGCCTTAGCCTTCTTAATACTTTTAATACTTAGTCTTCTTAATTCTTGGATTCATTTCATTGAAGATGTCTTTCAAATTTATGCAGAAAAGAGTTGTGCCAATAGTTTCCTCTAAGTATCTTTAATTTGTGGTTTAACATCCAGGTCCTTAATCCACCTGGAATTTATGTTTGTATTTTTAGTGAAACATAGTGGTTCAGTTTCATTCTTCTGCATGTTTCAACCCATTTTTTTCAACACCACTTGTTGAAGAGACTCATTTTTCACCATTTAATAGTCTGTGCACCTTTGTAAAAGATTAGATGTCCATAAGTGTGGGGATTACTTCTAGGCTCTCAATTCTATTTCATTGGTCAGTGTGTCTATTCATGTTCCAGTGCCATGCAGTTTTGATTACAACTGCCTTATAATACAACTTGACAACTGGGAGTGTTATGCCTCCAGTCCTGTTCTTTCTTCTCAAAATTGTTTTGGCAATTTTAGGTCATTTCTGGTTCCAGATAAACATTTGTAGCATGAACCTATGAACATACAATATCTTTTTACTTCTTTGTTTCTTCTTCTATTTCCTTGAGTAGTGACTCATAATTTTCAGTATATAGGTCTTTCATTTCTTTGGTTAGGTTTATTCCTAGGTATTTTATTGTTGTTGTCGCTATAGTAAAAGGAGTTGATTTCTGGATTTCATTTTCTCCTAACTTAGTGTTTATGTAGAAAAACACCATTGACTTTTGTCTGTTAATTTTGTAGCCTGACACCTTGCTGATGCATTTCCTGATTTCCAAAAGCTTCTTGCTGGATTCTTTAGGTTTTTCTATGTATAATATTATGCCATCTGCAAATAGGCAGGCTTTAACTTCTCTTTCAATCTGTATTCCTTTAGTTCCTTGATCCTGATTACTATGGCAAGAAATTCCAACACTATGTTGAATAATAATAGTGATAGCAGCTAGCCCACTCTAGTACCTGATCTTAGGAGAAATGATTCCAGTTTTTCACCATTGAGTATGATGTTGGCTGTAGGTTTATTATATATAGAATCCACTATCTTCAGGAATTTTCCATCGATTGCCATTTTTGGTAGCATTTTTATCATAAAGAGATGCTGTATTTTGTCAAAGGCTTTCTCTGCATCTATTGATGTAGCCATGTGGTTTTTGGTCTTGCTTTTATTGATGTGGTAGATCACCTTGTTTGATTTATTTGTATAAAACCAACCTTGCATTCCTAGTATTAACCTCACTTGGTCATGATGAACAATCTTTTTAATATACTATGTATCCGGTTAGCTAGAATATTGTCAATATTTTAGCAAGCATGTTTATCAGAGATATTGGTTTATAGTTTTCTCCTTTGATTGTTTCCCTGTCTGCTTTTGGTATTAGAGTGATGTTGGCTTCATAGACACTGGAAGGTAATATTCCTATGATTCTATTTTTTGGAAGAGCTTTAAAAATAGAAGTATTATTACTTATTTTATTTTATATATAAAAAAGAAACATTGACAAAACCATAGGATAAGAGGGGTATAACTCCACAAAATTCCCACCACCAGAACTCTGTATCCCATACCATCCCCTGATAGCTTTCCTATCATGGAGAGTTATTTCATATCAGTAGAGATATTAACTCTTCCTTAAAGTTTTGTAGAATTCATTTGTAACACTATCTGGCCCAGGACTTTTATACTTGGGAATTTTTTTGATAACTGTTTCAATTTTGTTAGCTGTCAGGCCTGTTTTCTGTAGACAACATCATATTGTTGGTTTGTGTTTTCTGATCCATCTTCCTATTTTGTGCCTTTTATTTTAATTTTATTATTATTTTTTTTCATGTTAAAATTCTTTTTTTTTATGAAAGGATTAATTAACAAAACCATAGGGTAGGAGGGGTACAACTCCTCACAATTCCCACCACCCAATCTCCAAGCTGAGCTCCAGGACACATTGGTGGGGTCTTAAATCCAGAGAAGCCTGGACAGCATCCTGATGGCATCTGGAACCTGGTGACTGAAAAGAGAGTTAACATACAAAGCCAAACAAATTGTTGAGCAATCATGGACCCAACGATTGGAATAGTGGAGAGGAAGTGTTAGGTTGTGATTGGCGGATGCAATATTATTTGATATGGATTGGGAGAGGCATATGGGAAAGTGGGCCCTATCCAATGGTTCCATGACTGGGGGAAGTAGAGGCTCTATAGTGGAGATGTGAGGTTCCTGCTGTCTTAGGGTTCAAAAAGACAATCGATAGTTAATGTTATCGTCACATTATTTGGTAATTGGCTTAACTGTGAAAATTCCTTTTGTTATGGTTTGCTGTACAGTACCCAGTATCTTGTATATAGCTGTGCTATTGGTTGCTTCTGATCTACTTGGTCTAGGCTTTTGAGAGAGTCCGCATATCAAATACACAGCCTATGTATTAAAAAGATTCAGTTTGTGTTTTGAAAAACTTTGAGACAAACAATTGATTTTCCCCCTCTCATATTAATTAACTAGTGATTTATATGTCTACATTTTGGTAGGAGTGTACATAAACACCATTCCCACCACCAAAAGACTGTGACCCATCCCTCCCACCCACTACCACCCCCCACTGGCCCAGGAAGCTGCATGTCTACCCTTCACCACAGGGTTTTTACTTTGGTGCCCTACTTACAATTTGGTCAGGTCCTGCTTTTAGTTTCCCTTTCAGATCTTCCTCAACTTCTGTTGATGAGTGGGATCATCATCCATACTCATCTTTCTCTTTCTGACTTAGCTCACTTAACATAATTCCTTCTAGCTCTGTCCAAGATGGGTCAGAGAAGGTGGGTTCATTGTTCTTGATAGCTGCATAGTATTCTATTGTGTATATATACCACAACTTTCTCAGCCACTAATGTAAAAGGGTTCCTCTGTCCCCACAACCTCTCCAGCATTTGTTGCTGCTGTCATTTTTGATGTATGCCATTCTTACAGGAGTGAGGTGGTATCTTAGTGTTGTCTTAATTTGCATTTCTCTGACAATCAGTGACCTAGAGCAGTTTTCATATGTTTGTTAGCCTTTTGGATCTCCTCTGAGGGAATGTTTTGTACATATCCTCTGCCCATTTTTGGATGGGGTCATTTTCTTTTTTGGTGCTAAGTTTGCTGAGCTCTTATATATTTTGGTGATAAGTTTCTTGTCTGATGTCTGGCATGTGAAGATCTTCTCCCATTCTGTGAGGGGTCTCTCTGTTTGTTTAATAGTTTCTTTGGATGTGCAGAAGCTTTTCAATTTGATGTAGTCCCATTGGTTTGTTTCTGCTTTAGTCTTCCTTGCAATTGGGTTTGATTCATCAAAGATGTCCTTGCGGTGTATGTGGGAAAGTGTTTTACCAGTGTTTTCCTCTAAGTATTTGATTGTTTCTGGTCTGACATCTAGGTCTTTGATCCATTTGGAGTTGATTTTTGTTTCTGGTGAGATAAAGTGGTTCAGTATCATTCTTCTGCATGTAACAACCCAGTTTTCCCAGAACCATTTATTGAAGAGAGCCTCCTTTTTTCATTTAATCCTTTGGACCCCTTATCAAAGATTAGATGCCCATAGGTGTGGGGATTTATTTCTGGGCTTTCAATTCTGTTACACTGGTCTGTGTGCCTATTTTTGTTCCAGTACCATGCTGTTTTGATGATGACGGCTTTATAATATAGTTTAAGGTCAGGGAGTGTGATGCCTCCATTTCCGTTTCTTTTCCTCAAGATGGTTTTGGCAATTCTAGGTGTTTTCAGGTTCCAGATAAATGATTGTAGTGTTTGTTCTATTCTCTTAAGAAGCCTGTTGGAACTTTGATGGGTATTGCATTAAATTTGTATATGGCTCTGGGGAGAATATTCATTTTGATATTTATTCTTCCAATCCATGAGCATGGGATATCGTTCCATTTCTTGGTATCAGTTTCTATTTCCTTGAGTAGCAACTCATAGTTTTCAGCATACAAATCTTTCACTTCTTTGGTCAACTTTATTCCTAGGTATTTGATTGATTTTGCTGAAACAGTAAATGGGAGTGATTTCTGGATGTCTTCTTCTTCAGATTTAGTGTTTGCATAAAGAAATGCCTCTGATTTTTGTACATTGATTTTGTAGCCTGATACCTTGCTATATTGCCTAATAACTTCCAGTAATTTTATACTGGATTCTTTAGGTCTTTCTATGTATACTGTCATATCATCTGCAAATAGTGAGAGCTTGACTTCTTCCCTTCCAATCTGTATTCCTTTGATTTCTCTCTCTTGCCTGATTGCTATGGCAAGAACTTCCAATACTATGTTGAAGAGTAACGGTGACAGTGGACAGCCCTGTCTAGTCCCCAAACTGAGGGGGAATGCTTTCAGCTTCTGTCCATTGAGTATGATGTTGGCTGTAGGTTTACTATATATAGACTCCACTGTCTTGAGGAATTTCCCATCTATTCCCATTTTTTGTAGAGTTTTGGGCATGAACGGGTGTTGTAGTTTGTCAAAGGCTTTCTCTGCATCTATTGAGATAATCATATGGTTTTTGGCTTTGCTTTTATTGATGTGGTGAATGACATTGATTGACTTACGGATGTTGAACCAGCCTTGCATTCCTGGGATGAATCCCACTTGGTCATGATGAATAATCTTTTTGATAAGTTGCTGTATCCACTTGGCCAAGACCTTGTTTAATATTTTGGCATCTATGTTCATCAGTGATATTGGTCTGTAGTTTTCCTTTTCTGTTCTGTCCCTATCAGATTTTGGTATCAGGGTGATGTTGGCTTCATAGAAGGTGGAAGGGAGTATTACTGTTTCTTCAATCTTATGAAAAGCTTAAGAAGTATGGGTACTAACTGTTTCCTGAAAGTTTTGTAGAATTCATTTGTGAAGCCATCCGGTCCAGGACTTTTGTTATTGGGGAGATTCTTAATAACGGTTTCAATTTCTTTTTCTGTGATTGGTGCATTTAGATTTTGTACTTCTTCTTGGTTCAGTTTTGGAAGGGCATATGCTTCTAGGAACTGTTCCAATTCTTCCAGATTCTCTAGCTTGGTGGCGTATAGTTCTTTAAAGAAGTTTCGCAGGATTCTCTGGATTTCTGTCAGTTGTGATATCTCCTGCATTGTTTATAATTATATTAATTTGAGTCCTCACTTTTTTGTTTGGTGAGTCTGGCTAGGGTTTTGTCAATTTTTTTTAATCTTTCAAAGAACCTACATTTGGTTTCATTGATCTTTTGTATGGTTCTCTTATTTTCGATGTTATTTCTGCTCGAACTTTAGTGATTTCAGTCCTTCTGGTTGCTTTAGGGTTCCTTTGTTCCTCTTCCTCTAAGTCCTTGAGGTGTGCAGTAAGGTCATTCATTTGAGCTTTTTCTTGGTGTTTAATATGTGATTGTATGGCTATAAGTTTCCCTCTCAGTACTGCTTTCGCTGTGTCCCAAATATTTTGATAGGTTGTGTCTTCATTTTCAATAGTTTCCAGGAACATCTGAATTTCCTGCTTGAGTGACTCTGACCCAGTGGTTCTTAAGGAGCATGTTGTTTAGTTTCCAAATTCTGTAACTTTTAATAATTTTCTGTTTGTTGTTAAATGTTAGTTTTACTCCACTGTGGTCTGAGAAGATACTTGGGATTATTTCAATGATCTTGAATTTATTGATGCCGTCTTTGTGGCCTAACATGTGGTCTATCCTTGAGTATGTGTTATGTGGATTTGAAAAGAAGGTATATTCAAGTTTTTTGGGGTTCAGGACTCTGAAAATATCCAAGAGGTCTAGTCTGTCGATCTCTTCATTTAGTTCTCTTGTATCTTTATTGGTTCTCTGCTTTGTTGATCTGTCTAAGTGTGAGAGTGGGGTATTGAAGTCTCCCACTATTATTGTATTACTATTTATGTATTTTTGAAATTCTTTCAGTAGATGCTTAATGTATTTAGATGGTTCCTCATTGGGTGCATAGATGTTTATAATTGTTAAGTCTTCTTGGCTGATTGATCCTCTAATCATTATGTAATGTCCTTGCCTATCTTTTATTACTTTATTTAATTTAAAATCTATCGTGTCTGAGATGAGAATGGCTGTTCCTGCCCTTTTTTGTGTTCCGTTAGCATGTATGATAATTCTCCATCCTTTCACTTTAAGTCTGTGTTTATCTTGCTGTGACAGATGGGATTCTTGCAAGCAGCATATTGTTTGGTTATGTTTTCTGATCCATCCCCCCACCCTGTGCCTTTTCATAGGTGAGTTTAAGCCATTGACATTTATTGATATTATGGATTTAATGTATTGTAGTGCCATTGTTCTAAAAAATTTTGTTTGCTCTGATATATTGCAAGTATTATAGTGATGTTCTTGTTTATAAGAGGTCTTTTAGTACCTCTTTCAGGGCCGGCTTGGTGATGGTTGCCTCCTTTAACTGTTGTTTATCTAAGAAGGTTTTGATCCCTCCATCTAGATTGAATGAAAGTCTAGCAGGATATAGTATCGTTGGTTGAGACCCTTTTTCATTCAGGGATCGATAGATATCTTGCCACTCCCTTCTGGATTTTAGAGTTTGAGTGGAGATGTCTGCAGATAATCTTATGGGTTTTCCCTTGTATGTGACTTTTTGTTTCTCTCTTGCAGCCTTTAGGATCCTTTCTTTATCCTTACTTCTTCTCATTGTGACTATGATGTGTCTTGGTGTCTTCAGGTCTGGGTTGATTCTGTTTGGTACTCTCTGGGCCTCTTGAACCTTGATATGCTTTCTGTTATTCAGGTCTGGGAAGTTTTCTTGTATTATTTCCTCTAGAATGTTTGCTTCCCCTTCCTCTCTTTCTTCCTCTGGCAGGCCAATTATACGAATGTTACTTCTTTTGAGATCATCCCATATATCTCTGTTGTTGTTTTCAGTGTCTCTAAATCTCTTTTTAAGTTCTTTCACCTCCTTCTTTTTTTCTCTATCTCATCCTCTGTCTGGCTAATTCTGTTTTCTGCTTCTGTTAGTCTGCTTTCCCTTGCCTCAGCTTCTTTCTTCATTACAGCTATTTCAGCTTTCAGTTCTCTAATTGCCTCAAGATAATCAGTATTTTCCTTTGGGGTCTCAACTGTTGTTTCCCTAATACTGCCTTTCCTTTCCTCGAGTGTTGTTTTCATTTCTGTGATTAATAAGTTTATTATTGCTTGCATACTTTTCTTATCTATGGTTACTTTTGGCTTATTTATAGTTTCTTCTGGGCTCTTGTCTTCATTCATCTGTGTAGCAGTTTTATTTGTTTTTGATCTACCCATTTTTTTGATTTATGTGTTTCTCTCTCTCTCTCTCTTTTTTTATGCTCTGTTGTTCCTCAGTTGTTGTGTCTTGAGTACAAGTAACACTGTACTAAATACCTTTATGACAATTGCACTCACCAACCTCAGGAATTACAATAGCAACTGAAGCAAGTATTGAAGCAGTTTAATCACTACCAGTTAGCGAAACAATTTCTCCAGTCCATGAAAAAATAGTAACCATATCCCAGTGAAGAAAGAGAAAAGAAATAAAGGATAGCAAGTATAGACAGTTATGCAAATCTACTATCCACTGTATATTCTAGTGGTAGCAAGAAGGGAAAGGGAACTAGAGCAGAGATACACATATAGAGAGTTCTCTCTGAGTCAGATTTCATCCCCAAAATAATTCACAAATTCAAAAATGCAAAGAAGAAGGAAGAAGTGTATGACAAGATTAAAAAAGAGAGAGAGAGAGGGGCAAGAGAGAGAAAACGAAGAAGATAAGAAAAAGAGTTGTAATTAAAGAGCAGTGAAAGGAAATTCCCAAATGTGTATCAGTAAATTCAAAAAAGCACCCTGTTTGGTGTTGTGGGGGATCCTGCTAGGAGCTGGTCCCCAGGGACTGCTTATGGGGGGGGGGAGAGGGAAGGAAGTATGCTTGAAAATTAAAAGGAAGAAAAAGAAAATTTTCCCCTTTTTTCCCTACTCTAATTCTTAACCCAAATTAAGTTATAGTCACCTCCTTGGTGTCACCGCTAGGACCCCTTATTGGCTGGCCTGCTAAAGGCAGAAAATCCTACTGTTTCCAGGAGATGTGATCGGACCTCAGCCTCTAACAGCTTCTCAGCCTGCCATCTTCTGGGAAACCCCCCCCCTCCAGACTTTTTTAAAGGATTTCTCGAAAATGAAAACTAGCTCCAAGTCCTTTGATACAATGAGAGCTATACTCAAGAAGTCTTCGGATCCGCCCTCATGGTCGCGGTGGTACCTGGAGACTCCGAAGAGAAAGCCCCCCAGCTACAGTGTTCCCTCCCGGTCCTCTGCTGGCCACCCAGCAGTGCTCTACAGCCGGCGGAGGAGACACCTTCCCAGGCGGAGGACAATGCCCAGCGCACCTGCCTTGCCCGCAGCCGCCTGGGAAGTCTGGAGCAGCCGCCCGCTAGTCCGTGCCACCTTTACTCTAATTCTTAACCCAAATTAAGTTATAGTCACCTCCTTGGTGTCACCGCTAGGATCCCTTATTGACTGGCCTGCTAAAGGCAGAAAATCCTACCGTTTCCAGAAGATGTGATCAGAGCTCTTGCCACTAGCAGCTTCTCAGTCCGCCATCTTCCAGGAACCCAGGATCCTTTTTTTATCATTATTCCTTTCCATTTTAAATATGATGTGTCTTGGTGTCTTTAACTCTGGGTTAATTCTGTTTGGGATCCTCTGGGCTTCTTGAACCTTTGTGTCTTTTATGTTGTATAGACTAGATAAGTTCTCAGCTATTATATCCTGAAGAATGCTTTCTTCCCCTCCCTCTCTTTCTTCCTCTGGTAGGCCTATAATGCATATATTATTTCTTTTGAAGTCATCTCATATGATTTTGTTGTTGTTTTCAGTATCTCTTAATCTTTTTTTTGATATCTCTTACTTCTTTTTCAGTTGTCTCCAATCTGTTCTTGATCTTGATAATCTTTTTTCAGCCTCATTTACTCTATTCTATCTCCTCTCTACTATTTTCTATAGTTCACAGTTGTAAAAATTAACAGCTGTTAATTTAAATTTTAATTAAATTAAAACTATAGATAGGTTCACAGTTGTAAAAATTAACAGCTCCTGGAACCCTTGGATAGGGCCCACTTTCCCGTATGCATCTCTCAATCCAAACCAAATAATATTGCATCCGCCGATCACAACCTAACCAAAGCAATGATTGCTATCTCAACATGCTTCACCTCAGAGTGTATCCAGAGACTTCACGTGTGGAATGACAACCCTTCAGCTTCATTACTCGGGTGAGACCTTTCCTTTAATAGTACACTCTAATTTCATCTCAGGTAGTTCACTTTCTAACAAAGTCCCATAACCTAGATATACACCAGTTTCTGTGAGAGAGAGCTTATGTGCACACGTATCCATAAACTACTGCAAAATATATACCTGAAAGCAGGATTACACTAGAGTTTGCAGTTCCAGATGCCACCAGGATGCTAGGCTTCCCTGGATTGAAGACCCCACCAACGTGTCCTGGAGCTCAGCTTCCCCAGAGACACACCCTACTAGGGAAGGAGAGAGGCAGACTGGGGGTATGGACCGACCGGTCAACACCCATGTTCAGCGGGGAAGCAATTACAGAAGCCAGACCTTCTACCTTCTGCAACCCTCAACGACCCTGGGTCCATGCTCCCAGAGGGATAGAGAATGGGAAAGCTACCATGGGAGGGGGTGGGTTATGGGAATTGGGTGGTGGGAATTGTGTGGAGTTGTACCCCTCCTACCTTATGCTTTTGTTCACTAATCCTTTCTTAAATAAAAAATAAAAAAATAAATAAATTAACAGCTGTTTCAGTATTATTTCAGTCCCTCACTTGGAGCACAGTGGCTGTTCAGGCCTCTTTTGTTCTTTTTCTTCCCTGTAGGCTATGGGAGCCTGAGGGCTTTTAAACTGTAAGTAGGCTTCTTAGCTTAATTACTCACTCCGGTGGGTGATTTCATGCATTCCTGAAACCATTCCAGACCTGTCTTATTGTGGACCCAGTTGATCTCCTTAGGTATTCATAGTTGACCTGGGAGAAGAGAGGCGAGAAACACAGCTGCTGTTGCTCTGTAGCTCAGCCTCTGGAAGTCACATTTGTTCTTATTTATAGGTAGTTTATTGTACCTTTAAAAAGTACTATATCTGTAGATTCAGATTTACTTTGAAGTGATGAACTACAGAAAGGCAACTCTGTTCTCTAATTTCAGAGATTGCTATCCATTTAACAGACAGGCAATAAAATAGGTGTTTGGCTGATTTGTAGTTTAGTTAAAGGTACTGCCTTGGTCTTTTCCATAATTTTAGTTTGCTAAAACATGTCACATCTCCATACAAAAACAATGTAGTATAATGTTTAAAAAAATAGGAAATAAATCTGTCTTTATAGGTATCTGATTATTTTATTTTAAAATTTCTCCTACATGATTAAAATCTATTATAAAGCTAAACATTTTTCCCCACAGCCTATAATTGTACTGACTTTTTCAGAAAGAAAGAAAGAAAGAGACAGAGAGGCAGAGAGAGAGAGCCAAAGACACCATTGCACTGAACTTTCCTCTAGGGTAACAGTAGACATACCCAGGCTTGTGTCAAGCATACAACAAATAAGGCACACTATCCAATGAGCTATCTTCCTAGCCAAGCTACACTGATTTTTAAAAGTTAAGACATCTGAAGTTATTTCATTTACTTTACAGTTTCTGGTTAGTTATTCCTAGCTAACTGACTACTGAGTGATGTGACATAAATCCCAGTAAGGAAAGGATCTTTTGTTTTTGTTGTTATTGTTTATATTTTTATTTTCAGAGACAGAATGGCTTGCCATAGTAATTAGTGCATTTTTGATACAACATAACTATTGTAAAAGATGCAAGGAAGTCATTACTTCTTTGTAACAATTTGTTTAGCTTTATTACTTAATTAGTTTTTTACCTTTATCTGAGAGGATTTATTGAGTACAGCTTACATCTTTGTGAAGTAAAAACAAAATCTATGTAATCTTTTATAAATACCTACATTAAAATGCGGTATCACCATGCAGTAAAATGTATTAATACAGCTCAGAGGGTTTTCAATTTGTAATACATTACAAGTTGGATAGATGTGTATTTGGGAAGTGATATATATCCTATGAGGAAGCAAAATCACTCAATAACAACAAAAAAGATAATTAATTTATTACCCATTGAAATCAGTCAACAGCCACACAACTCAATATGTGGAAGCTTAACAGTACACTACTTAGCAACTACTTGTGAAAGAGGAAATAATGAAAGAAATCAAAATCTTTTGAGAATTCAATGAAAATGAAGAGACAATCTGTCAAAGCATTTGGAACACAGCTAAGGCAGTACAGAGAGAGAAGTTCACAGTCATACAAGTACACATTAGGAAACAAGTAAATGCACAAATATAAAACCTGATTGCACATCTTAATGACCAGAAAGAAGAAGAAAAAAGGAACCCTAAAGCAATCAGAAGGACAGAAAAAACTAAAGTTAGGGCAGAAATAAATAACAGTGAAAATGAAACCATACAAAAGATCAATGAATGTAAATGTTGTTTCTTCAAAAGAGTGAACAAAATCGACAAACTTTAGCCAGACGCACAAAACAAAAAAGGGAGAAGACCCAAATAAATCATTTCATAAAAGATAGAGGAGATATCACAACAGACAATGCAAAAATTCAACATGTCATGTGAGGCTTCTATGAACAAATTTTATGCCACCAAGCTAGAGAACCTGGAAGAAATGGACAATTTCCTACAAACTTCCAAACTTAAATAAAGAGGAACTAGATAATATGAACAGGCCAATCACAGCTAATGAAATTGAAATAGTTGGGGGTTGGGTGGTAGCACAGCAGGTTAAGTGCACGTGGGGCAAGGATGTGCTCAAGGATCCTGGTTCAAGCCCCCAGCTTCTCACCTGCAGGAGAGTCACTTCACAAGTGGTGAAGCAGGTCTGAAGTGGTCTATCTTTCTCTCCCCTTTTCTGTCTTTCCATGCTCTCTACCTTTCTCTCTGTCCTATCCATCAATGACGACATCAACAACAACCATAACTACAACAATAAAACAACAAGGGTAACAAAAGGGAAAATAAATATAAAAAAAAAAGAAATTGAACTAGTTATAAAAACCTTCCCAAGAATAAAAATCCTGTACCAGATGGTTTTACAAATAAATTCTATAAAACCTTCAAGGAAGAGTTAATACTTCTACTTTTAAAAGTCTTCTGAAAGATTGAAGACACAGGGATACTTCCTTCCAGTTTCTATTAAGCCAACATCACTCTGATACCAAAAGCAGAGAGGGACACAATCAAAAGGGAAAACTACAGACCAATATCTCTGATAAACATAGATGCTAAAATATTGAACAAAATTCTAGTCAACCAGATTCAGCAGTCTATTAAAAAGGTTGTTCATCATGACCAAGTGGGCTTTATCCCAGGGATACAAGGTTGGTTTAATATATGTAAATCAATCAACATGATCCACCACATCAACAAAAGCAAGACCAAAAACCACATGGTCATATCAATAGATGCATACAAAGCCTTTGACAAAATCCAGTATCTCTTTATGATCAAAATGCTACCAAAAATGGGAAGAGATGGAAGATTCCTCAAGATAGTGAGGTCTATATATTACAAACCTACAGCCAACATCCTACTCAATGGTGAAAAACTGGAAACATTTCCCCTCAAATCTGGTACTAGACAGAGCTATTCACTATCATTAATATTAGTCAACATAGTGTTAGTAGTTCTTGCCATAGCAGTTAGGCAGGAGAAAGAAATCAAAGGGATACAGATTGCAAGAGAAGAAGTCAAACTCTCCCTATTTGCAGATGGCATGATAGTATACATAGAAAAACCAAAGGAATCCAGCAAGAAGCTTTTGGAAATCATCAGGCAGTACAGTAAGGTGTTAAGCTACAAAATTAACAAACAGAACTCAGTAGCATTGCTCTCTGCAAACACTAAGTTAGAAGAAGATGAAATCCAGAAATCAATTCCTTTTACTATAGCAACAGAAACAATAAAACATCCAGTAATAAAACTAATCAATCAGTGAAAGAATTGTATACTGAAAATTATGAGTCACTACTCAAGTACATTGAGAAAGACACAAAGAAGTGGAAAGATGGGAGTTGGGCAGTAGGGCAGCGGGTTAAGTGCAGGTAGTGCGCAAAGTGCAAGAGCCAGCACAGGGATCCTGGTTCGAGCCCCTGGCTCCCCACATACAGGGGAGTAGCTTCACAAGCAGTGAAGCAGGTCTGCAGCTGTCTATCTTTCTCTGACCCTCTCTGCCTTCCTCTCCTCTCTCCATTTCTCTCTATCATATCTAACAACTACAACATCAATAACAACAACAATAATAACTACAACAACAAAAAAACAGGGGAATAAATAAATTTAGAAAAAAAAAAGAAAAAAGAAGTGGAAAGATATTCCATGTTCATGGATTGGAAGAATTAATATTATAAAAATGAATATAATACCCAGAGCCATCTACAAATGTAATGCTATCCCCATCAAGATCCCAAACACCTTTTTTTAGGAGAACAGAACAAAAGCTACAAATGTTTATCTGAAACAAGAAAATACCTAAAATTGCCAATGCAATCTTGAGAAGAAAGAACAGAACTGGAGGTATCACACCCCCAGATCTCAAATTACATTGTAGGGCCATTGTCATCAAAACTGCTTGGTACTGGAACATGAATAGACAAACTCACCAGTGAAATAGAATTGAAGCCCAGAAGTAAGGCTCCTCACTTATGGCAAAGGTGCCCAGAATATTAAATGGGAAACAGGAGTTTCTTCAACAAATGGGTTGAAACATGCAGGAGAGTGAAACTGTACCACTATATTTTACCAAATACAAAAGTAAATTCCAAGTTAGTTAAAATATATAAAGAGCTTACCAAACTCAACAACAAGAAAAAAAATGACCCCATATAAAAATGGGGAGAGGACATGGACAGAATATTCACCACAGAAGAGATCCCAAAATGCTGAGAAACACATAAAAAAAAGTTCCAAGTCTTTGATCCTCAAAGGAATGCAAATAAAGATAACAGTGAGATACCACTTCATTCCTGTGAGAATGTTACACATCAGAAAAGGTAACAGCAGTAAATACTGGAGAGGTTGTGGGGTCAAAGGAGCCCTCCTGCACTGCTGGTGGGAATGTAAATTAGCTCAACCTCTGTGGAGAACTGTCTGGAGAACTCTCAGGAGGCTAGAAGTGGACCTACCCTATGATCCTGCAATTCCTCTCCTGGCAATATATCCTATGGAATCCAACACACCCATCCAAAAAGATCTGTGTACACATATGTTCTTGGCAGTACAATTTGTAATAGCCAAAACCTTGAAGCAACCCAGGTGTCCAACAACAGATGAGTGGCTGAGCAAGTTCTGGTATATATACACAATGGAATACTACTCAGCTATTAAGAATGGTGATGTCTCCGCTTTCAGCTGTTCTTGGATGGACCTTGAAAAATTCATTTTAAGTGAAGTAAGTCAGAAACAGAAGGATGAATATGGGATGATCTCACTCTCAGGCAGAAGTTGAGAAACAAGATCAGAAGAGAAAACACAAGTAGAACCTCAACTGGAATTGGTGTATTGCACCAAAATAAAAAAGACTCTGAGGTTGGTAGGGGCAGATGCAGGTCCAAAAAAGATGACAGAGGACCTAGCGGGGGTTGCATTGTTTTAAGGAAAACTGGGAAATGTTATGCATGTGCAAACTATTGTATTTACTGTTGAATGTAAAACATTAATTCCCCAATAACGAAATTAAAAAAAAGAAAATCATGATACATGTTAAAAAAAGAATAGTGAGGCAATCATATATCAATTAACATTATTTATGCAAGTAGAAACAGACCTTTGAAGGTGATAATTTACCCAAACAAAGTACAGAGAGCACAAGTTGCCAGTCCTTCTTTAAATAGCCTTACATTCACTCACAAATTCATGACTATATAGTGTTGACTGTTATTTTTATGATGTACTATTAAGTTTTATAAACATATATTCTGATAATTTTTCAATTTATTTGACTTTAGGTGCTTTTCCTAGACTCCTTTGGCTCACTCTATTTGTTATTACACAAATATACAGAGTTTATACAGAGTGAGGCTTGTGGTTACTGGTTTTATGTCAACATCTCCTTCTAAATGGGCAAATGAAAGACACAATGTTTTCAGTCCTGGTTGTAAAAAAAAACACCTCAGCAACATAATTTTAAAAATAATTTACTGATTATTAATAGGTGATACTTCTCCCAAGAATGCAAAGATTTTGTAACATATAAAATCAGTGTAATAATAGAATATATTAGGAAGTGAACCTCTTGAAATGGAATTAGAGAATACCATGAAAGGAAAGGTCTCACCCAAGTAATGAGGGTGAAAGGTTGGCATTCCATGCCTGACGTATCTGGACACAGTCTGAAGTGAAGCATGCTGAGTTGGTACTTATTGCATTGATTAGGTGGGGATCAGCAGATACAATATCATTTGATATGACTTGAGAGAAGCATGCAGGAAAGTGAGCCCCCGCTGAGATTCAAGGACTGGGGGAAATATGGGCTCTATTTGTATGTAGCTATACCACTGGTTGCTTCTGTTTTCCCTGAACTAAGGTTTTAAGAGATTCAACAAATCAAAGACTCAACCTCAGTCTATAGTTAATGTTATCATCACATTATTTGGTAATTGGGTTAACTTTGAAAAGTCCTTTTGTTAGGGTTTGCTGTACAATACCCAGTATCTTGTATATAGTTGTGCTATTGGATGCTTCTGATCTACTTGGTCTAGGCTTTTGAGAGAGTCTGCATATCAATTATACAGCCTATATATTGAAAAGATTCAGTTTGTGTTTTGAAAAACTTTGAGACACACAATTAATTTTTCCCCTCTTGTATTAATTAACTAGTGATTTATACGACTACATTTTACTAGGAGTGTACATAAACACCATTCCCACCACCAAAAGACTGTGACCCATCACTCCCACCCACTCCCACCCCCCACTTTTTGAACCCTAAGACAGCAGGAACCTCACATCTCCACTATAGAGTCTCTACTTCCCCCAGTCCTAGAACCATTGGACAGGGCCCACTTTCCCGTATGCCTCTCCCAATCCATATCAAATATTATTGCATCTGTGGATCACAACCTAAACAACACAATGACTGCCACCTCAACATGCTTCACTTCAGACTGTGTCCAGAGACTTCACATGTGGAATGACAACCCTTCAGCTTCATTACTCGGGTGAGACCTTTCCTTTCATAGTATACTCTAATTCCATCTCAGGTGGTTCACTTTCTAACAAAGTCCCAAAACCTAGATATACACCAGTTTCTGTGAGAGAGAGCATATGTTCACACATATCCATAAACTAGTGCAAAATATATACCTGAAAGCAGAAGTACACTAGAGCTTGAAGTGAGTACCCCCCTAACACTTCCTCTCCACTATTCCAACCTTTGGGTCCATGATTGCTCAACAACTTGTTTGGCTTCATATGTTAACTCTCTTTTCAGTCACCAGGTTACAGATGTCATCAGGATGCTGGCCAGGCTTCCTTAGACTGAAGACCCCACCAATGTTTCCTGGAGCTCCACTTCCCCAGAGACCCACCCTACTAGGGAAAGAGAGAGGCAAACTGGGAGTATGGACCGACCAGTCAACGCCCATGTTCAGCAGGGAAGAAATTACAGAAGCCAGACCTTCTACCTTCTGCAACCCACAATGACCCTGGGTCCATGCTCCCAGAGGGATAGAGAATGGGAAAGCTATCAGGGGAGGGGGTGGGATATGGAGATTGGGTGGTGGGAATTGTGTGGAATTGTACCCCTCATACCTTATGGTTTTTCTAATTAATACTTTCTTAAATACAAAAAAGACTCAGTCTGTGCTTTAAAAAGTTTGAGATATTCAATCAATTTTCCCCTCTCATATTACTTAAATAGTGATTTATATGACTACAAATTAAAAGAAGTGTACATAAAAGCCATTCCAACCACCAAAAGACTGTGTCCCATCCTGACCCCCATCCATCCCCCTACCCCACTACATGAAGGTGAACACCTACCCTCACCCTAAACCAGGGTTTTTACTTTGGTGCCCTAGTACAAATTTAGTCAGATCCTACTTTGAGTTTCCCTTTCTGTTATCCTTTCTCAACTTCTGATCACATCAAATTGATGGGGTTTACAGTCAACAATATTTATACCCCATTCTCATATTAAGGAGCTACTCTTTTACCTGACCCACTTTTCTGGTCCTTTTCCCAGCATGACATCACCTCCCCAGACAATAACTTAGATCTACTGGCATATCATATTTCGGGCTCAGGGGCAAAAAAAAAAAAAAAGACTGGTATAGCCACAGGCCCTTTGTAATTTAACTAAAATATGCCTACTAGCTATCTACAAAATGGTGGACCCTCCAACTCTTCATCTGCACCATTCCAGCCCTTAGGTCCATGATTGGTCAGCAATTTGTTTGGCTTTGTAAGTTAAATTTCTTTTCAACCACCAGGTTGAAAAGATGCTAGCATGATGCCGACCAGACTTCCCTGGACAGACAACCCTATCAATGTGTCCAGGAGCTTCACTTCCCCAGAGCCCTTCCCCACTGAGGAAATAGAAGGAAAAGCTGGGAGTATGGAACGAACTGACAACGCCCATGTTCAGTGGGGTAGCAATTACAGAAGCCAGACCTTCATCTTCTGCATCCACAATGACCTTGGGTCCATACTCCCAGAGGGTTAAAGAATAGGAAAGCTATCAGGGAGGGGATGGGATACAGAGTTCTGGTGGTGGCAATTATGTGAAGTTGTACCCTTTTTATTCTATGGTTTTGTCAGCGTTTCCTTTTATAAATTTAAAAAATAGCAGATCAAAACCAAATATTAATTTCTTTTTTTTTAATATTTATTTTATTTATTCCCTTTTGTTGCCCTTGTTGTTTTATTGTTGTAGTTATTATTGTTGTTGTCGTTGTTGGATAGGACAGAGAGAAATGGAGAGAGTAGGGGAAGACAGAGAGGAGGAGAGAAAGATAGACACCTGCAGACCTGCTTCACCGCCTGTGAAGCAACTCCCCTGCAGGTGGGGAGCTGGGGTTCAAACCGGAATCCTTATGCCGGTCCTTGTGCTTTGCGCCACCTGCGCTTAACCCGCTGCGCTACAGCCCGACTCCCCCCAAATATTAATTTCTATAGAATAATCATTTGTCAAAATGATGCACCTATTTGAGTGTCTTTTCAATCAGAGATACCTTTTCATACTTCTCTTCTTTACATAAGCTACAGGTGGAATATTACTAGGATCTGATTTACTTTGTGCTTGAAATGACATCTTATTTTCGAAAGACCTCTTTTCCAGGATACTGGATCAGCCATTTTTTGTTCTCTTGTCTTCTATTAAAAGAAAAGGAAACTTGGTAAACTGAACAGGAAGCTGAGTAACGCAACAATGCCTGTGTACTAACAAAATTTATGATGCTGAGCATGCTTTGGGTTTCCATCACAACAGCCAATTTTCCAACTCTATGAACATCAAGTAGCTGACCTGACCCATAATTTAATTAATTTGAACACTAAGCATTAGATTCCATGGGCTAAAGAATAAGGTCTGCAAGCCGCCGTCCTTTCAAGATGACATTTACTATGCCACAATACACTCACTTCTGTCCAAAATCGCTATAATTTATTTTAAATTAGAAAAGTGTTTTTATTATTAACAGTGCTTTACAAATTTATAAGATTTAAGGTGTAGAGTGTCAAATGCATACATGTGTACATATATATTTTAATTTATAAAAAGGAAACACTGACAAAACCATAGGATAAGAGGGGTAAAACTCCTCACAATTCCCACCACCAGATCTCCGTATACCATCCCCTCCCCTGATAGCTTTCCTATTCTTTATCCCTCTGGGAGTATGGACCCAAGATCATTGTGGGATGCAGAAGGTGGAGGAAGGTCTGGCTTCTGTAACTGCTTCCCCACTTAATATGGGTATTGACTGATTGATCCATACTCACATCCTGCCTCTCCTTTTCCCTAGTAGGGTGGGGCTCTGGGGAAGCAGAGCCCCAGGGCACATTGGTGGGGTTGTCTGTCCAGGGAAGTCTGGTTGGCATCATGCTAGCATCTTGAACCTGATAGCTAAAAAGAGAGTTAACATACAAAGCCAAACAAATTGTTGAACATCATGGACCTAAAGGCTGGAATAGTGCAGATGTAGCATTGGGGGGTCCTCCATTTTGTATATAGCTAGTAGGCTTATTTTAGTTATATTCCTAAGGTCCTGTGGCTATACTACTTTTTTCCCCCCTGAGCCTGAAATCTTATATGCAGGTGGATCCAAGTTGTTGTCTGGGGAGATGATGTCATGGCTGGAAAAGGACCAGTAAGTTGGTCAGGGAAAAGAGTAGTTCCTTAATATGGGAAAGGGGTATAAATATTGTTGACTGTAAGCCCCATTAATTTGATCTGATCTGGGTCCCATATTTGGTTTAGGAGCCTAGGTGACCTCTGTATCCCTGTAGATCTGAGCTCACATTCTTGGGTCATGAGTAGGGACATTTCAAGCTGCCCCAATATTGACCCATCTTCGTCAGGTGTAGCATAGGGTATGTTATACATCCACCTTTCGGAGGATGGAACTTTCTCTACCTTTGTTGATCCAACTTGAGGGCAAGGTAATATGGGGGGCCTACAAAGGGGTCATTGTGTTATTCCTGATAGAGATGACTGGTGACAATGGAGAGATGTATTTATTTGAGGTCTAGGCCCATCATGTCTGTTTGGAAATCTCAGGACTCCCCAATGTGGACCCCAGATAATGGGGTGGCCTGATAGTGATTAAAGAGTCATCATTAAAGCATGCCAATCTCTTGCCCTTATTCAGTGTTTGAAGTCCTTGCTTTAATAAGGTTAGCTTTGGAGGGAGTGAGAGAACTGTAATAGGAAGTAGGTGAGGTTATCTATGTCTAATTAGATACTATTTCCTTAGGAACTTTATATTGACTCACTGCAAACTATTGTGTACTTTTGCTTTCAGGTATATATTTTGTCCTAATTTATGGATACATGTGAACATATGCTGTATCTCATGGGACCTGGCCTATATGTAGATTTTGGGACTTTATCAGGAAATGAACCACCTGGAATGGAATTTGAGAATACCATGAAAGGAAAGGTCACACCCGAGTCATGAAGCTGAAGGGTTCCCACTATACATCTGAAGTCTCTGGACACAGTCTGAAGTGAAGTATGTTGAGGTGGTACTCATTGTGTTGGGATCAGCTGATGCAATATCATTTGGTATGAATAGAGAGAAGCAAGCAGGGAACTGAGCCCCACCCTAGAGGTTCCAGGACTGGGGGAAATATAGGCTCTATAGAACAAATGGGAAGTTCCTGCTGTCTTAGGGTTAAAAAGACAATAGATAGTTATTGCTATAATCACATTATTTGGTAATTAAGTTAACTATAAAAAAATCCCTGTTAGGATTTTCTGTATCATACACATCACCATAGTTTATGTCCATTGACATTATTTGTGTCTAGCTGTGCCACTGGTTTCTTCTGTTCTCCCTTTTCTAGGCTTATGAGAGAGTCAGCTTATCAAAGACTCAGCCTATGTATTAAAAAGACACAGTCTGTGCTTTAAAAAGTTTGAGACATACAATCAATTTTCCCTTCTTATATTACTTAAATAGTAATTTATATGACTACAAATTAATAGGAATGTACAAAAACACCATTCCAACCACCAAAAGACTGTGTTCTATCACACTCACTCCCCACCTCCTGCTGCCCCTGGAAGCCAAATATTCACACTCATAAACAGAAGTTGAGAAATAATAACAGAAAGGGAATCTAAAATCAGGATTTGATTAAATCAGTATAAATTTATGGGCTCCTATAAACCCAGATCAAGATATAATATATTTTTAAAAACTGCTCAGAAAACTCAAGGACACACATTACTGTGTTTCTGACTTATTATAAAGAACATATTTGGCCTGTGTTGTGGTGCACCTGGTTGAGTATATATTTTACAGTGCACAAGGAGCGTTCGATCTTCTCACCTGCGGGGGAGAAGCTGGAAGAGTGGTGAAGCAGTTCTGCAGGTATCTCTCTGTCTCTCTCCCTCTCTATCAGCCCCTTCCCTCTCAATTTCTGGATGTTTCTATCCAATAACTAAACAAATAAGTAAATAAGGATAACAAATAAGAATAAAATAGTATAGTTGAGCGGTGGTGAATGACAGAGTACATAGTTCTGGTCTGGGAATGCCCTGGGTGCAAGAACTGCTGTCCCTGTGGGATGGGTGCACTACTCTCCTGGTATAGAGAATCCATTCACCTACTAGGACACTCTCAAAATCAATAGTTCAAGAGTGTCTATTAAAGAGGAGGATTGGTGTGTGGTGCATTTGATAGAGCAGATGTTACTATGTCAAATCTCTGGTCTCCACCTGCCTGGAAGAATCTCTCTCTCTCTCTCTCTCTCTCTTTTACTAGGGTTTTTCTTTTGTTGTTATTTTTTTGGTATTATTGTTATTAATTTATCAGATAGAGACAGCTGGAAATAGGGAAGAGTGGTGAAAGAGAGAGAAAGAGACAGAGAGAGAGACCTGCAGCTCTGCTGAACCACTCAAAAGCTTTCCTCCTGCAGGTGAGGATCAGGGGCTTGAACCCTCTAACATGTGTGTTCAACAAGATATACCACCACCCAGTTCCTCTCTCTCTTCCTATCTCTCCCTTTCCTCTCAATGTCTGTCTCTATTCAAAATAAATAAATATTTTAATGTCTATGAAGTTTGTTTTTTTTAGACATCTAATTTGTTATTAATTCGCTCTCCAGCTCAGTATCCCTCCCTATAGGTTGGAGTGGAGGACTGAGATTTCCAAGCTTCTAAATATGGCTTAATCTTTCTAGTGATCTGCTCCCATCAAGGAACCATTCAACTACCCACCTAAAGTCACTTAAGTAGAACAAAGGAATAATAACCATTAGAAGCATAATAATTAGAAATTATGACATGAAATCTTCAAGACTTTAAGACTACTATGGAAAAAATGAAGGAGCCTTTAGCTCCCTATAAAGAATTTTGCTCCATATTCTTTGATGAATAAAGATTAGGAGGAGAATGGGACAGGGAGCTATGATGATGGAAACCCTGTGGAATTGTAGCTTTCTTATATTACAACCTTGTTAATCATTATTACATCACAAATTGTTGGATAGTATGCCAGCTCCCCCTGGCTTCTGCTTAATCATATGCCTATATAGGGATAGATTTAATCCCATTCAAAGCTTTGGTCTATTTACATAAAGCATTCCCTCCAGGGCATTGGTGGTTCAGTGATAGGATTCTCACCTGCTCCGCCCCCTCCTTGTCACACTCTGATTTTCACCAGTCACTTTTCTCTCCACCCTCTCTATATCACATCCTGTTTCCACCCTACTTGGAGAGTATAAAAACAGCTGCTTTTCTGATTAAAGACACTTGGAAATTGCTTTCTGGCTCCGAGAGTTCCAGAGTGTATCTGATCCCTCTCCCATGCAGCAGCCTAGATATGCTCCAATTGAGTTCTCTCCAACTCAGAGAGCACTAGCTCGGGAAGAAGTACCCTCAGGCTACCCTGGCATCTGGTGCCCGAACAGGGACACGTAAGCAGCAGATTTACAAGAAGACATCCTAGATAAGTACACACCTTTCGGATATCTGCAATATTGTGTTAAGGCACTGTGATTTTTTTTTCTTTCTTATTGTTTTCCTGAGATTTCTCCACCATGGAAAATCTTTTCCAAATTCCGCATTCTTTTACCAGTATACAATTTTTATATATCTGGGACATTTTTCTCAGGGCTGCACCTTATATCCTTTTGATCATCATAGCAGCTTTTAAGGGATATATAAGGCAACCTCTCAAAAGGCTTAAGGACCTAGAGGCTGAGGTCCAAGAGGTAAAGGAAGTGATCATAGAACTTAACCAGCACCTTAAAAACAAGAAGAAGCAAAGGCCTGTCGTGATCTTGACCCACCTTAATTCCTCTGCATCTTGCCTTGAGGCCCCTATTTTGGCATCTTGCCCTGAGGCCCCTATTTTGGCAAACACGTGTCCAAATTCTCCTTTGGACTCCACAGCCACTTCTTCAGCCACCCCCATTTTGGCAGACACATGTCCGGAACCTCCTGCTGCCTCCACGGCTGCTTCTTCACCCACCCCTGTTTTGACAGACACATGTCCGAATTCTCCTGTAGCCTCCAAAACCACTTCTTTGGCCACTTGTCCAGAAGCTTCCACTTAGGTGACTCCTCCTACCGCTACACACTTATCAGAGCAAGTCCACACATTTCTGGTCAATGTTGCCCCCAATAGACAAAAACCTCAGGCCTGGTATCCATATTTTGCCACAGACCTGAAGGAACTACACCAGGCTATCAAGGATGAAGGTGTTCATGCCCCATGGACCAGGTCCATTTTACAAGGCCTGCTTCAGAACCTTAATACCCCCCAAGATGGGAGGGATGTAACTCGTGCCCCCTCTTCCTGCAATGGGAGGCATTCTTTCGTGACGAATGTTTACAACAATTGCAGAAAAATATTCAAAATCAGCCAGAGGGGAATTTTGATGCATTGTTTGGAACAGGCCAATTAGAAACAGGGATTCAACAGGCGGAAGCCAAGTTTCCACCGGGGTATTTTGATCAGGTACGCCTGTGTGCATTAAAAGCATGGGAGCGATTAACACCACCTATGGGAGCGGCCTCAGCCCCCATTATCTCCCTGCAAGAAGAACCTGATGAATCCCTTGCTAAATTCATTGCCGGGGTCCAGTCGAGTTTGGAAAGGAAGATTTATAATCCTGATGCTCGTTTTCTCCTCCTGTGATCCATAGTCTGGGATGGAATGCTTCCGCATTTTCGACAGGCCTGTATCACTCTTAAAAACGAACACCCAGATACTTGGATTATAGCTACACAGGATCTCAGATCACGCTCTTTTCAAGGACCTATGTTACAGGCCTATGCAGCTACCTTACATAAGCAAAAAGGGGCTTGCTTTCAGTGCGGTCACCAATGGCATTGGCGTAACCAATGTCCAGAAAATAGACCATGACCCCGCCTCCAGTCAGGGCACCCCCACCTCTAGTCAGGGCAACCCAGCCTCCAGACAGGGAATCAGAGACCACAAATGCCTTGTCCCAGATGCCAGAAAGGATTTCACTGGAGGAGAGATTGTTGGTCAAGGTTCCATAGGAACGGCATGCCTCTGCCAAATGTAAACAGGGATTTAAACTAGGTGTGGGGCTTCCCTTAGCCCTGCCCCCAAGAGGGAAGGAAGCAGGTCGCCCACTTGGTGCTGTGCCCTTCTTCCACAAACAGAAGCCCAGCTTAGGACCCAATCCGTCACTACACCCACCACACTAAGTAACAATAACAGAGGGTGAACAGAAAGAGGAACCCGCGGTATGTGGGAACTTCCAGCATAGAAATAACCAGCTGGAGCAAGAGAACAGCTCGAAGTTGGAGCCTGAGATTTTATGGACCACCCCTGTTTTAGAAAGGGGTCACCCAACTATGACAGTAAAGATTGGTAATATTCCTTTTAAGTGTTTGATTGACACAGGAGCAGATAAGACAATATTAAGACAAGCAGAGGTTTCCCAGAGTTGGGAACTCCTCCAAGGACCACCCTTACATGGTGTTGGAGGATTGACTTAGGCATTCCGCACATCCCTTGTGTGGGAATGTTGGTATGCATGAGACCCCTTCTGTTTCATTTGGTTTAAATCCCCCCTGCTTAACACTATTCTATTTACATAACCACTTCATTCTATTTACATAACCACTGTTAACAAGTTCCACCCTCCCTCCAGGGCATTTGTGGTTCAGTGATAGGATTCTAGCCTAATCTGCCCCCTCTTTGTCACACTCTGATTTTCACCAGTCACTTTTCTCTCCACCCTCTCTATGTCACATCCTGTTTCCACCTTACTTGGCAAGTATATATAAAGACAGCATTGTGAGTTTTACAGTACTGTACCTAGAGTTTAGCTTAGCTCGGCTGCATCCTGCATGAATAAAGAGATACTGCCTACAGCTCAACCATGAGTCCCTGGTTGTCTGTTACCCACCCGTGAAGCCAGCCCATTGAAAACAACATAACCCGGCGAAAACAACATAGCCCGGCGAAAACAACATGGGAAGATCCAGAAGGGACTACCCGATGATTTCAGCCTTTAATAGCTGATATAAGCACCAATTTATTGGGAAGAGACTTATTGCTGGAATCTTTAGATGTAGTGATATCCTCAGACACCTCTGCAGGACACCACACTCACTCCTGTGAGACTGCTAGACCCAACCAGCACCCCCAATACTAACTGCCATTGTTCGTAACAGAACTCCCCGCTTAGATTGGCTTTCTAATGAGCCTGTCTGGGTGGAACAGTGGCCTTTGCATAGGGAGAAGCTAGAAATTTTAAAAGAACTCATCCAAGAGCAGTTATCTTTGGGACAAATTCGTCATTCTCGGAGCCCATGGAATACTCCAGTCTTTGTGATTAAAAAGCGTTCAGGAAAATGGCGCCTCCTTCAAGATCTTCATGTAGTTAATAAAACCATGCAGGTTTGGGGCTCCACCCAAAGGGGTTTGCCTCTTGCTTCCGCAATTCCCACAGGAATTCCAATCATAGCTATTGATATACAGGATTGTTTTTTTCTCTATTCCCTTACACCCACAAGATTGTAAATGTTTTGCTTTCTCTGTTCCTTCTATTAATAATGCCAGCCCTGCCGATAGATTTGAATGGGTGGTACTGCCCCAGGGCATGGCTAATAGTCTTACTATTTGTCAAGAGGCTGTTAAATCTGCCCTTTTTCCATATATTCATAAGGGCCTTAAGGTTTTTATTATATGGATGACGTGTTAATATGGGGAGAATTAGATACAGATCTCTCTGCCCTACGTGATTTTCTAATCCCTGCCTTAAAGAGAAGTGGACTTAATGTAGCTCCTGAGAAGATACAGCTAATCCCTCCAATAT
Source organism: Erinaceus europaeus (assembly GCF_950295315.1). Classification (NCBI taxonomy): domain Eukaryota; kingdom Metazoa; phylum Chordata; class Mammalia; order Eulipotyphla; family Erinaceidae; genus Erinaceus; species Erinaceus europaeus. The sequence continues at coordinate 38,371,505 of NC_080175.1, forward strand.
CTTTCTTAGGCTCAGAGATTTCCCTAACGCAGATTTGTCCTTTAAAACCTTTTGTTACTTTTCCTTTTAATCTCACTCTTGCTTCTTTACAAAGTTTTCTTGGAAATTTGAATTGGCTTAGGCAGTATCTTTATCTGCCTACGAGCTGCCTGCAACCACTGTTTGATCTGTTAAAAGAAAACAAACAGCCCTCCTCAAAGCATATGTTAACCTCCGAAGCCTCCTTGGCACTGGAAAAAGTTAACCAGGCTCTCCAGGACATGCACCTCATTCGGTTTTCCCCCTCCTCTCCAGTAAATCTTCTAATCTTTAACTCCACCTCCACGGTAGTGGGGGCATTGTGGCAGAAACATGGCATTCTCGAATGGCTTCATACGCCAGTAGGTGGAGCTCCAAGACTCCTTACCGAGATTGATGCCTTAGCATTTATGGTTTGCCAAGGAAGAAACAGATCGGTTCAGGTCTTAGAAATGGAACCAGATTCAATCATTCTTCCCTTTTCTCTCACACATACAGAATGGCTCATACACCACCATTCTTGTTTTGCCATAAGTTTAATAGGTTTTCCAGGATAATTATATAATCATTTTCCCTCTAATAATTTGATAGCTTCTTTACCTCTGTTGCCTCTACTAGTACCTAAATTTTTCTCTCGAGATCCTATCCCCTCTGCTCCTACAGTGTTCACTGATGGTGGAAAAAAGGGAGCTGCTGCCCTTATATATTATCCAGACCAGCAATACCCCAAACCTCTCTTTACTGAACTTCCTGATAATTCCCCTCAGTACAAAGAACTTTATGCTGTTTTCCTTGCATTAAAAGCTGTACCAGAATCCTTCAACCTTTTTCTGACAGTGTGTATACTGTTAACTTGCTTCCATGGCTTGCTCAATCTTATGTAAGAATTGATGACAACCCACTTTCTCCTCTTTTAATTCAAATTGCCTCTATGCTTTGTTCTCAAACCCAACCACTGTATGCTCAGCACCTACATTCCCACAGCCCACTTCCTGGTCCCCTGTCTGAAGGGAATGTTGCAGCCAACCACCTTGCCTCCACAGGAATTCTCCTAGCCTCTGTCTCTAATCCTGCTGACTTTCACTCCCTAACCCATGTTAATCTTAAAGGTCTTCGAGCTCCATTTCCTGATATTCCTCTGCCACAGTTAAAATGTATTGTTGCTACATGTTCCTCCTGTGCAGGTCTAATCAAAACACCTGTTATTCAAACTCTGGGGGTTAATCCTCGAGGTTTAAAAGCCAACGCTCTTTGGCAAATTGATGTTACCCACATACCCAACTTTGGCAAACAAAAATATGTGTTCGTCTCAATTTATACCTTCTCTAAGTTTATGTGGGGTACAGCTCAGACTGGAGAAAACTCAAAAAAGCTTATAAGCCATATGCTCTCCTGTTTTGTTGTAATGGTCTTACCTCTTCAACTTAAAACGGATAATGGACCTGCTTTTACCAGCAAACAATTTAAAGATTTTTGTTCCCTCTGGAACATTACTCATACTACAGGCATTCCATATAATCCACAGGGACAAGGCATTGTTGAAAGGGCTCATCAAACTCTTAAGGCTCAATTAAATAAGAAAAAGGGGAAATTTACCCCCCCAATATCCAGCTAGCAAAAGCCTTAACTACATTAAATCTCTTTAATATTTACAAAAACTCAGACCAACCTCCTATTATTCTTCATTGGCAAACACCACCCACCCTCCCAGCTATTAAAGTCAAATGGAAAGACCCACTTGATAAAATCTGGAAAGGATCTGACCCCCTGTTGACTATGGGGAGGGGTTTCGCATGCATTTTTCCACAAAATTACTCCAAGCCTGTTTGGGTTCCTGCCCGCCATGTCCAGCAATACCCACATGATGGCGCTGATATCCCTGAAGAACAAGAAACACTGCAAGAAGACTGGCTGCAAGAGGACTGGCTGCAGGATGCACCCCAGGATCCATAATACAGCATGGCAGAATAAAAAAAAAAAATATATATATATATATATATATATTTCACAGAACTCTTCCCCCCCCCCCCAATGTCTTATGCTATGACTGGCCAGTTGTGTTTTGTGAGTGGTGAGTGAGTGAGAAAAAAAAATTTGAGTGAGTTGAGTGACCAAAATTTTTGTACGACCCATTGTGCTCAGAGTACTCTGAAAGTTAACTGACTTTATATAAAACGGCTGGATGCAGTCATGGTTTCTGGAGACATCCAGAAACAGTCCAAAAATTGTTCATTCCCCTTTTTGATTTATTTTTTAAGTCTTGATATAAATATGAAATGTTTAGTCTTAAACCGTGTGAGTAAAGATGGTTCAACTATGACAGTAGATATAAATTTGCATTTGAAATTATATGTCTTATATACAAGTTTTTCTCCTCCTGTGTGTTATAAACTATATGTTTAATATGCGTGTTTCAAGTTTGATAAACATTAACTTAACGGTTAAATTGTAACTTCGAAGCTACATTCTTACGAGAAGAGGTAAAATCAATTCATTAAAGTAACTGAGTGTTTAAGGTAAAACTCTAAATATTCAATGTGACAATTCATCATCTCCTAAGTTAAAATACAAATCCTCTATACAGGACATTTTTGGAGGGCCCCCCAAAATGTCCTGTAAGCTATCTTGTGGAAATTAGTCCACAACAAATTTGGCATCAATCTGATATTGTAAATGTACACCAAAAAAAATTGTCACTAAAATGTGCTAACTCTAGTAACCTGAGTTTGCTTAAAAACCCAATGTAAAAATAGTTAAGAATCAATATATGTGACTTAAATTTGGTATGAAAATTTTTGCTATATAGAGACTGCTACATGAGGTCACATAAGATAACCTTTACACGAAATTATAAAGATACCTAAACCAATTATAATCATTGAGTTATCAATTGTAGTAAACTTCTAATTTGTTACAAAGTTTTTTCATAAGTAATTGACTACAGCTATGACAAGCCTTCGCATAAAGAAGCATCTGCTCATATAGAATCCCCAGAAATCCATTTTGGACCCCTGACCTCTGACATCACCCACAATTACAGCCATCCCCAAAACCCATGATGTGACCTGACACGATCTGGAGAACCTGATTCACAGACTCCAAAGGACAAGACTTCCTACTGCCTTTATCTCAACCATCAGTGTCTGCTCTTCCTGCTTCTGTTTCTCCCATCATGTTTTGGCGGTTCCAGGTCACTCTCTACAGAGAAGAAAAGTTCCAGTGGTTGTCCTCCTCCATCAAGATAGACGTGAGGCATTTATTTCCTGGCCGTTGACATTGGACTAATGCTTCTATAGAACTTTCTGGACACTCCTTTTATACTGCTGGACTTCTTGAAGAATGACTGTAGCAATTCATAGAACTTTCCGCCAGCTGACTCGGGATTTTGCAATGCCAGATCACCCCTCTAGCACCTTGGCTTATCAGGCCCCCACTCCTCCACCCATCAAGCTCACTCTGTCTCTTTCTACTCTTACTTATCCCTCCCTGTTTTGTGTTAGTTCTTTTTGAAAACACTTATACACTATCATTCTGCTTTCTTCTCAATAGGTTTCTGTTCACCCCTACACTGCTATTACCCTGACAGAGATGAAGCCTTTTACAGACATTGACCCAGGGGTGTGTCAATCCTGTTAGTCTCTATCTCCACAGAGAGGTTGAGCAAGGAGGGACAGTAGAACCCCAAAAAGGTGTGCCTCTTATCAGTCTCCTTGCCTCACAAAGTGCTCCACACTCCTGATAATATGGCAAATAGTTAAAAAGAAAGGGGGAGATTTTGGATAGTATGCCAGCTCCCCCTGGCTTCTGCTTAACCATATGCCTATATAGGGGTAGATTTAATCCCATTCAAAGCTTTGGTCTATTTACATAAAGCACTCCCTCCAGGGCATTGGTGGTTCAGTGATAGTATTCTCACCTGCTCCGCCCCCTCCTTGTCACACTCTGATTTTCACTAGTCACTTTTCTCTCCACCCTCTCTATATCACATTCTGTTTCCACCCTACTTGGAGAGTATAAAAACAGCTGCTCTTCTGATTAAAGACACTTGGAAATTGCTTTCCAGCTCTGAGAGTTCCAGAGTGTATCTGATCCCTCTCCCATGCAGCAGCCTAGATATGCTCCAGTTGAGTTCTCTCCAACCCAGAGAGCACTAGCTCGGGAAGAAGCACACTCAGGCTATCCCGGAAACAAATAAAAAGTTTAATTGACTTCCACAACATGCGACTAAGGAATAACTGGGATCAAATCAGCTCTTTTTATAATATAGCAAATATACATATTTAGCACCAGAGCCTGTACAACCTCATTGTAACAGCTTGGAACAGTGTGTACTGCACTCATTTGAGGACCAATATTCCTTGAATTGCAGGGCAGGGTATCCCAGCCTTCCTTCACTAACTGTGGCATTCCCTACCATAGATGCTCTATGGTGGGGGAAATGTCTTGAGCTGACCCACAAGAGGGCTTGTGATGACATTCCTGAGTGAAATAACCAATGGTTGTGCATAGAGGGATCTGTTAGAGGTCTAGGCCCATCATATTTATGTGAGAATATGATGGAGGACATCCTACTTCAGGCGAAAGTGGCAGGGTGGGTGGGACAGACTTGGGAGGTTTTATTTTCTCTGGAAAGCATGTATGGTGCTGGGTAAGTGGAATGACCATCTCCTTTAACTCTTGGATTGCAGCCTCAGGGTCCCTTAGCCTTTTGGGTGGGGGCCTTGCATATCTCCTGAATGCTGTGACTATGGCCAAGCAGATCCAAGGTGAGGCCCGGGGAAAAATGTCCCAGAGATAGAAAACCTGTCTCATGAAAAAAGAGTTAATGGTTTGGGAAACCTCTTCATAAGGAGGAAGGTTGCCCATGGCAAGGGGGTCTCAGAAAAATAAGAAGAAGGAGAAAAAGAACTGCGGTGCCTTTGTAAAACATGAGACTGCAGAGAGAGAAGCGGCTGTATACTTATCTGGTGGCTGAGAGGGTTAGGTCCTATGTTGGTGTGCCAGAATGTCAGGCTAGCGTTCCGGGTAGGACACCAGGAGCTCATGGTGGCTTGGTAATACAATTCTTTATTCACAAGGAAACACCCCAGAGTCGGGTGTGAGCACAGCGGGTTAAGCTACGTGGTGCCAAACCGCAATGGCCGCCTCCTGCTCTGAATGCCAGCCCTAATCCAGGTCAGGACACGGGAGAGAAAAAAGGAGAGAAACCAGGAAAAGAAGTTTGTTTTATGGGATAAAACTGGAAGTGGCAAGTCAGGAACAGAGATGGCTAGGAAAAGGGGTGAAGAGAGGCAAAAGGCATGCTGGGAAGGTGGAAGCATCCTTAGCAACTGTTTTGATTGTTTTAACTGGTGGGATTAATATACCCTGCAGGCAGGGTGAGTCTTGAGGTAGAAAGAAGATAGATCAGGCAAAACTATGATTATGTAAATAGGCCATACTATCAGCAATGCAGCATGGAGCAGGGGGAGCTGGTTTAATGCCCAACACCCAACCATATGTTGTCTGCAGGAATACCACCTAACTCAAGAAGACGAACATAGACTCAAAGTGAAAGGATGGAAAACTACCATACAAGTTAATGGACCACAAAAAAGGGCAGGAAAAGCTATTCTCAATCTGTTATGATAGATCTTAAACAAATAAAACTTAAAAATATATAGATTGATATTACTCAATGCTCAAAGAATCAATTAATTAAGATGTCTTAATGATTATTAACAACTATGAGCCCAAAGAGAGTTCATTTAATTTCATCAAAAATCTAATGAAAGAGCTACAACAATATATTAACAGCAACACAGTATAGGGAATTTCAACATCCCTTGGATATTAGAACAGAAACTATAAAATACTTGAAGAACAATATTGGAAGAACTCTTTTCCATCTAAATTTTAAAGGCACCGTCAATGAAAAGAAGCCAATTACAAAAAAAAAAAAAGTTGAATAATAAACACAAAGCAGAACTTAGACTGGGTCTAGTTTATTGAACCAAAGTAAAGGACTTTGGGGTAGTGGGGCAGTGTTCAGGCCCTGGAACATGATGACAGAGGATCACTTAGAGGGGCATTGCATTGTTATGTGGAAAACTGAGACATGTGAACAGGGGTAGATGCCATAATGGTTATGCAAAGAGATTTCTTATTTCTGATGATACAAAGTCTCCGGTTCATAGTTAATTCACCTTCTTTACCCTATCTTGGATGGAGTGAAGATAGGTTAAGTGAGATGAATTGTAAACAAAAGGATGAATATAGAATGATCTCACTGATAGGCAGAAGTTGAAAAACAAGATCAGAAGGGAAAACTGTAAACAGAACGTGGACAGGAGTGGGTGACTCTGGGGTGGGGGGGAGGGTTCAAGACCTGAAACATGATGGCAGAGGAGGACCTGAGGGGGTTGCATTTTTATGTGGAAATGTGAACCATTAATTCTCCAATAACGAATTATTAAGAAAAATTTAATAGGTCTGAGCTCACATTCTGTGGTCACAGCTAGGTACACTGTAGGCTACACTAATTTCAGGACCCATAATCCTCGGGTAGTAGAGTATGTTGTCCAACCTCCCTTGGAGAATGGAATATTCCCTACCATCATTAATTAATATTGAGCAATAGTTCCTTTAGGGGCCCACAAAGGGGTCCGTTATGATTCCAATATGATTCTGGGTCCAGAGGGATAAAGAATAGGCGAGTTATCAAGGTGGGGATGGGGGGATGGGACAGAGAGTACTGTTGGTGGGAATTGTGTGGAATTATAACCCTCTTATCCTATGGTCTATTCAATATCTCCATTTTATAAATAAAAATATTAAAATTTAATTTAAAAAAGTATCTGGTACCAGGAGAATATTAGATCAAGTGGTTGGATGCCTTCTTAGTACTGTTTTTTTTTTTTTTCCCTTTTCCCAACTACCCCTTTGGGGCTATATTTCAGAGAATGAAACTTATTGAATACATTTGGTGGTAACTAAGAGTTCCCTAGCTGAGCTAGTTTCTCAGCCTAAGTATATAGTTAGTCAGTACCCAAGAGACAAACTTATATAAATAAGTTAAATATCCATTTAAAACTGATAATGCTATGCAGCTGTTTTGCAGTTGTAGTCTTGGTTTCAGATGGGGCATGTGACTAGTATTAGATTAGTGCTGAGATTTTCTTGCTTAGTCAGCTCCAGCTCATTCTTTTATGTTAGATCTCTGGGGTCAAGTCAAAGTACACTTGATGTCACAGCATTCTTAGATTTTTCTCCAGAGCTTAATAAATTAATTATGCTGTAATGAGCTGTCTCCTGCTAAATATAATGATTTGAAATGAGTTTTTGAGCCATAATTTTTCCCACTCAAGGAAAAGAGGTAAAGTGGCATATTTGTCCTCATTTGAGGATGTACAAATTCTCCTCAACAGAGTAAAAGAAAGTTTTCATGCCAGGTCATTTCTTATTCTCTGTTTCAAAAAACTTGCTGGGAAATTGTGCCGATGCAGTCATATCTGCCATGTTGTCCCCTCAGGCTACTGCTAGTTCACACGAGAGTTGGGACATTCTCGGAGTGCCTGTTCAGCCATGTTGTGCCCTCAGGGCATTGTCTATATCCCCACGATATTTGGAGTGCTTTGGTTACTCCTACCCCCTCCCATTCTCATGAGAGTTATTATCCTATCCTGGAGTGCTATGGTTACTCCTCCCCCTTCCCATTCTTGCGAAAGCTGCTCCTATAAAAGCCTTTCTTCTTCCGCACCTCACTCTCTTGCCAGCACTTCACTCCAGTGTTCATATGCAGGAAAGGTTACTGCATGAGGCAGCCATTTTCACTACCTCCACGTGGCCCAACCTGCCTCTCTAGCACCCAACTCTGAGGTGCCAGCACAAATAAAGATTTGTGTTACCTCTTCGCTCCGGACCCCTCCTCTCTCTCTTCTCCATGGTCTGCGCACAACAACAAAAACTGTGTTGGTCATTTGGGGTGTCAGCTTTGTATGATATATATTTTTTAAGAACAGTTTGCAGTAGAAGTTTTCTTGAGCAGTTAAAGATTTTAAGTATTTTGGGGACATGCATAGCCTGAGTACGTGTTATGAATAGAAAGCCTTCCCTTACACATTGTGCCAAACATCATTATTCATCTTATTCTGTTCTTTCTGCACTAGGCATGCCCATTACATTCCTGATGACATGCATAGGTTGATTACATAATACAATTGATGTTCAAAAGTTTTCATTTACAAAATTAGCAATACCATAGAGCTCCATATACTCACCTAAATAACACCATACTCTAACCTGAATAAAACCACTTACATTGGGGGTCAGGCGGTAGTACAGCGGGTTAAGCTCACGTGGCGCAAAACACAAGGACTGGCATAAGGATCCCGGTTATAACCCCTGGCTCTCCACCTGCAGGGAAGTTGCTTCACAGGCAGTGAAGTAGGTCTGCAGTGTCTGCCTTTCTCTCCCCCTCTCTGTCTTCAATTCCTCTCTCCATTTCTCTCTGTCCTATCCAACAACGAACGACATCAGCAATAACAATAATAACTACAACAAGGCTACAACAACAAGGACAATAAAGGGGGGAATGATTTCCAGGATCAGGAATTCATGGTGCAGGAACTGAGTCCCAGCAATTACTCTGGAGGCAATATATATATATATATATATATATATATATATATATATATATATATATATATATCACTGAGTCATTGCTCTTGCACCATTTGGTTTGTAGACTGACAGTGAAATCATCATACAAGTGAATACCACATTTTGTATATTTCCTTGTTTATATTTCAACACTCAAATTCCTCCTTATTTCCTGGTGTAGCTATTTGGTATGAGTTTACTCTGTTTTTAATGTATTTATTTTTATTTATTTATTGTCACTAGAGAGATCAGAACACTGAGCACCTCTGGCTTATGATGATGCTTGGAATTGAACTCGGGACTTCCAAGCCTTAGGAAAGAAAATCTTTTGGAAAAATATTATGCTGGCTTCCAAGCCTGTGATTTCCTCCTCTAACAGACTGTGAAAGGCAGGATATTAGGGGCCATGCTCATTTGCCCATCCTTCCATACTCAAACCTAAAATCAAAGTTGACAACTAGTAATGACAAGTGCTACATGAAATTTTAATATATAGATGAAAATTTTAGCTTGCAGTGACTATCACAGGGCTTTCTATGTAAAGTAGGTTCTTACGGTTATTTAATAATATATCCTCAATTATCAAAGAAAAATGCTTAAAGAATATATAATATACAAAACTAGCTTACATTAACTGACTCCTGACTCACTAAAATGTAAGTGTACAAAAGCTTAGTTTAGCACTGTGAATTTTTTTTTTTCCTCCAGGGTTATTGCTGGGCTCGGTGCCTGCACCATGAATCCACCGCTCCTGGAGGCTATTTTTTCCCCTTTTGTTGCCCTTGTTGTTGTGGCCTCATGGTTATTATTATTGCCATTGTTGATGTTGTTCAATGTTGGATAGGACAGAGAGAAATGGAGAGAGGAGGGAAAGACAGAGAGATATGGGAGAGAAAGATAGAGAATATGGGAGAGAAAGATAGACACCTGCAGACCTGCTTCACCGCCCGTGAAGCGACTCCCCTGCAAGTGGGGAGCTGGGGGCTCGAACCGGGATCCTTAAGCCAGTCCCTGTGCTTTGCGCCACATGCGCTTAACCCATTGTGCCACCACCCGACTCCCAGCACTGTGAATTTTTTTAAATTTCTAATCTTACTCCAAATATGTTGTGTTGTAACATTTCACTGAGTTTCAAAATACTATGTATGTATTCAGTATCTTGCATCTCTTATGACCATTATAGATTATTTTGAGGTAAAACTAGATACTCTCACACAGTGGTCTTTATTGATGGTGGGCATGTTTTACCAAGAGAGCTAAGTCAGAGAAAGACCAGTGCTGGATGATATAACATATGTGCAGAATCTTAAAAATTTAGACAAGACAGCAGAATGGTTATGCAGAAGACTTTCATGTCTGAGGTTCCAAGGTCCCAGGTTCTATCCTGTGTACTACAATAAGCCAGAGCTCAGAAGTCATCTGAAGAAGGAAAAAAAAGGAGGAGGAGAAATAAAACCAAAAACCAGGATCCTTATGCTGGTCCTTGTGCTTTGTGCCATGGGCACTTTATCCCCTGCGCTAACGCCTGACACCCAAGTTCTATTTTTTCATTATTCTCTTGATTCTATCCTTCTCTCTGTAGTCTTCAGCCTGAGTTTAAGGAAGTTAACAATTTTGTGCATTATACCAAGCTCATTAGCACTCAGAGGAGGAACAAGAAATTATTTCTCACAGGGACTCAAAGGGATCCAGAAGTTACTGGAAAATGCTATTTCTCATTGGTAAGAATCTGCTGGCAAGTTCCATTTTAAATCTATCATTAACAAAATAATAGAGCTACCCAAACTGGTTTAATTAATCAACTTGACACCTGCAACACCCATGCATGGCTTTATTTTCACCCATTAAAAGGTCTTGAACAAATGAAAATTGTTTGGGGGAAATGAAAGATCTGGGAGATGAACATATTTACTAATACGTTTATACTGTACTCACTTTTAAAATATTTATTTATTCACTGTTTTATTTGTTAGGACAGAGAGGAATTGAGAGGGGAAGAGGATGTCAAGAGGGAGAAAGAACTAGCATACTGCACCAAAGTAAAAGACTCTGTGGTGAGTGGGGGGAGTATACAGGTCCTAAAAATGATGACAGAGGACCTAGTGGGGGTGTATTGTTATATGGAAAACTGGGAAATGTTGTGCATGTACAAACTATTATATTTACTGTCAAATGCAATGCATTAATTCCTCAAAAAAGAAATTAAAAAAATAAAATAATAAAAGTTTTCTCTAAAGGAAAGTTGGGAAAACCCTAAAAAATTTTTTTAAAAAAGAACTGGGATGGAGCCAGGATGGCAACTTGGAAGCAGATGCTGGTGTGAGCTCTGATAACAGCTTCTGGAAAGGGTAGGATACCTGCCCTTCAGCAGGACAGTGAATAAGGGGTCCTTGGTGTGACACCAAGGAGGGCATACTTTCTCGCATGCCTCTCCTAATTCATATCAAATAATATTGCATCAGCCGATCGCAAGCTAATCAATGCAACAATTGCCACCTCAACATGCTTCAGCTCAGACTGTCCAGAGACTTCACGTATGGAATGACAATCCTTCAGCTTCATTACTCGGGTGAGACCTTTCCTTTCATAGCATTCTCTAATTCCATCCCAGGTGAATCGCTTTCTAACAAAGTCCCAAAACCTAGATAGATACCAGGTTCTGTGAGAGAGAGCAAATGTTCACACGTATCCATAAACTAGTGCAAAATATATACCTGAATGCAGAAGTACACTAGAGTTTGCAGTGAGTACCCCCCCAACACTTCCTCTCTACTATTCCAACCTTTGCATCCATGATTGTTCAACAATTTGTTTTGCTTTATATGTTAACTCTCTTTTCGGCCACCAGGTTCCAGATGCCATCAGGATGCCGGCCAATGAAGACCCCACCAATGTGTCCTGGAGCTCTGCTTCCCCAGAGACCCACCCTACTAGGGAAAGAGAGAGGCAGACTGGGAGTATGGGAGACTGGGAGTCAACGTCCTTCTTCAGCGGGGAAGCAATTACAGAAGCCAGACCTTACACCTTGTGCAACCCACAATGACCTTGGGTCCATACTCGCAGAGGGATAGAGAATGGGAAAGCTATTAGGGGAGGGGATAGAATATAGAGATCTGGTGGTGGGAATTGTGTGGAGTTGTATCCCTCCTATCCTATGGTTTTGTTAATGTCTCCTTTTTTAAAGAAAGAAAGAAAGAAAGAAAGAAAGAAAGAAAGAAAGAAAGAAAGAAAGAAAGAAAGAAAGAAAGAAAGAACTAGGGTGATCTTTGTGCTGGGAATGATCTTTTTACATCACACTGATTATGCAAACGATTTCTATAGCTGAGGCTCCAAAGTCTCAGATTCAATTCCCATCAGCACTATAAGCCTGACCTGAATAGTGCTCTTTCTCTCATTAAAATAAAATGAATACAGTATTTTTAAAAAGAAAAAAAAGAGGATGAAAGAAAGAGACTATTATAGACTTGCGTCACCACTCCTGAAGCTTCCTCCCTGCAACTGGGGACTGAGAGTTTGAACCCAGGTCTTTGACCATTACAATATATGAGCTCAACTGGATGGACTATACTGTATGTATTTACTACACAGAATTGCAAATAAAGAAAAAATGAATGTAAATGGTGACAGTGGCTCTTGAGGAATAATACTTCCTCCATACAACCATTTATTTTCTGTTTAACAATATTTATTTATTTATAAAATGGAAACACTGACAATACCATAGGATAAGAGGGGTACAATTTCCACCACTGGATCTCTGTATCCCCTCCCTTTCCCAGATAGCTTTCCTATTCTTTAACCCCATGGGAATATGGACCCAGGGTCATTATGGGTTGCAGAAGTGGAAGGTCTGGTTTCTGTAATTGCTTCCTCTCTGAATATGGGCGTTGACAAGTTGATCCATACTCCCAGGGTCTCTTTCTGTAGTGGAGCAGAGCTCCAGGACACATTAGTGGGGTTGGTTCATCTGCTCAGAGAAATCTGTTGGCATCATGGTAGCATCTGGAACTTGGTGGCTGAAAAGTAGTTAACCTATAAAGCCATACAAATTGTTGATTAATCATGAGCCTAAAGGCTGGAATATTGCAGATGAAGACTTGGGGTCTCCATTTTGGAAATAGCTAGTAGGTCTATTTTTAGGTATATCCCAAAGTGCCAATGACTTTATAAGTTTTTGCCTGAGCCTGACATCTGATATGCAGGTGGACCCAAGTTATTGTCTGGGGAGATGATGTCATGTCTGGAAAAAGGGCTAGAAAGCTGGATCAGGGAAAAGAATAGCTCCCAAATATGAAAAGTTATATAAATATTGTTGACTGTAAACCCCATATATTTGACCTGGGGCCCACATTCAGCATACGAGCCTATGTAACCTTTGTATCCCTGTAGGTCTGAACGCACCTTCTGTGGTCATGAGTAGGAATATTTTTAGTTGAACCAATTTCAGGACCCATCTTCTTCAGTTGTAGATAGAGTATGTTATCCAATACCCCTTTGGAGAATGGACAATGGGACATTCTCCACCATTGTTGATCTACATGGAAGGCAAGGTCCTATGGGGGCCCCCGGAGGGGTCCACTATGTTGCTCCTGATGCAGATGACCAGTAATAATGGATAGAGGGATCTTTTCAAGGTCTAGGCTCATTGTGTCTGTGTGGGAATCCCAGGATTTCCAGACTAGGGCCCGGCTGATGGGGTGACCTGAGAGTAACTAAAGAGTCATCATTAAAGTATGCTACTCTCTTGCCCTTATTCAGATTCTGTAGTCCTTACTTTGATAAGGTTAGCTTTCAAGTGACTGAGGGAAGCATAGTAGGAAGTAGGTGAGGAGGGTATCTAAGTATAAGTATAAACTATTTCAGTACATATTTTAAGGTGTGTTTTTAGGTCTTTCTACTTGCTTGTTTCATTTATTGACTTTCAGGTATATATTTTGCTCTAATTTATGGATACATGTGTACATCTTCCCTATTTTATAAGACCTGGTCTACATCTAGGTTTCTAGGCTTTGTTAGGAATTGGACCACCCAAAATGGAATTAAGGAGTCATATGAGAAAGGAAAGGTCTCATCTGAGTAATGACACTGAAGGGTTGACATTCAGGCCTAATGTCTCTGGACATATTCTGAAATGAAGCATGCCAAGGTGGTACTCATTGCCTTGAGTAGGTTGGGATCAGCAGATGCAGTATCAGTTGGTATGAATTGAGAGAAGCATGTTGGAAAGTGAGCCCCACCCTAGAGGTTCCAGGACTGGGGAAACTTTGGGCTTTATAGATGAAGCGGGAGTTTCCTGCTGTCTTAGGATTTAAGAAGGCAATAGGTATAATAGGTATTGCTATAATCAATTTATTTAGCAATTTTGTTGACTTTGAAAATCCCATTGTTAGGATTTTTCTATATTGTCTTAGGATTTAAGAAGGCAATAGGTATAATAGGTATTGCTATAATCAATTTATTTAGCAATTCGGTTGACTTTGAAAATCCCATTGTTAGGATTTTCTATATCATACAAAACCTCACCATAATTTGTCCTTTGATGTCATCTATCTATCTATCTATCTATCTATCTATCTATCTATCTATCTATCTATCTAGATATATGTAGTTTATAAAGCAACGCCTCCACTTGCTTCTACTCTCTTGGTCTAAGCTTTTAGGAGAGTCAACATTTCAAAGATTGAGCCTATGATGCGTGCATTAAAAAGTTTGAGACATTCAATAATTTTTTGCAGGTGCCAGTGAAAAATACATTTTAAAGGGTACTGGTTCAATGCTGGGCATATGCCAATAAAAATGGTTTATGTATGACCGTCTCTCTCATATAAAACATTATTATTGCCATATGTCCAGCATTCAGCCAGCACCCTTTATACTGTTTTCTTCACTGGAACCTGCAAAATATGTATGGCCTTAGTTTTCCATTATACATATGTCATAGTCTATTTAATCCTCCTTTAGCTACAAATGTATAATTTCTCTTACATAGCATTTCAATCACACTAATTGCAGGAAGTTAGCTTCTCATAATCTAGTCTCATTGTTATAATTTCAATCAAGACTTGAAGGCATTCAAGAATTTACTCGTGGTCACCTACACAGAATAAAAAAGAAAAAAAGAAGTGGGGTATCCAGCGATATCATAGCGGGTTAAGCACACTTGGTGCAAAGCGCAAGGACCAGCCTAAGTATACTGGTTTGAGCCCCTGGATCCCCACTTGCAGGCAGGTTGCTTCACTAGAGGTGAGCAGGTCTACAGATATCTATTTTCTCTCCCTCTTTCTGTCTCCCCTCCTTTCTCGATTTCTCTTTATCCTATCCAAAGACAACAACATCAATGGAAACAACAATAATGACAACTACAAGGGCAGGAAAATGGGGAAAAAAAGGCCTACATAAGTAGTGGATTCACAGTGCATGCACCATGTCCCAGCAATAATCTTAAAGGCAAAATAAATAAATAAATAAGCTAAAATTTACTCTAGACCTGAATACTAGCTTCATGAATCCCTGTGTTTGGTGTTCTCACTAAATGGAAAGATCAGTTATGAGTTAGTGTGTTGTGTGAACTGTGCTTGTAATGACCTCTGCTCCACGTTGTTCACTAGGATGCCACCACAATGGGATGGTGTGCCTGGGAGGCCAGAGTATAAGACAGCTTTTCTACTGGAGCCCATTTCTTCCCCAGGAAATTTTATGTTGTTGAAGAGTATTACAGTGGAAACACCCATTATTTGTCTGTTTTTTATTAACAAAGCACAAGAAATTTTTTCTATTTTTTGTTCCGTTCCTAATGAAGATAATACATTCATTATCTTGCATTTGTTAGAGAAAGATTATGCAGCAATGCAAACTGATTGACTAGCAAGAATGAACTGTGGATGATCTAGATTTCATATTCAGTTGGATTTCAAAGCCATCTAAAATTGTTACTTTTTTTCTGCTGAAATTTAGGACATTGTTGAGGTCAACTGACCGTCTACACATAACAACACTTATTATTTTGCAGTCTGCAAAATACTGTTGGGACTGTTCTCTCTTTCTTTGATTAGTTCTAATTTAGCTCCCTCAGTAGACAGTGAAAATAACATATCTGGAAATATAAAGGCATAAGCCCCAAAGGACAATACTCATCTTCATAATACTCCTGTTTACAAATACTATCCCAATGAATTTATTATAATAATACAATATTTTTTATAGAAAATTAATTTCCCATATGGCAGAACAATTGAATAACATGAGTGTTTACTCATTAAAAAATAGGTTGGGCGGGGTAGAGAGCAAAATGGTTAGCAAACAAACTCTTGCCTGAGGCTCCGAAGTTCCAGGTTCAATCCCCCGCACCACCATAAACCAGAGCTGAGCAGTGCTCTAGTGTTTCTCTGTGTCTTTTTCTGCATCTCTGTCAAAAATAAAATAAATAAAATACTTGAAAAAAAGTTTTTTAAGCTGGTTTGTTAATGTTAGGGTTTTAAGTATAGACTGTCTCTGTTCCAATTTAACTATATAGTGACAGACTTATTCAAAAGAAATCACATTTCTATGGTGCTAAAATGTAAATAAACAATTAGACACTATTCATTTTTAAATTTACTTTATGTTTTTAAGTTTAGTAATTTTGTATCTGGCCATCACATCATCTAAAAGTCAATTTCATATGTTCAGAATTATCCTTCTCCATAGATGGAAGTTCAAAGAAAAGAATGTCCTGACTCTTAAATTCACCTTATCATTTCCTGAACTTGTTAAGTAAAGTATATATTATATTATATTCCTATATGAATTATTATCACAAAAATATGTGTTGATTTGTTCCAAGATTTTCCTAACTACTTTACATTTGTTGAAACTTTACAGTGATTCAATAAGGTAGAAACTAGTAACCAATTTAGAGATAAAAAAAAAAAAAAGCAGTATACATAGTCCTGACAGACATACTGATGGGACTCAATTCACATTAAACATATTCTTAATGTGAATGAATGCCTTCTTTGGACCCATCTATTGTCACTTACACTATCAGCATATCAACTTCTGTTTGAATTACTTGGATAGGCTCAAATTACCTAGCTAGTCCTACTCTGTACTACTTATAGCTTATTTATGATCACTTACCTACTTTAAATTTACTAACCTACAGCTATTATTATTATAAATGAAAATTGTGTACAATGAACTCTAAGGTTGCCTTATTTGATCCCTATGAATTTTATTAATTGTCACTTTCACTGGACTCATTATATTCTAATGATATTTACCATATTGAAAAATTATTTCATATTTTCTCCATTTCATTATTTGTATACAGTTCTCTCTTTGCTGAAATAAAATTCCTCAGAGGATTGTCACTATCAACATTTCTAACTAACAGAAGACTGAGGAAATTACACAAGAAACAGTTTCATTTTTAGAGACATTACTTTAAATGAAGAAACAGATGGACTATGCACCATGGTGGCAGGTAAGCTTATACCTTCCTGAATATTTTTCTGCATCTTACATCTTTTCTGTGATTTAAAAGAAGCTTTGGGTATATTATTATCATTATTATTTTAATTGAGAACTACCTGGGTCACATTTACACATGAAATAATGTATGCCAGAGATGTGAACTCTAATTACTGCTCCATTTCTGGCTAACTTTAGCTAGCCTATAGACTCTGGGGACAGCCCAGACCCTGCTTCATCATGGTTCTAGGTAGAGCATATATAGGAACTCTAATTTTAATCTCTGTTTTGGGCTGCAACTAGGCTATATTGGGCAAAAGCACATTAATATATAACTAAAAATCCCTTACTTATTTTCATGTCTTCGTTTTTAATTTCTTTATTGGGGTATTAATGTTTTATAGTCAAAATTAAATACAGTAAATGCATAACATTTCCTAGTTTTCCACATAATAATACAATCCCCATTAGGTCCTTTTCCTTTTTTTGTCAGTTAAAAATAAAAAAGAAGAAATTTTATATGGTAGCTTGCAATAAATGTTGACTCATATATTGAACAAAGTGGCTTCCTCTGTGTTCAAGATGTAGGATAACTCATCACTACTCCAAAGTTCTGCTTTTTGTGCTTATTTGCCTCAATATGCCCTTCTTGCTTTATCCTTTCTGTTAACATATTTTCCACTGATAGAATTTCATATGGGTGGAATTAGACACTCAGTAGTATTTTCCCTAAGAAATATAGAATAATTAGTATAGTGGCCAAACAACAAGAGGGATACAATTTCCACCCACAAACTTCCATATCTCATCCCCTCTATTGGAAAACTGTCTATTCTTTATCTGTCTGGGATTATGGACCAAAGATCTTTATGGGGTGCAGAAGGTGGAAGATCTAAGGTATCTCATCGCTTTCTAGATTATCTAATCATGTTTATTAGGTAGATGGTGTTCTAGCACTGAAGAGTAAGGCCAACATAATTTGAAGATATTTCACATATCTTGAAATGGAGTGTGTGTGTGTGGGTGGGGACGAAGTGTATACATATATTAAAAGCCTAAAGGAAAGGGCATTGAAGCAGATAAGATAACATGACTTTTTTTAAATTCCCCAAATATTACAGTGCATAGGTGATTTCTCCAAAAATGTCTTGTCGCTCTCAGATTGGCTTGGAATTGATTTTGTTAGGTAGCATTTACTTTCAATTGATTATGATTCAAATGGAAACCTTTTGGCAGATTTTCAAATGAAGAAACAAAGCATGAGAATACTTTCTGAACTCATTTGCAACCCATTTGGTCTGGGCATCTCCAAAGTGCACCAGGTTACCGATGACTATGGAAACTATTCTCGCTGAAGCAGTACATCTGTAATGAGATCCAGCCCAATTTGATGGGGGAAAATAAGTCTCAACATATGCACTGTTTCTACTCAGGAATTTCAGTGAATACAAAGCTACAGAAACCTGTTTTCAAAATAAAATAAAGCAAACCCAGGTACATCCCTTAGAATGACAAATGGAGTCAGGATGCTCCATAGCTGGAGACTAGGGTCATCTATGTTCAGAAATGTATTGGAACAAACTTGAACTAAGAATATTATCTTACCCAAAATAGTACTTCCTGTGAATATCAGCTGCATGCTTTCTTCCTTTTCTCTGTTTGCTTGGTTTGGCTTTGATTTTAGAAAAAAACATTTACTTGCATTTGTTAATTGGGTGGCTTTTCTATTTGCTTGTTTTCTTAGTTTTTAGATGTATTAGATGCTGCCATTATAAACTCCTGGGGATTCTGACCAAAAGTACTAGAGTTTAGTGGAAAAACCTGATATCAGAGATGGATAAAGATGTATATTCTTTATCGCCAAATCATAAAATCTGATAGTTCATTTATAATCACATTGAATAATTATTGTATAGATATTGAATTAATCCAAATAGGGGGCTTTATTTTACAAAATAAAACTTTCTCTGTGCCCTAGTGTCTCCGTGCCCACAAACATGTCAACTTATATGGCAAAGGGGATTTGTTGTGATTATTTTCAGAATCTTGAGATGGCAAGAGTATCCTGAATTATAGTGGGCCAGTGTAACCACAGTCTCCATCATGTTCCTTCCTTAGCACTTATTTCTCTCGCCTTAATTTCTTACTGTTAAAACTCAGAGACCTACTACTACATCCAAACCTTAGACAATCTCTGTCCATGTAAATTCATACCTAGGCTTATATCAATACATATATGTAGCATGGTCATCCTAAGATATCATAGTATGTGCTTATGGAAATAACTTCAATTGTTACAATATAATATAAACCTTGCATTTTACCATACTGATTTTGAACTATTTACATTTCTCCAAATGTAAATTTACTATTTACGTGTATACTTTCATTTAGTTATTATGGTTCGGTTGTTATAAAATATGAGAAAAGCTTTAATAACAAAATATATAAATACTATACAATACTTCTGATCTTCTTAAGCATGTGTACCTAAAGAAAATGAAATCAGGGGGTCGGGTGGTAGCGCAGTGGGTTAAGCGCAGGTGGCGCAAAGTGCAAGGACCTGCATAAGGATCCCAGTTTGAGCCCCCTGCTCTCCACCCGCAGGAGAGTCACTTCACAGGCAGTGAAGCAGGTCTGCAGGTGTCTATCTTTTTCTCCCCCTCTCTGTCTTCCCCTCCTTTCTTCATTTCTCTCTGTCCTATCCAACAACTAACACAAACGACTTCAACAATGGCAATAATAACCACAACAAGGCTACAACAACAAGGGCAACAAAAGGGGGGAAAATGGCCTCCAGGAGCAGTGGATTCATGGTGCAGGCACCGAGCCCAGCAATAACCCTGAAGGGAAAGGAAAAAAAAAAAAAGAAAATGAAATCAGTGTGCCAAGGAAGTATCTGCACTTCCATCTTCATTGTAGTATTATTTGTACTGCAGTCCCAATCCAGGATGTGAAAAATAACTCAAATACAAGTTGAAGAATGAATACATAAGAAAATTGAGGTAGATATGTGATGGAATCTTATTTATTCTTTAAAAGTAAAAATGATAAGCCACCACGTAGAGGGGCAATAAACCTGGAAGATATTATACTGTGCGAAACAAGCTAGACACAGAAAGAAAAAAAATAGGACTGAAATAGTCAAATATACAAACACAGAGTAGAATAATAGAGCTACAGTTACAATAGAGAGAGGTATGGAGGGAATAGGGAGATATTGGTCAAATTTGGCTACAGTTAATTAAGTTTGACTAAGTCTAGATATCTTTATGCAGCCTGACGGCCCTTGTTAATATTACTGGAAGTTTCATGAAGGAATAGAATTCAGATGGTCTTACTACATTAAAAATGGTAAGAAAGATATATGTTAGTTATAGAAAACATTCTATGCCATGGCCATTTTGGTATGGGTAGTATCAAATCATCATGCTGAGTCACATAGATAGTTCAGCCTGTCAGAGCACAATCTTACATGTCTGACTGCCCAGATGCACAAACTCAATTTCAGAGTCCCTTGATAGCAGAGCTGAGCAAGACTCTGACTCTTTCTCTCCTTTTGACCTCCTCTATCTTCCTCTCTCTCATAGTAAATAAGTAAATTTATAAAAATAATTTGTATTCAAAAAACCCATTTTGCTGAAATCATTATATAATTTAAGTTTTATTAAGCTAAGTGACATAAAGTAAAAACTAAATTAATCACTGAACTCAACTCTCCAATGGGGATGAGAAGGTATTTGTGTATATATACACAGGTGGACTGTATGACTAAGTGACTGCTCAGTCAGTTTTTTCCTGTACCCCTTATATTTCCTGGTATTCCTATTTAAGGGCAAGAGTAACTTATTCTATAGTCTGTCTAAACTAGAAAAAATTTGATATTTACATTTTAATCCCTAATCACTTTAAAAAGTTTCTCAGTAAGCACTTTTCAATTACCCTATTATTTTTCAAAGCTGTTTTAATCTTCTTACATTTCTGATCCAATTATATTTCAAGTACTTGTCATTCATCCCTTATCAGAGCAATTCCTCTATCTGTTGCATTTAGAGAGATATTTACATTTTATCCATACATATAGAATATATACATACACAATGCCATGTACACATCACTCTCAGTTATAATCTCATTAGAAATTGAGGTTTCTTCATTCATCTTTGCTCACCAACACTTTTCTCTCCTTGTAATCTTCAATATACTCTTTTTAATAACTTATTTATCTCAGGAAATTCATATTTACAAAGTCTATAACAATACACACATGTCACAAGATATTCAGGTGTGTTACCAGTTGACCTCATTGCTCTTGTATAGCTGATTAAAGGGTCATCCCACTAATCTTCTGTTTGTTGCACTGTCACCATTCAGCCCATAATGACATTAATTCATTGAAAAAGTTATTTGTCAAATGCGCTGGATAAATCGATTTAGCAATCAGAAATGACATAGCTTGACCTCTGCTTGTTTTTTAAATTCCCTCCTCTTTTGAGTCTTCCAGCCCCTCTCACTCAACCCCAGTAATTCCTGCCAAGATTTGTGGATGATTCAATCTATATATTCCATGCTTTATCCTAGTATACATTAGAACCATATTCTACTTCAACCAAATGAAGCCTTGAGGTTGTTTAACACCTTTTATCACAAATGGGAAAATTCCAAGCAGATAGCATCCAAGGTAAGTGAGGAAAGTGAGTAGCTGTGATCTTGGTCCAGTTAAGTTCCTTATGCTTAGCTAAATCCCGAAGCTAGATGCTATCTATTTTCATTTCTCTCTTTTTATTCCCACCCTACCAGTATTTAAATTAAATTCTCAATATTTCAAAAATCCTACTCCACTCTCCACACACAATGGCACCACTACTACAGAGTTTAGAGACTCATTTTTCTCTCACTCCTGCAAGTAGTACCAGACCCTGGTCTTTAAATTAACTTACTAAGCAAACATAGATATGTTTCTTCCTCCTTGATGTTAAAATACATATATTAGGAGCTGGGTAGAAAGCAAGGAATTCACAAAAGCTGCAAAGGTGGATGGGAAAGCAATGCTGGGGGATGTTACTGAGATTACAGTCTCTGGTGCCTGGGAAGTTTCCTGAAGCAGCATAATTGCATGAGCATTTTTCTCTAGGTGTACGACAGCCAGCCCCATCCCCTCACTCTGAAAGAACACAACAATGACAATAATTAGAAGGGAAACTTGACTCTGAAAGCAATGCTAAACCCTAACAACTTTGGCAGATGAAAGATGGTCTGTCCACCTGAGGACCATGGCAACATTAAGTGGAGACTATGTAACTAACCCCAACTGATGGAGACTGTATTAACTAAACTAAACAAACAACATTAGTGGGGTTTGGGGAGGGTGAGTGGAATTAAAAGAAAAATCCTTTAAAGACCTTCACTGGAAGAACTGTTCTCTTGTTTGATATTGCTTTTATTCATTCAGTGGAAATACAATATGCCAAACTACACGTTCTACCACCTTTTTTCTTCCTTTCTGTCTTCCCTCCTTCCTTCCTTCCTTCCTTCCTTCCTTCCTTCCTTCCTTCCTTTCTTTCTTTCTTTCTTTCTTTCTTCCTTTCTTTCTCTCTTTCTTCTTTCCTTTTGTTCTTTCATTCTGTCTCCCTTCCTTCTTTCCTTCCTTTTTTTTCTTTTGTTTACTCGCTCTCATTTTTTATTATTTATTTTCCCTTTTGTTGTCCTTGATTTTAATATTGTTGTAGTTATTATTGTTGTTGTTGATGATGTCATCATTGTTGGATACGACAGAGAGAAATGGAGAGAGAAGGGGAAGACAGAGAGGAGGAGAGAGAGATAGACACCTGCAGACCTGCTTCAACACCCTTGAAGTGACTACCCTGCAGATGGGGAGCCACTGCTGAACTGGAATCCTTATGAAGGTCCTTGTGCTTCACTTAACCCGTAGCACTACTGAATTTCCCCCTCTTTTTCTTTTTTTTTTTTGATAGAGGCAGAGAAAACTTGATAGAGAAATGGGAGACAGAGAGGGCGAGAGGAAGAGTAACATCTGCACCATTCCTACTCATGAAGCTTCCACCCTACAGGTGAGCATCAGGGACTTGAATCTGTATACTTGCACATTGTTCCATGGCTCTTCTACTGAATGTGTCAAACCCTGGTCCCAAACACTCTTCCTTTAATTTTACTTTCATTTATTTATGAATTTTTTGCTATTAGGGTTATCACTGGGTCTCAGTGCCTGCACAAGTACACCACGGTGACCCATCAGTAAGTTTCCCTTTAATTTTAATTTTAATTTGTATTTAATAGAACAGAGAGAAATTGAGAGGAGAGCAGGAGATAGAGAGGGAGAAAGAGAGATACCTGTAGAACTGCTTTACCATTTGTGAGCTTTCCACCCCCAGTGGGGACCAGGGGCTTGAACCTGGGTCCTTCCACATAATAATGTGTGTTTAACTGGGTGTGCTGTTTCCTGACCCCCAACCACTCTTCTTTTTAAAATAAAACTTTAAAGTGTACTGTTTACTTTAAAAATCTCTGCTGGTCATGTGCACGTGTCTGTAAGTTAGAAGAAAACATATAACTTAAAGTAAAAGTGCACAATAGTGTGCAGTGACTAAATAAGTGCATCAAGCAAGAACAAAGACCTTAAAAAGACCATAAAGTACTTAATCAAATAGTTTCTACTTAGATCTAGATACCCTCCTCATCTGACCTTGTCAGATAAAGACTACAAAAGCTGGATAAGGGCAAGAGACCAGCATACTTCAATGATGGCTTCTTTGGACACTACAAGGCTATCCCATTATCCAGGGCCCTAGTCAGGGAGTCAGGACTCCCCGACACATCTGTTTTTATCGTTGTCAATTTATTTAGTTATAAAGTGAAAAATATATATATTTTTTATTTTTTTACATTTTTTTACATTTTCTTACATTTTTTTACATTTACTAGATGATGAAATCAAAAGTTAATGAGCATTATGAATTTCCCCACAGTCACACAGATACTAAAACTGATAAAGAGTTGTCCAGGAGGTGACACAGTGGATAAAGCATTGGACTTTCAAGCATGATCCTGAGTTCAATTCCCGGAAGCACATGTACCAGAGTGATGTCTGGCTCTTTCTCTCTCTTCCTATGTTTCTCTTTAATAAACAAATAAAATATTCTTTTAAAAAGTGATAAAGAATATCATCCAGTTACTGTGAATGCAGTGTCTCTTTCTAAAATGGAGACAGATGATTCCTAACAGCAGAATTATATAACATCTGTAACGTCTTGAAAAGAGTACGAACTTTAGAGTAAGGCGTTTCTTAGTCTAATAGTAGCCATCTAAAAGCATGACCATGAAAAATTACTATTTCTGAGTCTTGGGTCCTGTCCTATGTAGAAAGATAGTAGTCATATTTCACAGGATTTGCAGAAGAAATTAAAATATATTTTGTATATTAATTTTAATCTTCTTTCTTGATAACCGATGTTCTGAGTTTTAATAGCAAGCAGGTCTCAGAATACATTTCCTTCTAACCTAGGTGTGACCAAGGAATTATGTTTTCCAGGGAAGTTACGAATTGATACTTCTAGATGGTTTCCTGGGTGACTGTAAACAGATAATGTTAGTTTTTTTTTTTTTTTTAAGAAAGGATAAATTAACAAAACCATAGGGTAGGAGGGGTACAACTCCACACAATTCCCACCACCGAATCTCCATATATCCCACCCCCTCCCATGATAGCTTTCCCATTCTCTATCCCTCATAGACCCAGGGTCACTGTGGGTTGCAGAAGGTGGAAGGTCTGGCTTCTGTAATTGCTTCCCGGCTGAACATGGGCGTTGACTGGTTGGTCCATACTCCCAGTCTGCCTCTCTCTTTCCCTAGTAGGATGGGTCTCTGGGGAAGTGGAGCTCCAGGCCACATTGGTGGGGTCTTCAGTCCAGGGAAGCCTGGCCGGCATCCTGATGACTTCTTGAACCTGGTGACTGAAAAGAGAGTTAACATATGAAGCCAAACAAATTGTTGAGCAATCATGGACCCAAAGCTTGGAATAGAGGAAGGGAGTATTCCTGTTTCTTCAATCTTAAGGAAAAGCTTAAGAAGTATGGGCACTAACTGTTTCCTGAAAGTTTTGTAGAATTCATTTGTGAAGCCATCTGGTCCAGGACTTTTGTTGTTGGGGAGATTCTTAATAATAGTTTCAATTTATTTGTCTGTGATTGGTGCATTTAGGTTTTGTCATTCTTCTTGGTTCAGTTTTGGAAGGGCATATGTTTCTAAGAATTCTTCCATTTCTTCAAGATTCTCTAGCTTGGTGGCATATAGTTCTTCATAGAAGTTTCACATGATTTTCTGGATTTCTGTGGTGTCAGTTGTGATATCTCCTCCATCATTAACAATTCTATTAATTTGAGTCGTCTCTCTTTTTTGTTTTGTGAGTCTGGCTAGGGTTTGTCAATTTTGTTTAATCTTTCGAAGAACCAAGGTTTGGTTTCATTGATCTTTTGTATGGTTCTTTGATTTACAATGTTGTTTATTTCTGCTCTAATTTTAGTGATTTCTGTCCTTCTGGTTGCTTTAGGGTTCCTTCGTTCCTCTTCCTCTAAGTCCTTGAGGTGTGCAGTAAGGTCATTCATTTGAGCTTTTTCTTGGTGTTTAATATGTGATTGTATGGCTATAAGTCTCCCTCTCAGTACTGCTTTAGCTGTTTCCCAAATATTTTGATAGGTTGTGTCTTCATTTTCATTTGTTTCCAGGAGCGTTTGAATTTCCTGCTTGAGTGAGTCTCTGACCCAGTGGTTCTTAAGGAGTATGTTGTTTAGTTTCCAAATTCTGTGAATTTTAATAATTTTCTGTTTGTTGTTAAATGTTAGTTTTACTCCACTGTGGTCTGAGAAGATACTTTGGATGATTTCAATGCTCTTGAAATTATTGATGCTGTCTTTGTGGCCTAACATGTGGTCTATCCTTGAGTATGTGTTATGTGGATTTGAAAAGAAGGTGTATTCCAGTTTTTTGGGGTGAATGAATCTAAAAATGTACAAGGGGTCTAGTCTGTCAATCTCTTCATTCAATTCTCTTGTATCTTTGTTGTTTCTCTGCTTTGTTGATCTGTCTAAGTGAGAAAGTGGGGTACTGAAGTCTCCCACTATTATTGTATTACTATTGATGTATTTTTGAAATTCTTTCTGTAAGTGCTTGACAAATTTAGATGTTCCCACATTGGGTGCATAGGTGTTAATGATTGTTAACTCTTCTTGGCTGATTGATCCTCTAATCATTATGTAATGTCCTTGTCTATCTTTTATTACTTTATTTAATTTAAAATCTATTGTGTCTGATATGAGAATGGCTGTACCTGCCTTTTTTTGTGGACCGTTAGCCTGTATGATAGTTTTCCATCCTTTGACTTTAAGTCTGTGTTTATCTTGTTGTGACAGATGGGATTCTTAAAAGCAGCATATGGTTGGGTTATGTTTTCTGATCCATCCCCCCACTCAGTGCCTTTTGATGGGTGAGTTTAAGCCATTGATATTTATTGATATTATGGATTTAATGTATTGTAGTGCCATTGTTCAAAAAAGATTTTTGTTTGCTCTGATATATTGCAGGTATTATAGTGATGTTCTTGTTTATAAGAGGTCTTTTAGAACCTCTTTCAGGGCCAGTTGGTGATGGTTGCCTCCTTTAACTGTTGTTTGTCTAAGAATGTTTTGATCCCTCCATCTAGTTTGAATGAAAGTCTAGCAGGATATATTATCCTTGGTTGAAACCCTTTTTCATTCAGGGATCAATAGATATCTTGCCATTCTCTTCTGGCTTTTAGAGTTTGAGTGGAGAAGTCGGCAGATAATCTTAGGGTTTTCCCCTGTATGTGACTTTTTGTTTCTCTCTTGCAGCCTTTAGGATCCTTTCTTTATCCTTACTCCTTCTCATTGTGACTATGATGTGTCTTGGTGTCTTCAGGTCTGGGTTGATTCTGTTTGGAACTCTCTGGGCCTCTTGCATCTTGATATCCTTTCTGTTATTCCGGTCTGGGAGGTTTTCTTCTATTATTTCCTCTAGAATGCTTGCTTCTCCTTCTCTCTTTCTTCCTCTGGCAGGCCAAATATATGAATGTTATTTATTTTGAGATCATCCCATATGTCTCTGTTGTTGTTTTCAGTGTCTCTCAATCTCTTTTTGAGCTCTTTCACCTCTTTCTTAGTTTCCTCTAACTCATCCTCTGTCTGAGTAATTCTGTTTTCTGCTTCTGTTAGTTTGCTTTCCCTTCCCTCAACTTCTTTCTTCATTACAGCTATTTCAGCTTTCAGTTCTCTAATTGTCTCAAGATAATCAGTATTTTCCTTGGGGGTCTCAACTGTTGTTTCCCTAATACTGCCATTCCTTTCCTCAAAAGTTGTTTTCATTTCTATGATTAATAAGTTTATTATTGCTTGCATACTTTTCTTATCTATGGTTACTTTTGGCTTATTTATCGTTTCTTCTGGGCTCTTGTCTTCATTCATTGGAGTAGCAGTTTTATTTGTTTTTGATTTGCCCATGTTTTTGATTTATGTGTTTCTTATTTTTTATGCTCTGTTGTTCCTCAGTTGTTGTGTCTTGAGTACAAGCAACAACTGTACTAAATACCCTTATGACAAATGCAATCACCAACCTCAGGAATTACAATAGCAACTGAAGCAAGGATTGAAGCAGTTTAATCACTACCAGTTAGCCAAACAAAGGCAGCTGGTTGGCTACTTAGAAAGAAAAAAGGCCAAAGGTTTCAGAAGGGAATAGACTTAGAATGAATGATACCCCCTGGTGGGACAGGAATTTTGGTAAAGAAAGAAGCTCAGCAGGGGAGCCTGCTAGGAGCTGGTCCCCAGGGACTGGTTAGGGGGGGGATGTGGGAGGGGGCGAGCTTTGGGAATAATAATTTAAAAGAAAGTTTTTTCCCTTTCTTTTTGCTCTATTTTTTAACCCAAGTTAAGTTATAGTCACCTCCTTGGTGTTGCCGCTAGGACCCCTTATTGACTGGCCTACTAAAGGCAGAAAATCCTACTATTTCCCATCAATGTGGTCAGAGCTCAAGTCACTAGCAGCTTTTCAGTCCTCCATCTTCTGGGAACCCTGGGTTTTTGTTTTTATTTCCTTTTGTGTAGCAGAATCTGACTGTTGAGTTACATTGAATTATATTATTATGAATCAACATGTTGACTAAGTGAAAAAAAAAGAAAGAATATGATTTGGAGAAAAAGAGTTTACCATGAGGGCTATAATTTTCGTCATTCACAGAGGTGTCCCTTTAGCAGGCTACTGCCATGGTGCAGCCACTGTGGATAGACCTCTATTGTTCTCTGACTGGGGTTCTTAGGTTCACACAAGGGACAATGTTAAGAGACCGGAGCCTATTCCCAGAGCCTATTCATGGGCATTAGGAAGCCCATGCAACAGGTTCGTGTGCTGGTTTACAGGTTTAAAGAGTTAGGGTGCGTAGGCAGTTCATGAACAGATGGATTTCATCCAATTAATACTAGGATAGGGAGAAGATTCAGGTTATGCTTTTGAGTCAGGACACATCTGTGAACACATAGACAAATAGGCTCATCCAGTCAAAGGCAGCAGGTGGTCAGAATAAACCCACTGATGTTTGACAGTTAACTTATTGGATCTCTCAGTTATGGATGATTGGTTTTATGAGGCTTTAGTGGGCAGATGGCTACTTTTGGCTGGGCATTTACTGACTTATATGGGTGCCTCTGGGTAACTTCTCATGAGCCCCATGTTATAGTCTGCTTATGGTGATGGGGTTGTACTGCTGGCTTACTCTACAGGGAAGACCTGGATATGGCTTAGAGAGAAATGGGTAATGCAACACTTTTTTTTTTATTTGACTTCAAAGGATATTCTTGAGTGGCAATCCTGATTTCTATCCTCTAAGTCTGGTGTATCAAACAAATGACCATTTCCCAAGTGGTTATCAATCCACTTCTTGTAGGCTAGCTGGTGACAACTTTGTACAACTTCTTTATATAACTAATTTGTGTGTGTGTGTGTGTGTGTGAGAGAGAGAGTTTGGAGAGGACTCATGTTCTTATGTTTATGCTTTTATTATCTTTGCTTTCTTAACTCAATATTACTCATATTTTTCTGTCTCTCTTTCTCACCTTCCTTCTTTCCTTCTTTCTTTCTTTCTTTCTTTCTTTCCTTCCTTCCTTCCTTTTCACAATTTCCAATGGCCTTATTTTTTCTTTCTTATTGACACCTGTGATACTATACCACCACTTACAAGGCTTCTACCCTGCAAGTGGGGACTGGGGACTTGAACCTGGGTCCTGGTGTATGGTAACACAAGTACACTCTCCAACTTGAGCCACCATTCAGACTCCCATATCTTTTCTTAACAACACCAGACAGATTTTGTCATCTGGCCCCAATCCAGCATCATAATGAAATGAATAGTCAGGTTGATTCTGTATATTTATGAATGCAATGGTAAATTTTATGAAATGTTATTATTCATATTTGGAACATCTTTTGGGATAGTTTTTATTCTTAACTGAATAGGAGTGCCATTGTGTCTGAAAGATGTATTTTCCAGATACAAAATTATAACCTGCCTTTTTTCTCCAGAATATTTCAGAAAAAGCCCTCATGCATTGTCATATGCCAACTGGTACTGAAGCCAAACTACAAAAAGGACAGTAATTGAGACATTTCACACAGGATAGCCTGAGGAAGTTACCCACTTATCTTTGGGCAAGAATTAAATTTCTCTGTCAAAGAAAGAGAGGAGGATGTCATAAAAATTGCTAGGACCTGGAGTCGGGCAGTAGCACAGCAGGTTAAGCTCAGATGGTGCTAAAGCTCAAGGACCAGCATAAGGATCTGGGTTCGAGCCCTCAGTTCCCCATCTGCAGGGGAGTCACTTCACACATGGTGAAGCAGATCTACAGGTGTCTATTTTTCTCTCCTCCTCTCTGTCATCCCCTCCTCTCTCCATTTCTCTCTGTTCTATCCAACAAGGACAATAATAATTACAACAATAAAACAACAAGGGAATTAATAAATAAATAGAATTTTGAAAAAAAATGCTAGGACCATGGTCACTAGGCTCCAGCTCTTGCTCCTGGCCAAGGAATATAACAGGGACCACTGGGGTGGGAGCAGAATGCCAAGGGAAGACCCTCCCTACATGCTTCTTATAATGTGCAATTCTCCAGAACCTTCTTCACATACACACATGCACACGCACACACACTCATGTGCAGAGCTTTGATTTCTCTGCAGCAACAGACAGACATTTCTGGACTATTTCAGTGTCACAGTATTGAAGTTTGTCATGAGTGGAACTTTTATCAATCTGTCTGATTTCTTCCTGTCAGCCCCCTCACCGATCTATTTCATGTCCTCATAGAAAATAAACCTATCTAACAGTGATTTGCATCTATGGCTCTCCTTTGTTTTCAATTGTGTGAAAAAATCACAAAGATTTACTAAGTATGGGTTCATTGAATATCTCCTGAGGATAATTTTTTTCTATGTATATTTTCAGTGTGTACTACTTCAGTTTCCTAGGTGTAATGAAAAAGAAACAAAAAGTAGAAGTAGAGAAGATGAAAATAGGGGTCTTGGGGGTTCCCGGAAGATGGCGGACTGAGAAGCTGCTAGTGGCTTGAGCTCTGACCACATCTCCTGGAAATGGTAGAATTTTCTGCCTTTAGTAGGCCAGTCAATAAGGGGTCCTAGCGGTAACACCAAGGAGGTGACTATAACTTAATTTGGGTTAAGAATTAGAGTAGGAATAAAGGTGAAAATAATTTTTTTCCTTTTAATTTTTAAGCATACCTCCTCCCTCTCCCCCCCCCCCATAACCAGTCCTGGGGACCAGCTCCTAGCAGGCTCCCCTGCTGAGCTTCTGTCTTTACCAAATTCCTGTCCCACCAGGGAGTATCATTCATTCTAAGTCTATACCCTTCTGAAACCTCTGGCCTTTTTTCTTTCTAAGTAGCCAACCCCCCCCACCTCACCGCGCATAGCTAATTAAATAATTAAAAATAAATTTAAAAAAACCCTTTCCTTTCACTGCTATTTTATGACTGGTCTTTTTCTTATCTTTTTCTTTTCTCTCTCTCTCTTTTTTTCTTTTTCTCATTCTTGTCATCCTTTCTTCCTTAATCCTACAGCTTCCAAAGCCACAGCCCCCAGCCCCCACACCACCAAACAGTGTGCTTTTTTGAATTCACTGATACACATTTGGGAATTATTTGGGGGAAGAATTCTGACTCAGTGTGGACTCTCACTGCGAGTGTCTCTGCTCAACTTCCCTTCCTCCTTTAGCCACCCGTAGAATATACAGTGGATAGTATATTTGCATAACTGTCTGTTTCAGCTATCCTTGTCTAGTCCTGAGTTATTGTTTTTTTTTTCATTATTAACAGTCAGCTGCCTCGGATCACAAGGTTTGAGGTAATCTGGGACAGGTTTTTTATTTTATCTTTTTTACCCTGCTCTATCTTACTATTAATATTATATAAAGGCATATATCTTCTCCCCTTTACATTTATCAGAATTAACTCTTAGCATATATTTCAGTGCTAGGGTAGTGGGCATCTTATCTATTGTGGGAGGAACTAGTCTCCTTAATCCTACCTCCTCTACCCTCCCTCCCCCTCCTAGCTAATCAAAAAAAATTAAATTAAATTAAAATAAAAATAAAGTAATAAAAAAACTTTTCCTTTCAATGCTCTTTAATTACAGCTCTTTTTCTTATCTTTTCCCTTTTCTCTCTCTTGTCTCTTCTTTCTTTTCCTTTTTTTTTATCTTGTCATATAATTCTTCCTTCCTTCTTCTTTGAATTTCTGAATTTGTGAATTATTTTGGGGAAGAAATCTGACTCAGAGTGGACTCTCTATGTGTGTATCTCTGCTCTAGTTCCCATTCCCCTCTTGTTAGCCCTAGAATATACAGTGCATAGTAGATTCACATAGCTGTCTATTCTTGCTATCCCTTCTTTCTTTTCTCTTTCTTTATTTTATTTTTTAAATTAACAAAACCATAGGGTAGGAGGGGTACAACTCCAAACAATTCCCACCAACCAATCACATATCCCACCCCCTCCCATGATAGCTTTCCCATTCTCTAATCCTCTGGGAGCATGGACTCAGGGTCATTGTGGATTGCAGAAGGTAGAAGGTCTGGCTTCTGTAATTGCTTCCCCGCTGAACATGGGCGTTGACTGGTTGGTCCATACTCCCAGTCTGCCTCTCTCTTTCCCTAGTAGGGTGTGTCTCTGGGGAAGCAGAGCTCCAGGACACATTGGTGAGGTCTTCAATCCAGGGAAGCCTGGCCAGCATCCTGATGGCATCTGGAACCTGGTGACTGAAAAGAGAGTTAACATACGAAGCCAAACAAATTGTTGAGCAATCATGGACCCAAAGCTTGGAATAGTGGAGAGGAAGTGTTAGGGATATACTCACTGCAAACTCTAGTGTACTTCTGCTTTCAGGTATATATTTTGCACTAGTTTATGGATACGTGTGAACATATGCTCTCTATCACAGAAACTGGTGTATATCTAGGTTTTGGGACTTTGTTAGAAAGTGATCCACCTGAGATGAAATTAGAGTATACTATGAAAGGAAAGGTCTCAGCCGAGTAATAAAGCTGAAGGGTTGTCATTCCACACGTGAAATCTCTGGACACAGTATGAAGTGAAGCACGTTGAGGTGGCAATCGTTGCATTGGTTAGGTTGTGATCACGGATGCAATATTATTTGATATGGATTGGGAGAGGCATATGGGAAAGTGGGCACTATCCAGTGGTTCCAGGACTGGGGGAAGTAGAGGCTCTATAGTAGAGATGTGAGGTTCCTGCTGTCTTAGAGTTCAAGAAGACAATGGATAGTTATTGTTATCATCACATTATTTGGTAGTTGGGTTAACTTTGAAAAGTCCTTTTGTTAATAGTTTGCTGTACAGTACCCAGTATCTTGTATATAGCTGTGCTATTGGATGCTTCTGATCTACTTGGTCTAGGCTTTTGAGAGAGTCCGCATATCAAATACACAGCCTATTTATTAAAAAGATTCAGTTTGTGTTTTGAAAAACTTTGAGACATACAATTGATTTTCCCCCTCTCATATTAATTAACTAGTGATTTATATGTCTACATTTTGCTAGGAGTGTACATAAACACCATTCCCACCACCAAAAGACTGTGACAGAGCTAGAAGGAATTATGTTAAGTGAGCTAAGTCAGAAAGATAAAGATGAGTATGGAATGATCCCACTCATCAACAGAAGTTGACTAAGAAGTCCTGAAAGGGAAACTAAAAGCAGGACCTGACCAAATTGTAAGTAGGGCACCAAAATAAAAACCCTGTGGTGAGGGGTAGAAATCTAGCTTCCTGGGCCAGTGGGGGGTGGAAGTGGGTGGGAGGTATGGGTCACAGTCTTTTGGGTACTGTATTGCATCCGTCGATCACAACCTAACCAACACAACGATTGCCACCTCAACATGCTTCACTTCATACTGTGTCCAGAGACTTCACGTGTGGAATGACAACCCTTCAGCTTTATTACTCGGCTGAGACCTTTCCTTTCATAGTATACTCTAATTTCATCTCAGGTGGTTCACTTTTCCTGGATTCCTACAGGGCGCAGAGGGAGAATGCTGCTTTTCCTATGCTGCCCTCCAACATCATGACAAACTTTTCTAACAGCTCAAATATGTTGCTTCCTTCCATTTCCAAATTTCACATATTTTTTTCTTGACTTTTTCATTCTATCTTTTCAACATGGACTCAGGGGATAAGAGAGTAAGAAAATTAGAAAAAGAAAAACAACAAAGGTTAGAGATTCTCTGAATTATAGCCAAAAAGAAAGGGTGTTAGTGGTTGCTTTCTTATAATGAAGGGACACTCATGTTTTAACATATACATTTATAACTAAATAACAACATATGACATAAAAACATCTTTATTTTTTTTACTTTTTTATTTTTACTTTTTTTTAATTTATAAAAAGGAAACATTGACTAAACTATAGGATAAGAGGGGTATACTCTACACAGTTCCCACCATCAGAACTCTGTATACCATCCCCTCCGCTAGTAGCTTTCCTATTCTTTAACTCTCTGGAGTATGGACTTAAGGTTATTGTGGGATGCAGAAGGTTGAAGGTCTGGATTCTGTAATTGCTTCCCAGGTGAATATGGGTATAGACAGGTCAATCCATATTCCCAGCCTGTTTCTCACTTTCCCTAGTGGGGAAGGGCTCTAGGAAAGCAGAGATCCAGGGCATATTGGGGGGGGGGGGTTGTATGTTCAGGGAAGTCTAGTCAGCATTATGCTAGCATCTGAAACCTGGTTGTTGAAAAGAGAGTTAAAATACCAAGCGAAACAAATTTTTGACTAAAGGATGACTAATTTTGACTAAAGGATCAT
The DNA here is from genome assembly GCF_950295315.1 of Erinaceus europaeus. Taxonomy (NCBI): domain Eukaryota; kingdom Metazoa; phylum Chordata; class Mammalia; order Eulipotyphla; family Erinaceidae; genus Erinaceus; species Erinaceus europaeus. The sequence goes on from NC_080175.1 coordinate 38,406,031, forward strand.
GTATCTAAAGGCTGGAATAGTGCAGATGAAGAGTTGGAGGGGTTCTCCATTTTGTAGATAGCTAGTAAGCATATTTTAGTTATATCCCAAAGGGCCTGAGGCTATACTAGTTTTTTTATTTTTTCCCCTGAGCCTGAAATCTGGTATACATGTGGATTCAAGTTATTGTCTGGGGAGGTGATTTCATGATTGGAAAAAGGACCAGAAAGCTGGATTATGGAAGAGAGGGAAAGGGGTATTAATATTATTGACTATAAACCCCATCAATTTTATATGATCTGGGGCCCATATTCAGTTTAGGAGTCTATGTGACCTCTGCATCCCTGTACATCTGAGCTCGCATTCTGTGGTCATGAGTAGGAACATTCCAAGCTGCCCCAATATCAGGACCCTCCTCAGGTGTAGCATAGAGTACAGAATGTACTAGAGAATGGTAGAGATTGTCCCTTTCAGAGGATGGCACATTCTCTACCATTGTTGATCCAAGTTGAGGTCAAGGTCCTATGGGGGCCCACAAAGTGGTCTGTTGGGTTGTTCCTGATAGAAATGACCAGTAACAATGGAGAGAGGGATTTATTCTAAGTCTAGGCCCATCATATCTGTTTGGGAATCTCAGGACTTCCTGATTAGGGCCCCAAAGCATCTTTCAATAAGAAACTCAACTTTATTTCCTCTTCCTCTACTACCATGTATCTCTACAGCCTAATTTGTAGTTAGTTTGAGAGCAAGATTTCAGGAAAAGATACAATCATGAGTTCAGTGCCTCTACTACCGAGTATCCAGTCTTCCTGTAAACTCTGTTTTCAGAGCAACTATCTGCTAAATTTCTAGTACTATTTTCTGAAGCTTTTCTAGAAAAACTAGCATTTTTCATCAGTACTGGGACCCATCACACATTATATCAGTAAGGAAGGATATTCTAAAATTTTAGAATATTTAGAATTTAAAATTTATATTAAATTTAGAATATAAAATTTAGAATATTCTAAATTTTAGAATACAGGGTATTCTAAAATTTAGAATACAGGATATTCTAAAATTCTAAAAGGTTTGAAATGCACATAATTCAAAGGAGAAAACCAGTGAGGTAGACTTTTAGTTGAATTTTATTGTTTTTTTTTTACTATAAATCATACAATTTCTAGATCACATTTTGATGAAAAACAGCACATAGGGTTGCAAAGTATTCCTCTCAGTGGATTCATCACTTGAGGCTTAATTTTGTGGGATAGGAATTTTTAAAATTAGTTACTATTTTTATGATTGAGTGATTGAACAGTTTCAAAGAGGCTTGCTCATATTTCCTAATATCATAATCCATTTTACTCTCCTTTAGATATGAAAGTGTAATATTTCTCTTACACAGCATTCCAATTGCACTAACTGCTGGAGTTTAGCTTATAATCATCTAACTCATTGTTATAATTTCAATATGCATCAGAATCACCTGAAGGGCTTATTAAGTAACATTATGATTCACCCTGAGTTTCTGGTTCAGTAATTTTGAATGTTCAACTCAATAAATTTTCAGTGTTGCTAATACTTCTGGTTTTTGGGACACATTTTTAAAACTAACTAGTCTCAATTCTAAGATATTGATTAAATCATTAGTAATTACTGGTTTTAAAAAAATTATTATCTTTATTTATTTATTGGATAGAAACAGCCAGAAGTTGAGAGGGGAAGGAATAATAGAGAGGGAGTGATACAGAGAGGCACCTGCAGCTTTGCTTCACCATTTGTAAAGCTTTCCCCCTGCAGGTGGGGAATGAGGACTCGAACCTGGATCCTTATGCACTTTAACATGTGCACCAAACCAGGTGTGCCACCACTTGGCCCCATTATTGGGATTTCTGGCTTACCAAATTTGCACACAAAAATCACACAGATAACACTACAGAGCTGAGAACCATTACATAATGGTTCTTCAAAAGACTTTCTTTCATGGCTGAAGCTCTGAGGTCCCAGGTCCAATCACCAGCACCATCATAAGCTAGAAATAAACAGTGTCATGGGCTTTTTCTCTTCATATATTTATTTCTGTATGTCTCTTATTAAAAGTAGAGGGTATATAACAAATAAAATAACATTATGAATGCCTTACACCCAAAAAAGTTGCTCATATTAGAGTCAATACTCTCAAACCAATGATCTTGAGTCAACATATTTTTTAATATTTATTTATTTCCTTTTGTTGCCTTTGTTTTATTGTTGTAGTTATTACTGATGTTGTTGATGTCGTCATTGTTGGATGGGACAGAGAGGAATGAAGAGAGGAGGGGAAGATAGGGGGAGAAAAAGGTAGACACCTGCAGAGCTGCTTCAGTGCTTGCTAAGCGACCCCCTGCAGGCGGGGAGCCAGGGGCTCCAATCAGGATCCTTATGCCACAGGTCCTTGAGCTTTGCACTGCCTGCACTTACCCTGCTGTGCTACCTACTGCCTGACTCCCTCAACATATTTTCTCAAAGTGCATTGATTGTCTCTTTTTACAGGCCAGTCATTCTGGAACATTTCATTATATTTTGCATACTTACAATTTGATTTTTTTCCAGATGTTTTCATAAGCCCAATGAGGTTTAAATAGGGTCTTCTTTTTTTACATGTTATGCATGTAAAAAAAAAATAAATAAGTAGAAACGCAAAGCAGAAATTGACTGAGTTTGGAGTATGGCACCAAAGTAAGAAAGCAGAAGTATACTAGAGTTTGCAGTGAGTACCTCCCTAATACTTCCTCTCCACTTTTCCAAGCTTTGGGTCCATGATTGCTCAACAATTTGTTTGGCTTTGTATGTTAACTCTCTTTTCAGTCACCAGGTTCCAGGTGTCATCAGGATGCCGGCCAGACTTCCCTGGATTGAAGACACCACCAATGTGTCCTGGAGCTCAGCTTCCCCAGAGACCCATCCTACTAGGGAAAGAGAGAGGCAGACTGGGAGTATGGACCGACCAGTCAACGCCCATGTTCAGCGAGGAAGCAATTACAGAAGCCAGACCTTCTACCTTCTGCAACCCTCAATGACCCTGGGTCCATGCTCCCAGAGAGATAGAGAATGGGAAAGCTATCAGGGGAGGGGGTGGGTTATGGAGATTGGGTGGCGGGAATTCTGTGGAGTTGTACCCCTCCTACCCTATGGTTTTGTTAATTAATCCTTTCTTTAATAAAAAAAAAAAAAAAGAGAAAAAAAAATAAATAAATAGGGTCTTCTTTATACCAATTTAAAAAGACATTTCAGTATTTGTAGTCATAAGATATTCTGTTCACAAAATCACCTGGAGAGGTGATTATTATTATTTGTATTTATTATTATTTTTTATGCTTGTCTAGAGATAATATAAATTTCCATTTCAAACTCCCATGTAACAGAACAATAGGAACTCAATGTTCTGAGTTCAGAGTGATAGGAACAATACCAATATATTGGAGGGAATCCTTCTGGATCATTTATCTATACCAGTGTCAGTGAGTTTTGTAGAAATTCACTTATTCCCTAGCTGTCAGTTTATACAAGCCAATGAGTAATTGCTACCCATAAGACTACATTGCTCTAGGACCACAGAAATTAGGAAACTGAGTCAGACCCTTCTGCCCAAATAGACCCCCAGGGACACTACTTCTATTTTGAAGATATTCCTGTAGGATTTTAGTGAGTAGGAGGACTTAACTTTGCTCTGATGAAGAGAACTTTGTCACATGTGGGATAGGTGGTGGTGATGGGGGGTATAGGGCATGGATTCACCTTTCTTAGAGATAAAAGGCCATTCAGGGTGTGGAAAACATTGAGAATAATAATCATGCCTTGATGAAGCTTCATATTCCAGCTATGTGACTCTCATATTCATAGATGTTTACTTTTTTCAAATAAATTTATATTTGTGATTAGTAGTGGATTATAAAACAGTAAGATTATAAGGTATACATCCACACCACACTCACCATCAAAATTCTGTTTCCTTACCCTACCATCCCAAAAATAACCATTAGAGTTCTCACAAAATCTTAGAGACAAATTGTTTGATTATATTTTTCTTTTGCAAATAGGTGCTTAATTTTCATCAAAAAACAGGAAAATTCCTATAGTCTAAGGATTTAAGAAGGTAATAGATAGTTACAGATATAACCAAATTATTTGGCAATTAGGTTAATTTTGAAAATCCTACTGTTAGGATTTGATGTATCATACAAGACCTCACCATAATTCATTTTATTTTGTGTATTTATATATAGCTGTATCTTATAAAGGAACACCACCAGTTGCTTCTATTCTTCCTAGTCTAAGCTTTTAGGAGATTTAATATTTCAAAGAACAAGTCATTTTCAAAAATGTATTAACAGTTTGAGTTCACCATAAAAATTCAGTCTGATTACCGATCTGAAGTCTTAAGTGCTTAGATTAAAGGAACATATACTCAGAACATGGTCTATGCATTAAAAAATATGAGACAGTCAATCCATTTTTCCCCTCTTGTATAAGTTGAATAGTGATTTGTGAGACACTATAAGTTAATAGGAATGTATATTAACAACATTCCTACCACAAAGGGTCTGTGCTCCCCACCCCCTCAGTGAAGCTGAACATCTACCCTCACCCTCCACCAGGAGATTTTTAATTATGATACCATACTTCTTTCTCTTATTTAACTTAACATAACTTTTTTCTCATATTTCTCCCAGTCCTGAAACCTCTAGTGTGGGGCTCACTTTCCTGCATGCTTCTCACAATTCATATCAACTGACACTGCATCTGCTGATCCCGTCCCAAACAGTGCAACCAGTACCACCTCGGCATGTTCCACTTTGTGCTGCATTCAGAGATGCCAGTCAGGCATGGAATATGAACCCACCAGCTTCATCACTCTGGTGAGACCTTTCCTAGCTAATAGGACTCCTTAATTCCATTTTGGGTGGTACACTTTTTAACAAAAACTCAAAACCTATAGGTAGACCAAGGCCCATGAGCTAGGGCATATGTACATATATCCATAAGTTAGGGGAAAACATATACCTTAAAGCAAAAGTACACAAAGACCTAAAAAGACACCATAAAATACCTAATGAAATGCTTTCTACTTAGACCCAGACATCCTCCTCACCTACCTTCTATTGCATGTCCCTCAATCAATCCAAAGCTAACCTTGTCAGACAAAGTAAGGACTAAAAAAGCTGAATAAGGGCAAGAGATTGGCATACTTTAATGATGACTCTTTAGTCACTATCAGGTCACCCCATCACCTGGGGCTCTAGTCAGAGAGTCGTGAGATTCGCACACAGACATGATGGACCTAGACCTCTAATTGATCCCTCTCACCACTGTCACTGGACATCTCCATCAGGAACAACATAATGGACCTCTTTGTGGGTTCCCATAGGACCTTTCCCTCAATGTGGATCAATAATGGTAGGGAATGTTCCATTCTCCAAAAGGAGATTGGACAACATACTCTATCTATCACCAGAAGATGATGTGTCCTTAAATTAGTGCATTCTGGGGTTGGATAACATACTCTATCTACTACCTGAAGAAGATGGGTCCTGAAAGTGGTATAACTCAGAATGTTTCTACTTATGACTACAGAATATGAGTTCAGATTTACAGGGATGTAGAGGTTACATAGGCTCCTATGCTGAAAATAGGCCCCAGATCAAATCGGTGGGTGTTTATAGCCAAAAATATTTATACACTTTTCTCATATTTGAGAGCCACTCTCTTCCCTGATCCAGCTTTCTAGCCCTTTCTCTAGCCATGATACCTTCTCCCCAGACAATAACTTGGGTCCACCTGCATATCAGCTCTCAGGCTCAGTCAAAAACTTATAAAATCATGGGCACTTTAGAATATAACTAAAATAGACCTACGAGCTATTTCTAAAATAGAGACCTCAAATCTTCATCTACAATATTCTATCCTTTAAGTTCATGATTAATCAACAATTTGTATGGGCTTAATATGTTAACTCTTTTTTCAGCCACCAGGTTCCAAATGCTACCATGATGGCAATTGGACATCCCTGGAGAGATGACCCACCAATGTGTCCTGGAGCTCTGCTTCCTCAGAGCTCTGCCCCACTAGGCAAAGAGAGAAACAGGCAAGGAGTATGGATTGACCTGTCAACACCCATGTTCAGTAGGGAAGCAATTACAGAAGCCACACCTTCTACCTTCTGAACCCCATAATGACCATTGGTCCATACTCCTGTGGGGTTAAAGAATAGGAAAGCTATGAGGGGAGGGTATGGGATACGGAGCTCTAATGGTGGTAACTGTACCTCTCTTACCCTATGGTCTTGTCAGTGTTTCTATTTTATAAATAAATAAATTAAAAAAAAATAGTGCAGTCTAGAATGTTCCTAGCCATGACCACAGTATGCAAGCTCAGACCTTCAGGGATGCAAAGGTTATATAGTCTCCTGTGATGAATATGGGCCCCAGATCAAATTGACGTAGTTTACAGTTAACAATATTTATATACTTACCCCATATTTGGGAGCTTCTTTCTTCCCTGATCCAGCTTTCTAGTCCTTTTTTCCAACTATGACTCCATCTCCCCAGACAATAACTTAGGTCACCTGCACATTAGATGTCATTATATATCACTACTAGTTTTTTCTCAGGCAAAAACTAGTAGGGTGATGGGCCCCCTTGGAATATATCTAAAATAGACCTACTAGCTTTTTCCAAAGCGGAGACCCCAAGTCTTCATCTGTAATATTCTTGTCTTTAGGTTCATGATTAGTCAACAATTTGTTCTGCTTTCTATCTTGACTCCTTTTCAGCCACCAAGTTCCAGATGCTATCATGATGTTAACCTGATTTCCCTGATTTCCCAGATGACCCCACCAATATGTCCTGGAGCCCTGCATTCCTAGAGCCCTGCTCCACTCAGGAAAGAGAGAGACAGACTGGGGGTATGGATCGACCTACCAACTCCCATATTCAGCTAGAAATCAATTATGGAAGCCAGACCTTCCACCTTCTGCAGCCCATGATGATTCTGGGTCCATACTCTCAGAGGGATGAAGAATAGGGCAGCTATCAGGGGAGGGGATTGGATATGGAGTTCTGGTATGGAATTGTACCCATCTTATCCTATGGTCTTGTCAATATTCCCATTTTATAAATAAAAAATTACTAAGAAAAAAACAGGAAGAAATCCAATATTGATCTATTCAAATTGTATATGAATTTATCACAGCTTAATATAGAAAACATATTTTTGTTTTGATTGTAATGTTCACTATTTTATATATTTTATTTATTGCATTGTAGTGTGAAAGAGATAAAAAAAGATACAAAGAGAAAGGAGAGGAAAAGTGAAATAGAAAGAGAGAGAGAGAGAGAGAGAGAGAGAGAAAACTGCTCAGCTCTGGCTTATGGTGGTACTGGGTATTGATTCTGGGACCTCAAGTGTGAAGGTCATCTTTTCTATTATGCTATCTCCCAGTCCTGTAACATATATGTTAACCAATGTATTTTCTTGAATACTATTGGAATACTACTCAGGAATAAAAGGGCAAAACAACAATAATATTGAGAGGCAAGGCTGATTATCTGGTTACTTGACTAAGTGCCTGATATGTAGAAATGCCTAATAAATCATAAAGTTGGAAAGCATAAAAATGACTAAGGTCTTTCTTAATGTGTTTATGAAGTCCAGATTTTGTGGCAAGAAAGCTTATGCTATAATCCGAAAATCATGACCTCTCTTGGCAGTTTACACATCTAAGTCGGTGTCAAACCTGTCAAACAAAGAAGCAATGACTGTGTGTTTATAATTCTCAAGAAAGTCACTGCAAGTATTTGAAGTCCATATTCTCCATTTTTTCTAGAACTAGGTGTGTCTGTTTCCAAGCTAATAGTTCCTAGATGAAGGACTGATGATTGTGGGGTTTGCTCTAACATTAGCACAAGGGAAACACTGTCCTGTAACTAAGCTTCAATAACATGAATTTCAGGTAATAAACAGAGCTCTGGACCAATTTACAATAACAATGTGTTAACTACATCAAGTATCTTGCCCATGAGTATGTGATTTAAGTAAATATACTTAGCAGTAAACAGTATCTTTAAACTGTGTTCCCGCCTAAGGTTCCAGGTTCAATCCTTGGTACCATCATATACCAGAGCAGAAAATTGTTCTGGCAGAAAATAAATAAATAAATACAAAGAAAAATAATAGTAAATTGGGTTCCTGATTTCTAAAATATGAGTCATTTAGATAGGATGATTTATTTGTTAACTAGGGGTCATCATGACGATTAAAAAAAACTCAATCTTTGTAGTAAGGACCAGGTGCTGGTGAGCCTGGTAAAGCACTCACATTATAGTGCACAAGGACCCAGGTTCAAGCCCCCATTCCCTACCTGCAGAAGGAAAGCTTCATGAGTGGTGAAGCAGGGCTACAGAGATCTCTCTGTCTCTTTCTTTCTCTAGCTTCCCTTCCCCTCTCAACTTCCTTTTGTTTCTATCCAATAATAAGTAAATAAAAAAAATTTTGAAGTAACAAAAATGTATTATTTCTTAATTCTGCAGATCAGCTATCTCAAACCTGAATGTAGCAGGGCTGCTTTTTTCTGGATAATTTGAAGGAATATCTGTGCTATGTTTCTCTCCAAGCTTCTGGTGACTTCTGGCATGCCTTGACTTCTATATTCATACTTTGAACTTCCACTCCATTAAAATGTGACATGAATTCATCATCCTTCTATGCATCTATCTCTATTTTTTCCTCTTGTAAAGAGAAATCTTGGGTTAAAGTCCTCCCAAATGCATATAACTTCATTTCATCTTTGTTAACTACACCTGCGAACACCCTGTTTCTGAAGTCACATTCTAAAGTTCCTTATAACAAGGATTTCTGGAGCACACTTGCCCACTACAGAAGTGCCTAGACCTCTTTATCTTCATTCAGTAACAACAATAATAATAGTATACCTTCTGAGTTTTGAGAAAACTAGTTTCCAAATCTAATCCTTTGTCTAAGTCTGGATATAAAATTATATTAAGCAACAGTTACACATATTAGTTTAGGGAGGGCTATGACTTCAGAATTCACTACTTGTGGTGGAAAACTTTTGTCTGCAAAGTACACAATATTTATCATCCAGCCCTCTTCAGGGAAAGTTTGTCAACTCTTGACTAAAATGCTACAAGTTTTGTGGGTGTTGTGATGTTTCCTCTAATTTGCCTTCCTGACTCTTATGAAAACCACAGGTACCAAGACAGATAAAGGAGGATTATTGTAAATGTAAACAGGTGGTATTGGTATTTATAATAAGAGCTGCTGTGCTGATGTTGGTACTTTACAGAAGCAGATCGATACAGCTTCTGACATTCACTATTTAACTATTGATCTGTGAATGTGTGCTTCTTGATCCATATCAGTAGATTTGATCAAAAGCAGTTTGAATTTATATGAAGAGCACAGTAGTAAACATTCACTACCTTCCTCTAAAAAGAATTCATAAACACATGCAAAATACAATATTTTTTAAAGTAACTTTATTATGTTTTTTAAAAGTTTGTATTAATTTTGGATAGACAGAGAAAAACTGAGAAAGGGGAGATAGCGAAAGAATGAGAAACCTTCAACACTGCTTCTACATTCATAAAAAACTCCCCTCACATTAGGGGCTTAAATCAGGGTCCTCATGCACTGCGGTCTATGACTTATAAGAATACAAACCTATATAAAAGATGTTGTATTTCATGTAACAGATTATTAGAAAGATGCTAGGGAAAATTTTACCACTCCTCTGAGTTCTTCTCAGGATGATCAAACGAAAAAGTTAATATCAACTAGACCAGTAAGAGAAAGAAAGTACTTTACAGGGACCAGGTAGTGGTGCACCTGGTTGAGCACATATTAAAATACGAAAGGACCCAGATTCAAGCCCCTGGCCTCCATCTGTAGGGGAGTGCTTCACAAGTGGTGAAATTGTGCTTCAGGTGTCTCTCTGCCTCTCTCCCTCCCTCTCTTTCCCCCATACCTCTAAATTTCTGGCTAACTCTATCCAATAAATAAATAAATAAAAATAATTTAAGAAATTTCACCAAATACAAAAGTAAATTCCAAGTGGATCAAGGACTTGGATGTTAGACCACAAACTATCAAATACTTAGAGGAAAATATTGGCAGAACTTTTTTCAGCATAAATTTTAAATTTTAAAGACATTTTCAATGAAACGAATCCAATTACAAAGGAGACTAAGACAAGTATAAGCCTATGGGAGTACATCAAATTAAAAAGCTTCTTCACAGCAAAAGAAACCACTACCCAAACCAAGAGACCTCTCACAGAATGGGAGAAGATCTTTACATGCCATACATCAGATAAGAGTTTAATAACCAACATATATAAAGATCTTGCCAGACTCAACAACAAGACAACGAATAACCCCATCCAAAAATGAGGGGAGGATTTGGACAGAATATTCACCACAGAAGAGATCCAAAAGGCCGAGAAACACATGAAAAAATGCTCCAAGTCTCTGATTGTCAGAGAAATGAAAATCAAGACAACAATGAGATATCACTTCACTCCTGTGAGAATGTCATACATCAGAAAAGGTAACAGCAGCAAATGCTGGAGAGGGTGTGGGGTCAAAGAAACCCTCCTGCACTGCTGGTGGGAATGTAAATTGGTTCAACTTCTGTGGAGAACAGTCTGGAGAACTCCCAGAAGGCTAGAAATGGACCTACCCTATGACCCTGCAATTCCTCTCCTGGGGATAGATCCTAAGGAACCCAACACATCCATCCAAAAAGATCTGTGTACACATATGTTCTTGGCAGCACAATTTGTAATAGCCAAAACCTGGAAGCAACCCAGGTGTCCAACAACAGATGAGTAGCTTAGCAAGTTGTGGTATATATACACAATGGAATACTACTCAGCTGTAAAAAATGGTGACTTCACCCGATCTTGGATGGACCTTGAAAAAAATCATGTTGAGTGAGATAAGTCAGAAACAGAAGGATGAATATGGGATGATCTCACTCTCAGGCAGAAGTTGAAAAACAAGATCAGAAAAGAAAACACAAGTAGAACCTGAAATGGAATTGGCGTATTGCACCAAAGTAAAAAACTCTGGGGTGGGTGGGTGGGGAGAATACAGGTCCATGAAGGATGATAAATGACATAGTGGGGGTTGTATTGTTAAATGGGAAACTGGGGAATGTTATGCATTTACAAACTATTATATTTACTGTTGAATGTAAAACATTAATTCCCTAATAAAGAAATAAATTTTTAAAAAATTAAAAAAAGAAATTTGGTGGTGGGAATGGTGTTTATGTACACTCCTATCAATTTGTACTCATATAAATCACTATTTAATTAATATTAGAGGGGAAAAGTGATTGAATATCTCAAACTTATTAAAGCACAGACTGAATCTTCTTAATGCATAGGCTGAGTATTTGATATGTTGACTCTCTTAAAAGCTTAGTCCAGGGAGAACAAAAGCAACTGGTGGCATAGCTATATGCAAACAATGTCAAAGGACATAAAATATGGTGAGGGTGTGAATGATACATCAAATCCTAACAAAGGGATTCTTCAAAGTTAATCCAATATCCAAACAATGTGATTATTGCAATAACTATCCATTGTCTTCTTAAAGCTTAAGACAGCAGGAATCTCCTGCTTCCTCTATAGAGCCTATGTTTCTCCCAATCCTGGAACCTCTGGGGTGGGGCTCACTTCCTTGCATGCTTCTCTCAAGTCAGGTGAAATGATACTGCATCCGAGGATCCCAGCTTAATCAATGCAACAAATACCATCTCAGCATGCTTCACTTCAGACTGTGTACAGAGACATCAGGCAAGGATTACCAACCCTTCATCCTTATCACTCGGGTGAGACATTTCCTTTCATGGTAGTCTCTAATTCCATTGCAGTAGGTTGACTTCCTAACAAAATCCCAAAACCTACATATAGGCCAGGTCCCATAAAATAGAGCATATGTTCACATGTATCTATAACTTAGGGCAAAATATATACCTGAAAGCAAAAATACACAATTGTCTTTAGTGAGTCAGTATCAAGTTGATAATGAAATAGTGTCCACTTAGACTTAGATACCCTCCTCACCTACTTCATATTACAGTTCTGTCACTCACTCCAAAGCTAACCGTAGCAAAGCAAGGACTGCAAAAGCTGAATAAGGGCAAGAGACTGGCAATACTTTAACGATGACTCTTTAGTCACTATCAGGCCATTCCACCAGCTGGGGCCCTAATTGGGGAGTCCTGAGTCCCCCAAACAGACTTGATGGGCCTAGACATCAAATAAATCCCTCTCACCATTGTTTCTGGTTATCTCTATCAAGACCAACAAAATAGACCCCTTTGTGGGCCCCTATCGAACCTTGCCCTCAACCTGGATCAACAATGGTAGAGAATATTCCATCCTCCAAAGGGAGGATGGACAATATACTCTATGCTACACCTGAGGAAGATGGATTGATACTGGGGCAGCATGGAATGTTCCTACTCATGACCACAGAATGTGAGCTCAGATCTAGAGGGATGTAGAGGTCACACAGGCTTCTAAGCTAATTATGGGCCCCAGATCACATCAGATTGATGGGGCTTACAGTAATATTTATACCCCCTTCCCATATTAGGGAGCTAATTTCTTTCCTGATCCAGCTTTCTGGTCCTTTTCCCAGCCATGGCATCATCTCCCCAGACAAGAATTAGGATTCACCTGCATATCAGATTTCAGGCTCAGGCAAAAATAAAAACAAAAAACAAAAACAACAACAACAACAAAAAAAAAACACTAGTATATCTACAGCCCCTTTGAAATATAACTAAAATATGCCTACTAGCTATCTACAAAATGGAGGACCCCCCAAAGCTTCACCTGCACTGTTCCAGCCTTTAGGTCCATGATTGTCCAACAGTTTGTTTTGCTTTGTATATTAACTCTCTTTTCAGCCACCAGTTTCCAGATACTACCAGGATGCAACCAGACATCCCTGAACAAAGAACCCCACCAATGTTCCTTGGAGCTCAACTTCTCCAGAGCCCTTCACCACTAGGGAAAGAGAGAGAAAGGATGGGAGTATGGATCAACCTGTTAATGCCCATGTTCAGTGGAGAAGCAATTACAGAAGCCAGACCTTCAACCTTCTGCATCCCACAACATCGTGGGTCCATGCTCCCAGAGGGTTAAAGAGTAGGAAAGCTATCAGAGGAGGGGTTGTTATAGGGAGGTCTTGGTGGTGGGAATTGTGTGAAGCTGTACCTCTCTTATCCTATGGTTTTGTAAATGTCTACTTTTTATAAATAAAAAATTTTAAAATTTTAAAAAAGAGAATTCTTAACAGATAGCTAATTTACTTAACTATCAGCCTAAGTATATGGAGGCAACTGAAAGTTTTTATCTCCTTTGAGAGATGAGATAGGGGCCTGCCACATCAAGAACAGCAGTGTTGGCCTCCTAAATGAGATGGGGAAGGTTTCATATGACTAAATCCAAAGTCCTGGAAAATTATTCTGGAGGTAGCATTAAATCTTTAACCTTTACTCTTCAGTATAAGGGTACAGCTTCTCTTGATTCCCATAGATTCTATCTGCTTATGCCAAGATGACATGAATTAGAACAAGTCTCCTCTATAGATCTTAGGAAGAGCCTACCTGAATCTTTTGAAAATGACCTATAGTGATAGACTGACAATACAGATCTCTAGATTGCTGGAGAAATGCTATGCTTTTGGAAAACAATAGCTAACACTCTATATTATAATCACACAATACTTGCTATGCTACAAGTTTCTGGTGAACTAAATACTTGCCACCAAGGGAAAATGTAGCTTGAGCTGCCAATTATCAACTAGGCTTTATTCATCTAACTACATATCTAAACATACTTAAATGGTAAAGCAATTAAAATTATATATTTTCATTTTAAACAACATCAATCAAAGTATCTGAATAGCATATTTGAAATAAACTTAAAATACAAAAGATATAAGGACCTGACATTCATTCTCTTTAATTTATATTTAAGCAATAATTCTTCTCAGAGTCAAGATCGCTGGGTTGGACAGTGGCACATATGGTTAAGTGCACATATAGTGTTCAAAGCCCCTGGTCCCCAGCTGCAGGGAGGCACTTCATGAATGAAGTACTGCATCAGGTGTCTCTCTTTCCCTCTCTATCTCCCTCTCTATTTCTCTGTCTATCCAGAAAACCTAGAGTGGTTACTTGTCCAGAAAGTATAGAATGATATTAGAAGAAAGATGCAAAAGTATCTTTTAGAGTTCAGGACCAGATGTAAGGACAGGCATGGTAGCTCATTTTATCTCCTGGGCTGCAGGATTTGCAATAATGTGACTAAGCATCCCCTTATAAAGCTACTCTGCAATGAACTGGAGTCATTTGTACATTATCCCAAGGGAAGAAGAACACCTTGGTTTACCATATTGAGGCCTGATTTATGGCATGGATATAATGAGTGACTCATGAGTGGATAATAATGAGTGGATAATCCAGGCCTAGATATCCCCTGTGAACCAGTTCATGTAACCTCAGCTTCCTATGTCTCTTTTCCCCATCACAATTATTGTACTTCAGACAAATTCACACAGGTCTTTGATTGAGTCATGCGCCAGGGCTCACATGCCCAGGGCTTCTCTATGGACACTACAGAAACCCACCGAGTCCTCAATTATGAATTTGCTACGATGATATTGGGTAAAATAGATGGGAGAGAATGCATAGTTAAGCTCTCTTCCTTCTATGACAAACAGCCCTGAGATGCTTTGCATATCATCCTCAAAGAGTATGAAGGGATTAAGCCATCAGTAAAACACACTGCAGCCAACTTGACAAATCCTACTTCCACAGATTTGTTATCAAAGCCTTTGTTTATCTGTTCTTCACTTTTCATCCTAGGAGTATTATTAATCACCAGGCATAAAAACTCTTGAGAGTATGCACTTTACAGAAAACAACCTTGTCAATGATCAATGAAGTAGGCCAAGTTCTCTAACATTATATTCTATGTTTCTGTTATGGAAAAATAGTAGATATAGACAAGTGTGTATACATATACAGGTACTCATACACACACACACACACACACACACACTGACAACAGTATATAAATAGTATATGTCTCCTGGTATTATACTAACTTGCTAAGGTTTTACCCAAGTAACATAATGGTGCTATGAGGATGTTTAAATTTGAAAAACAGTTGCAAGGCATGGGAGATCACATAATAGTTATGGAAAAATCTTTCATGCTGGAGATTCAGAGGTCCCAGGTTCAAATCCCGTAACTATTATAAACCAGAGCTAAGCACTACTCTGGTATAAACAAGAAAACCTTTTCTGTGATGTTAAAATGCATTTTGTGATTTTCTTTGTCAGTGATACACCAGTGTTTTACAAAATTGTAAGAGCTCAGGAGAGCAATTTCATACCCCATTCATGATGTACAAAACAGGGACCCTAAGACCAAAGTCTAGTACCTTAGCCCCAGCTGACAACCACCACACTTCTCAAAGCATTCAGGAGACAGTTTGGTTAGCATGATTTTGCAAGTTCATTTGGTTTAGTCTCCTATATCCCACATATTATCAAAGTCATCCAATTGTTTTCCTTTAATTCCATTTCTTTCAACATAAGCTCATCCACTTTATCCCTAACAGTAAAATCTCACCTCTTTTGATTGCACTGTGGTATCCTCTGGAATATATAACTTCCTTGTCCACTTATTTGTCGATGAGCATTTAAATTGCTTCCAGGTGTTTTGACTATTGTAAATACACTGATAAAATGAATACTTAAAGAAGGACAAGTATTTCCAATTTCCAGAGTAAACATGAATGGATTGAGCTAGAGTTTATCATCTACTATAATAGGCATCATTTGTGGCAATGCATTTTTGAATGCATGAATTGAAATATCACTTGTTTGGAGAGGAAGATAAGGATAAACCTAGTTTTTGATCATATGATTTTTTATTGGGAACTAATTTATATTTATAATTTAGTTTTGTACCCTGGTAACACTGACAAAAGTATTATAAATCCATTTTTATAGATACTGAGACTATATATGAAAAAGGAGAAATAACTTGGACATTTGCAGTGCAAAACATTAGAGCCAAACTTTAAACTTGTTTCTGATGCTAAATCCACTTCCATATACTCCCAAGTCTTACCAGGCCTAGCCAAAGGATTAAACATCTAGACCTCAGGATATGAGGATGGTCTAATCAAATGACATGTGAACTGGCATAAAAAGGCTACATAACGGATGGTAGAGGAAGATGGCGGCCTGAGAAGTCGCTAACAGCGAGTGCTCTGATCACATCGTCGGCAACGGTAGGATTTTCTGCCTTTAGCAGGCCAGTCAATAAGGTGGGACACCAAAGAAGTGATTACAATTTAATTTGGGTTAAGAATGAGAGTAAAGGTGACACGGACTAGTGGGGCGCCAGAATTCCCAGTCGGCACCAGGCAAGGCAAATGCGCCGGGCATTGTCCTCCGCCCGCCTGGGAAGGCGGCTCCTCCGCCGGTTGCAGAGCGCGGCGGGCAGAGGACCCGGAGAGAGCACTTTAGCTCCTCTTGGGAGTCTCCAGGGTCCACCGTGACCCTGAGGGCGGATCCAAAGACTTCTTGAGTATAGCTCTCATTGGATCAAAGGACTTGGAGCTAGTTTTCATTTTTGAGAAATCCTTTAAAAAAGTCTGGAGGGGGGGGGGTGTCCCGGAAGATGGCGGACTGAGAAGCGGCTAGCCTTGGAGCTCCAGACACATCTTGTGTAAACAATAGGATTTTCTGCCTTTAGCAGGCCAGCCAATAAGGGGCCATAGCGGTGACAACAAGGAGGTGTCTATAACTTAATTTGGGTTAAGAATTAGAGTAGGGGAAAAAATTCTTTTATCTTCCTTTTAATTTTCAAGCATACATCCTTCCCGCCACCCCCCCCCCCCATAAGCAGTGCCTGGGACCAGCTACTAGCAGGATACCCCATACCACCAAACAGGGTGTTTTTTTTTTTTTTTTTTTTTTTAATTCACTGATAACACATTTGGGAAGTTCCTCGCACTGCTCTTTAATTACAACGCTTCTTCTTATCTTCTCCCTTTTCTCTCTCTTATCTCTCTCTAGCTCTTTTTTTTTTAATCTTGTCATACACTTCTTTCTTCTTTGCCTTTCTGAATTTGTGAATTACTTTGGGGAAGAAATATGACCCAAAGTGGACTCTCTATGTGTGTATATCTGCTCTAGTTCCGTTTACACTCTTGTTACCCCTAGAATATACACTGGATACTAGATTTGCATAACTGCCTATTCTTGCTATCCTCTCTTTCTTTTCTCTTTCTTCACTGGGATTTGGTTACTATTTTTTCACGGACTGGAGAAATTGTTTGGCTAACTGGTAACGATTAAACTCCTTCAATACTTACTTCAGTTGCTACTGTTATTCCGGAGGTTGGTGAGTGCAATTGTCATAAAGGTATTTAGTACAGTGTTACTTGTGCTCAAAACACAACAACTGAGGAACAACAGAGCATAAAAAAAAGAGAGAAACACATAAATAAAAAAAGGGTAGATTAAAAACAAATAAAACTGCTACCCCAATGAATGAAGACAAGAGCCCAGAATAAACCACAAATCAGTCATAAGTAACCATAGATAAGAAAAGTATGCAAGCAATAATAAACTTATTAATCACAGAAATGAAAACAACATTGGAGGAAAGGAATGGCAGTATTAGGGAAACAACAGTTGAGACCCCCAAGGAAAATACTGATTATCTTGAGACAATTAGAGAACTGAAAGCTGAAATAGCTGTAATGAAGAAAGAAGCTGAGGCAAGGGAAAGCAGACTAACAGAAGCAGAAAACAGAATTAGTCAGACAGAGGATGAGTTAGAGAAAACTAAGAAAGAGGTGAAAGAGCTTAAAAAGAGATTGAGAGAGACTGAAAACAACAACAGAGACATATGGGATGATCTCAAAAGAAGTAACATTCGTATAATTGGCCTGCCAGAGGAAGAAAGAGAGGAAGGGGAAGAAAATATTCTAGAGGAAATAATACAAGAAAATTTCCCAGACCTGAATAACAGAAAGGATATCAAGGTTCAAGAGGCCCAGAGAGTACCAAACAGAATCAACCCAGACCTGAAGACACCAAGACACATCATAGTCACAATGAGAAGAAGTAAGGATAAAGAAAGGATCCTAAAGGCTGCAAGAGAGAAACAAAAAGTCACATATAGGGGAAAACCCATAAGATTATCTGCAGACTTCTCCACTCAAACTCTAAAAGCCAGAAGGGAGTGGCAAGATATCTATCGAGCCCTGAATGAAAAAGGGTTTCAACCAAGGATAATATATCCTGCTAGACTTTCATTCAAGCTAGATGGAGGGATCAAAACCTTCTTAGACAAACAACAGTTAAAGGAGGCAACCATCACCAAGCCGACCCTGAAAGAGGTACTAAAAGACCTCTTATAAACAAGAACATCACTATAATACTTGCAATATATCAGAGTAGACAAATTGTTTTTTAGAACAATGGCACTACAATATATTAAATCCATAATATCAATAAATGTCAATGGCTTAAACTCACCCATCAAAAGGCACAGGGTGGGGGGATGGATCAAGAAAACATAACCCAACCATATGCTGCTTGCAAGAATCCCATCTGTCACAACAAGATAAACACAGACTTAAAGTGAAAGGATGGAAAACTATCATACAGGCTAACGGTCCACAAAAAAGGGCAGGAACAGCCATTCTCATCTCAGACACGATAGATTTTAAATTAAATAAAGTAATAAAAGATAGGCAAGGACATTACATAATGATTAGAGGATCAGTCAGCCAAGAAGACTTAGCAATTATTAACATCTATGCACCCAACGAGGGACCATCTAAATACATTAGACATCTACTGAAAGAATTTCAAAAATACATCAATAGTAATACAATAATAGTGGGAGACTTCAATACCCCACTCTCACACTTAGACAGATCAACAAAGCAGAGAACCAATAAAGATACAAGAGAATTGAATGAAGAGATTGACAGACTAGGCCTCTTGGACATTTTCAGACTCCTCCACCCCCCAAAACTGGAATACACCTTCTTTTCAAATCCACATAACACATACTCAAGGATAGACCACATGTTAGGCCACAAAGACAGCATCAATAAATTCAAGAGCATTGAAATCATCCCAAGTATCTTCTCAGACCACAGTGGAGTAAAAACTATCTTTTAACAACAAACAGAAAATTATTAAAAGACATAGAATTTGGAAACTAAACAACATGCTCCTTAAGAACCACTGGGTCAGAGACTCACTCAAACAGGAAATTCAAATGTTCCTGGAAACTAATGAAAATGAAGACACAACCTATCAAAATATTTGGGACACAGCGAAAGCAGTACTGAGAGGGAAACTTATAGCCATACAATCACATATTAAACACCAAGAAGAAGCCCAAATGAAAGACCTTACTACACACCTCAAGGACTTAGAGGAAGAGGAACAAAGGAACCCTAAAGCAACCAGAAGGACAGAAATCACTAAAGTTAGAGCAGAAATAAACAACATCAAAAATAAAAGAACCATACAAAAGATCAATGAAGCCAAATGTTGGTTCTTTGAAAGATTAAACAAAATTGACAAATCCCTAGCCAGACTCACAAAACAAAAAAGAGAGAAGACTCAAATTAATAGAATTGTAAACGATACAGGAGATATCACAACTGACACCACAGAAATCCAGAGAATTCTGCGAAACTTCTATAAAGAACTATATGCCACCAAGCTAGAGAATCTGGATGAAATGGAACAATTCCTAGAAACCTATGCACTTCCAAAACTGAACCAAGAAGAACTACAAAATCTAAATGCACCAATCACAGACAAAGAAATTGAAACCGTTATTAAGAATCTCCCCAACAACAAAAGTCCTGGACCAGATGGCTTCACAAACGAATTCTACAAAACTTTCAGGAAACAGTTAATACCCATGCTTCTTAAGCTATTCCATAAGATTGAAGAAACAGGAATACTCCCTTCCACCTTCTATGAAGCCAACATCACCCTGATACCAAAAGCTGATAGGGACAGAACAAAAAAGGAAAACTACAGACCAATATCTCTGATGAACATAGATGCCAAAATATTAAACAAGATCTTGGCCAACCGGATACAGCAACACATCAAAAAGATTGTTTATCATGACCAAGTGGGATTCATCCCAGGAATGCAAGGCTGGTTCAACATCCGTAAATCAATCAATCATCACATCAATAAAAGAAAAGCCAAAAACCACATGATTATCTCAATAGATGCAGAGAAAGCCTTTGACAAAATCCAACACCCATTCATGCTCAAAACTCTACAAAAAATGGGAATAGATTGGAAATTCCTCAAGATAGTGGAGTCTATATATAGCAAACCTACAGCCAACATCATACTCAATGGACAGAAGCTGAAAGCATTCCCCCTCAGATCGGGGACTAGACAGGGCTGTCCACTGTCACCGTTACTCTTCAACATAGTATTAGAAGTTCTTGCCATAGCAGTCAGGCAAGAGAAAGAAATCAAAGGGATACAGATTGGAAGGGAAGAAGTCAAGCTCTCACTATTTGCAGATGATATGATAGTATACATAGAAAGACCTAAAGAATCCAGTAGAAAATTACTGGAAGTTGTTAGGCAATATAGCAAGGTATCAGGCTACAAAATCAATGTACAAAAATCAGTGGCATTTCTTTATGCAAACACTAAATCTGAAGAAGAAGACATCCAGAAATCACTCCCATTTACTGTTTCAGCAAAATCAATCAAATACCTAGGAATGAAAACTATGAGTCGCTACTCAAGGAGATAGAAACTGATACCAAGAAATGGAAAGATATCCCATGCTCATGGATTGGAAGAATAAATATCATCAAAATGAATATTCTCCCCAGAGCCATATACAAATTTAATGCAATACCCATCAAAGTTCCACCAGGTTTCTTTAAGAGAATAGAACAAACACTACAATCATTTATCTGGAACCTGAAAACACCTAGAATTGCCAAAACCATCTTAAGGAAAAGAAACAGAAATGGAGGCATCACACTCCCAGACCTTAAACTATATTATAAAGCCATCATCATCAAAACAGCATGGTACTGGAACAAAAATAGGCACACAGACCAGTGGAACAGAATTGAAAGCCCAGAAGTAAACCCCAACACCTATGGGCATCTAATCTTTGATAAGGGGGCCCAAAGGATTAAATGGAAAAAGGAGGCTCTCTTCAATAAATGGTGCTGGGAAAACTGGGATGAAACATGCAGAAGAATGAAATTGAACCACTTTATCTCACCAGAAACAAAAATCAACTCCAAATGGATCAAAGACCTAGATGTCCGACCAGAAACAATCAAATACTTAGAGGAAAACATTGGTAAAACACTTTCCCACATACACCTCAAGGACATCTTTGATGAATCAAACCCAATTGCAAGGAAGACCAAAGCAGAAACAAACTAATGGGACTACATCAAATTGAAAAGCTTCTGCACATCCAAAGAAACTATTAAGCAAACAGAGAGACCCCTCACAGAATGGGAGAAGATCTTCAAATGCCAGACATCAGACAAGAAACTTATCACCAAAATATATAAGAGCTAAGCAAACTTAGCACCAAAAAATCAAATGACCCCATCCAAAAATGGGCAGAGGAAATGAACAAAACATTCACCACAGAGGAGATCCAAAAGTCTAACAAACATATGAAAAACTGCTCTAGGTCACTGATTGTCAGAGAAATGCAAATTAAGACAACACTAAGATACCACCTGACTCCTGTAAGAATGGCATACATCAAAAAGGACAGCAGCAACAAATGCTGGAGAGGATGTGGGGACAGAAGAACCCTCTTACATTGCTGGTGGGAATGTAAATTGGTACAGCCTCTGTGGAGAGCAGTCTGGAAAACTCTCACAAGGCTAGACATGGACCTTCCATATGACCCAATAATTCCTCTCCTGGGGTTATACCCCAAGGACTCCATAACACCCAACCAAAAAGAGGTGTGTACTCCTATGTTCATAGCTGCACAATTCATAATAGCTAAAACCTGGAATCAACCCAGGTGCCCAACAACAGATGAGTGGCTGAGAAAGCTGTGGTATATATACACAATGGAATACTATGCAGCTATCAAGAACAATGAACCCACCTTCTCTGACCCATCTTGGACAGAGCTAGAAGGAATTATGTTAAGTGAACTAAGTCAGAAAGATAAAGATGAGTATGGGATGATCCCACTCATCAACAGAAGCTGACTAAGAAGATCTGAAAGGGAAACTAAAAGCAGGACCTGATCAAATTGTAAGTGGGGCACCAAAGTAAAAACCCAGTGGTGAGGGGTAGACATGTAGCTTCCTCGGCCAGTGGGGGGTGGGAGTGGGCAGGAGGGATGGGTCACAGTCCTTTGGTGGTGGGAATGGTGTTTATGTACACTCCTAGCAAAATGTAGACATATAAATCAGTAGTTAATTAATATGAGAGGGGGAAGTCAATTGTATGTCTCAAAGTTTCTCAAAAGACAAACTGAATCTTTTTAATATATAGGCTACGTATTTGATATGCGGACTCTCTCAAAAGCCTAGACCAAGTAGATTAGAAGCGTCCAATAGCACAGCGTCCAATACAAGATACTGGGTACTGTACAGCAAACCATAACAAAGGGACTTTTCAAAGTTAACCCAAATAACAAATAATGTGATAATAATATTAACTATTGATTGTCTTTTTGAACCCTAAGACAGCAGGAACCTCACCTCTTCACTATAGAGCCCCTACTTCCCCCAGTCCTGGCACCCTTGGATAGGGCCCACTTTCCCGTATGCATCTCCCAATCCAAACCAAATAATATTGCATCCGCCGATCACAACCTAACCAAAGCAACGACTGCCATCTCAACATGCTTCACCTCAGACTGTATCCAGAGACTTCACGTGTGGAATGACAACCCTTCAGCTTCATTACTCGGGTGAGGCCTTTCCTTTTATAGTACACTCTAATTTCATCTCAGGTAGTTCACTTTCTAACAAAGTCCCATAACCTAGATATACACCAGTTTCTGTGAGAGAGAGCTTATGTGCACACCTATCCATAAACTACTGCAAAATATATACCTGAAAGCAGGATTACACTAGAGTTTGCAGTGAGTACCTCCCTAACACTTCCTCTCCACTATTCCAAGCTTGGGATCCATGATTGCTCAACAAATTGTTTGGTTTCATATGTTAACTCTCTTTTCAATCACCAGGTTCCAGATGCCACCAGGATGCTGGCTAGGCTTCCCTGGATTGAAGACACCACCAATGTGTCCTGGAGCTCAGCTTCCCCAGAGACACACCCTACTAGGGAAAGAGAGAGGCAGACTGGGGGTATGGACCGACCAGTCAACACCCATGTTCAGCGGGGAAGCAATTACAGAAGCCAGACCTTCTACCTTCTGCAACCCTCAACGACCCTGGGTCCATGCTCCCAGAGGGATAGAGAATGGGAAAGCTACCATGGGAGGGGGTGGGTTATGGGGATTGGGTGGTGGGAATTGTGTGGAGTTGTACCCCTCCTACCTTATGCTTTTGTTCACTAATCCTTTCTTAAATAAAAAATTAAAAAAAAAAAGCTACATAACCTGAGAACAGCTTTGGAAATTAGAATATTCATGGGTTAGTCCTCGGGGTTTTGTCAATTAGCTTTATTAAAATTATAGGATTCTATGAGTAAAAAGAAACAACATCATATAATTTCTAGATTATACAAATGCAGAAGCTTCATCAGAATTCAGAAAAAATGATCCAATGTGTTGGGGAAAAATTTGAGTTGTGAATGATTAGCATACAGCACAAGATCTAAAAAACACTGAAAATCAAACTCAATTAAAGTGGTGAACTTAATGAGAAAACTTTGTCTCAGTTCAGCTAGTTCTACTGGAAATGTTAAAAAGAAAAAAGAAAAAGGAAGAACATAAGGAAAGGTAAAATACTTTGGGCATTTTTTTCTTCTTTCTTTCTCCTTTTTTTTAAAATCATTTGATTTCATTGTTTCTATTGAGAGATAACTTTGAACAGACTTCTGCTTTTTGCATACACCTGTAGTGCCAATAATTAATTTTTTTCTTAAAATGATAAGGGAACAAATTAATCATATTTCTGCATCTGTCTTGAAGATTTTATATGATGATAATGATTGTTTGATTCATCTTAAGGCAATAATCCTCATTAGGAAGTCAGTACAATAAGCCAGGGAATAAGAGAACTCAGGATACTTTCTGCTTTTCTTTATTTTTAAAATTCATTTAAATAAATTTATTTTATTATGATAGAGACAGAAACTGAAAGAGTGAAGGAGAAGGAAAGAGAAAGAAAGACACTTGTAGCACTGCTTCCCCAGTTGTGAAGCATTTCTCCTTGCAGGTGGGAAACCAGGCCTTTAACCTGTGTTCTTGCATATTATAACTTGTGTTCTCTACTCCACCCTGTTCCCAAGCATATTTTCAAATGGGTCCCTAAGAGAAGGCTGAAAAGACAACATGGCTCCCAGGTGGATGCCTGTAATTTTTTGTAAGTTTCTATATGATTACAAAGACTCATTCACTCCTTAGCATCTAGGAGTCTGTGGTGCTTGCTCTAGAGAATCTGAACTTCATGTCTCTCTTCCTAGCTGTTACTATGCATGTTAGTTTAAAGAGAAGCAACTTTGTATAATCCTCTTTCTAAAGAAGAAGTAAGATGATACATTTAATTAATAACGGTTTCTATTGTATCAGAAAAATGAAAAATAAACACTGGTTCATTTGTTCAACAAATACATAGAATTAACTTTGTGACCGAAGATTATAAAATGTAACAGAGTGAATAAAAAGCAACTTTTTCTTCTTTTTTTAAATTTTTTATTTAAGAAAGGATTAATGAACAAAAACATAAGGTAGGAGGAGTACAACTCCACACAATTCCCACCACCCAATCTCCATAACCCACCCCCTCCCATGATAGCTTTCCCATTCTCTAGCCCTCTGGGAGCATGGACCCAGGGTCGTTGAGGGATGCAGAAGGTAGAAGGTCTGGCTTCTGTAATTGCTTCCCCGCTGAACATGGGCGTTGACTGGTCGGTCCATACTCCCAGTCTGCCTCTCTCTTTCCCTAGTAAGGTGTGTCTCTGGGGAAGTGGAGCTCCAGGACACATTGGTGGGGTCTTCAATCCAGGGAAGCCTGGCCAGCACCCTAGTGGAAAGCAACTTTTTCTTATCTTGCTTCCACTCTGTCATACCTAGGGGCTCATACATACACAAATCCTGTCCTCTTTAAAGGAATTGAGCTATCCGGACATCTTACATATTGTTTATTAGTTGATGATATGACTTCAAGTTTGAGTTCACTGCTGTGGAGATTATCAGTTTATATACAGCATCTGCCCCATATCACAAATTGCAACTTGATTCTGGATCCCAAACTGATAATTCCATCTGTCTGATAGTAAGGCAGTTGGCCTTTCACCTAGAAATTTTAATTAGTTAATTTGTTTATTGATAACAGGATTTTACTGGTGCTCAGTGACTGTTCTATGAATCTACCACTCCTGGCTGGCTAATTTTTTTCCTTTAATTTTTCCTTTTAAAAAAATGATAAAGGGGGCAGGAGTAGATAGCATAATGATTATGCAAAGAGATTCATGCCTGAGGCTCCGAAGTCCCATGTTCAATCTTCCACACCACCATACTCAGAGCTGAGCAATGCTATGTTCACAAATAAATTAATAAAATTGATAGGGCAGAGAGAAACTGGAAGGGAGATAAAAAAGAAACAGAATAAAGAGAATAAAGAGATAAAAAAGAAACATAACCCAGCAATATCAGATAAAAATAGAATGGTAAAGCTGTTGGTACATTCATTAAAAGAATAAATTTGTGGGAGTCGGGCTGTAGTGCAGCAGGTTAAGCGCAGGTGGCGCAAAGCACAAGGACCGGCATAAGGATCCCGGTTCGACGAACCCCGGCTCCCCACCTGCAGGGGAGTCGCTTCACAGGCGGTGAAGCAGGTCTGCAGGTGTCTTTCTCTCCTCCTCTCTTGTCTTCTCCTCCTCTCTCCATTTCTCTCTGTCCTATCCAACAATGACAACAACAATAATAACTACAACAATAAAACAAGGGCAACAAAAGGGAATAAATAAATAAATATTTTTTAAAAAAGAATAAATTTGTGAAGAAGCCTATGGCAGTGATTTTGTAGCAGAATTATATTTGTAAAACAAAAAAGTTGACATATACATACAAAAGTATTTGAGCATACTTATACCTATTAGAGAAATTAAATTTGTAATTGAAAAATTCACACAAAGCAAACTGTATATTCAGAGATTTTTAATAATAAATTTCATTATGTATCAAGTTATTGATGAGTAAAAATTATATTTATTTTAGCTAGTCTAGTACAGAGATTATTGGGTTTTTAAAATTTTTCTAAGGACATAATTTTTATTTCATCACTACTGTATCATATAGTTCATTATTTCTATTTATTTGATGTTGTTCTTTTTATTTCTATTTTTATTTTATTATTATTTCATTCTTTTAAAATATTTTTATTATCTGTATTTATTTATTAGATAGAGACAGCCAGAAATTGAGAAGGACAGGGGTGAAAGGGAGAGAGAGAGACGGAGACACCTGCAGCACTGCTTCACTATTCACAAAGCTTTCCCCCTGCAGACCAGGGGCTCGAATCTGGCTCCCAGGGGCTCGAATCTGGCTCCCTATGGATTGTAATATATGCACTCAACCAGGTGTTCCACCACCTGGCCCCTTATTCTGTTTGCTTATTCTGATGCTTCAATGTCCTGTTTAGAAGGAAGCCATAATATAACCTTAAATTTTTTCATGTAAATGTCAGAATTTTAAATTATCTTGTAAACACTTTAACTTTAGCTGACACCTTTTGCTTCCAGTGTTTTCATTATGATAAAATCAAAATTTTAAAATTCTTACTGTATTCCATAATTTTAAAAAATCCAGATATTATTATTATTATTATTATTATTGATTTCTAATTTATTTAGCTAACCTCCCTATTCTCTGATAGGTTTTATGTTTACTTTAAGATTCTTATGTATATTTTAATAGCTGCTTTATGCTACTACTTCTATTACCACACCTCCTAAAGAAAGTGTTGATTGTGTTATTATGGATTTCTTTTCCCTCAGGGGCTGAATATTTTGTCAATTTCATAGCTAGTCTCTTTTTTAAATTCATTCTAGGTTGTTATCTTTAGATTGCCTGAATATTTTCTTCTAGCATACAATTGCTGATCTTGTTATTTGTTTTATCCCCTCTATTAGTGTTTGTAAGCTTTAATAAAATCAGTCTAGCTGGTTCTCTTTTGTGCTATATGAAGTAACAGTCATGTATCTTCTTAATGTTTTGATGTTAAATAAGCTATTCTTTCAGCTTGGACTGGTGGGAACTGAAGGAAAGTTCTGACCTAGCTCTAGTTGTTGTCCATAGCACAGTTTGTAAGACATTGCTTTTCCTTGGCTATTGTCTTTGGCTGACCTAATAAGTTCCACTATGCGCACAGCCAGTTCAGCATATTAGCAAGTACTCCATTTTTTTTCTAAAGTCTGCCCTTACTTGACACATTTCTCTTTATAACTCACCTCCCAAATTCCAACTTTACTTGAAAGTGTGAACTTCATGTCTCTCCTCAGATCTACATTACCACCATGCACTCACTTACCACTCACACATATGCTACTCTGACAGAGAAGAAAGTCCTGGGACAAAGCCAGTTGTGTCAAGTGTCTCATCCATTGCTTTCTCTTCCTTCATAACTTATATTTCTGCAATCTATACTCCAAAATGTGTAAACACTTATCTTGTCTATTATGTCATTTTTTGTTCATCATCATCTGGGCTTTACCTCACCAAGCTGATATAAACATATATTCCAGATAGAAAGAGAGTGACAAAGAAAGGGGAGAAGAGAAATGATACCATAACACCAAAGATACCCAGTGTGATGGGCCCCAGACAATAACTTATGTAATGTTAGGTAGCGTGCACAACAAGCAGACTTACATCCAGGTGAACTATCTTGACTGTTGATGAGACTCCTCTTCTCCATTTTTAAAATTTATTTTCTTTTCTAAGTGCACCTTATTAAAAGAGAGAGAGAGATTCTCTTTTCTAAATGTACTTCATTAAGGGATATAAAAGGAGAGAAAGAGAGAGAGATGCCAGAACATCACTCTAGTACATGATACTAGGACTCAAACTAGGAGCTTCAGAAATACAAGTGCAAAGTTCTTCCAACTGAGACATTTCCCAGGCCGTAACTGCTCCACTTTATGGATTTGTATCCTTCATCACAAATGAAATACTGATAAATGTGTGGGGATATTTATAAGCTTTTCATTTTATTCCATTGATCTGAGTATTGATTTTAAAAATATTTTATTTTCCCTTTGTTACCCTTGTTGTTTTATTGTTGCAGTTATTATTGTTGTTGTTGATGATGTCATCATTGTTGGATAGGACAGAAAAAATGGAGAGGGGAGGGGAAGATAGACAGAGGGAGAGAAAGATAAACACCTGCAGACCTATTTCACCACTTGTGAAGTGACTCCCCTGCAGGTGGGGAGCCAGGGGCTCGAACTGGGATCCTTATGCTGGTCCTTGCACTTCACGCCATGTCCACTTAACCTTCTGCACTACCACCCAACTCCCTGAGTAATGATTTTTATTTCAACACTATACAATGTTCATTTCTATCACTGTGCATTATAGTTTGAAGTTAAGTAACATGAAGCTTCCTTTTCAACTTTTTCTTCCACAGGATTGCTGTAACTATTTGAGATCTTTCATAGCTACATGTAGGTCTTCTTATTTTTCATCCGTTCTGCTAAAAGAATCATTCAAGTTTTGATTTAGAATATTTTAAACCTTTTATATTGCTTGTGGCAAAATAGATATTTTGAGTATATTAATATTTCCCATCCATGAACATGGAATGTCTTTTCATCTCAATATCTCATTCTGTGTCTTATAAAGGTACCATTTCTTATGTTTTGTTGTTACTGCTGTACAGGTTCATTCCTTAGTGTAGCATAAAAAGAAATAATAATAATAATATACCAAGACATCATTAATTATTCCTAAATCAGGCCTGTTTTATTTTCTTTAAAAGGTTAAATAATACATTAAATGGTTTTCTTCTACCTTTATTTATTGACTTGATTTACTTTCTGAATTATCTGCGACTATACAATGTTACAGAGAAAGCCATTCCCTCACTTGAGAGGAAGACTTGTGCTATTTTAATCTCACTCTTGTTCTCTATTGCTCATAAAAATAAGTAAATAAATATATTTTTTTAAATAAAATGAATTCAAGCATACATTATCTAGCAGTAATATAAGTCTAATGCAGTTTGAGATGTGATCTGGGCTTTTCCACAATTCTTTCCTCACATGAAAGTGGCAGCCTGAGCATTGCCTTAATTCCCAGCACTGATGTGATGACTCTTCTTATCTTATTTTCTTACTGCTGCCCTTCTGCATCCATTGCTGTTATGAGAGGTTTGCTGTCCTCTCAGTAAATTGTGATGACTCTGTCCATCATTCCATAATTCACCTTCAGTACTTTTTCTTACATGTTGGTCTGCTTGCCCATCTCAACTTGTGTTCTCTTGCAAGTATCCAAGCTTCACATCAGACAGCCAGAGTTTGATTTGCAAGATTCATTATAAGTGCAGTGTAACAGCAACTAAATACACACAGGGCCACTAATACCAGTGAAATGTGGTAGGTGTGCTCTCTGTAATGACTGATCATGGTGCACTCACTGAATACTTAAGCAACTTTATGTAGAAAATACTTCGAAGGAAGAGGCTGTGGTTTAGGAACCAAAGCTGATTGCATCTGAGGTGAAAATTTATCATTTCAAATTGAGCATTTTGTTAATTTATCTGCCAAGCCCATCAAATACAATATCAATATCTTTAAGGAAGATGAAGGTTCTCAGACACTACACTCTGTAAATTCAGGCACTTAAAAAAAAAGACATAACCAAGATCATGCTTGTTCTAGTGCATCCATTTTACTAATAGTTGAAAACTTAATTTAGTCTAAACTCCTATGTTTTGTCTGATTCTATATATTTTTATTCTAATTCAAATGTCATTATCTCAATCACTGTCCAACTCAGACCCTACTTATCTCTGATTTCTGTCCCTGCCTCAAGCATTTCCTCTCTCACCTCTTCTTTATAGTGCTTCTGCCTCGTAGGATTTCTGGGTCTTGCAGGGAGGAAAGTGATAGTCCACAGAACTGGCTTCACAGTTGCAGGAAAATTTCATCTCTGGTCCATATAACTCTTCACCTTTGTTCCCAGTGGGTGGCAATGAAGGGATGGCTGCAAATCAAGACAGTAACCAAAGCTTCAGTTTCAGCTAGTGCGATGTCCTTGGTCTCAGATATTCTGCTGTTGTCTCAGTCAAACCTAGCCTGCACCCTCATACCTCACTTAATTTTAAATAGTACTTTATATATTGTGTTTTCATGAAAGAGATGAAGAAAGAAAGAACAGGGCACTGCTCAGCTTTGGCTGGTGATGGTGGTGGGGTTGGAACCTAGGCCCTCAGAACCTCAGGCATAGGTATCCTTTGCAGAACCATTATGCTGTCTCTCCAGCCCATAATGCTACATTTTAAAATGTGTGATTTCTGACTGTAGTGGTTGGATACAAACAATTGGAGATGCCAGGGATCAAACTCAGAGCCTCATATGCATGAAGCATGTACTCTATCACTGAGCTATATCACCAACCATAAAATATTGTTTTAGGTTTTTATTATTTTAATTTATTTATTTTGGATAAAAACAGAAATTTAGAAGGCAGGGGGAGATAGATAGAGAAAGAGAGAAAGACACATGTAGTGCCATTCCCCCTCTCACAAAGCTTTCCTCCTGCAGATAGAGACTGCTGACATGAACCTGGGTCTTTGTGCACAGCAATGTGTGTGTTCAACCAGCTGAACACAGCTTGGATGTCATTCACTTACAGACACATATGAACAGAAACCTTGATAAACATATGACCAGGCAGTATCTTGGTTCCTACTCTCATATGGCTTTTGTAATCTTCTCACCTTTAGATGAAATTCCCAAGTACATTTCCCACCACCAGGACTCTGTATCCCATCCCATCCCCTCTCCTGATAGCTTTCCTATTCTTTAACCCTCTGGGAGTATGGACCCAAGGTCATTGTCAGATGCAGAAGGTGGAAGGTCTGGCTTTTGTAATTGCTTCCCTGCTAAACCTGGGTGTTGACAGGTCAATCCATACTCCCAGCCTGCCTCTCTCTTTCCCTAGTCAGGCAGGGCTCTGGGGAATTAGAGCTCCAGGACACATTGGTGTGGTTGTCTGTCCAGGGAAATCTGGTTGGCATCATGCTAACATCTGGAACCTGTAGGCTGAAAAGAGAATTAACATATAAAGCCAAACAAATTGTTGACTAATCATGAACTTAAAAGCTGGAATTGTGCAGATAAAGAGCTGGGTGGAGGGGTTTCCATTTTGTAGATAGCTAGTAGGCTTATTTTAGTTATATACCAAAAGGCCTGTGACTATACTAGTTTTTTTTTTTTTTCCCTGAGCCTGAAATCTGAAATGCAGGTGGATCCAAGTTATTGTCTGGAGAGATGATGTCATGGCTGCATAAAGGACAAGAAGCTGGATCAGGGAAGAGAGTAGCTCCATTTTCTAGTAGTGCATTTTCTATTATTTATTATTTTATTTATTGGGGTGACTAATGGTTTACAGTCAACAATGAAGTACAGTAGTTTGTATGTGTGTTAACATTTCTTAGTTATCCACATAACAATCTAACCACCACCCCCACGGGGTCCTCCTCTGCTGTCATGCTCTATGACCTGAACAGTTGCTTCCCCATTTCTTTTTTTTTTTTTTAATTTAAGAAAGGATTAATTAACAAAACCATAGGGTAGGAGGGGTACAATTCCACACAATTCCTACCACCCAACCTCCATAAGCCACCCCCTCCCCTGATAGCTTTCTCATTCTCTATCCCTCTGGGAGCATGGACCCAGGATCATTGTGGGTTGCAGAAGGTAGAAGGTCTGGCTTCTGTAATTGCTTCCCCGCTGAACATGGGCATTGACTGGTCGGTCCATACTCCCAGTCTGCCTCTCTCTTTCCCTAGTAAGGTGGGTCTCTGGGGAAGCGGAGCTCCAGGACACATTGGTGGTGTCTTCAGTCCAGGGAAGCCTGGCCGGCATCCTGATGACATCTGGAACCTGGTGGCTGAAAAGAGAGTTAACATACAAAACCAAACAAATTGTTGAGCAATCATGGACCCAAAGCTTGGAATAGTGGAGAAGAAGTGTTAGGGGGGTACTCACTGCAAACTCTAGTGTACTTCTGCTTTCAGGTATATATTTTGCAGTAGTTTACGAATACGTGTGAACATACTCTCTCTCTCACAGAAACTGGTGTATATCTAAGTTTTGGGACTTTTTTAGAAAGTGAACCACCTGAGATGAAATTAGAGTATACTATGAAAGGAAAGGTCTCACCCGAGTAATGAAGCTGAAGGGTTGTCATTCCACACGTGAAGTCTCTGGACACAGTCTGAAGTGAAGCATGTTTAGGAGGCAATCATTGTGTTGGTTAGGTTGTGATCGGAAGATGCAATATTATTTGATATGGATTGGGAGAGGCATACGGGAAAGTGGGCCCTATCCAGTGGTTCCAGGACTGGGGGAAATAAAGGCTCTATAGTGGACCCACATTCTCTGACCCATCTTGGACAGAGCTAGAAGGAATTATGTTAAGTGAGCTAAGTCAGAAAGATAAAGATGAGTAAGGGATGATCCCACTCATCAACAGAAGTTGAGTAAGAAGATCTGAAAGGGAAACTAAAAGCAGGACCTGACCAAATTGTAAGTAGGGCACCAAAGTAAAAACCCTGTGGTGAGGGGTAGATATGCAGCTTCCTGGGACAGTGGGGGGTGGGAGTGGGTGGGAGGGATGGGTCACAATCTTTTGGTGGTGGGAATGGTTTTTATGTACACTCCTAGTAAAATGTAGTCATATAAATCACTAGTTAATTAATACGAGAGGGGGAAAATTAATTATATGTCTCTAAGTTTTTCAAAACACAAACTGAAACTTTTCAGTATATAGGCTGTGTAATTGATATGCAGACTCTCTCAAAAGCCTAGACCAAGTAGATCAGAAGCAACCAATAGCAGAGCTATATACAAGATACTGGGTACTGTACAGCAAACCCTAACAAAAGGACTTTTCAAAGTTAGCCCTATTACCAAATAATGTGATGATAACATTAACTACCGATTGTCTTTTTGAACCCTAAGAAAGCAGGAACCTCACATCTCCACTATAGAGCCTTTACTTCCCCATTTCTTATTTTCAAAAACACTCTTTAAAGTTGCCCTTCAGCAGTGGGAATTAACAGCTAGAGAAAGACATGTTTTGCAAATCTTCTACTTTCTAACCACAACTCTGATAGGGAATAAATAAGCAAACATCCCTTTGGCCCTATTTCCAAACTTCTTCTAGCTGTACATTGAGTTGTTCCACAAAGTAAAATAAAAGAAGTACCCTTTCTTTTTTCCAATTAATTCATGATTGGAAAGACCTGTGAGAGCTGAGGTCTGAAGGAGGACTGCCAAGCACATCTTTAGTACAAGAAGAGCATTTAATTTCTACAAAGGAATTAAATGCAGTTTTAAAAAAGCAAGATTACACAAATATTATAAAATAGAAATACTGATAATGAAATTACTTACAACTAAGGGCACACTGAACTAAATGGATCTGAACAAGGATGGTGGCACAAATGTCTTTTTTTATAAACAGAAACTTTGATGATAATCTCTGTATAATTACTTATTTATTTATTTTAATAAAAACACATAGAAAGAGAGAGAGCTTAGAGCACTGCTAAGCTCTGTCTGACAGTGGTGCTGGAGCTTGAACCTGGGGTCTAGAAACCTCACACATGAGAAACTTTTGCAGAACCATTATGCATTATTATATTGTTATTACAATGTCCTTTCTTCCTCTTTCTGATGAACCCCAATTGGCTTTATATATTGAAGTTTGTTTTGGTTCTATTTACTTCTTCTCTTTGTTATCTCTGTCTCCCATGGATGATAGAAACCACATCGCTTCTTTTTGCTGATTTTCATCTGGCTGATTTCACTAATCATGACACCCTTTAAATTGATCCATGTTGTTGCAAATGGTAGAGTGTCATCTTGTGTCATACTCAATCCTATATACAAAGCCCATGTTCATGTTCAGTTGTCTACCATGGAGATTTATGATTTTTCTAGCTCTTGGTTATTATAAATAATGTTGTGTGAAAAATGAAATTAGTATTTCCTCTTTCAGGTAAATTCCTAGAAGGGTGAATTTTTTTTTAGTCATAATGTAGTTATGCATATATTTGTGCTTTTGTATCTGGAGTCTCAGTTCTGTCCTATCCCATTCACCATTGAGTATTTTTTCATATTTTTATTTATACATTTTTTTATTTTATTGGGGCATTAACAGTTTACAGTAAATAGCTTTTGATACATGTGCAACATATCTTAATTTTCTGCAAGATACTCTCAACCTCAGCCTAGTCCTCCTCCAGCATCATGCACTAAGACCTGAAAGGCCCTTCCTTTATTTATTTTCACTTATTTTATTGGAGAGTTACTAGTCTACAGTACAGTTATACCATGATGCTTTAATGACTATCACTTTCATTACTATTTATTACAGATTTACTTATTATTTATTCATTACTATTTATTACAGATATTCGTCGGGATGCAGCATCATCTAAGTTCATTTCCCACATCTACGCTCGACCGGACCTGCCAATATACGCGGATATCTTCGCCCACCCTGTTCAACGCTTGACGTCTCGTCACCCAATCTGGTCCCCTATGCCTACACTGAACTTCTCTGTTCCAGTCTCTTGGAAACAGAGCTGGCAGTCAGCTGAGGTCAAGAACAAACACCTCATCACAGACCCCTGCAAGCATCAACCCGGCTTTGACCTAGCACGTTATGATTGGGTCCTCCTCAATCGCTATCGAACAGGCCATGGCACCTCTATGTTTCATCGCTGGGGAGCCAGAGATGACCTGAACTGCCCCTGCGGCTCCAGACAAACTATGACCCACATAGTCAATGACTGCCACCTCTCCAGATTCAAAGGAGGTCTCGAAACTTTACATCAGGCTCAACCTAATGCTGTTGACTGGCTACGGAAGAAGGGCAAACACTAGAAGAAGAAGAAGAATTACTATTTTATTTTAGTGAGAGAGAAAGAGAGAAATACACCCACAGAGGGAGAAAGGGGGGTAGGGAGAAAGAGAGACCAGAGCACAGCTCAGCTCTGACTTATGATATTGCTAGGGATTGAACCTGGGATCTTGGAGTGTCAAGTATGAGAGTCTTTTACAGAGCCATTATGCTTTCTCACCTGCCTAACTATCAACTTTTAGTATAGTTTGAAATTCAGAAGCAAGATCTTTTCATTTTTCCCCTGACGTATATTTATTCTGTAACTGTTTTTGTAGCTGCCCATAAATTTCATGATTTTTGTTTTATTGCTGTGATGAACATCAATGAAATATTGAATATAGATGTCACTTTTGGACATTAATAGCCACTTTAGCAATGTCAGCTCTTTCCATCTAAAAGCACAAGACATCTTGTCTTTTGTGTTTTGTCTTTAAACAACAACAGTACCATTTTTAACTTTTGAGTTTGTGATGTAGAACCTCTGTACTTTTCTAATTCACATGTACAGCTTACAAAGAAGATGTTGGTGGCTCAGGAAATAACTCAGGACTTGCATGACTGAGGCTCCCACTTCTATTCTTAGTGCTACCTGTACCAGAGTAGTATGTTGGCTTTTCTGTTTCTTCAGATGAAGCTATCTCATATGAATACATAAAATAAATTATTACTTAAAATAGTATAAGAGGGAGTATAGTTGGAGGTTTTAGTTTTATTCATCAACAATTAAAAAACAAAAAAAGATCTAAAGCTACCTTCAAGTCAGGTATCTTCAAATAATAGAAGAAACTCCATTATGACAAAGTTATTTCACAATCCTAGTACGATTTAAGAAATACTAGTGACAGTGTAATATATTGTATGTTACTTAATGAATGGGCCATTTTTCATTTTTCATTTTGAGTTGTTCTGGGCATATCCTGGCATGTTTGATAAAACAGGCCACTGAATGGTTAATAAAAATGGTTAATATTCTGCCAAAAAATCTGGACTTTTATTTTTCTCTTGTCACTGAGGGCTCATTCTAGGTTAAATGTTTCAGGCAGAAAGTGGAAGGGGGCTGGGTACATCTGGTTGAGCATACATATTATAGAGCACTAAGACCTAGGCTCAATTTCACATGCCTGGGGCAAGTTTCACTAGTAGTAAAGCATGACTGCAGGTGCCTTTCTCCTTCTCTCTCTCTCCTTCTCTATCTCCCCTTTAAATTTCTCCATCTTTATCCAAAATTAAAAAATAATACTAAATTTAAAGAGATAAAATAAAATAAAAACTTTAAACGGATGGAGAGCATGTATGAGAGAGAGAGGACAGAGGAAAAGTGACAGAGGGAAAGAGAAAGGTAAAGGCACAAAGGCTTGCCCTAATGCAGTAGGAATTTGGTTAAAACCTGTGGTACCTTCATGGTAAGGCAGGAACTTGCCCAGGCAAGTTACTTCAATGTGTCCTGGAGCGCTGCTTCCCCAGAACCCTTCACCACTAGGGAAAGAGAATGACAGGGTGGGAGTATGGATCAACCTATCAACACCCATGTTCAGAGGGGAAGCAATTACAGAAGCCAGACCTTCAACCTTCTGGATTACACAGTTATCTTGGGTCCATACTCCCAGAATGTTAAAGAATAGGAAAGCTATCAGGGGAGGGGATGGCATACAGAGTTCTGGTGGTGGGAATTGTGTGAAGTTGTACCCCTCTTATCCTATAGTTTAGTCAATGTTTCCTTTTTGTATGTTAACTCTCTTTTTAGCCACCAGGTTCCCAGATGCTAGCAGAATGCGACCAGACTTCCCTGGACAGACAACTCCACCAATTTGCCCTGGGGCTCCGTTTCTCTAGAGCCCTTCCCCACTAGGGAAGGAGAGAGACAGGCTGGGAGTGTGGATTGACCAGTCAACACCCATGTTCATCAGGGAAGCAATTACAGAAGCCAAACCTTCAATCTTCTGCATCCTATAATGACCTTGGGTCTACACTCCCAGAGAGTTAAAGAATAGGAAAGCTATCAGTGGAGGGGATGGGATACTGATGTCTGGTGGTGGGAATTGTACGAAGTTGTACCCCTCTTATCCTATGGTTTTGTCAGTGTTTCTTTTTTTTATAAATAAAAAATAAAAAAATAAACTAGGAAAAAGGAAAAAATAAATAAATTAAAAATATTTATTTTAGGGTTAATGTTTTACAGTCAAGAGTAAATACAATAGTTTGCATATGCATAACCTTTCTCAGTTTTCCACACAACAGTACAACCCCTACTAGGTGCTCTGCAATCCTGTTCCATGACCTTAACTCCACCCTCACCCACCCCAGAATTTTTTACTTTGGTGCAATACACCAATTCCATTCCAAGTTTTGCTTAGTTTTTTCTCTTCTGATTTTGTTTTTCAACTTCTTCCTGAGAGTGAGATCACCCCATATTCATTCTTCTATTTCTGACTTATCTCACTTCACATGATTTTTTTCAATATCCATCCAAGATGGGCTGAAAATGGTGAAATCACCATTTTTAAAAGCTGAGTAATATACCATTGTGTATGTATACCACAACTTCTTCAGCCACTCATCTGTTGTTGGACACCTAGGTTGCTTCCAGGTTTTGGCTATTACACTTTGTGTTGCTATGAACATAGCTATACACAAATCTTTTTGGATAGGTGTGTTGGATTCCTTAGGATATATCCTCAGGAGAGAAACTGCAGGGTCATAGGGTAGGTCCACTTCTATCCTTCTGAGAGTTCTCCAGACTACTCTCCACGGAGGATAAGCCAATTTACATTCCTACCAGCAGTGCCAGAAGGTTCTTTTGTCCCCACAACCTCTCCAGCATTTGTTGCTTCTATCTTTCCTGATGTATGACATTCTCACAAGAGTGAAGAGGTATCTCATTGTTGTCTTCATTTGCATTTCTCTGAGAATCAATGACTTGGAGCATTTTTTCCTGTTTCTCAACTTTTCAGATCTCTTCTGTGGTGAATATTCTGTTCATGTCATCTCCCACTTTTGGATGGGGTCATTTGATTTCTTGTTGAGTTTGGCAAGTTCTTTATATATTTTTGTTATTAAGCTCTTGTCTTATATGTGGCATCTTCTCTCATTCTGTGAGAGGTCTCTTTGTTTGGGTATTGGTATCCTTTTCTGTGCAGAAAAATTCAATTTGATGTAGTCCCAATGGTTTATTCTTGTCTTAGTCTTCTTTATAACTAGATTCAGTTCACTGAAGATGTCTTTAAAATTTATATGGGAAATAGTGCTGCCAATATTTTCCTCTAAGTAGCTGATAGTTTCTAGTCTAACATCCAAGTCTTTCACTCACTTGAAATTTAATTTTGTGTTTGGTAAAATATAGTGGTTTAGTTTCATTCTTCTGCATGTTTCAAATCATTTTTTTCCAACAACATTTGTAGAAGAGACTCTCCTTTCCCCATTTAGTAGTTTGGGTAACTTTGTGAAAGAGTAGATGTCCACAGATATGGGGGCTTACTTCTGGGCTCTCAATTCTGTTTCTGCTGGAGCATGTGTCTATTCATGTTCCAATACCAAGCAGTTTTGATTACAATGGCCCTGTAATACAATTTGAGATATAGTGGGTTATGCCTCCTTTCTTCTCAAGATTGTTTTGACAATTATAGGTCTTTTCTGGTTCAAAATAAAGATTTGTAGCATTTGTTCTAGTTTCCTATAAAATCTGGTTGGTATTTTGATTGAGACTGCATTAAATTTGTATATGGCTCTGGGTAGTATATTCACTTTAATGATATTAATACTTCCAACCTATGAAAATGGAATATCTTTTCACTTTTGTGTCTTTTTCTATTTTCTTGAATAATGAAGGATTCACAATTTTCAGTATGAAAGTCTTTCACTTCTTTGGTTAGGTTTATTCCTAGATATTTTATTGTTTTTGTTGCTATAGAAAAAGGAATTGATTTCTGAATTTTTTTTCATCTTCCAACTTAGTGTTTGAATAGAGGAATATCACTGACTATTGTATGTTAATTTTTTAGCCTGACACCTTACTATATTGGCTGATAATTTCCAAAAGCTTTTTATTGGATTTTTTAGGTTTTTCTATATATACTACCATGTCATCTGCAAAT
Source organism: Erinaceus europaeus (assembly GCF_950295315.1). Taxonomy (NCBI): domain Eukaryota; kingdom Metazoa; phylum Chordata; class Mammalia; order Eulipotyphla; family Erinaceidae; genus Erinaceus; species Erinaceus europaeus. The sequence goes on from NC_080175.1 coordinate 38,445,522, forward strand.
AGTGGGAGTTTGACTTGTCTTCCAATGTGTATCCCTTTAATTCCTTGCTCCTGCCTGATTGCTATGGCAAGAACTTCCAATACTTTGTAGAATAGTAATGGTGATAGTCGGTAGCCATGTCTAGTACTACTTGATCTTAGGAGAAATGCTTCCAGTTTTTCACCATTGAATATGATATTGACTGTAGGTTTGCTCTATATGGATTCCACTATCTTGAGGAATTTTCCATCTGCTCCCACTATTTGTAGTGTATTGATCATAAAGGGATGTTGTGTTTTGTCTAAGGTTTTCTCTGCATCTATTGATACAACAATGTCATTTTTGGTCTTGCATTTATTGATGTGGTGGATCATGTTGATTGATTTACATATATTAAACCAACCTTGCATCCTAGAGATAAACCACACTTGCCCATGAAGAACAATCTTTTTAATATACTGCTTTATCTGGTTGGGTAGAATTTTGTTCAATATTTTAGCATCTGTGTTCATCAGAAACATTGATCTGTAGTTTTCTTTTTTGGTTGTATTCCTGTCTGCTTTGGATTTTAGAGTGATGTTGGTTTCACATAAGCTGGAAGGGAATATTCCTGTGTCTTCAATCTTTTGGAAAAGCTTTAAAAGTAGAGGTATTAACTCTCCCTTGAAGATTTTGTAGAATCTATTTGTAAAACCATCTGGTCCAGGACTTTTATTCTTGGGAAGGTTTTTGATAACTGTTTAAATTTCTTTAGCTGTGATTGGCTTGTTTATATTTTCTAATTTCTCTTTATTTCATTTTAGAAGTTTGTAGGTGTCTAGGAACTCATCCATTTCTTTCAGATTGTCTAGTTTGGTGGCATATAGTTGTTCATAGAACCTCCTATGTAATGCTGAATTTATGTGGTATCTGTTTTGATATCTCCTTTTTCATTTACAATCTGAATTATTTGTGTCTTCTTTTTTTCTTTTGTATGCTTGGCTAAAAGTTTGTTGATTTTGTTTATTCTCTTGAAAAACCAACACTTTTTAAAAATTTATTTATGAAAAGGACACACTGACAAAAATATAGAATATAAGAGGTACAACTCCACACAATTCCCACCACCATACCCCTGTATCCCATCCCCTACCCCGATAGCTTTCCTATTCTTTAACCCTCTGGGAGTATGGACCCAAGGTAATTGTGGGATGCAGAAGGTGGAAGGTCTGGCTTCTGTAATTGATTCCCCACTGAACATGGACATTGACAGTGCAATCATTACTCCCAGCCTGCCTTTCTCTTTCCTCTCCCTAGTGGGGCAGTGTTCCGGGAAATCAGAGCTCCAGGACACATTGGTGTGTTTGTCTGTCCAGGGATGTTTAATTGGCATCTAGAATCTCGTGGCTGAAAAGAGAGTTAAAATATAAAGCCAAACATGTTGTTGACTAATCATGAACCTAACAGAATAAAAAGTTCAGATGATGAGTTGGGGGCTTCGTGTTTTGTAGTTAGCTAGCGGGCCTATTTTAGTTATATTCCAAAGGGCCTGTGGCTATACTAGTTTTTTTTTTTTTTCCCTGAGCCTGAAATCTGATATGCAGGTGGATCCTAATTATTGTCTGGGGATATGATGTAATATCTGGAAATATGACCAGAAAGTTGGACCAGGGAAGAGAGGTAGCTCCCAAATATGCGAAAGGTATATAGTATTGTTGACTGTAAACCCCATTGATTTGATATGATCTGGGACTCATATTCAGTTTGGGAGCCCATGTGACCTGTTGATCTGAGCTCACATTCTGTGGTCATGAGTAGGAACGTTCCAAGCTGCCTCAATGTCAGGGCTCATCTTCCTCAGGTATAACATAGAATATGTTGTCCAGCCTTCCTTTGGAGGATGGACATTCTCTACCATTGTTGATCCAAGTTGAGGGCAAGGTCCTATGGGGGCCCACAATGGGGTCTGTTTTGTTGTTCCTGATAGAAATGATCAGTAAAAATGGAAAGAGGGATTTATTCAAGGTATGCCAGTCTCTTGCCCTTATTCACATTTTGCAGTCCTTGTTTTGATAAGGATAGCTTGGGAGTGAGTGAGGGAAGTATAACAGGAAATAGGTGAGGAGGGTATCTAAGTACACACTATTTCATTATGTACTTCGTACTGACTCAATGCACACTATTTTGTACTTTTGCATTAAAGTATATATTTTGCCCTAATTTATGGTCTATATCTGGGTTTTGGGACCTTGTTAGGAAGTGAACCTCCTGGAATGGAATTAGAGAATCCTATGAAAGGACAGGTCTCATCCAAGTAATGAGGCTGAAGTGTTGACATTTTGTGTGTGATATCTCTGGACCTACATATGCTCTGAAGCATACCAAGGTGATACTTGTTGTGTTGATTAGGTTGGGATCAGCAGTTGCAATATCATTTGGTATGAATTAAGAGAAGCATGCAGGAAAGTGAGCCCCTCTATAGAGGTTCCAGGACTGGGGAAATAATAGACTTTATAGAGGAAGAGGGAGGTTCCTGCTGTCTTAGGGCTTAAGAGGACAATACATGGTTATTGCTATAATCATAATTATTTGGCAATTCGGTTAACTTTGAAAACATCCCTTCATTAGGATTTTCTGTATCATACACAGCATCACCATAATTTATGTCCTTTGACATTATTTGTATATATTTGTGCCACCAGTTGCTTCTGTTCTCCCTGGACTAAGCGTTTAAGAGATTCAACATATCATAGACTTAGCCTATGGTCTGTTCATTAAAAAGATTGAGACATTCAATCAATCTTCCCCTCTCATATTAATTAAATAGTGATTTATGTGACTAAAAATTAATAGCAGTGTACAAAAATACCATTCCCACCGCCAAAAGTCTGTGTCCCATCCCATATTCCCCCCTCTACCCCACCACATGAAGCCGAATATCTACCACCCTCACCCTCAACCCAGGTTTTTTACTTTGGTGCCCTAGTCCAAATTAAATCAAGTCCTGCTTTGAGTTTCCCTTTCTGTTCTTCTTTCTCAACTTCTATTTATGAGTGGGATCACCCCATACTCATCTTTATCTTTATGACTTACCTCACTTAACATGATTTCTTCTTGCTCCATCCAAGATGGGTCAGAGAATGTGGGTTCATTGTACTTAATAGCTGTGTAATATACCATTGTGTATATATACCACAGCTTTCTCAGTCACTCATCTGTTGTTGGGCACCTGGGTTGCTTCCAGGTTTTAGCTATTACAAATTGTGCTGCTATGAACATAGGTGAACACATATCTTTTTGGATGGGTGTTATGGAGTCCTTGGAGAATATCCATAGGAGAGGAATTACTGGGTCATATGAAGTTCCATGTCTAGCCTTGTGAGAGTTCTCTAGACTGCTCTCCACAGAGGGTGGACCAATTTACATTTTCACCAGCAGTGCAGAAGGAGAAGAAACAACATTTACTTTCATTGATAATTTGTATGATTTGCTTATTCTCAATGTTATTGATTTCTGCCCTAGCTTTATTTATTTTAGTCCTTCTGGTTGCTGTAGGGTTCCTTTGTTCTTCTTCTTCTAGGTCTTTAAGGTGTGCAATCTGTTTTTTTATTTGTACTTTTTCTTGGTTTCAAATGTATGCTTGTATGACTATAATTTTCCCTCTCAGTACTGCCTTAGATGTGTCCCACATATTTTGATAGCTTCAATATTCATTTTGATAGGATTTTTTAAACATTTTGACTTTTTCCTTTATTTTCTCTTTGACCCAGTAGCTGTTAAATAGTGTTCACTTGACTTTCCATGTTTTGGGAATTTTATTAATTTTTAGTTCATTCTTAAGTGTTAATTAAATTCTGTAGTGGTATGAGAAATTGTTTGGGATGATTTCAATGTTCTTGAATTTGCTGACAATACCTTTATGGCCTAACAAATGGTCTATCCTTGAGAAAAAACCATGTGGACTTGAATAGAATGTGAATTCCAGTGTCTTGGAGTGAATGGCTCTGAAAAATGTCCAATAGTTCTAGTTTATGTATCTCTCAAATTTAGCTCCCTCATTTCTTCACTGATTTTCTGCCTGGATGATCTGTCAAGTTAACAGAGTGGGATGTTGAGGTCCCCTACTATTACTGTGTTGCTCTTAATATATTGTTGTAACTCTTTCTATAGATGTTTGATGTATTTAGATGGATTCTCATTTGGTGCAAAGATGTTGAAAATTGTTAAGTCCTCTTGTGTGACTGATCTACTGAGCACTAAGTAATGTCCATCCCTATTTTTTTAAATTTTCATTTATTTTAAGGTCTATCTTATCAGATATGAGTATAATTGTTCTTTCCCCTTTGTTGTAGGCCATTGGCTTGTATGATAGTTTTCCATCCTTTCACTTTGAGTCTGTTGTTTGTATTTTTGAGTTAGGTGGGAGTCCTGCAGACAAAATATGGTTGGGTTGTGTTTTCTGATCCATCTTCCTACTCTGTGCCTTTTAATAGATGAATTCAGGATAATGGCATTTATTGACACTAAAAATTTAAGATATTTTCATGTTGCTATTGTAGATTTTTAGAGTGTTCTGATATATGGCATATTTATGGTGATCTTATTTTTTTATAGGAGACTTTTCAGAACTTCTTTCAGGGCAGGCTTGGTGATAGTTGATTCCTTCAACTGTTCCTTGTCAGAGAATATTTTTATGCCTTCGTCTAGTCTGAATGACAGTCTAGCAGAATACAGTTGTTTTAGTCAAAAGCCTTTCTCATTGAGCACTCGATATTTATCTTGCTATTCTCATCTTGCCTGTAAAGTTTGTGTGCAGAAATCTGTTGCTAATTTTATGGATTTTCGTCTGTAAGTTACTCTTTGTTTTTCTCTTGAAGGCTTCAGAATCATTTATTTGTTTTTGTTTTTCTTCATTCTAAATACGATGTGTCTTTATGTTTTTAAGTCTGGGTTAATTCTGTTTGGAACCCTCTGAGTTTCTTGAACCTTTTGTCTTTTATGTTGCCTTTACTAGGGAAGATCTGATTTATTAAATCTTGTAGAATACTTCTTACCCTCCCTCTCTTTCTTCCTCTGGTAGGCCAATAATGCCTATATTATTTCTTTTGAAGTCATCCCATAGGTCTCTGCTTTTTTTCAGCATCTATTAATCTCTTTTTGATATCTCATACTTCTTTCTTAGTTTTCTCTAATTCATCCTCAATCTTGCCAATTCTGTTTTCTGTTTCTCTCTATAGTCTTTTGTTTTCTGTAGCTCATCTATTTTGTTACCCTGTTCTGATACTGTATTAGCTTTTTCAGCTAGTTGTGCTCTTAGCTCAGCTATTTCAGCTTTCATCTTTCTAATCTATTTACCTTCAGATAGTTAGTGTTAACTTTTGAAGTTTAATTCATTGTTTCCCCATTTCTGATATCTTTACTTTCAAAATCTTCCCTCACTTCTGTAACTAATGTTTCAATTAGTGTTTGAATGTAGTCCCCATTCTTATGTGCTTCTACCTTTGGGGGACTTTTAGTTTGGCTTTTGTCCTTGTTCATATCTCCATTGTTTCTTCTTGGTTTAATCTTCGTATATAGGGTGTTATGATCTCCTTCTTTCAGTACTTTTCAATCCACTTATCACTCTTGCCTGGATTGACTTGTGCATAAGTAAAGTACTTAAAGAGTTCACAGTTGTGGGAATTAGCAGTTTTTTTTTCAGTGTTATGTCAATTACTGAGTTGAAGCACAGTTGCTATTAAAACCTCTTTTGTTCTTTTTCTTTCCATAACCTTATGGGAGCCTGAAGGCTTTTTACCTATAAATAGGTTTTATAACTTAATCTCTCACTCCTGACCAAGAGATTAAGCACTGACACTGTTGACTGGATACGGAAGAAGGGCAAACGCTAGAAGAAGAAGAAGCCCCAGAATCTCTCCTTAGACTCCTCTCTGTCCACCAGTGACATGTGTTTTCTCCCACCAGTGACTTAGTAGGTTCCAGTCCATTTGGACCCCTGTCCTCTGACATTGTCCACAAGATAGCATGACTACAGCAGCCCCCTGAAACCAATGATGTGACCTGGAACGTCCTGAATAAACTGATTCACAGACTCCAAAGCTCACTCTCTACAGAAAAGTGGAATTCTGGTGGGTGACCTTCCCCATCAAGACAGACATGCAGCATTTCATCCCCTAGCATTTCTTCTCCTGATCGTCGACATTGAACTGACACTTCGATTGGACTTACTGGTACACCTCTTGGACACTTTACATGACTTTACAGCAGCTTCCCTTTATGCTACTGGATTTCTCAAAGACTGACCTCAGCAGTCCATGGACTTCATAGCCAGCTGCCTTGGGACTCTATAGGCCATGTCCCTCACCTGCAGGTTCTGTCCCTAGAGATAGGAAACCCACCCCCTCCTTAGGTCCTGTCCCCAGAGGCAAGAAATGCCCTTTGAGTCATGAAATGCTCCCAGAGGCAAGAGATGCCCACAGAGGCAGGAAACACCCTTTCACCTGATAGGCCCTACCCTTTGAGGCAGGAAAAGCTGCCTCAGGCCTCCCCTTGGCATCATACTGGTTCTTGCTCCTCTCCTATTTGTCCCTTGCTACTCTTACTTATCCTTCCCTGTCTTGTGCTAGTTGTTTTTGAGGATGCCTACATGATATCATTCAAGTTTCTTCCCAACAGGTTTCTGTTCATCCCTACACTGCTATTCCCCTGACAGAAATGGAGCCTTTTACAGACATTGACCCATTTATATATGGCCATTAAGTAGGAGGGAGATGTTCAGAAACTGTGAGGATGTGGTTGAGCTAGGGAGGGCTTGAGCCTGTGTCAGTCCTGTTAGTCTCTCTCTCTACCAAGAGGTTGAGCAAGGAAGGAGAGTAGAACCCCAAAGGTGTGCCTCCTCCAATCAGTCTCCCTGCCTCACAAAGTGCCCCACATTCCTGATACTATGGCCATCAGATAAAAAGAAAGGGGGAGATGTTGGGCAGTACACCAGCTCCCTTGCTTAACTCTGTGGTCTGTTTACATAATCACTATTTTACCTGAGACACGCCCTGCCTGCAGGGCACTGGTTTAATCCCACTGGTTTGCACTCTCTTTTCGCTCACCCCCTCTCCTAGTCACACCCTGTTTCCCACCATTTAATACCCACTGGTTTGCACTCTCTTTTCACTCCACTCTCTCTTCATCACATCCTGTTTTCCACCCTATTATTTCCTCCTTGGCAAGTATAAATACAGATTTTTTTCTGATTAATCACACAGTGGATTGCCTTCTGGCCTCGTGAGTCCCAGAGTCTCTCTCCTGCAAAGCTAGCCTGACATAAGTTCCTGATTCCTCTCCCATGCTGCAGCCTAGGTTGGCTCCAGTTGAGTTCTCTCCAACCCAGAGAGCATGTGCTTGGAAAGAAGCACCCTTAAGCTACCCCAGCACAAAGTAGTCCTAGTCTCATCTTGTTGCAGTCTCAGGTGATCTTCTTTGATATTCCTCAGCCTTGAACTTTATAGTTTACCAGTCATAATAGTTTACTAAGGCTTTGCTATTTATGTATCAAGATCCTTTTTTTTTTTGCTAGGATGAGGGTGGATGTTCAGCTTCACGGGTGGGGGGGGAGGAAGAAGGGGAGGGTGGGTGGGATAGGACACAATCTTTTGGTAGTGGAAATGGTGTTTAGGTACACTTCTATCAATTTGTAGTCATATAAATCACTATTTAATTAATATGAGATGGGAAAATTGATTGAATGTCTCAAACCTTTTATATCACAGACTGAGTCTTTTTAATACATAGGCTGAGTCTTTGAAATGTTGACTCTCTTAAAAGCCTATACCAGGGAGAACAGAAGCAACTGGTGACACAGCTATATACAAATAATGTCAAAGGACATACATTTTTGTGATTCTGTGTATGATATAGCAAATCTTAACAAAGGGATATTTCAAAGTTAATCAAATTTCCCAATACTGTGATTATAGCAATAACTATCTACTGTCTTCTTAAATCCTATGACAGCAGGAAACTCATGCTTCCTCTTTAGAGCCTATATTTCCCCCAGTCCTGGAACCTCTAGGGTGGGGCTAACTTTCCTGCATTATTCTCTCAATTCATACCAAATGATATTGCATCTGCTGATACCAACCTAATCAATGCAAGGAGTACCACTTCAGCATGCTTCACTTCAGACTGTGTCCAGAGACATCAGCCATGGAATGCCTATCCTTCTCCCTCATTACTCAGGTGATACCTTTCTTTTCTTAGTATTCTCTAATTCCATTCCAGGAGGTCCAATTCCTAAAAAAAAATCCAAAAACCTAGATATAGACCAGGTCCCACTAAGAGAAAGCATATTTTCAAATGTATCCACAAATTAGGGCAAAATATATATCTGAAAGCAAAAATACACAATAGTCTGTAGTGAGTCAGTATCAAGTTCATAATGAAATAGTGTCTACTTAGACTTAGATACCCTCCTCACCTACTTCCTATTACAGTTCTCTCACTCACTCCAAAGCTAACTTCATCAAAGCAAGGACTGAAAAAGCTGAATAAGGGGAAGAGACTGGCATACTTTAACAATGACTCTTTAGTCACTATCAGGCCTTTCAACCAGATGGGGCCCTAATCGGGGAGTCCTGAGATTCCCAAACAGATATGATGGACCTAGACCTCAAATAAACCCCTCTCTCCATTGTTACTGGTCGTTCCTAGCAGGAACAATACAATAGACCCCTTTGTGGGCCCCCATAGGACCTTGCCCTCAACTTGGATCAACAATGGTAAAGAATGTTCCAACCTCTGAAGGGAGGCTGGACAACATACTCTACGCTACAGGTGAGGAAGATGGATCCTGATTTTGGGGCAGCTTAGAATGTTCCTACTTATGGCCACAGAATGTGAGCTCATATCTATAGGTATGCAGAGGTCACATAGGCTCCCAAGCTGAATATGGGCCCCAGATCACATCAAATCGATGCAGTTTACAGTCAACAATATTTATACACCTTTCCCATATTTAGGAGCTATGCTCTTCCCTAATCCAACTTTCTGGTCCTTCTGCCATACATGAAACTACCTCTCCAGACAATAATTAGGATCCACCTACACATCATATTTCAAGCTCAGGCAAAAACAAATAAATAAACAAGCAAACAAAAAACACCAGTACAGCCACAGGCCCTTTGGAATATATCTAAAACATGCCTACCAGATATCTAGAAAATGGAAGCCCCCCCCAACACTTCATCTTCATCTTTCCAGCCTTTAGGTCCATGATTGGTCAACAGTTTATTTGGCTTTGTATGTTAATTCTCTTTTCAACTACCAGGTTCCAGATTCTAGCATGATACTGACCAGACTTCCCTGAAAAGACAACCTCACCAATGTGTCCTGGGGCTCTGCTTCCCCAGAGCCCTTAACCACTAGGGAAAGAGAAAGACAGGCTGGGAGTATGGATCAACCAGTCAACACCCATGTTCAGTGGGGAAGCAATTACAGAAGCAAGGCCTTCAACCTTCTGCATCCCACAATGACCTTGGGTTCATACTCCCAGAGGGTTAAAGAATAGGAAAGTTATAAGGGGGATAAGATGGGATACAGAGTTCTGGTGGTGGGAATTCTGTGAAGTTTACCCCTTTTATCGTATGGTTTAGTCAATGTTCCCTTTTTATAAATAAAAGATTAATAACAATTAAATAAAAAACAAATAAAAATAAATTGGCTGTTGGGAAATAAGATAAGGTATTCAGTGTATTTCAAAATGACTTTGAATCCTTGTTAACCTAAATATGTTAATTCTTTATTACCAGTATGTTAGTGCATATTTTATGGAGTTAATAAATGTCTTGTACTTCCTAATCCTGAGCATGCCATTTTCTTTAGAAAAAATATGCATAATTTTTATTATACCTTGTCAAATTTCGGTGCTAATTAACACTATTATAGTCTAAAGGAATGCATTCAGGTTCAAATGCATCAGTCATTAATTTTAGCAACTTTTTTAGGTTAAGACTTCATAAAAAAACCTAGAGACTATTCAGAATACAGAATATTACAGGGAACAGTTAATGCACTGGAAACTTTGTCCAAATGAGAAACTGAAATCAATTTGGCAAAACTATCAGCTGAAATTTTGTCTTAATAAAAACATGACATGAAACCATCACTGCCACTAAGAATCTTATCCCAGAGAGCTTTCAACAAAATAAATAAACAAATAAGTAAATGATGTTCTGAAGAATGGACTGATTATTTGTGGATTAAACAGAAAACTCATCAAATGTATTCACTCATTTTACTTTATAGATTCAATAATAGGTTCCACAATAATGATTTTCATTTTGGAAAGAATTATTAATGCATAAGTAGCTTATATTAATACAAATTAGTAAATCAGAATTTTCTTAAACACATAGAATAATAAAGTCAAATGTTCCCTTAACATTCCTTATGTTTATTGATTTTTAAAAATACAAGGTGAAACAGCTCACATGGATAGTGTTCTGCTTTACCATCTGAACAACCCAGGTTCAAGAATGATTACTACTGTATTGTATCTCTCTCTCTCTAAAAAAATAATAAAATATAATATTATAAGGGTCAGAGAAGTAGCCTACCAGGTAATGTGTTTCCCTTACTGTGTGCAGAGACTAAACTTGAACTGTGATACCTTATGAGAGTGCCCCTGAAACATGATACTATAATATCTCTCCATCACTCTGGTTCTGTTTGAAGAAAAAGAAAAGGAAAAAAAGTGGTAAATAGCACATGTGAGAGACCCTAGGATGATACCTTCCAAAAAGAAAGAAAAAAGAAAGAAAGAAAGAAAGAGAGAGAGAAAAAGAGAAATAAAGAAAGAAGGAAGGAAGGAAGGAAGGAAGGAAGGAAAAAACAACAACAACAAAAAAAAACAATAAAAGTGCCTAAAGAAATTATTGCCATGAATGAGATGAAGAGAGTCAGTGAGTGATAGCATGTCAGTGGAGAGAAGGAAAAGGTTACTATGTCCTTTACTCCTAACCCAATGTCATCACCTGTAGTTAGATCTATATGTCTTTATTATTATTTATTTATTTATTTATTTAAGAAGGAGACATTAACAAAATCATAGGATGGGGGGTACAACTCCACACAATTCCCACCACCCAATCTCCATATCCCATCTGCTCCCCTGATAGTTTTCCCATTCTCTATCCCTCTGAGACCATGGACCCAGGGTCATTGTGGGTTGCAGAAGGTGGGAGGTCTGGATCTGTAATTGCTTCCCTGCTGAACAAGGGCATTGACTGGTCAATCCATACTCCTAGTCTGCCTCTCTCTTTCCCTTGAAGGGTGGGTCTCTGGGGAAGCTGAGCTCCAGGACACATTGGTGGGGTCTTCAGTCCATGGAAGCCTGGCCGGCATCCTGATGGCATCTGGAACCTGGTGGCTGAAAAGAGAGTTAACATACAAAGACAAACAAATTGTTGAAGAATCATGGACCCAAAGGTTGGAATAGTGGAGATGAAGTATTGGGGGGTACTCACTGCAAACTCCAGTGTACTACTGCTTTCAGGTATATATTTGCCCTAGTTTATGGATACCTGTGAATATATGCTCTATCTCCTGGAACCCGGTCTATATTTAGGTTTTGGGACTTTGTTAGGAAGTGAACCACCTGGCATGGAATTAGAGAAGACTATGAAAGGAAACGACTCACCCGAGTGATGAAGCTGAAGGGTTGTCATTCCACACCTGAAGTCACTGGACACAGTCTGAACTGAAGCATGCTGGGGTGGCACTCGTTGCATTGATTAGGTTGCAATCAGCAGATGCAATATTATTTGATAAGAATTGGGAGAAGCATACGGGAAAGTGGGTCCTACCTTAGGGTCCCAGGACTGGGGGAAGTTTTGGCTCTATAGTGGAGATGTGAGATTCCTTCTGTCTTAGGGTTCGAAAAGACAATGGATAGTTACTGGTATCATCACATTATTTGCTAATTGGGTTAGCTTTGAAAAGTCCCTTTGTTAGACATACAATCAATTTTCCCCCTCTCATATTAATTAGTTATTTATATTAATACAATTTAATAGGTGTGTACATAAACACCATTTCCATCACCAAAAGACTGTGTCCCATCTCACCCACCCACCCCCAACCCCACCCGCAGACACCTGCCAGCCCAGGAAGCCTCAGGTCCACCCTCCTGCTCACCACAAGGTTTTTACTTTGGTGCTCTACTTTCAATTTAGTCAGATACTCTCTTTATTTACCCTTTCTGATTTGTCTCAACTTCTGTTGATGAGTGGGATCAACCCATTCTCATCTTTATATTTCTGACTTAGCTCACTTAACATAATTCCTTCTAGCTCTGACCAAGATGGGTCAGAGAAGTTGAGTTCATTGTTCTTAGTAGCTGCCTAGTATTCCATTGCGTATATATACCACAGCTGTCTCAGCCACTCATCTGTTGTTGGGCACCTGGGTTGTTTCCAGGTTTTAGCTATTATGAATTGTGCTGCTATGAACATAGGAGTACACACCTCTTTCTGGTTGGGTGTTATGGAGTCCTTGGGGTATAACCCCAGGAGAGGAATTACTGGATCATATGGAAGGTCTATGTCTAGCCTTCTGAGAGTTCTCCAGACAGCTCTCCACAGAGGCTGGACCAATTTACATTCCCACCAGCAGTGCAGAAGTGTTCCTCTGTCCCCACAACCTTTCCAGCATGTGTTGCTGCTGTCCTTTTTGATGTATGCCATTCTCACAGGGGTGAGGTGGTATCTCAACATTGTCTCTATTTGCATTTCTCTGACAATTAGCGACCTGGAACAGTTTTTCATATGTTTGTTAGCCATTTGGATCTCCTCTAGAGTGAATGTTCTGTTCATATCCTCTGCCCATTTATGGATGGGGTCATTTGCTTTTTTGGTGCTAAGTTTGCTAAGCTCTTTGTATACTTTGGAGATTAGTCTCTTTTCTGATGTATGGCATGTGAAGATTCTGTGAGGGGTCTCTGTTTGTGTGATAGTTTCTTTGGCTGTGCAGAAGCTTTTCAATTTGATATAGTCCCATTTGTTTGTTTCTGCTTTAGTCTTCCTTGCAATTGGGTTTGTTTCATCAAAGATGTCCTTGAGGGTTAGGTGGGAAAGTGTTTTACCAATGTTTTCCTCTAAATATTTTATTGTTTCTGGTCTAACATCCAGGTCTTTAATCCATTTGGAGTTGATTTTCGCTTCTGGTGAGATAAAGTGATGCAGTTTCATTCTTCTGCATGTTACAACCCAGCTTTCCTAGCATCATTTATTGAAGAGAGCCTCTTTATTCCATTTAATAATTTGGGCCCCCTTATCAAAGATTAGATGTCAATAGGTGTAGGTGTTTAGTTCTGGGCTTTCAATTCTGTTCCACTGGTCTGTGTGCCTATTTTTGTTCCAGTACCATGCTGTTTTGATTATGGTGACTTTATAATAAATTTTGAGGTCTGGGAGTGTGATGCCTCCATTTCTGTTTCTTTTCATCAAGATGGTTTTGGCAATTCTTGGTGTTTTCTGGTTCCAGATAAATGATTGTAGTTTTTGTTCTATTCTCTTAAATACGTTTGATGGAACTTTGATGGATATCACATTAAATTTGTATATTATACTGGGGATAATATTCATTTTGATGACATTTATTTTATTCTTCCAATCCATGAGCATGGAATGTCTTTCCATTTCTTGGTATCAGCTTCTATTTCCTTGAATAGTAACTCATAGGTTTGAGTATACAAGTCTTTCACTTCTTTGGTCAGCTTTATTCCTAGGTATTTTATTGATTTTGCACAACAGTGAATGGGAGTGATTTCTGGATGTTTTCTTCTTCAGATTTAATGTTTGCATAGGGAAATTCCACTGATTTTTGTACATTATTTTGTAGCCTGATACCTGGCTATATTGCCTAATAACTTCCAGTAGTTTTCTGCTGGATTCCTTAGGTTTTTTCTATGTATACTATCATATCATCTGCAAATAGTGAGAACTCGACTTCTTCCCTTCCAATCTGTATTCCTTTGATTCCTTTCTCTTTCTTGCCTGATTACTATGGCAAGAACTTCCAACACTATGTTGAAGAGTAATTGTGACAGTGGACAGCCCTCTCTAGTCCCTGATCTGAGGGGGAATGCTTTCGGTTTCTATCTATTGAGTATGATGTTGGCATTAGGTTTGCTATATATGGATTCCACTATCTTGAGGAATTACCCAGCTATTCCCATTTTTGTAGGGTTTTGAGCATGAATGGGTGTTGGATTTTGTCAAAGGCTTTCTCTGCATCTATTGAGACAATCATGTGGTTTTTGGCTTTGATTTTATTGATGTGGTGAATGACATTGATTGACTTATGGATGTTGACCCAGCCTTGCATTCCTGGGATAAACCCCACTTGGTCATGATGAACAATCTTTTTGATATGCTGCTGTATTTGGTTGGCTAAGATCTTGTTTAATATTTTGGCATTTATGTTCATCAGAGATATTGGTCTGTAGTTTTCCTGCTTTGTTGTGTCCCTATCAGCTTTTGGAATCAGGGTGATGTTGGCTTCATAGAAGATGTTGCTTCAATCTTATGGAAAAGCTTAAAAAGTATGGGTACTAACTGTTTCCTGAAAGTTTTGTAGAATTCATTTGTGAAGCCATCTGGTGCAGGACTTTTGTTGTTGTAGAGATTATTAATAAAGGTTTCAATTTCTTTGTCTGTGATTGGTGCATTTAGGTTTTGTAGTTCTTCTTGGTTAAGTTTTGGAAGGGCATATGCTTCTAGGAATTCTTCCATTTCTTCCAGATTTTCTAGTTTGGTGGCATATAGTTCATCATAGAAGTTTCACATTATTTTCTGAATTTCTGTGTTGTCAGTTGTGATATCTCCTCTATCATTTATAATTTTATGAATTTGAGTATTCTACCTTTTTTGTTTAGTGAGTCTGGCTGGCAGTTTGTCAATTTTGTTTAATCTTTCAAAGAACCAATATTTGGCTTCATTGATCTTCTGTATGGTTCTCTTATTTTCGATGTTGTTTATTTCTGTTCTGATTTTAGTGATTTCTGTCCTTCTGGTTGCTTTAGGGTTCCTTTGTTCCTCTTCCTATAAGTCCTTGAGGTGTGTAATAATGTTTGTTCCTCTTCCTCTAAGTCCTTTAGGTGTGTAGTAAGGTTGTTTATTTGTGTTTTTTCTCGTTGTTTAATATGGGATTGTATGGCTATGAGTCTCCCTCTCAATACTGCTTTAGCTGTGTCCCAAATATTTTGATAGCTTGTGTCTTCATTTTCATTTATTTCCAGGAACATTTGAATTTCCTGCTTGAGTGACTCTCTAACCCAGTGGTTCTTAAACAGTATGTTGTTTAGTTTCCAAATTCTGTGTCTTTTAATAATTTTCTGTTTGTTGTTAAATGTTAGTTTTACTCCACTGTGGTCTGAGAAAATACTTGGGATGATTTCAATGTTCTTGAATATATTGATGCTGTCTTCGTGGCCTAACATATGGTCTATCCTTGAGTATGTGTTTTTTGGATTTGAGAAGAATGTGTATTCCTTTTTTTTTGTGGTGAAGGGCTCTGAAGATGTCCAAGAGATCTAGTCTGACCATCTCTTCATGTAATTCTCTTGTTTCTTTGTTGATTCTCTGCTTTGTTGATCTAAGTGTGTGAGTGGGGTGTTAAAGTCTCCCACTATTATTGTGTTACTATTGATGTATTTTTGAAGTTCTTTCAGTAGGTGCTTGATGTATTTAGATGGTCCCTCACTGGGTGCATAGATGTTAGTAATTGTTAAGTCTTCTTTACTGATTTATCCTCTAATAAATATGTAATGTCCTTGCCCATCTTTTATTACTTTATTTAATTTAAAACCTATTGTGTCAGAGTTGAGAATGGCCATTCCAGCTTTTTTGTGGTCCATTAGTGTTGGGAACATGTGTGAGCCTGATAGAGCTTAGGGAGAACCACCCCCATCTTTGGATGGAGGTCTGAGAAGATAACCTCTTGGTAAGTCTCTCTCAACCGAGGTGAGCATAAGGGGGGAAACTCAGACTTGGTTCTTTCCTTCTTGAATCTCAGGCCCACAGATACCCCAGTACTTCCCTCCATTAACTGCAGGCCACATGGCCACAGATTCACTCATTCAAAGTCACCTTCTGATCACAGAAGAACACACCTTATCACACACTTCATCACACACCTCAGACCCCAGACAAGAGAAATGCCAAACTATATGGCCTTTTGATATTCATCTTCTTTCTGTCTCACCCTACAGGTTTAACCCCTATGCTTCTCTCAAATACCTTTGGATAATTAAGTTGCTTGTGTTATAGAGAATAACTGTCCTATATCTCATTAATTCCTGTCATACCAGCCCCCTACCTTAGGGGCATGCTGACTGTTAAGAAACCTGTAATTTCTGTCATATTGCAACAATAATTACCTCCATTGATTTTCTATTTAACTCATGTCAATTTTGCTAATAAACGGACTCTAGGATTCTGGGACTCAAGGACTCAGATTCTAGATTCACGCTAAGAGTCCCCTGGTGTCTTTTACTTCATGTCACCCCTGTCGTGAGCGAGAAAGAACCAGCCTGTTACCTTTCCCCTGGAGGACACCCTGCCGGAGAAGGAGAGAGGCACCCCGAAACATTAGGCTGTATGATAGTTTTCCATCCTTTCACTTTAAGTCTGTGTATATCTTGTAGTATCAGATGGGATTCTTGCAAGCAGCATAAGGTTGGGTTTTGTTTTCTGATCCATCCTCCAACTCTGTGCCTTTTGATGGGTGAGTTTAAGCCATTGACATTTATTGATATTATGGATTTAATGTATTGTAGTGCCGTTGTTCAATGAAATTTTATTTGCTCTGATATATTACAAGTATTATAGTGAAGTTCTTGTTTATAAGAGGTCTTTTAGAATCTCTTTCAGGGATGGTTTGTTAATGGTTGCTTCCTTTAACTATTGTTTGTCTAAGAAAGTTTTGATCCCTCCATCTAGGTTGCATGAAAGTCTAGCAGGATATATTATCTTTGGTTGAAACCCTTTTTCATTCAGGGATCAATAGATATCTTGCCATTCTCTTCTGGCTTTTAGAGTCTGAGTGGAGAAGTCTGCTGATAGTCTTATGGGTTTTCCCCTGTATGTGACTTTTTGTTTCTCTCTTGCAGCCTTAAGTTTCCTTTCTTTATCCTTACTTCTTCTCATTGTGAATATGATGTTTCTTGGTGTCTTCAGGTCTGGGTTGATTCTGTTTGGAACTCTCAGGGCCTCTTGAATCTTAATGTCCTTTCTGTTATTCAGGTCTGGGAAATTTTCTTCTATAATTTCCTCTAGAATGTTTCCTTCCCCTTCCTCTCTTTCTTCCTCAGGCAGGCCAATTATACTTCTTTTGAGATCATCCCATATGTCCCTGATGTTGTTTTCAGTGTCTCTCAATCTCTTTTTGAGCTCTTTCACCTCTTTCTTAGTTTTCTCTAACTCATCCTCTGTCTAATTCTATTTTCTGCTTCTGTTAGTCTGCTTTCCCTTCCCTCAGCTTCTTTCCTCAGTTCAGCTATTTCAGCTTTCAGTTCTTTAATTGCCTCAAGATAATCAGTATTTTCCTGGGTGGCCTCAACTGTTGTTTCCCTAATACTACCATTCATTTCCTCCAAAGTTGTTTTCATTTCTGTGATTTAAAAGTTTATTATTGCTTGCATACTTTTTTATCTCTGGTTACTTCTGGCTGATTTGTAGTTTCTTCTGGGCTCTTGTCTTCATTAATTGTAGTAGCAGTTTTATTTGCTCTTGATCTAACCATTTTTTTGATTAATGTGTTTCTTATTTTGTGTTCTTTTGTTCCTCAGTTGTTTTGTTTTGAGTACAAGCAACACTGTTTTAAGTATCTTTATGACAAATGAAATCACCAACCTCAGAAATTACAATATCAACTCAAGCAATGATTTAAGCAGTTTAACCACTACCAGTTAGCCAATGTCTCCAGTCTGTGAAAAAATAGCAAAGAAGTCCAAGTGAAGAAGAAAGAGAAAGAAAAAAAGGGATAGCAATAATAGACAATTATGCAAATCTACTATTCACTGTATATTCTAGTGGTAGCAAGATAAGAAAGGGAATTAGAGCAGAGATACATACATAGAGAGTCCAATCTGAGTCAAATTTCTTCCCCCTAATAATTCACAAACGAGTATCATTGAATTCACAAAGCTGAAGTAAGAAGGACAAAAGGAAGACAAGAAAAAAGAAAGAAAAACAAGAGAGAGAATAGAAAAAAGATAAGAAAAAGAACTGTAATAAAGGAGCAGCGAAAGGAAAATTATTTAAATTAATTATTTTTTATTTTATTTTTTTAATTAGCTAGGAGGAGGGAGAATGGGAGAATGTGTAGAGGAGGTAGAAGTAGTGAAACAAGTTCCTCTCACAATGGATAAGATGCCCAGTCCCCTAGCAATGGAAAATACACTAAGAGTTAATTCTGGTCAACCTAAAGGAGGGAGCGAAAGAGATACACCTTTATATAATATTAATAATAAACTAGAACAGGGTATAAAACCCTGTCCCAGATTGCCTCTGGTTGCTTGAGCAGAGGCCGCTGCTTGTTAAGAAAGTAAAACAAACAAACAAAAAAACCCCAAAATTCAAAAAAAAAAAAAAAAAAACCACCTCAGGGCAGTCTTTCCCTGTTGTCGATCCCATTGACCATTTAGAAAGAAAGAGGGCTGAATGTTTCAGAAAGGAATAGTCTTGAAATGGAACCCCTGTTGAGTTAAGAATCTTGGTAAAGAAAGAAGCTCAGCAAGGAAGCCTGCTAGGAGCAGCTTTCTGGCACCCAGGGTCTGGTTTGGGGGGGGGGAGGGGTGTGCTTTGGGAATAATAAAAAAATTTTCCTTTCTTTTTTCCTCTATATTCTAATCTAAACTGGGCTATATTCGCCCCCTTGGTGTCACAGCTAGGACTCCGAATTCACTGTCCTGCTGAAGACAAAAAATCCTACTGTTTCCAGCAGTTGTTGTCAGAACTCAGACCAGAAG
This sequence comes from Erinaceus europaeus, assembly GCF_950295315.1. NCBI lineage: Eukaryota > Metazoa > Chordata > Mammalia > Eulipotyphla > Erinaceidae > Erinaceus > Erinaceus europaeus. The sequence continues at coordinate 38,464,501 of NC_080175.1, forward strand.
CTACTTCTCAGTCTGCCATCTTGGCCCCACCCCCCAGATCTAGATGTCTTAACTGAGGGTTTGGGAGAAGTAGGAGGGTCTTTATTGGAGACCTGGGCCATAATTGTCAGAATGGGCACCCTGTACAGGTGAAAACAGTAAGGTAGTAACTTTCCTTGTTATTGATAGCAAGAGGGAAACTGAAAAGTAGAGTAAAGCTACATTGCTGTGAAGCAAGTGATTTTTAGGGCTGTTTGACGGTGTTGTGGTCTTTACATAAAGTAGTAGAGCACATGAAAGATAATATAGTTCTTCCAATGACCCTGAGGTCTTGGGCATTACTGTGGGGTCTTAAAAAGAAGTAGATGTCATTACCCATTTCATTTGCAGAACAGGAACTTTACAATAATTACGAGAGATATTTGTATATAAGATTTTCAACTATGTTTGACACTTCACATTTCTTCTGGATTTAAAAAATTTAGAAAGTTTAACTGAGACTTTGGTAGAATGCAGCTGAAAGGTGATAGGTTTGAAAGTTTGCTGCAGTTGTTTTTCTTACATCAGTGGAATTTTGAAGCCCACAGAGAAAGTCAGTCTTAAAATACACATTTTTTTTAGTTCTTCAGTTTTTTTTTCTCTCTCTATTGGGGGATTAATGGTTTATAGTTAACAGTAGAATAGGGTAGTTTGTATATGTGCAACATTTCTCAGTCTTCCACATAACAGCACAACCACCTCTAAGTCCTTCTCTGACATAATGTTCTGGGACCTGAACCCACAAACCACTACCAGAGTGTTTGGTATAATAAACCAACTCCTTCCCAAGTTCTACTTTGTGTTTTCCTTTCTTGTTTTTCAACATCTGTCCATGTGTTAGATCATCCCACATTCATACTTTTGTTTCTAACTTATCTCACTTAACATAATTACTTCAAGTCCCAGCCAAGATGAGGTGAAGAAGGAAAATTCACCATTTTTAATAACTTACTAGTATTCCCTTGTGTATATATACCACCACTTGCTCAGCCATTCATCTATTGTTGGACACCTGATTTTGGTTATTACAAATTGTGCTGTTATGAACATAGGTATACACAAATATTTTTGGATGCTTAGGATATATCCCCAGGAGAGAAATGGCAGGGTCATAGAGTAGGCCAACTTCTAGCCTTCTGAGAGTTCTCCAGATTTCCCTCCACAGACACTGGGCCAACTTACATTCCCACCAGCAGTGAAGGAGGGTTCCTTTGTCCCCACAACTCTCCAGCATCAGCTGCTGCTATCTTTTCTGATGTATGACATTCTCACAGGAGTGAAGAGGTAACCTCATCATTACCTTTATTCACATTTCTCTGAGAATCAGTGACTTGGAACATTTTTTTCATATGTTTGGATCTCTTCTATTGTGAATATTCTGTTCATACCCACTCTCCATTTTTGTTGATTTTGGTGAGCTCTTTATCAATACGCAATTTGAAAATAATGTGAAAATAATGAAAGAGGCAAAGGTATATTCAGGACAAACAACACTATGATTATAAATAGGGTTCTCTGGAACCTCGAGCATTAATTCCTGTGCCAGCATTTAAATCACTAGAGTCAGTTTGCAGAATAAGTCTCTCCCCTTTAAAAGCTCATGGGTGGGTGGTGCAGGGGGAAGGAGTGTATCACTGAAAAAAAATGGATATTCTACAATCAAGAGACTTAAGGTTTGCAATTAAAAACTAGAGATAAGGGCCAACTATATTTCAAAGGTATTTGAAATACCTCTCACCTGGGTGGTATATTTTCTTCTGGTGAAGATGTTGAACAAAGGAAGTCAAGTTCAATGCAAAGGTGAATCATAGCAACTGTACCCATCAGACACTCAAGATTAAGGGCCATCTATTTTTATACTTGATTCCCTTTGGGTAAGTGGTCTAATACTGGGTGTTTTCCCTTCCTCATTTATCTGAATTAAGGGATTATTTTCCTTATCTTCATTTTTTCTTTCCTAAGATGAAACTTTCTTTCCCAGTTCCTCCAAATTTTAATGAGTCTATTTTTGGGTGGATCTTCTAGTCTTTTCACCTACAAGGCTACATGTTTGCTTTATCTGCCTTCTTTTTATCTTGACCCTTTTTTTACCTTCAGGACTATTTCTGGGGCTCAGTGCCTGCACTATGAATCCACGGATCCTGGAGGCCACGTTTTTCCCCATTTTGTTGTCCTTGTTGTTGCCCTTATTATTATTTTTGCCACTGTTGTTGTTGTTGGGTAGGACAGAGATAAATCTAGAGAGGAGGGGAGACAGTGAGGGGGAGAGAAAGATAGACACCTGCAGACCTAGTTCACTGCTTGTGAAGTGAACCTCCTGCAGGTGGGAGCCTGGGGCTCAGCTGAGATCCTTATGCAGGTCCTTGCATTTTGTGCCACATGCACTTAACTTGCATCACTACTGCTCAACCCCTTATCTTGCCACTTTAAAAATGCCCTGTCAGTTTTACAGATCAGCTACAGGGGGCAATTTTTATTTTGAAGTGCTTTGCAACACACATCTTGTTTGCTGTAGACACATTTTATTTTATTTAAATTGAGCTACACATACAACTCTTTTTCTTTTTTACTCAACACAATTTTTTTAATATTTGTTTTTATTTGATAGAGCTGAGCTAAATGAGAAGTAAAGGAGAGACAGAGACAGCAGGAGAAAGAGGGACACATAAAGCATTGATTTACCACTCATGAAACTTCCTCATTGCAAGTGAAGACCATTGGATTTGAATCTCAGTCCTTGTGCAGGATAATGTGTGTGCTGGATAATTGGTTACACTGCCACCTGGCCCCTTCAACACAGTTGTTTTTAAGATCAACCCACAATGCTACATAAGCACCTAATAAAACCTAGCTGTTGGGTACCAGATGCTGCTTAGCACCTGTTGCAGACACACTTAATCACATTTAATCATTTAATCAGGCCAATGTATCCACCTAGGTACTTGGGGTTATTGAATTCTAAGCTCTCACACTTCTTCTCTTCTCCAAACCAACGTCCTTGAATGATATAATCCACAGTTATGAAAACATAGCATATGATATTCTGTTGAAGAAATTTCTGATCCCAGACTTTCTGATATTTGTGATGGGGAATCATACTAATTGTTACTTTTGCATCATATTGTCAAAATACATGTTGTTTGTCTGCCATTTACAATCCATTGACTAGTAATAGCACAGGCCTTGTTCCTTGTTATAAAGCCCTGCTCTAAGATAAAGTCTGGATAAGTCCAATTTTATTAACCCACAGGCTAGCCATGTATCCCACATGGAATCAACCATAACTGATATGTGGCTGCTGTCCTGTGGTTCTGGAGATTGTGCATGGGATAATTGGAAGAAACTCATTTTATCTTATGACATCAGAAGAATGCCTCTGACTCAATGACAGTTGAACAATGGCAGTTTCAAGCACCCTTACTCTGATGTTTTCCCTCTTAGAAATAAATGTATTTTGATCTTTATCTGTGTGTGTCCCACCTGACCTCTTCTGATAAACTTTATGGTGACTGGTTACAGTTATTCTCTCTCCACTCTAAGACTCCTCTAATCTCAGGGACCTGACAACTGGCTAAGGTTAGAAACTTGTGTGTCTTGATAGCATTCTCTTTTCACCACTAAGGGCAGAGTGATTGGTGGCAACATGTCATAGTCCAGCCCTTTCCCTTGGTTAAGATAATCTCTTGATAGCTCACTTTGAGTATATTTTATAGCTCAACTTAGAGTGGAGAACACTCCATGGGATGAAGCTAAGTCTGCACATTTATGGAAACCTATATTTATTAGCTTCTTCCCCTATCCTATTCTGTTTTCACCTCTTTTCTACACAGAAGTGAGAGTAGTGTGTCAATCAATCACTGTGTGACATTGAAAATCTCAACCTCTGCTTGTAGAGAGCCTGGCATGAGACAGGTAGTGCTCTGACCTGTGTCTCTATCATGATACATCTGTTCACCTAGAGCATCCTTAACCCCTGCTGTCATAAACATCTCTCTAAACCTACTTGAACTTGTCTTTTCTTTTTCTTTTTCTGTGAATGAGCCCAGAGTTTAATTAATACTAAGCTCTTTGACGCTTTTTTATTTACTTTATCTCTGTTATGAGGATAGATAGAGATGAGGGACAAAGTGAAGAGAGAGACTGCAGCACCACTCTACCACCTATGGAGCTCTACCATGTGTACTGTCTGTGGGTTCAGCAAATTCATTTTCTTTATTTATTTATTTATTCACTTTTTTTTAAAATATTTATTTTATTTATTCCCTTTTGTTGCCCTTGTTGTTTTATTGTTGTAGTTATTATTGTTGTTGTCATTGTTGGATAGGACAGAGAGAAATGGAGAGAGGAGGGGAAGACAGAGAGGAGGAGAGAAAGATAGACACCTGCAGACCTGCTTCACCGCCTGTGAAGCGACTCCCCTGCAGGTGGGGAGCCGGGGTTCGAACCGGGATTCTTATGCCGGTCCTTGTGCTTTGCGCCACCTGCGCTTAACCTGCTGCGCTACAGCCCGACTCCCTCTTTATGCACTTTTTTAAAAAAAATAATTTATTTTTTCCCTTTTGTTGCCCTTGTTGTTTTATTGTTGTAGTTATTATTGTTATTGTTGTTGTTGGATAGGACAGAGAGAAATGGAGAGAGGGAGGGGAAGACAGAGAGGAGGAGAGAAAGATAGACACCTGCAGACCTGCTTCACCGCCTGTGAAGTGACTCCCCTGCAGGTGGGGAGCCGGGGTTTGAACCGGGATCCTTATGCCAGTCTTTGTGCTTCGCACCACCTGCACTTAGCCCACTGTACTACAGCCCGGCTCCCTCTTTGTGCACTTTTAAGAGTGCAATTGATAGGAAATGGTGTCTGCTCTACTTTATACTTTTAGTTAATTGGATATTTCTACTTTATTTTACTGATTGGCTTCATATCTCTCTGAAGTCCCACTCTGATAAGTTAAAAATCCTCTCATTTATTGATGGGAATTCTGTTTAACTATGAGATCCTTCTGCCGGTAAGATTCAGAGAAAATGCTCATGTATGAACCTTATTTATCTAATCTGAAAATTACTAGTTCTTATTAAAATCTTACTGTGTTAAGTGGATCTGAATAAGAGAATATTTTAGTTAAATTATACCAGCATGACACTACCACCATGTGAATATCTCTAGACTCCATTTTATTTTCAATGTCTTGATGCTTAACTCCCCAAATGATTGGGAAAATATATCAGTGGTACTTGAAGCTTTCACTTATTCAAATGGCATTTTTGAAGACTTTAGTGCTATGAACAGTTATGTGCACACACTGTGTTGAGGCATTGTGTTGGGTTCTAGATATACATCATTTCACTAGGCATATTTCTCATGTGAATAGTGATTACATCAGTGTTTAATTTGCAACTTAGAATGAATCTCATGACTTATTGCAGTGTAACAAGCCATGTGGTTAATTGCAGGATTGTGGACAGGTCACTGATGAGTGGGGAAAGGGACAGAGTGCTAGCTAACTGCTTCTTCCAGAATGTGACAAATTTGATTGGTGTCAGTACAAGACTCATCCAGATTCCTGCCACTTAGTCCATGACCAGATCTAGACTGAATGTTGGAAGAGAATGTGAACAAACATTCTTCTAAGGCAGGAATTCTTGTATTCTTTCTGTTTCTTTCCCTGCTTTTATCTAACCCACTTAAGTATGAAGCCTTAATAAATTCTAACTACTCAGAGAAGGCAGTTGGATATTCGTGGCTCATAACTGAATTGATCAAATTCACCCAGACTACCACCACACATTTAATGATTGTTTAGTGCTTTTCAGGCAGCCAGACTTGTTTTCCCCGCTTAGCTCATGTCATACTTCTAGCTATTGAATTTCTTCTCCAATAAAATTCTGCATGAGCCTCATTCTTTTATCTCCACTTTATTTAGTTTTTGTTATTGCTGCTATTACTACTGTTGCCACTGGCATTACTAAATTGTTGGAGGAAGGGTTAGTTTGGTTTACTGAACTTTACTAGAATGTTAAACATTCCAATTAGGTTATTCATTTCAACTATAGTCCTCAGGCCTGTCTCCATATTCTTATGCCTTGTACTTCATGAATTTAGAGTCCTATTGTAGATTATTATTTTTGGTAATTACTAGGGCCTCGTCACTCTGGATAATCTTTATATTCTTTTACCTCTCTGCCTCTCTATATAACTCCTGCACAGAGGCTGGAACTATATCATAGTGGAGGGGATGGGTCTGGAACTCAGGACCTCAGGATTTGCAACCTTGTGAACTACCACTAAGCTGTTGTTCTGGCTCTACTAGTAAGGGTCTCTTTTCTCCACCTAATGATCTCTGCTAGAAGAGAGGAAGTTGTGTAGGTAGTGCTTCACTTCCTGAACTTTAAGACAGCTTGAAATTTCAGCAACAGTATGAGGGTTTTTCACTGTACTTTTCTCTTTAATAAATGGTGCTGGAAGAACTAGACAGCTACATGTAGAAAATGAAACTAGACCATTAATTAACACCATACACCAAAATTAGCTCAAAATGGATCAAAGATCTGGATATTAGACCTGAAAGTATAAAATATAGAGAACATATCCTTGAAACATTTCAGGACATTAACATTAAAGGTGTATTTTGAGAATTCACCCTATGGGCAAGAGAAACAAAAGCAAGCCTGAACAAATAGGACTAAATTGAATTTAAAAAATGCTACACATAAAAAAATCCATAAAGATAAATAGGAAACCTAGTAATTTGGTGAACATATTTGCACACCATACTTCAGATAAGTGGTTGATATCAAACAGCAATAAAGAACACATACATCTCAACAAAAAGAGAAAGAACAACCCAATAATAAAGTGGGCAGAAAATATGAATGGAGTGGGGGAGAGCCAAGATGGTGACTTGGATGCAGCAGCTGGAGTGAGCTCCAAAAAGCAGCAGCCTGTGACTGGGGATTCTCTGCATTGGGTAGGATACTGAGCTGTCAGCAGGAAGGTGAATAAGGGGTTCTGAGGGTGATACCACTCTTGGGTTAGAAAACATAGGCCAGGAGGAAAAAGAAAGGAAATCTTTAGGTTATTTCTGAAGCTCACCCTTCACCCCACACCCCAGAACCAGCTCTCTGGAAAGCTGCTCCTAGCAGGCTCCACAATGAGCTATTTTCTTTACCAACATTCCTGGCTCACCAGGAGTATCATTCCAAGACTTTTTCCTTTCCTTCTCTCTTTTTTTTATGTGGCTTGAGCTATGTTTGAGTGACAAAATATCTGACCAATCAGAGCCTCACTCCTGGCTGGGAAAGACTACCTGGAGGTGTTCTTGTTTTTTTTTTTTTTTTTTTTTGTATACTTCTCACAATTGGCTGTCTTTGCTTAGGCTGCCTGCAACCAGTCCATCTGGAACAGTCCAAGCTGCACTGAATCTTAGGTTTTTTTACTCTATTCTATTTTATGTTATTATTACTATTATTATATACATGTGTCCTTTTTGCTATCTCCTTCTTCAGGTTGACCAAAATCAACTGTTGTTGTTTTTTTCCATTGCTACGTGATTGGGTATCCTTTCCAGTTTGAGAGGAACTTGTTTCTACCTCTTCATTCCACTAGCCTTTTTCCCACCTACTAGCTAATTAAAATAAAAAAAATCTTCATTCACTGTTTTTTTTTTTCTTGTTCTTGTCTTCATTTATTCCGTTCCGTTCTCCTTCCTTTTTGCTTTCTGAATTCAATGATATTCACTTGTGAATTATTTGGTGGAATAAATATGACTCAGAGTGGACTCTCTGTGTTTCTCTCTTATCTACTTCCTTTTCTCCTCTTGTTATCCCTAGAATTTACAGTGAACAGTAGATTTGCATAATTGTCTATACTTGCTTTCGTATTTTTCCTTTCTCTTTCTTTTCATTTGATCGCTATTTTTTATTGGACTGGAGGTATTGTTTGGCTAACTGGCATTGGTTTACCTTCATCAATCCTTGTTTCCGTTACTATTATCGTAATTTATGAGTTTGGGTGACTACATTTGTCATAAGGTGTTTAATATAGCGTGGCTTGTACTCAAAACACAACAAATGAAGAATTACAGAACAGAAAAATAAAATACACATCAATTAAAAAATGGTTAAATCAAGAGCAAATGAAACTACTACCACAATGAATCAAGATAGGAGCCCAGAAGAAACTCCAAATCAATGAGAAGTAACCATAGATAGGAAAAAAATGCAAGCAATAGTAGACCTAATAATCACAGAAATGAAGACAACTATGGAGGAATGGGCTAACAGAATTAGGGAAAAAGCAGATGAGACTCTCAGGAAAACACAAGCTACTTTGAGGTAATCATAGAACTGAAAGCTGAAATAGCTGAATCAAAAGGTTAGTTAGCAGAACAAGCTAATCCTATAATTGAACTGAAGAAAGAAGTTGTGGGAAGGGAAAGCAGGGTAATAGAAGCAGAAAACAGAATTAGCCAGACAGAGGATGAGCTAGATAAAACTAAGAAAGAGGCAAAAGACTTCAAAAACAGATTGAGAGACACTGAAAATAATAGAGACATATGTGATGATGTCAAAAGAAGTAACATTCGTATAATTGGCCTACCAGAGGAATTAAGAGAGGAAGGGGAAGTAAACATATTAGAGGAAATTATAGAAGAAAACTTCTCAGACCTAAACAACAGAAAGGACATTAAGATTCAAGAGGCTCAGAGAGTCACAAACAGAATCAACCCAGATCTGAAGACACCAAGACACATCATAGTTACAATAAAAAGAAGTAAGAATAAAGAAAGGATCCTAAAGGCTGCAAGAGAAAAAAAAAAAAAGTCAAATATAGGAGAAAAAAACCCATAAGATAATCAGCAGACTTCTCTACTCAAACTCTAAAAGCCAGAAGAAAATGGCAAGATATCTATCGAGCCCTGAATGAAAAAGGTTTCAACCAAGGTTAATATATTTTGCTAGTCCTTCATTCAAACTAGATGAAGGGATAAAAAACTTCTCAGACAGACAACAGATAAAGGAGGCAACCATCACCAAACCTGCCCTGAAAGAGACACTAAAAGACGTCTTATAAATAAGAACATCAATATAATACTTACCAAATATCAGAGTAAATAAAGAATTGCTGAATAATGACTCTACAATCCATTAAATCCATAATATCAATAAATGTAAATGGATTAAATTCACCCATTAAAATGCACAGAGTGGGATGAAGGATCAGAAAACACAACCCACCATATGCTGTTTGCCGGAATCCTATCTGACCCAACAAGACAAACACAGGCTTAAAGTGAAGGGATGGGAAACTATCATACAGGATAATGGACCACAAAAAAGGCACGAATAGTCATTCACATCTATGACACCATAGATTTTAATTTAAGCAAAGTAACAAAATATAGGCAACGCTATTACATAATGATTATAGGATCAATCAAAAAAGCAGATTTAACAATTATTTAACATCTATGCACCCAAAAAGAAACCATCCGAATACATAAAACACTTACTGAAAGAACTACAAAAATACATCAATAGTAATACAATAATAGTGACTTCAACACCCCACTCTCATATTTAGACAGATCAACAAAACAGTGAATAAACAAAGAAACGAGAATTAAATGAAGACATGGACAGACTAGACCTCCTGAACATTTTCAGAGTTCTTCGCCCCCCAAAACTAGAATACACATTCTTTTCAAAGCCACACAACACATACTCAAGGATAGACCACATGTTAGGCCTCAAATACAGTATCAACAAATTTAAGAGCATTGAAATCATCCCAAGTATCTTCTCAGAACACAGTAGAATAAAGCTAACATTTAACAACAAATAGGAAATCACTAAAAGTCACAGAATTTGTCAACTCAAAAACATGCTGCTTAAGAACGGCTGGGTCAGATAGACACTCAAGAAAGAAATTCAAATGTTCCTGGAAACAAATTAAAATGAAGATGCAAGCTATCAAAATATTTGGGAAACAGTTAAAGCACTACTGAGAGGGTAACTCACAGCCTTACAATCACATATTAGAGAACAAGACCTTTTCACATGCCTTAAAGACTTAGAGAAGGAGGAACAAAGGAATCCTAAAGTAATCAGAAGGACAAAAATCACTAAAATTAGAGCAGAGAAAACAACATCGAAAACAGAACCATACAAAAGATCAATAAAGCCAAATGTTGGTTCTATGAAAGATTAAACAAGACTAACAAACCCCTAGCCAGACTCACTAAACAAACAAAATGGGAGAATACTCAAATAAATAGAATTGTAAATGACAGAAGAGAGATCACAATTGACACCACTGAAATCCAGAAAATCATGCAAAACATCTATGAAGAAATATATGCCACCAAGCTAGAGAATCTGGAAGAAATGGAAGAATTTCTAGAAACATATGCCCTTCCAAAACTTAATAAAAAAGAACTACAAAACCTAAATGCACCAGTCATAGACAAAGACATTGAAACAGTTATTAAAAATCTTCCCAACAACAAAAGTCCTGGACCATATAGCTTCACAAACAAATTCTACAAAACCTTCAGGAAACAGTTAATACCGATACTTCTAAAGGGTTTCCACAAGATAGAAGAAACAGGAACCCTCCCTTCCACCTTCTATGAAGACAACATCACCTTGTTACCAAAAACATTTAGGGACACACAACAAAAAAGGAAAACTACAGACCAATATTTCTGATGAACATATTTGCCAAAATATTAAACAAGATTATGGCCAACTGGATACAGCAGTATATCAAAACGATTATTCATCACTACCAACTGGGATTTACCCCAGGAATACAAGGCTGGTTCAATATATGTAAATCAATCAATGTCACTCACCACATCAATAAAAGCAAGACCAAAAACCACATGATTATCTCAATCGATGCAGAGAAAGCCTTTGACAAAAACCAATATCCATTCATGCTCTAAACTCTACAAAAAATTGGAATGGATGGGAAATTCCTCAAGATAGTGGAGTCCATATATAACAGACCTACAGCCAACATCGTACTCAATGGATAGAAGCTGAAAGCATTGCCCCTCAGATAGGTGACTAGACAGAGCTGTTCATTATCACCCTTACTCTTCAACATATCATTGAAAGTTATTTCCATAGCAATCAGGCAAGAGAAAGACATCAAAGGAATACATATTGGAAGGGAAGAAGTCAAGCTCTCATTATTTGCAGATGATATGATAGTAGACATAGAAAAACCTAAAGAATCCAGCAGAAAACTACTGGAAGTTATTAGGCAATATAGCAAGGTGTCAGGCTACAAAATCAATGTACAAAAATCAGTGGCATTTCTTTTATGAAAACACTAAATCTGAAGAAGATATCCAGAAAACACTCCCATTCACTGTTGCAGCAAAATCAATAAAATACCTGGGAATAAAGCTGACCAAAGAAATAAAAGACTTGTATACTGAAAACTCTGAGTCACTATTCAAGGAAACAGAAACTGACAACAAGAAATGGAAAGAAATTCCATGCTCATGGATTGGAAGAATAAATATCATCAAAATGAATCTTCTCTCCAGAGCCATATACAAATTTAATGTGATACCCATCAAAGTTCCACCAAGTTTTTTTAGCTAATAGAACAAAAACTACAATAATTTATCTGAAACCAGAAAACACCTAGAATTGCCTAAAAAATCTTGAGGAACAGAAACAGAAATAGAGGCCTCACACTCTCAGATCTCAAACTATATTATAAGGCCATCATCATCATAACAGAATGGTACTAGAACAAAAATAGGCACAAAGACCAGTGGAACAGAACTGAAAGCCTAAAACTAAAGCCCCACACCTATGGACATCTACTCTTTGATAAGGGGACCCAATGTATTAAATGGAGGAAGGAGGCTCTCTTCAATAAATGGTGTTGGGAAACCTAGGTTGAAACATGCAGAAGAATGAAACTGAACCACCATATCTCACCAGAAACAAATATCAAATTCAAATGGATTGAGGACATAGTTGTTATACCAGAAACTATCAAATACTTAGAGGAAAACATTGGTGGAACACTTTCCTGCCTAAACCTCAAGGATATCTTTGATGAAACAAACCCAATTGCAAGGAAGACTAAAGCAGAAACAAACCAATAAGACTACTTGAAATTGAAAAGCTTCTGCACAGCCAAAGAAACTATCACACAAAGAAAGAGACCCTTCACAAAATAGGAGAACTTCACATGCCATACATCAGACAAGAGACTAATAACCAGAATATACAAAGAACTCAGTAATCTTAGCAACAAAAAAGAAAATGACACCACCCAAAATTGGCAGAGAATATGAACAAAACATTCACTACAGAGGAGATCCAAAAGACTAGCAAACAAATGAAAAACTGCACTGGGTCACTGATTGTCAGAGAAACAAAAACAAAGACAACACTGAGATACCACCTCACCCTAACAAAGGGATATTTCAAAATTAACCTATTGCCAAATAATGTGATTATAGCAATAACTATCTAATTTCTTCTTAAATCCTAAGACACCAGGAACCTCCTGCTTCCACTATAGAGCCTATAATTCCCCCAGTCCTGGAACCTCTGTAGTGTGGGGCTCACTTTTCTGCATGCTTCCCTCAATTCATATCAAATGATATTGCATCTACAGATCACAACTTAATCAACACAAAGAGTACCACCTTCTGCACTGCTGGTGGGAATGTAAATTGGTCCAGCCTCTGTGGAGAGCAGTCTGGAGAACTCTCACAAGGCTATGCATGGACCTTCCATATGACCCAGTAATTCCTCTTCTAAGGATATACCCTAAGGATTCCATAACACCCAACCAGAAAGATATGTGTACACCTATGTTTGTAGCAGTATAATTCATATTAGCTAAAACCTGGAAGCAATCCAGGTGCCCAACAGCAGATGAGTGGCTGAGAATGTTGTGATATATATATGGAATACTATGCAGCTGTTGAGATCAATGAACCCACCTTCTCTGACCCATCTTGGTCAGAGCTAGAAGGAATTACGTTAAGTGAGCTAAGTCAGAAAGATAAAGATGAGTATGGGGTGATCCCACTCATAAACAAGTTGAGAAAGAAGAACAGAAAGGGAAACATAAAGCAGGATTTGATGAAATCTGGAGTAGGGCACCCAAGTAAAAACCCTGGGTTTAGGTTGAGGATGGATATTCAGCTTTAAGGGGGGAGGAGGGAGAGGAGGGGTGTGAGATGGGACACAGTCTTTTGGTGGTAGGAATGGTGTTTATATACATTCCTATCAATTTGTAGTCATATAAATCACTATTTAATTTATGAGAGGGGAAAATTGATTGAATGTCTCAAACTTTTTTAAATCACAGATTGAGTCTTTTTAATACATAGGCTGAGTCTTTGGTATGTTGATGCTCTTAAAATCTTAGAACAGGGAGAACAGAAGCAACCCGTGGCACAGGTATATACAAATAATGTCAAAGTACATAAATTATGGTGATGTTGCATATAATACAGCAAATTCTAACCAAGGGATATTTCAAAGTTAATCCAATTGCCAAATAATATGACTGTAGCTGTAACTATCTATTGTTTTCTTAAACCCTGAGACAGCAGAAACCTCCCGCTTCCTCTTTAGAGTCTATATTTCCCCCAGTCTTAAAACCTCTAGGGTGAGACTCATTTTCCTGCAGGCTTCTCTTAATTAATACCAACTGATATTGCATCCCCTGATCCTAACCTAATCAATCCAACAAGTACCATCTCAGCATGCTTCACTTCAGACTGTGTCCTGAGACATCAGGCATGGAATGTTAACCCTTCACTCTCATTACTCGTGTGAGACTTTCCTTTCATAGTATTCTCTAATTCCATTCCAGGTGGTTTACTTCCTGACAAAGTCCTAAAACCTTGATATAAACCAGGTCCCTTAAGATAGAGCATATATTTACATGTATCCATAAATTAGGGCAAAATATATACCTGAAAGCAAAAATACACAATAGTCTGTAGTGAGTCAGTATCAACTTCATAATGAATTAGTGTCTATTTAGACTTAGATACCCTTCCTCACCCACTTCCTATTACAGTTCTCTCACTCACTCCAAAACTAACCTCATCATAGCAAGGACTGCAAAAGCTGAATAAGCCAAGAGACTGGCATACTTTAAAGATGACTCTTTAGTCACTAACAGGCCACCCCATTAGCTCCTTAATCTGGGAGTGCTGAGATTTCCCAATAGCCATGATGGGCCTAGACCTCAAATAAACCCCTCTCTCCATTGTTACCCATCATCTCTATCAGGAACAACACAATAGACCCATTGTGGGCCCCCATAGGACCTTGCCCTCAACTTGGATCAACAATGATAGAGAATGTTTCATCCTCTGAAGGGAATCTGGACAGTACACTCTTTGCTACACCTTAGGTAGATGTGTCCTTATATTGGGGCAGCTTGGAACATTCCTGCTTATAACTACAAAATGTGTGCTCAGATCTATAGGGATGCAGAGGTCGCATAGGCTCCTAAGCTGAATATGGGCCAGATAACATCAAATCGATGGGTTTATAATCAACAATATTTATACCTTTTTTCCCTTATTTGGGAGCTACTCTCTTCCCTGATCCAGCTTTCTGGCCCTTTGTCAGCCATGACATCATCTCCTCAGACAATAATTAGAACTCACCTGCATATCAGATTTCAGGCTCAGCCAAAAAAAGGGGGGGGGACGGGAAGCCCTTTGGAATATTGCTATCTACAAAATGGAGAAGCCCTCAACTCTTCATCTGCACTATTCCTGCATTTAGGTCCATGATTGGTCAACAATTTGTTTGACTTTGTAGGTTAACTCTCTTTTCAACCACCAGGTTCCTGATGCTAGCAGTATGCTCACCAGACTTCCCCAAACAGACAACACCTCCAATGTGTCCTGGAGCTCTGCTTCCCCAGAGCCTTTCCCCAATAGCGAAAGAGAAAGACAGGCTGGGAGTATGGATCAACCTGTCAATGTCCATTTTCAGCGGGGAGGCAATAATAAAATCCAGACCATCAATCTTCTGCATCCCACAATGACCTTAGGTCCATACTCCCAGAGGGCTAAAGAATAGGAAAGTTACCCAGCAGCAAATGTTGGAGAGGGTGTGGGGTCAAAGGAACCCTCCTGCACTGCTGGTGGGAATGTAAATTGGTCCAACCTCTGTGGAGAACAGTCTGGAGAACTCTCAGAAGGCTAGAAATGGATCTACCCTATGACCCTGCAATCCCTCTCCCGGGGATATATCCTAAGGAACTCAACACATCCATCCAAAAAGATCTGTGTACACATATGTTCTTGGCAGCACAATTTGTAATAGCTAAAACCTGGAAACAACCCAGGTGTCCAACAACAGATGAGTGGCTGAGCAAGTTGTGTATATATACACAATGGAATACTACTCAGCTGTAAAAAATGGTGACTTCACCATTTTCAGCCGATCTTGGATGGACCTTGAAAAAATCATGTTGAGTGAAATAAGTCAGAAACAGAAGGATGAATATGGGATGATCTCACTCTCAGGCAGAAGTTGAAAAATAAGATCAGAAAAGAAAACACAAGTAGAACCTGAAATGGAATTGGCATATTGCCCCCAAGTAAAAGACTCTGGAGTGGGTGGGTGGGGAGAATACAGGTCCATGAAGGATAATAAATGACATAGTGGGGGTTGTATTGTTAAATGGGAAACTGGGGAATGTTATGCATGTACAAACTATTGTATTTACTGTTGAATATAAAAAATTAATTCCCCAATAAAGAAATAAATTTAAAAAAAAAGAATAGGAAAGTTACCGGGGGGGGGGGGGGGATGAGATACAGATTTCTGGTGGTGGAAATTTTGTGAAGTTTTACCCCTCTTATCCTATGGTTTAGTCAATGATTATTTTTTATAAATTAAAAATAAAGAAGATATGAATAGACTGTTCTCTAAAGAAGAGATACACATGTCCATAGACATTTTCATAAATGTTCCAATGCAAACACCATCAGAGAAATACAAAGTAAAACTACATTGAGATACCACCTTGTACTTGTGAGAATGGCCTTCATCAGCAAAATATGAAAGGATAGTGTTGGAAAGGATATGGAGATATGGGGAGACAGGAACTCTATACTATGCTATATTGCTGATGGGTATGCAAACTGGTGCAACCACTATGGGGAACAGTATCATTACTCAAATACAATGGAAATACCTTAGGATCCATAAATTCCACACCTAGACATTTAACCAAAACAGATTACACTAATTCAATGGGATATATATAACCTCATGTTCGTGGCTGCATTATTCACTTTAGCGAAATATGGAATCAACCAAAATGCACTTCAACAGATGTCTGTATAAAAATGTTGTGATATTTATACTCAATGTAGTACTACTCAGCAGTAAAAAATATGACATTGTGTCCCTTGTGATAAAATGGATAGAATTAGAGATTGTATATATAATGAAGTAAGTAAGGAAGGATGTTAAGGACAACTACAGAATGGTTTCATTTATATATGTAATTTAGAGAACTGAATTTGAAAACAAACAAACCAAAAGTCATACCATATCCAAGACTGTGGAAAACTATAGGGGTTATCTATAACTATAGGGTGAGGTTGGGGGGGGGGCATAGATCTTAGGTCATAGGAATGGTGTGGTATCATAATCTTATAAATTCATAATCGCATAAATCACTATTAATTTAGCATGGGATGGGGAGAATAGATTAAATAAAGTTATCTAACTGCTTATATCTTATTTATGAGTATACATATTTTTTTAGCCTAAGTATTCATTATTGCAAACATGTAAAATAGTCAAATTCTGACACAGGGCTAAATTCTGAACAGTTTAACTGTTCAAGGAGCTCTAAAAAATATTTGTATATACAGTTTTCTTTTCTTTTTTTTTTTGCCTCCAGGTTATCACTGGGGCTTGGTTTATGCACTATGAATTCTTTGCTCCTGGAGGCAATTTTCCACATATTTTTGCCCATGTTGTTGCCCTTGTTGCTGTGTTAATGTTGTCATTGCTGTCTTTGTTGGATAAAACAGAGAGAAATCAAGAGAGGAGAGGTAGACAGAGAGGGGGAAAGAAAGATAGACACCTGTGAGCCTTCTTAACTAACCATGAAGTGACCCCCCCCCCGCAGGTGGGGAGCTGGGGACTTGAACCTGTTTACTTATGCCAGTCCTTGCACTTCACACCATGTGCTTTTAACCCACTGTGCTATCACCAAGCCCCATATATAGCTTTTTTTAATACCTACACTATAAGGCTAGATAGATCAAAACCATTTTGCCCTATCAGTATCTAAGATACAGTAATTAGCAGATATTCCTAAAGTCACACAGCATAGTGAGGTCACATATTTTATAATAGATTGTAACTATTGGGTTTCATAGAGAAATAAGCTCCCAGGAGCTGGGCCATGGCCCAGTGAAGCATACATAGTACTAAATTTTAGGACCTGAGCAAGGATCCAGGTTTGAGCCCCTGGCTCCCCATCTGAAGTTGGGAGGGGGGAAAAGGATGCTAAACAAGTGGGAAAACAGGTCTGTAGGTATTTTCCTTTCTCTTTTTCTCCCTTTCCTTTCTCAATTTCTCTTTGCTTAATCAACAGAGTGGAAAAAATGGCCACCAGGATCATTGGGTTCATAGTGCCAGCACAGAACCACAGCAATAAGCATAAAGGCAAAATAAATAAAAAGAATAAGAATAAGAAGAAGAAGAAGAAGAATGAGGAGGAGGAGGAAGAAAGAAAAAAAAAAACATGTTCCAATTAGCCACGTTACAGTAATAATTGACTATTACCACTTCAAACTCTAAGACTACATAGATCCCTCCCCATTCTCTGTAAAATCCTTATTTCTCCTAGTCCTAAAACCTCTAGTTGTCTGCCCCTATTTCTCGATGTTTCTTCTCTCTGATCCCTTAATGCCGTATCACTTCTGTTGACCTCAGCTAATTTAGTGTTACTTGTGCTGCCATATCACATTAAACTGCTATTGGCTTATTACTGTGGAATGTCACCAGAAACACCAAGCCTGAGATGTCAACCTCTCATCTATAATCTGATGAGAACTTTCCTAATACATGGCACTACATAATTCCATTTCAGATGACGTGTTATCTAACAAAAGTTACAGATACTAGATACAGGCTTGGACTTAAAGTACTGGGTACTGGAATGTATGTATCCATAAGCAAGTGACAATTATATAACTCAAATTAAAAGTGCTTAATAGCCCTCCATGATTAGACTTAGACGTAATAAGACTGGGACCCTAGTACAAGGGCAAAGAAGGCATCATTAACGCTCTAACCAATAAAATTTAGAACAAATAAGCTCAGCAATCAAGTATAAAGGCCCAAACAAGGCAGACCTCATACCAGTTTGGATACACCAAATGTCATTCAATACTTTATCATCTGGGAGCAAGTCTAAACTCATCAGATAAAGAAAAGACTACAAAATATAGATAAGGACAAGAATGTCTTATTTAATGATGACCTTTTTGGTCAATACCAGACCACCCCATCACCTGAGGCCATAGTTGGGGAATCCTTGAATTACCACACAAATATGATGGGCCTAGACTTTGAATACATCACTTTCTCCACCATGACTGGTCATATACATCAAGAATGCCATCTTAAGCCCAATTGTAACTCATTACAGGAAGTTGTCCTCCCTATAAAGTAGCAATGGTCAGGACTGTCCCATTCTCTGAAGGGAGGCTGGGTCATCCTACCCTAACACTTGAGGAAGACTGGTCCAGAAATGAGTTAATTCTAGAATGTTCCCAGCTGTGACCATGGACTATGAGATCAGACCAACAGGGATTCAGAGTTTACACAGACTCCTCTACTAAATATGAATATTTGTGGGTAGTGAGTCAGGTTTATGGGGTAAACAGTTAATTTTATTCATAGATATTTATTCAAGATTGGGAGCTTCTCTCTGCCTTAATTCAACTTTCTATCCTTCCTCTCAACTCAGATATCATCTTCTCAGACAATATTTTTGTCTACCTTCATGTTAGCTATCAAAGTCAAGCAAAAACTAGGAAATTCATGGGTCCATAGGAAGATAACTAAACTAGACTTCCTCCCTTCTTTCCAACTTAAGATCCCTATTTTCATCTGCTCTATTCCTACTTTTTGCTTCCTGTTCTTAATCATTTTGTCCTGTTTTATATGTTACGGCCTTTCAGTCACCAAGTTGCAGATGCTATCATGATTCCATCCTGACTTCCCTGAGCAGATGAACTCACCAATGTATCCTGGAACAACACCTCTCCAGAACTCTATCCTCTAGGGAAATATAGAAACATACTGGAGAGTATAGATCAACCTGCCAATGTCCAAGTCCAGTGGAGAAGCAATTACAGAACCCAGAACTCTCACCTTCTGCACAGAAAAAGTAATTATGGTCCATACTGTCAGAAAGAGGTAATGACAAGAGAAGATTACTAGAATGCTCTGAATTCCAACTCCATCAGGACCCAGAGGGAGAAGAGAAGAGAAATAGCAATAGGTGTGGATGGGTGTGACTTGAAAGGGAAGAGAGGACAGGACCATATTAAAAAAGGCAAATATATGTAAATATAGACAATTATAGAATTAATATTCAACCCATATCTGCAACCTTGGGATAATTACTGTAGCTTCTAATGAAGGGAATGGGGATACAGAACTTTGGTTGTAGGAACAGTGCAGAATTATACCCCTGTTATCTTATATTTTTTAAAATCAATAGTAAGATAGTAATAGAATAAAAAAAAAGTATTTCAGTAACACTTAAATTCTTAACACACCCATAACACACCCTCCATTGAGTATCTGTATCATGAACAACATGTTCAATAATCTTGGGAAGATATTTCCACAGGAGGTTAATTGTATCAGAACTTAGATTGGGAAAATAAGCCTTAAAAGTGCTTCTTAACTTTCTTGTGATTCTTCAAATCTACTTTACTTTCTTTTCAAAATTATTTTGACTTTGCTATACACTCTATTTTCATTATGAATTTTTATTTAGTCAAATTCTGTTAAACTATGCTTTCTCAAAAACTTTAATATGACTATATATATGTATATATATTCAATGCTTTGAGATAATTGTAGATTCCCATAAAGCTTAAGGAATAATAATCATGTAGTAATAATTACTACTAGAATAAATAAATATATAATCAAAGAGTGACTTTGTCTATGAATGTAATATTTGGAATACTGAAAAAATGCATGTTAATCTCTTATAGTATTGATCACTGCTAAATTCTGTTTAATCTAACAAGTCAATAATTATTGAACACCTCTCTCCATGTAACCAGAAATTATCAGCTACAACACATTAATGAGTCCTATGTCAGTTAGTAGATTTCAAAGCTTGAACCACAGCTATGAAGACGTGTCTTGGGGTAATGTGGAAATACACCCTCATGACAACAACAGTCTCTTAACTTAACGTTCCCTCAATCAAGTGACACTGAACTTGGAGAAAATATAATTAAATCAATATAAATGTTATTTTGATACATAAATGCCAGTTGAAATTCCTTCTCTATTCTTAGGGATACATAATTAAGTCACTAAATTCAAGTTTTTATACAAATTTAAAATGTAAACTTATCCCAAGGAAGTAAAAGTAAGTGACTCTATGTGGTTAATTAAACTTTTTTGTTTTCTTGTTTGTTTCTTGGTAACACGCAGGCAGACACTCATATGATTAATGAATGTGCATGGCAGATGAGTATGAATGGACAGGTTGAAAATAGATATGTTACTATCTACTACTTTGGAAATAGATATGTTACTATCTACTACTAGCCACTACGATTTTAGCACAAGTGATATACTCTGTCCTAATGATCTGAGATTCCAAGGAGAATTTACAGTAAAAGTAGTTTTCTAAAACAGAAGTGAGATCAAAGTTCAGAGATTAACTCAGTAGTAAAGTCAATTTTTCACCTGTATAAAAAAGGTCCTGGTTCCATCACAAGAACAGACAAAAATACACAAGGACAAAAAAATGATTGAGATGTTCTGACTTCAGAAATAGTGTCTAACAGTATTCTCAGACCACCTGCAGTTAGCTACTGGGCTCAGGAAAATATTAGTAAAGCCACGGGACTTTTGGAATATACCTAAAATAAACTTCCTAGCTTTATTCAATATGAAGGCCTCAAATATCATCTGCTATATTCTTACCTTTTTATCCCCATAGCTTCATGGAACAATGTTTGGATGATGACTCTACCTTCTTGAAACCTTAATTTATATATAATAAGTACCGCCTCTTATTATGGAGAACATTCCTCCTCAAAATCTTCACTGCACTTAATGTCACTGACATATATATATATATATATATGAAAGAGAGAGAGAAGAAGAAGAAGAAGAAGGAAGAGGAGGAGGAGGAATAGAAGGCGGAGGAGGAAGAAGGGGAGGAAGGAGAATGAAGAAGAGGAAAAAGAGGGAGGAGAAAGAGGAGGGAGAAATGGGAGAGGGATCAAATTAAAACATCACTGTGGGAGTTGGGCGGTAGCACAGCAGGTTAAGCGCAGGTGGAGCAAAGCACAAAGACCTGCACAAGGATCCTGGTTTGAGCCCCTGGCTCACCACCTGCAGGGGATTCGCTTTACAAGCACTGAAGCAAGTCTGCAGGTGTCTGTCTTTCTCTCCCCCTCTCTGTCTTCCTCTCCTCTCTCCATTTCTCTCTGTCCTATCTAACAATGAAGACATCATCAACAACAACAGTAACTACAATAACAATAAAAGAAAAACAACAAGGACAACAAAAGGGAAAGTAAATAAATAGAAAACAAGAGGAAATTGTTTAATGTGCTTACATCTTCCTCCTAAGTATATTTTATTTGTCTTTAAATTGTAATGGCATGGACTGATCTGTATTTCCCTTTTTAATGTCTCTCAAATCTTTTGTATCATGGAGTATCAAGCAAAAATCCCTAAAATATATGTTTCCAATAATGAGGAAATATACATGAGGGTTCATGAAGGCTACACTCACAGAGCATCCTTTCTTGGTAAATGCTTCACAAACATGTGAGATTATAAAGTGTGTGTGCTTCCTTCACTGACTTATTATTGCTTGTTAGGAATGACATCGGGGAGTAGGAGACAAGCCATTCTAATTGTTCCCCCAGAATTTTATAACATAGTTAACGAAGTCCAAATTGGCTTTTCAAGTTCTCTTATTTGCTTTTTATCTTGACTACCTGGGAATAACATGGGATTTGATTTAATTTTGTCTATGATCAATAGAAGATGGCTACCAAATGTTTGTGAAATTCTTATTGATTGCTTTGCAAATGAAATATCACCATGTTTGAAATCATCATATCAGAACTGAATTATCTAATCCTAGAACAATTTAAGATTTGATGCGACAAAGCATAGATATATAATTGTTTAATTTATTTTCAATTAAGTCATTATATAATTGGGTCTCATTGGAACGGTTGAGTTATGTTACAGTTGAGTAAATTGAAAGCCTTTATGTTAACTTTTTGTTTAAAATCTGGAGAAAAATCTATCTAAGTGAATTTCTTCATTGCTTTTATTATTATTTAACACCTGAAAAAGTTATCTTAGTGTCAAGAAACATAAAAGTTTATTTACAGGAATAAATATAAAATTAATCATTCTTTGACAAATCTATTCATTATATTCATTACTGGCTTAGTACACTTATTTGAAGCTCAATCAACCATCATGTACCAATGGCCTCAAGAATATATTTTTTGGGAATTGGACATAGTGCAGTGGGTTAAGTGTGGGTGGAGCAAAGTGAAAGGACCAGCGCAAAGATCCTGGTTCGAACCCCTGGCTCCCATCCTGCAGGGGAGTTGCTTCACAGGAGGTGAAGCAGGTCTGCATGTGTTTGCCTTTCTCTCCCCCTCTCTGTCTTCCCCTCTTCTCTCCATTTCTCTCTGTCCTATCCAACAATAATGACATCCATAATAACTATAATAATAAAACAACAAAGGCAACAAAAGGGAATAAATAAATAAATATAAAAACTCCATAATCCCCAATCAAAAAGATACGTGTACTCCTATGTTCATAGCAGCACAATTCATAATAGCTAAAACCTGGAAACAACCCAGGTGCCCAACAACAGATGAGTGGCTGAGAAAGCTGTGATATATATACACAATGGAATACTATACAGCTATCAAGAACAATGAACCCACCTTCTCTGACCCATCTTGGACAGAGCTAGAAGGAATTATGTTAAGTGAGCTAAGTCAGAAAGATAAAGATGAGTATGGAATGATCCCACTCATAAACAGAAGTTGAGAAAGAAGATCTGAAAGGGAAACTAAAAGCAGGATCTGACTAAATTGAAAGTAGAGCACCAAAGTAAAACCCTGTGGTGAGGGGTAGATATGCAGCTTCCTAGGCTGTTGGGGGGTGGAGGTGGGTTGGTGGGATGGGACACAGTCTTTTGGTGGTGGGAATGGTGTTTATGTACACTCCTAGTAAAGTGTAGTCATATAAATCACTAGTTAATTAATATGAGGGGGGAAATTAATTGTATGTCTCAAAGTTTTTAAAACACAGACTGAGTCTTCTTAATATATAGGCTGTGTATTTTATATGCGGACATTCTCAAAAGCCTAGACCAAGTAGATCAGAAGCAACCAGTAGCACAGCTATATAAGACACTAGGAACTATATAGCAAACCCTAACAAAAGGACTTTTCAAAGTTAACCCAATTACCAAATAATGTGATGATAACATTAACTATCCATTGTCTTTTTGAACCCTAAGACAGCAGGAACCTCACATCTCCACTATAGAGCCTATATTTCTCCCAGTCCTGGAACCTTAGGATAGGGCCCACTTTCCCACATGCCTCTCCCAATCCATATCAAATAATATTGCATCAGCCGATCGCAACCTAATCAACGCAACGATTGCCACCTCAACATGCTTCAGCTTAATCTGTGTCCAGAGACTTCAGGTGTGGAATGACAACCCTTCAGCTTCATTACTCGGGTGAGACCTTTCCTTTCATAGCATTCTCTAATTCCATCCCAGGTGGTTCATTTTCTAACAAAGTGCCCAAACCTAGATATACACCAGGTTCTGTGAGAGAGAGCATATGTTCACACGTATCCATAAGCATGTGCAAAATATATACCTGAAAGCAGAAGTACACTAGTTTGCAGTGAGTACCCACCCCAACACTTCCTCTCCACTATTCCAACCTTTGGGTCCATGATTGCTCAACAATTTGTTTGGCTTTGTATGTTAACTCTCTTTTCAGCCACCAGGTTCCAGATGCCACCAGGATGCTGCCCAGGCTTCCCTGCACTGAAGACCCCACCAATGTGTTCTGGAGCTCCGCTTCCACAGAGACCCACGCTATTAGGGAAAGAGAAAGGCAGTCTGGGAGTATGGACTGAACAGTCAACGTCCATGTTCAGCGGGGAATCAATTACAGAAGCCAGACCTTCCACCTTCTGCAACCCACAACGACCCTGGGTCCATGCTCCCAGAGGGATAGAGAATGGGAAAGCTATCAGGGGAGGGGAGGGGATATGGAGATTGGTTGGTGGGAATTGTGTGGAATTGTACCCCTCCTATCCTATGGTTTTGTTAATTTATCTTTTCTTAAATAAAAAATAAAAAAACAAAAAAAAATTTTAAAGAATATAATTTTGATATTTTTTTATTATCTTTATCTATTTATCAGATAGGGAAAACCAGAAATCTAGAGGATGATAGACAGGGAAAGACAGACATCTGCAGTACTGCTTCACCATTCATAAAGCTTTGCCCTTGCAGGTGGGGAACAGGGACTCAAAAATTGGTCCTTGCGCATTATAACATGTGCATTCAACCAGGTATGCCACCACCTGGACCCCTTAAGAATATTTTTATGTAAATGCTTAAGTAGATATTATAGATGTCAGGATAGTGGTAGCTGACTTGTCTTATGATATGTGGAAAATAGAAGAGTCAACACAAAAAATGACTTTCTATGATAATCCAAGCCAAAGACAGGAACCCAGGTATGTCTCTTATAATCCTGCAGTCAACAAACCTATTGAAATTCTTCAAGTGCCAGCCTTTGTGCTTAGCATCTGAAATACAAGGATGAAAAATGCTTGTTTTACCTTTTCAAAGAAATCCATGGACAGAATCAAGACACACAATAGACTCACCAAATATAATGTGACATCGTATGCCTTTTGTTTATTATCATGCAACCAAAGTAATAGGGAAGTTCATGGAAATAAAAATAAAAATATTAGAAATACATTCTCATAGAACTATTTTAGTTTTCACTTAAATTGATCAATAAAACTGAACCAGCAAGATAATTCACTTGGATGATAATACACTGAGCCTGACCCCTACACACTGGAGGAAGCTTTAGTGTGGTAGTATCTTTCCTTCTTATTTCCATCTTTTAATATTTATTTATTTTTCTATCTATTTATTTTTGTTAGGATAGAGAAAAGTTGAAAAAATTGAGAAGAGAAAGGAGGAAAGAGAGAGAGAGAAAGAGAGAGAGAGATGAAGATATAGAAATATACCTGTGTTACTGTTTCACTTCTTACGAAGCATCTCCCCCTCAGATGGGGACCTAGGGCTAGAACCTAGGTCCTTATGTATGGTAATGTGTAGAGTCAATAGGGTTTTTCATTATCTAGTCACTCTTTCTTTCTCTATCCCAAAAAGTAAATCCAGAGTAGTGACACACTATAAACACACACACACACACACACACACACACACGTATCACTAAAATTTACTGGTCCTGACAAAAACAGGTGACTGTAAGCATGAGGAAGAGAGAAAATCAAGTTTATATAAGGTAGTAATTTAGTATTGTTGGAGGTACTTGGTTCTTGAGAAAAAATAAATACATAAAAACACATGAGACAGAAACCAGGAAAATCTATTGAGTTCCTTGTCAGTGGGTTAAGGATCTTCCATTTTTACATGTAGTCAGTAGATAAGTACTGAATTCTTTGAAGTTGGAAAAATAAAATTACTGGATAACTCTGTTGGGAAAGGGAAATACGAACACCAGGTCACAGTACTTGATAATATTATGAATAGTATTGATTTAAAATACCAAAAGCAGTAAGAGAACAGACTGCTCAGAAAAATGAGCAATGGTCTTGATAAATAATCCAAATAAAGATAATACTCAAAAGTGAATACCCCAGCATGAAAGGGCCTGGACATAGACAGATGGTTAGTGTTATTTAATCTCACACAACTGTGTCACTGTGTGGGTAGTCCCGGGAGATCAGGGCAGCCCCTGAGAGACCTAGAGAGTCCCTGGTGATGAGGGTGATGTGCGTGGAGAGGAAGAAAGCACACAGGACCAGCTCTGGGAAAAGCTTCATGGATGACTTGTTTATTAAGGGATATAAGCAAGTAGATATACCCAAGGTTCAGAAAGAAGTCTGAGGTAATCATTAGTCTACACACAATGCATAATTACATCTTGACCTACCAGGTATTTGATCACAACTGGAAAGTTACCATATAAGGTCTGATCATGAGCTCACAATGCCTAGGTAGGCTTTTTTTCTCTAAGGGTTAATTACAAGCAACTCAGGGCAAGGGGGAAGGGGGCAGTTTGAGCAAAGCCAGGATACTTGCAGTGGATTTCAGGTTGGCCATACACAGTAATTCATGGGCTTTGTTTAAAAGGGATGGGGGAGCATGTACAGTAAGGTACCCCATCTGGAAAATCCCACCCATCATAAGTTCATGAGGTCAGGAGGGACCTGTCTAATGTATCTCGCTCTTAGGAGGGAGCGAACTAAGGGTCAACCCGCTCAGACTCTCATAAAAATAATGGTCTGGACTTCCCAGACAGTGGATCATTTCCCCACATCATTGGTTTGCGTTCTTACTATTGTGGGGAAAACTGGTCATAGTCTGGAAAAACCACAAAAAACAGTGTTCTTTCAGGTGGAGGGTGCAGTCATGGTGACATCTTGGAAATGATTACAGGTGAATCATAGCCATGTGTAAAGTACAAAATTTTCATCCAAAGATGTGAGGTAGAAGTAGATGTGAAGTAGATTTCAGGTAGAAAACAGCCTATAGAATAGCTTCCATGAGGGCCATATATACAGATGGCTTACCCATGCTTCCCTCTTTTTCTTAAATTTGGTATTTTCATCACACCTAGACCTAGTTTCCCATTGGGCCACTGAGACCACCTGTCTTTCCTATTGGGTTACTGTTTCCAGGTTGTGATCCCCTTTTGAAAACTCCTCCCACAGTGAAAAGGTGCTTCCCTTGTGCACTCAAAATATCTGTCCTACTACTTTCCTGGTGCTACTTTTAAGTTCTTCTCCACTGGTATATGGAAAAATGATATCATAAAATAAAGTTACCATGTCTCAGATAATTTAAGTTTCAGGTCTCTTGTCTCTCAAAATTGCCCATAATGTTACCAGAAATGATAGTATTTCTCTCAGACTGACTAAAAAAATAATGCCTGCATTGAGAGGGAGGAAAGAAGAGAGTAAGCATTTTAAAGCAGTAATTATTACATGAATTGCAGGCTGAAATAATAATTTGGTGAAACACAAATTCCTACTAAATAGGTTTCTAGTGCATTAACTTGGGATGTTATAGGTCTGTTAGACCTTTTTCAAAACAAGTAATCTACTTATATTCATAATCTTCAGAGGAGCAGTTTAATGTTTAATAGCCCTTAAAATACAGTCAATAAAATAAGTGTGTCCATTATTCCACCGTTGGGAGACTGAGGAACTCCTCTGCAAGGGTCTTCTCTCACCCTAGAGTTTGAGTTACTAATTTCACACATGATTATTTAATCAAGTACAAAGGTAGACTTCACAGCTTCCTGGAAGTGAGGGCTTTAAGCAACAAATAAAGTAGAACCAAACCATCAAACAAATCACCCTAAGATTTATAAGCTTGGTGCTTTGTGAGAAAACAGAAAAAGGAAAAACCTTTGCTAGAGTTCTGAATTCTGCTTCCTTAAATACCAATGCTATGCATGGATAAAAGAAAAAAGAGTCCTAGACAGAGCAGGGAGTTTTAGGGGTGTGCAACCACAAGCATCCAACATCATAAAATGGGATATTCATACACTGAATTCAGAGCAACATCTTGAGGCTAACAGCAATGGGCAAATATGAATGTGATGTGTTAACTGTGAAAGCATTTTTTTTTTTTTTTTTTGCCACCAGGGTTATTGCTGGGATTCAGTGCTGGCACTACAAGTCCACTGCTCCTGGAAACAATTCCTTTCCTTCTTTCTTCCTTCCTTTCTTCCTCACTTTCTTTCTTTAATGCTTTATTTCTTTCATTTCTTATTATACAGAACAGAAATAAATTGAGAGAGAACAGGGAGACAGAATGGAAGAGAAAGATAGACTCCTACAGACTTGCTTTAGCTCTCATGAAGTGAACCCCTGCAGTTGGGAAGTGGGGGCTTAAACCCTTGTGCTTGTGCATTCAACCTCATATACCATCACATGGCCCCCTGGATTATTATTTTTTAATGTCTCTAGGCACAACAATGCACTACTAAGACATCCCAACACTTAATTTACTGATCAGAACATTTAATTACCAGAATAAAGACCTAATTAATACAGTGAGTGTTGAATCCCACTCATCCCAGTTGACGATTTTCTTCATTCCCATATACAGTTCTGATGTAGAGTTCAGTGCTTCAGGATTTACTGAACAAGTCAGGCAAGTTGTAATACTTGGAAATAGAGAGAGCCAGATAGGTCTCATAATCCTTGTTGCAGTTGTAGCTTTCCCTGCCATTACTCAAAGCAAAGTTCTGGGATATTTCTACAGTGTCCTTTGTTGATTTTTCTTCTCTCTTTTGCAGAACAAACCAGGCATCTTTTCTCCAACCCCTATTTTCACTTTTCAGATCCTAACTTCCCCCATGTAAATCATCACCAGGATACCTTGTCTAGATTATGTATTTATTTAGTGTTCCCATTTCATTTTGTTTCTCTCAAGCCTATGTTTCTACCAAGTGATCACAGATGCTAGATGATTCATCTTAAAGAGTCTGAATCTCATAAATTCAAAATGCCATCTAGCCACTTCAAAAATTCAGCTCAGCTTCCCTTTTGCTTTCTAGTGTTTTAAAAAATTTCAAGGTGATTTACTGCTCACTAAAATTGACTAGTGAGGGTGTCCTGCTAAACACAAATGCTACTGCTAAAAGTCAGGCCAATTCTGATATGCAGCATCTGCTACTTACCCTCCAAGATGAAAGTCAGAGATGTTCCCATCCTCTTTGTCACAAGTACCAGATACTTACCTTCCATGATGAAAGGCAGATATTTCCCCATTCCTTCTGTGTGGTCTGTTGTCCACACTCAGATTTCTCTATAGAGGTCATAATCGCAGTGAATGAAATGAGCTCTGAAATTTTTTTTTTTTAGTGTATCATGTTTTGTCTTTAGCCACTAATACATTTCTCATCTAACTCTTAATTACACATTGTAATTGCTTTGCTATAAAATGACCAAAGTCTTTAATCCTGACTTTACAAATACCCTTTACATGTTCACAAACATGTATGTGAACTACATTACATCTTGTATGATGCCTTGAGGGCATCTGTTGATATACCGTCACCCAGAGTCTTGCATTTCTTCTCTATGGCATTCACTTTGTCTCTGGGTAAGTCAATAAACTAGACTACTGCCACTTTTGGAAATAAAGGACTAAGGACTTCTCCATCCATTATGATCCAACTGAGCAATTTTCTATGTTAATGCAACCCTCAATCATGCTTTAACATGGATACTTATGCAAAGGAGCATATTTTGATGTAGAATACATGCTGCACAAAAGAGATCTACCTTTATGTTCTTTCAGTCATTGAAATATTCAAAAATAGATGATAAATTTTCCTCTACTTCTATATATTTCCCTGACATCAAAAGCACTAAAAGGGAATTAAAGTTTCATAAAATCCCTAATATGTACTGTACATATTTCCCAGCCAGACAAGCTGTTTCTAGTAAAGACTTATAAAATATTAAGTTTCAATCAGTGGAAATTTAAATAAATTCATTATAATCCCCACTTTACCTTCCAGCTATCAATCTAAGGAATTAATGTGAATCCTTTTCAAGGTAAGATGAATGGGAAAGACATTTTTATTGAAATTAAAACAGAAAATTACCACAGACAGGGTAAATCTCTGGATTGAATAAGATAATAATAGAATTAAATCAAATTTTGACATTTCAAATCAAGATATTTAAATATAAATGTTCTCATGTAAGGTAAGTCTACCTTAAGTATTATTATTATTTTTTAAAGTTCAAAGTATTTTTATTTATTTATTTATTTATTTTTTATTTAAGAAAGGATTAATGAACAAAAACATAAGGTAGGAGGGGTACAACTCCACACAATTCCCACCACCCAATCTCCATAACCCACCCCCTCCCATGATAGCTTTCCCATTCTCTAGCCCTCCGGGAGCATGGACCCAGGGTCGTTGAGGGTTGCAGAAGTAGAAGGTCTGGCTTCTGTAATTGCTTCCCCGCTGAACATGGGCGTTGACTGGTCGGTCCATACTCCCAGTCTGCCTCTATCTTTCCCTAGTAAGGTGTGTCTCTGGGGAAGCTGAGCTCCAGGACACATTGGTGGGGTCTTCAATCCAGGGAAGCCTGGCCAGCATCCTGGTGGCATCTGGAACCTGGTGATTGAAAAGAGAGTTAACATACGAAGTCAAACAATTTGTTGAGCAATCATGGATCCCAAACTTGGAATAGTGGAGAGGAAGTGTTAGGGAGGTACTCACTGCAAACTCTAGTGTACTTCTGCTTTCAGGTATATATTTTGCAGTAGTTTATGGATACGTGTGCACATAAGCTCTCTCTCACAGAAACTGGTGTATATCTAGATTATGGGACTTTGTTAGAAAGTGAACTACCTGAGATAAAATTAGAGTGTACTATAAAAGGAAAGGTCTCACCCGAGTAATGAAGCTGAAGGGTTGTCATTCCACTCGTGAAGTCTCTGGACACAGTCTGAGGTGAAGCATGTTGAGGTGGCAATCGTTGCGTTGGTTAGGTTGTGATTGGCGGATGCAATATTATTTGGTTTGGATTGGGAGATGCATACGGGAAAGTGGGCCCTATCCAAGGGTTCCAGGACTAGGGGAAGTAGGGGCTCTATAGTGGAGATGTGAGGTTCCTGCTGTCTTAGGGTTCAAAAAGACAATGGATAGTTAATGTTATCATCACATTATTTGGTAATTGGGTTAACTTTGAAAAGTCCTTTTGTTATGGTTTGCTGTACAGTACCCAGTATCTTGTATATAGCTGTGCTATTGAATGCTTCTAATCTCCTTGGTCTAGGCTTTTGAGAGAGTTTGCATATCAAATACACAGCCTATATATTAAAAAGATTCAGTTTGTGTTTTGAGAAACTTTGAGACATACAATTGATTTTCCCCCTCTCATATTAATTAACTACTGATTTATATGTCTATATTTTGCTAGGAGTGTACATAAAGATGAGTATGGGATGATCCCACTCATCAACAGAAGTTGACTAAGAATATCTGAAAGGGAAACTAAAAGCAGGACCTGATCAAATTGTAAGTAGGGCACCAAAGTAAAAACCCCGTGGTGAGGGGTAGACATGCAGCTTCCTGGGTCAGTGGGGGGTGGGAGTGGGCGGGAGGGATGGGTCACAGTCTTTTGGTGGTGGGAATAGTGTTTATGTACACTCCTTAAGTATTATTTTAAAAAAGGGGGGAAGGACCAGCCATTAAAAAAATAATATGATGGCAAAGGATATGGAAGATTTTTGGATATATAAATCCAATTTGCCTCTAAATGTAAACCACCTCATCTATTTGTTTTATAAAAAAATAGCTCCCATTCAGTTATTTATTTTTCTGTTAATTTAACAGCAGAGATGAGGTGGAAGATACAAATGTCAAAATTAATCAACTTCTAGGTTAGAATTAAATCATCTCTGAGATGTTTCCAGCTATGGCATTATAAGATAGTAGCAATCTGTACCAGCACAAATCTTCCTAAACATAGTTCCACTGGAGCCTCTAGAATAACTACTAGGTAGTATGCAGCTTTGCTATGTATGTAATCTAGGTTCAATTGGGGCCTCTAATGCACTGAAGACAGTTTCAGTGCTATAGTCTTTCATACTCTCTGCTTATAACTCTGTATCTAAAACAAAACAAGAAAACAAAACATACTGCAGGCAAACAAAATTGAAAGAGAAAATCATAAGTTGAGAAACTACTATTGTGCTAAATAAACCAATTGAGCCAAACCAATCCAGGTCACAGATTAAGCTGAAACTCTTGAAACAAAAATATATTTGCAACCACATGTCTGAGTGAAGAGCATAGTCAAAGAGATTTAATGATAACCTGAGACAGACTGATGTTCTAAAAATAAGATCAGGACTAGGATGGTGTCTCAACCAGTAGAACCTATACATTAGTTATTACTTGATTTAGAAAAAAAGAATTTTTGCCTCCAGGGTTATTGCTGGGCCTCGGTGCCTGCACTACTAATCCATTGCTCCTGGAGGCTATTTTTGCCTTTTTTGTTTTATGATTGTTGTTACTGTTGTTATCATTGTCTTTGTTGTTGGATAGGACAGAGAGAAATTGAGAGAGGAGGGGAAGACAGAGATGGGGAGAGAAAGATAAACATCTGCCGACCTGCTTCACTGCTTGCAAAGCAAACCCCCCTGTCCCCCTCAGGTGGGGAGCCTGGGGATCGAACTCTGATCTTAAAGCCTGTCATTGCCCTACATGCCATGTGCGCTTAACCCGCTGCGCTGTCTCCCAGCCACCCAGAATATTTTTTATTATCTTTACCTATGTATTGGATACAGAGTCAGAAATCAAGAGGGAAGGGGGAGACAGAGAGGAAGGGAGACAAAAAGACACTTCTGGTACTGCATCTCTGCTTCACATTTGCAGTACTGCTTCACATTAGCAAAGCTTTCCCCCTGCAGATGGGCAATGTGTACTCAGCCAGTTGCACTACCACCCAGCCCCTTACTTGACTTTGAAAATTACATTTGCATGTAAATCCCCAAGGGAGTTTTCCCCATTAAACCAAGTAAAAGGACTTATTCTCCCTTTCAAGAAGAAGGCATAATTTAAACCTGCATGCATTTGTTTGACAGTATAATCTCTGATAACCTCCCTAGATGATATTCCCAGTTGCTAGATATTCCATGCAATCATAAAGATGAACTGTGGAGCCATATGAGTGAATTACTGACCACTACTGTGTCTCTCCCACATGTGTAGGAAACATATATGCCTATATGTTAACAGTAAACTTATTTTATATATTCTTTCATCATTCTGTATCATGTTTTTTTACTTATCTAGTCTGAAGAACCCAGAGGAATACAAGATAATTTCCTTTGCATTTGGGCACATTTAATTAAAAATTTCCCCTTAGAATCATAGTTAGATTAGGGTCTGGTTCCATATACCAGAGAAAGACAAACACTATCATAGAAACATTTTTTATTTTATCATCTCTGAGGTGTCACTATTCTAGGCTGACTTCTTCAGGTAGAAAAAGTGAAGGAAAGAAAAAAAGAAAAAAAAGGTTCTACAGCACCAAAACTTTCTTCAGTGCAATGGGGATGGGCTCAAACATGGTTAACACATCAGAAGAGCAGATCACTAAACATGTGATCTATTTTGTCAACCCCACACCAAGCACCTGCAAAAAAGTGGGAGAGAGGATTTTTACTGCTAAACATGTTTTACTAAACATACAGTGGAGACATGAATGATGCACCAATCAATTATCTTCATTATAGAATCAAAAAGAGAGACTGGAACCCTCTAACTTGCCTATATCTCAAAAAAGAGGAAGTGAGTTTGGCAGTATAAAAGACTCACTTTGATAGTGGGCTTGACTTGCCATGAATGCAACTTAAGCTTAATTAAGCCTGATCCCACAACACTGGAGGACACATCAGTGCTGTGGTATCTTTCCTCCTCTTCTTCCACCTCCTTCACCTTTTCCTCCTCTTTTTCCTCCTTTCTCTCTCTCTATCAATCTATCTATCATCTCTCTCTACTTTTATCTGAAAGAAGATGACTGGAGGTGAAAGGGGTGAAGGGTTCAAATAGTTTTGGTGTCATATATCAGAAAAGGTAGCAGCAACAAATGCTGGAGAGGTTGTGGGGACAAAGAAACTCTCCTGCACTGTTGGTGGGAATGTAAATTGGTCCAATTTTCCTGGAAAGCAGTCTAGAGAACTCCAGGAAGGCAAGAAGTGGGTCTACCCTATGACCCTGCAATTCCTCTCCTGAGGATATATCCTATGGGACTAAGCATACCCGTCCAAAAAGATGTGTGTATACCTATGTTTATAGCAGCACAATTTGTATTAGCTAAAACCTGGAATCAACCCAGGTGTCCAACAACAAATGTGTGTCTGACTAAGTTATGGCATATATACACAATGGAATTCTACTCAGCTATTTAAAATGGTGAATTTACCTCCTTTACCCCATTTTGGATGGAGCTTGAAGAAATCATGTTAAATGAGATAATTAGAAGCCAAAGGATGAATGTGGTATTATCTCATTCACAGGCAAAAGTTTAAAAACAAGATCAGTATGGGATGATCCCACTCATCAACAGAAGTTGAGTAAGAAGATTTGAAATGGAAACTAAAAGCAGAACCTGACCAAATTGTAAGTAGGGCACTAAAGTAAAAACCCTGTGGTGAGGAGTAGACATGCAGCTTCCTGGGCCAGTGGGGGGTGGGAGTGGGTGGGAGGGATGGGTCAAAGTCTTTTGGTGGTGGGAATGGTGTTTATGTACACTCCTAGTAAAATGTAGTTATATAAATCACTAGTTAATTAATACGAGAGGGGGAAAATTAATTGTATGTCTCCAAGTTTTTCAAAACACAAACTGAATCTTTTCAATATATAGGCTGTGTAATTGATATGCATACACTCTCAAAAGCCCAGACAAAGTAGATCAGAAGCAACCAATAGCAGAGCTATATACAAGATACTGGGTACTGTAAAGCAAACCCTAACAAAAGGAATTTTCAAAGTTAACCCAATTACCAAATAATGTGATGATAACATTAACTATCAATTGTCTTTTTGAACCCTAAGACAGCAGGAACCTCACATCTCCACTATAGAGCCCCTACTTCCCCCAGTTCTGGAACCATTGGATAGGGCCCACTTTCCCGTATGCCTCTCCCAATCCATATCAAATAATATTGAATCTGCCGATCACAACCTAACCAACACAACGATTGCCACCTCAACATGCTTCACTTCAGACTGTGTCCAGAGACTTCACGTGTAGAATGATAACCCTTCAACTTCATTACTAGGGTGAGACCTTTCCTTTCATAGTATACTCTAATTTCATCTCAGGTGGTTCACTTTCTAACAAAGTCCCAAAACCTAGATATACACCAGTTTCTGTGAGAGAGAGCATATGTTCACACGTATTCATAAACTACTGCAAAATATATGCCTGAAAGCAAAAGTGCACTAAAGTTTGCAGTGAGTACCCTCCTAACACTTCCTCTCCACTATTCCAAGCTTTGGGTCCATGATTGCTCAACAACTTGTTTGGCTTCGTATGTTAACTCTCTTTTCATCCAGGTTCCAGATGTTATCAGGATGCCGGCCAGGCTTCCCTAGACTGAAGACCCCACCAATGTGTCCTGGAGCTCAGCTTCCTCAGAGACACACCCTACTAGGGAAAGAGAGAGGCAGATTGGGAGTATGGACCGACCAGTCAACGCCCATGTTCAGCGGGGAAGCAATTACAGAAGCCAGACCTTCTACCTTCTGCAACCCACAATGACCCTGGGTCCATGCTCCCAGAGGGATAGAGAATGGGAAAGCTATCAGGGGAGGGGGTGGGAAATGGAGATTGGGTGGTGGGAATTGTATGGAATTGTACCCCTCCTACCCTATGGTTTTGTTAATTAATCCTTCCTTAAATAAAAAATAAATAAATAAATAAATAAATAAATAAATAAATAATTAAAAACAGAAGAAAAAAAACAAGATCAGAAAACACTAAGCAGAACTTGGACTTGAGTTGTTGTATTACATTAAAGTAAAAGACTCTGGGTTGTCTCTGTGTGTGGGGGCGGGGTTGAGATCCTGGAACATGATAGCAAAGGAGGACCAAGTAGGGGTTGAATTATTATGTTAAAAACTAGGAAATGTTACTCATGTACAAACTATTGTATTTTACTGTCAACTGTAAACCAATAATCCCCCTATAAGAAAATAAAGGGTTCTGGTGGAAGGTGTGGTGACTTTCATTGACTAGGTATGTTGTGAAATCACGATCCTAGAAATCTTATAATGTCGTAAGAAAAAATCTGTTAAATCACTAATAAAATGAAAAGAAGAAAGGAATTAAAAAAGAGGAAGAAGAACATTTCAGTCAAAAAGCCAACCATAAACCATAAAGCCCCTGTCTTTGCACTCACCTAGTTAGCTGGTCTTCCAGATCATATAAGGTTTTCCTTCCTTGTAGTAGATTTTAATGCTATTTATTTTTTCATTTATTCTTGAAGAAAAAAAATAAAGACAGTTATATGTAAGTTAGCCATTAAGACATTAAGACTTCTGGATCACAAAGGTATTTTCTTCACTTTTGCTTAGCCCAGTTTCTCAGTGTTAAGTCATATAACCTTGTCTCTTTATGGTCATGCATTTCCTGCTTTTTGACTGGGTCCTGACTAATGTAATGTATCTATGTGAAATTTTCATTATTCTACTGGAACATTATTTTGTGAGATTATCCTCAGATATTTTAGTAACCCTTACCTAGTCTATAAAAACCCTTAATCAGATACCTGGTTTAAGGCTATATTTTGTCTTAATGACTTGATGTCTTCTAATTTATTATTTATTTTGTCAAAATAATAATTCATATCAATCATTTGCCTCCAGGTCTAGTTGGGGAAATTTCTGGCAAAAAAAAAAAGTGAGCCTTGCTTTTTATATCTTAATCTTAGGAAATGCTATTTACATTTTATCAGCATCCAGTTATTGAGAACTTATTTACTACTACTTTATCTACTCTGCTTTTATTTTTTTCTTAATAGTCTAGAAAATTATATTAATTGTATTAATAAAACTGTATTTGCAATAACTATAATAGTACATTTTACTGTTTGCATTTTTATCAGATATCATATTAAATATATTAATTTCCAGAATACTTCTATTAGGTAAATATATACATATGAGAATAGTAAAATTGAAGCTTGGAAAGACTTAGTAGTTTTTTCCAGGATCAAGTAGCTAATAAGTAGCAGATCCGAGGCCATATCAACCAATGGCAGTAAGTATTCAGCATTAAGTATTCAGCATTAAACTATTATTATTTAGCTCATGTTCTCCCATATCAATTCAACAGTAATGACAATTTAACTTATTGTGATCTTGAAAATCAGTGCTATTTTCAATAAGTAAATAGCTATTGAATGGAACTATTTAAATGAATGCCTCTGTTTGAATGTCCACATTACAGCAGTTTAGTTATTATAAAGATGATAAAATCATTTAAATGTATGTGAAACTTATTTGATTGATTTAGGCAATGTCAATTAAAACAAATATTTTGCTCTATTGACTTAAGTACTAAATTTGGATGACAGATCAGCAACTATATCCTTTGTTAAATTTAATTTAATTAATCTAGATTCTGATCATTAAAACAAAAATACTTATCTTTGAAATGTGGTTCATAAACTCAGACCTATAGTATATATAATCAATTTTAAAATCAAATGTTGCTATTTGGGTAGATCAAATTAATAAAACACTTAAAATATAATTATAGAGGGGCACAGGAAAGCTGGTAATTAAAAAAAATGGTTAATTGGGAGGAGTTGGAAAGCAAGTAACCAGAAAATAGACAATAAATATAGTTAATTAGTTTTTATTCAACAAATCATGGAGTCCAATATCTATTAGAGCAAGTCACACTATATCCCATTCTGATTTAGAGTACACTAAGAATCTTGGATAATTTAAAAGAAGCCCCAAGATATACTGAGTAGAAGGAGCTGAAAAAGTAATATAGTGCTGTCAGAATTGCAGATAATCAGTTATTTATATCAATTCTTTGCAAATATAAATTAAGGTGGGACTCACAGGACTATGTAAATGTGAAAAGATGTATGTGTGTATTTATGTAAGAGAGAACACAGAGTATTAGAGAAGATAAAAATGGACAGTATTAGTATGCCTGTTATAAATCTCATCCTTTTATTGTCCCCTGCTGCCTAGTTTGAACAATTGTGAATATCATTGTTATAAACTTTTTTGTTTTTCTGTAAATGTAAATCTTTACTTTTATAGACAGTTGGAAATAGGATTGCTAAATTTAATTTACAAAGGAAAGAATATATATTAACACCAAATCTCTCTTTGGTAAAAGTGTAGCTTTGTGGGAAAGACTCCTAAAGTTTACATGAACAAAAGACATCCATATAAACACTGGAAAAACTATCTTTGTGAGGGTGTCTCCCCAAATGTACAGGAGAACTCATAGTCCCATTCTCTGTTTTCAGTGGAGGCAGAACTTAAATCAGCATCTCTTTGTTGCAT
Source organism: Erinaceus europaeus (assembly GCF_950295315.1). NCBI lineage: Eukaryota > Metazoa > Chordata > Mammalia > Eulipotyphla > Erinaceidae > Erinaceus > Erinaceus europaeus. Next base: position 38,503,179 of record NC_080175.1, read on the forward strand.
AGCCCTTTCTCTGGTAATAAACCTAATTGGATTTCCCTTTGTCTAAAGCTTGCCATCCTTAAAGTTCTTTAGACTATGCCTGAGAATTACGTGATGGGTGGCTTAGAAATTCTGGGACTCTGCCACGCCACGTGTACAAGAGGTTCATACATTAATGACACATTTCTCTTTTTGTCTTGGCAACCACTTTTTCCACTTCTGAAGAATTTCTTCTCACCCTAACAATCTGAAGAGCCAACCAAGTAAAACTATCAGAAATTACTTGGCTCTCCAGATTGGTGTGAAAATAAAACTTAAATTTCTAACTAAGCTGACAGGAAATTAAAACGTGTCAGCAAATTAGAACCCTGATATGTGGTGTGTGTGTGTGTGTGTGTTTAGAAAGAGAGATACTTAATGAAGCATAGTTGATAAGAAATGCTTAATCTTTGATATGCGTGTAAGATTGGTAAGAAAAATATACTAAATATAATTCATATAAAATATTTGAGTATAATATTTAATTAGTATTATTTTTTAAATGTATATTTGATTCTTAGATTTCTTTTAACAAGGTAATTTCTTTTGTTCTTTAATATTTGCTTCATAAAAATCTTCTACTGTTTTGCTTCTGTATATAAATGCAGAATATTTCTATTCTGAATCTTCTTTGGAAAATATGGGTCATGGATATTTGTTGAGTGGCCCTCATCACATTGGAGGAAGCACTGCTGATGTAATACATTTCTCCCCCTCTCACTTTCTCTCTCCTTTCCTCTTTCAGTATTTCTCTATCTGAACAAGTCAAACTGGAACACTGATGCCCTGAAGAAGGTAAAATAAATAAATAAATAAATAAATACATAAATAAATAAAAAGATAGATAGTATAAATAAATTATACACATCATTATATAGTATATGTGTTTAAAATGCTAATAAAAATTAAAATATTTCAATATGTATCAATCTAGATGTTTGCCTCTCCTCATTTATGATTGATTTAGCCTCTGCATTGAGTAAGGAAAACAGCAAAGCTTTGTCAGGAGAGACAACAGGAACATTCCCACAGTCACCTTTGACAGGTTGGACCTATGATCGTGGCACATGACCAACAATAACCTAGACTCATTATGCCTTAACTAACATATTCAAATTACCTTTACCTGTGCAATGATCTTTTACAGTGTCCATGGTGATGATAGGAAATGACTATGTTTAGTCACAGTAAAGGTCATGCCCTGGTTCTGAGGGGCTACTAACCCTGTTATGGAAAAGTTTTTGAATCTTCCTCCTCACACTTAGCATAATGACCAAGAAGTTTATAAGGACCAGAGGACAGCACAGTGCAGTGCAAGTCTGTCTACAGAGCATTCTGCTTTCTGTTCCTACAACTATATTGAGTAAAATGACTTTCACCTTTGCTTTATACTGCAGGCCTCAAAGGATTTCTACCTTTTTTTCCACTTTTTAAAAAAATTATTTATTAGATAGAAACAGCAAAAATTGAAAGAGAAGAGGGTGATAGAGTGGGAGAAAGAGATAGATGATAGATAGATAGATAGATGATAGATAGATAGATAGATGATAGATAGATAAATGATAGACAGATGATAGATAGATGATAGAGACATACAATACAGCTTCACCACTTACAAAGCAGGTAGGGACCAGGAATTCAAAACTTCAAACCCAGGTCCTTGCACATTGTAACGTGCAACTCAGCCAGGTGCACTACCACCTGGCCCTAGATTTCTTTCTTTTTTTGCCTCCAGGGTTATTTCTGGGGCTTGGTCCCTGTACTAGGAATCCACTGCTCCTGGAGGCCATTTTATTCCCTTTTATTGCCCTTGTTTGTCATTGTTATTATTGCTGTTGTTATCATGGTTGTTAGCAGATTTCTATCTTTTATGAAACACAGAATATTTTTAGCCAGGAGCCTCACCTCCCTTTGGGGGTTATGAGGACTGGAGCACAATCACAGTATAATTAAAAAATGCATTATTTAAGGTTATTGACTCAGAATGGAGACTGCTTTTAATCACGCAGTGGAAGCTGAATATGGAGAGCTTGATATAGACTTCAGAGAGATTGTTACAATGACTCCCTACCCAAAACAAAAAACTTCTGACGGAGGGCTCTTCTTCCAAAATACCTGATATTCTCAGGAGCTACAAACCAGAGTATCCTGTTCTGAAGATGTTTTAACAATGGCATCCAAAATTCACCACTGGATTCCCTTGGTGTCCCTCATTGAATGTCTGCTTTACTTCCAATTTTATCTCTTTTTTTTTCTCCTGTCTCCATAGAAATGCCTCATTACTTTCTTGATACAGACTGCTTTAGGACCCACCTACTGGACTACCTCAAGGATTTGGACACAACTGTGAAATTTGACTAGTCTGTTTCTAGAACTGAAAGAAAAACTCTATGGAATAATTGAATTGAATAGTTTCAGAATTGTGGAACTTCTTGTTAAATTCCAAAGTGAGAGCTGCAGGAGGGCAGGAAGAAAAAATCTGACACCCCTCTAAATATGTCTTTGGCAAATAGCTAGATTCCAGAGAGCAGCCTGAAGGACTATTTAAATTTCCATTTGAGATCAAGTCTTCTCCTTTAAAGTAACAGGTCTATGGAGAGGGCAGGACACACATCTAAATGTTTTATTTATACCCTGTTTATAATGATTTGACTCTCCCTTTCCTATCTTCAAAGACCTAAACACTGACTGGGCTACTTAAAGATGATATTTAGAATTCTGAGTTACTCAAAATTCCAGAACTTCCATATGTGCAGGGCATACACATGCTATGAATAAATTCATTTTCATTTTTGCTTTTCTCTTATCAATCTGTCCCATGCTTAGATTTTTGACCTATGAAGAACACAAGATAGTTTACTTTCCACCTCAACAAATAGTACTGTTAACTTTATTAGTATTATCCAATTTGTTCTAATGACTTTGTCACTATGCATTTCCTGGAGCAATGAGTAGTATTTTTAGAGCTGACACATCCGTGTGTTTGTGTATGAATGCGTTTTTATGTGTATGAGCATGTGTGTATGTGTACATGCTTCAGTACAGCACTTGGCAATGTCATATTTTCTGTATTTTTTGATCCTACTAAATGGTCAAATGTATTTTAATTTTGTGAAATTGGACTTCTGAAATAACAATAATGTTAATCATGTTTATGTGATTATTCCATATCTACAAATTTTGCTTCTCAAATATGTTTGCCCTATTTAATTGGGTTATTTTTCTAGCTTTTGTTAAAATTTGAGAGGTCTTTATATATTTTAGATACAAATATTTTGTTCTATATGAGATTTGCACATGTCTTTATTGTTTCACAATTTGTCTTTACATTTTATTAATAATGTTTTTCATGAAGTGAAGTTCAGTTCTTTGTTGACCTTCAACTTGTCTCAGACTGTCTATGTAGTTAAAGATTTTTTCTGCATTATTTGTAATTGTTTTAATAACCATTTGATAGAAAGATGGGTCTTGCTCCAATTGTGTTGTCTTCGTGTTTCTGTGTAAAATAAATTCATTATATCCAAGTGTATCTATTTCTAAGTTCTCAATTTTGTTTTGTTGGCCTAAGTCTTGCATAAGTCAATTGAATACTTTTTATTCTTTGATTAAGGGTGATAAACAAAGAGAGAGAAAAAAGAGCAGGGGGAGGGAGAGAGAGACACCTGCAGTACTGCTTCCTCCTAGCATTTGGGAACCTGTGCCTGGAACCTGAATCTTTAAACAGGGTAGCTTTTGGACTCTACTGGGTGTGCTACCACACAGACTCAATACCATACCAAACTTTTTTTAAAAAAACTGATTTTATGTTGTACCTTAATTTAGGTAGTATTATTCATTAAGCTTTGATAATTTTCAAAATCACCTTGACTATTCTATCTCGTTTCTCTTTTCATATTAGTTTTGGTACTAGCCAATATTTCTCAAATAATTTCTGCCATGGGGCCAGAGTTGAAAGTGTTATATGACTAATGAGGTCTCTTACTGATCTTGTCTAGAATATAAAAGTATAATTTACTTTTAGGTTGAGTTTCAACCTTGATCAGGTCAGCTGTTTCAGAACATTTACTTTTTAGGTTTCTTGGGATTTTCCTTGTAGACAATCATTGCATCAGTGAATACAAAGATTTTTATTTTTCCTTTCCAATCATTATCTTCATTTCTTTTCCATGATATTCAGATAATACTTTCTTTTTTGCCTCCAGGGTTATTGCTGGGGCTCAGTGGCTGCACTAGAAAACCACTGTTCCTGGAGGCCATTGCATCCCTTGTATTGTCCTGGTTGTTTATCACTGTTGTTATTATTGTTGTTGTTATTGTCATTGTTGTTGGACAAGACAGAGAGAAATCCAGAGAGGAGGGGAACACAGAGTGGGGAGAGAAAGATAGACACCTGCAGACCTGCTTCACCACTTGTGAAGCAATCCCCCTGTATGTGGGGAGCCGGGGGCTAGAACCAGGATCCTTGTGCAGGCCCTTGGCTTAGAGCCATGTGCACTTAACCAGCTGCGCTACCACCCAGCCCCCTCAGATATTACCTTTTAAAACTTACTCTGTGCTATTAATAGAAGAGATGAGAGTCAATATATATATATATATATATATTCCCATTCACTCTTCCAGATTTGTGCTTGTTTGTTTTCATATTTGTTCTTCATCAAAGTAATGAAATTCACTTTTTTTTCTTCTTCTTCTTAGCTCTGGCTTTTGGTGGTGCCAGTCATTGAATCTTAGATCTCTGGTGCCTCAGGCATGAAAGACTTTTGTGTAAACTACTATGCTGTACGCCCACCCAATATGGAGATCCTCTTTTGTTTAGGTATTTGGACAGTTTTTATTATGTACTAGTACTCAGTTTTGTCTTTTTTTTCCCCCTGCACTTATTTAAATTGCCATGTATTTTTTTAATTGCTAAATTAGTCCTTTTGTTAAAATTTTAAATGTTGAGCCAACTTTCCATTCTCAGTATAAACTCTAATTTATTTTATAAGAATAGTTGGTTCAACTAGTAGTTCAATTAGATGTGGTTTAGTTATACTTTGCCATTACATTTTTTTATAGCTGTGAGTTTTATAGTGAGAGACTTTGCATTTCTGGTATTGTTAATTTATGTCACATCTTTTTCTTACAGTATTTCTTGAAATTTCTTAATATCATTTTCTTGTGGTATGGGCACCTCACACATACAAAATACCAGGTCAACTCATTTTTCCTTACTCCATTTTATTTAAAATAAAGACAAGTGGGGAAGGACATCACAAAACTGTCCCACTGCCTACAGGGATTCTCCTAGCAATTCTGGGGTGGTATAGTGGCTAAAAATAAAAAGACACCACAGGACTAAAGTTCCCTCTCAAGTGGTGGTGCCTGGCCTTGAACTTGGGCATGTCAAAGTAGACTTAACAGTTAATGTCAAGTGGGAAGCATAGTTTGGCCTCCATAGGTATAGTGTGGGTGTAGTTTCTCAAGCCTGTACAGTGATATACCAATTAACTCTCTATATTCTCAGGTGCCAGTCAGCATCCAAATAATTGGTCTGTATTATTGTTCATTTCTAATTTAATTTGGTATGCTATTTCAAATCAGTTCTCTGTGTTCATATTTTCAAGACACATAGCTGTATAAGGTTCCTTTTCTTATTGTTTTCACTGTTTTATGATACCAGTAATTTATTGTTCTGATTTTTCTTTATAAAATTAAAGTTTAAATTAAGCATACCGATGTGGTACTCATTGCATTAATTAGGTTGCAATCAGCAGATGCAATATCATTTGGTATGAATTGAGAGAAGCATGCAGGAAAGTGAGTCCCAGTCTAGAGGGTCCAGGACTGGGACTAGATAGGTTCTATAAAGGAAGCAGCAGGTCCCTGCTGTCTTAGGGTTTAAGAATGCAACAGATAGTTATTGCTTTTATTATTTATCATTTTTATTCTTTTATCTTTTATTATTTGGAAATTGAGTTAACTTTGAAAAATCCATTTGTTATGATTGCTGTATTATATACAACATCACCATAATTTTTGTCTTTTAATATTATTTGTAGATAGCTGTACTACCAGTTGCTTCTATTCTCTCTGTTGTAAGCTTTTAAGAGTCAATATACCAAAGACTTAGCCTATGGTCTGTATTAAAAAGTTTGAGACATTCAATCAATTTCCCCCCTCTCATATTAATTATATAGTGATTTATATGACTACAAATTAATAGAAGTGTACATATTTTATCATTTTTATTATTAATTTTTTATTATTTGGAAATTTTTTCATTATTTGGAAATTGTGTTAACTTTGAAAAATCCCTTTGTTAGGATTTGTTGTATCATATACAACATCACCATAATTTTTGTCTTTTGATATTATTTGTATTAGCTGTGCTACCAGTTGCTTCTGTTCTCCCTGGTGTAAGCTTTTAAAATATATCAAAGGCTTAGCCTATGGTCTGTGCATTAAAAGGTTTGAGACCTTCAACCAATTTCTCCCCTTTCATATTAATTATATAGAGATGTATATGACTACAAATTAATAGAAGTGTATATAAACACCATTCCCACCACCAAAAGACTGTACCTCATCCCACCCCTCTCCACCCCATGAAACCAAACACACCCTCACCCTTAACCCAGGGTTTTTACTTTGGTGCCCCACTCCAGTCAAATCCTGCTTTGAGTTTACCTCTCTGTTTTTTCTCAACTTCTGTTTACGAGTGGAGTCATCCCATACTCATCTTTATAGACTTATCTCACTTAACATAATTCCTTCTAGCTCCATCCAGGATGAGTCACACTGTGTCCAAAGATGTCAGGCATGGAATGTCAACCCTTCAACCTCATTACACGGGTGAGACCTTTCCTTTCATAGGATTCTCTAGTTCCATTCCAGGTGGTTTACTTCCCAACAATGTCCCAAAACCTAGATATAGACCAGGTCCCATGAAATAGGGCATATGTTCACACACATCCATAAACTAGGGCAAAATATGTACCTTCTTCTTCTAGCGTTTGCCCTTCTTCCGTAGCCAGTCAACAACGTCAGGTTGAGCCTGATGTAAAGTTTTGAGACCTCCTTTGAATCTGGAAAGGTGGCAGTCATTGACTATGTGGGTCATAGTCTGTCTGTAGCCACAGGGGCAGTTCGGGTCGTCTCTGGATCCCCAGCGATGGAACATAGCGGCGCACCGGCCATGGCCTGTTCAATAGCGATTGAGGAGGACCCAATCATAACGTGGGTCAAAGCCGGGTTGACGCTTACAGGGGTCTGTGATGAGGTGTTTGTTCTTTACCTCAGCTGACTGCCAACTCTGTTTCCAAGAGTCTGGAACAGAGAAGTTCAGTGTATATACCTGAAAGCAATAGTCTAAAGTGTGTCAGTATGAAGTTCATAATGAAACAGTGTCCACATAGACTTAGATACCTTCCTCACATATTTCCTATTATACTTCCTTCACTCACTCCCAAGCTATCCTTATCAAAGGAAGGACTGCAAAGGCTGAATAAGGGCAAGAGACTGGTATACTTAAATGATGACTCTTTAGTCACTATCAGGCTACCCCATCAGCTGGGGCCCTATTTGGGGAGTCCTGAGATTCCTAAACAGACATGATGGGCCTGACCTCAAACAAATCCCTTTCTCCATTGCCACCAATAATCTTTATTAGAAAAACAAAACATACCCCTTTGTGGGCCCCCATAGGACCATGCCCTCAACTTGGATCAACAACTGTAGAGCATGTTCCATAGTATGAAGGGAGGCTGGACAACATACTCTATACTACACCTGAAGAAGATGGGTCCTGAAATTGGGACAGCTTGGAATGTTCTTATCTATGACCACAGAATGTGAGGTCAGATCTACAGGGATGCAGAGGTCACACAGGCTCCTAAGCTGAATACTGGCCCAAGATCACATTAGATCGATGGGGTTTATAGTCAACAATGCAATAACTTGGATCCATTTGCATATCAGTTTTCAGGCTCAGGGAAGAAAAATACTAGTTAGCCACAGGGCCTTTGGAATATAACTAAAATATGCCTACTAAGTATCTACAGAACTGAGACCCCCAACTCTTCATCTGCACTACTCCAGCCTTTAGGTTCATGATTAGTCAACAACTTGTTTTGTTTTATATGTTAACTCTCTTTTTGGCCACCAGGTTCCAGATGCTAGCATGATGGCAACCAGACATCCCTGGACAGACAACCCCATCAATGTATCCTGGAGCTCCAATTGCCCAGAACCCCACCCCATTAGGGAAAGAGAGAGACAGGCTGGGAGTACTGATTGACTGGTCAATGCCCATGTTCAGCGGGGAAGAAATTAAAGAAGCTGGACCTTCCACATTCTGCATCCTACAATGACTTTAGGTCCATACTCACAGAGGGTTAAAGAATAGGAAAGCTATCAGGGGAGGGGATGGGATAAGGAGAGTTGGTGGTGGGCACTGTGTGGAGTTGTACCCTTCTTATCCTATAGTTTTATCAGTGTTTCCTTTTTTTTATTTATTTAAGAAAGGATTAATTAACAAAACCATAAGGTAGGAGGGGTACAACTCCACACAATTCCCACCACCCAATCTCTATAAACCACCCCCTCCCCTGATAGCTTTCCCATTCTCTATCCCTCTGGGAGCATGGACCCAGGGTCATTGTGGGTTGCAGAAGGTAGAAGGTCTGGCTTCTGTAATTGCTTCCCCGCTGAACATGGGCGTTGACTGGTCGGTCCATACTCCCAGTCTGCCTCTCTCTTTCCCTAGTAGGGTGTGTCTCTGAGGAAGCTGAGCTCCAGGACACATTGGTGGGGTCTTCAATCCACGGAAGCCTGGCCAGCATCCTAGTGGCATCTGGAACCTGGTGATTGAAAAGAGAGTTAACCTACGAAGCCAAACAAATTGTTGAGCAATCATGGACCCAAAAGTTGGAATAGTGGAGAAGAAGTGTTAGGGGGGTACTCACTGCAAACTCTAGTGTACTTCTGCTTTCAGGTCTATATTTTGCAGTAGTTTATGGATACGTGTGCACATAAGCTCTCTCTCACAGAAACTGGTGTATATCTAGGTTATGGGACTTTGTTAGAAAGTGAACCACCTGAGATGAAATTAGAGTGTACTATAAAAGGAAAGGTCTCACCCGAGTAATGAAGCTGAAGGGTTTTCATTCCACTCGTGAAGTCTCTGGACACAGTCTGAGGTGAAGCATGTTGAGGTGGCAATCGTTGTGTTGGTTAGGTTGTGATCGGCAGATGCAATATTATTTGGTATGGATTGGGAGAGGCATACGGGAAAGTGGGCCCTATCCAAGGGTTCCAGGACTGGGGGAAGTAGGGGCTCTATAGTGGAGATGTGAGGTTCCTGCTGTCTTAGGGTTCAAAAAGACAATGGATAGTTAATGTTATCATCACATTATTTGGTAATTGGGTTAACTTTGAAAAGTCCTTTTGTTATGGTTTGCTGTACAGTACCCAGTATCTTGTATATAGCTGTGCTATTGGATGCTTCTAATCTACTTGGTCTAGGCTTTTGAGAGAGCCCGCATATCAAATACACAGCCTATATATTAAAAAGATTCAGTTTGTGTTTTGAAAAACTTTGAGACATACAATTGATTTTCCCCCTCCCATATTAATCAACTACTACTTTATATGTCTACATTTTGCTAGGAGTGTACATAATCACCATTCCCACCACCAAAAGACTGTGACCCATCCCTCCCACCCACTCCTACCCCCCACTGGCCCAGGAAGCTACATGTCTACCCCTCACCACAGGGTTTTTACTTTGGTGCCCTACTTACAATTTGATCAGGTCCTGCTTTTAGTTTCCCTTTCAGATCTTCTCAGTGTTTCCTTTTTAAAAATAAATAATAAAAAAAATTAAAGTTTACCCACCCTCATTCCTCCTGTTGCCACACATTTGGTGAAACTGGATCTACCTTTGGAGGAAGGGAGAGTCAAGGGAAGTGAACTATATCAGAGATCTGTGTCTCTCTAGTCAGACAAGAAATGAAGATTTTCACAGGTATTTCAGCAAGGAAGAATATTTTATTTCTCTTCTTTTCTTTTTCTCTCAGAACATTGGATGTTTTAGCAACTACTGACCCCACTGCCTCCATAGGAAGGTACTTTTGGGAATGAAACTTGCTTAGTGACTAGACTTGGGGAAAATGTAAAGAAACATGCAAAAGAGTGAGTTTCTTTCTCTTTTCTTTCATAGACTCAATGCTCACCTGTTTCCGCCTATCAAACAATTAGGAGTGCAGGCTAGGTGTTCTAATTCAAGGGATTTAAGAGGGAGATTACAGATACATACCTTTCATGCACATGAATACATAGCAAGAGGGAGGTAAAACAGCTCACTTGAACAGTGCACTGCTTTGTTATGTGCATGACTCAGGTTCAAGTCAAGCCCTCACAGCTTTGAAGAAAGTTTTTGTTTTGTTTATTCTTCTACTTCCTCTATTCTGGTCTTTACCAAAAATAAATAAATACATAGCAAGTATGTAATACAATTCGGTAGGTACAGCCACCATATGAAGAAACATGTACACTACAGCAAATACACAAGCAAATACCAGACACACACACCCCAACCATACCTATTCTACAATACACAGGAATGTAGTTATGAATTCTTACAACACTAAACAGCAATATGTATACACATTACATATACATATTTATAGAAACACATTTACACACATAAAACAAATGCAAGCACACACCCTGCATACATGACCTACACAGCACAGATATAGCACACATACACCTCACACAATAACCATATTTCAGATAACACAAACATACCATGTACAAACATACTTGCACTTATATGTAGACCCATATGTTTATCTAGTCACAATGCATACATACAGCACACCATACACATATGTTATAGCATGTCCTGTGCCACATGGACACAAACATGTATAGATGATAGAAGCTTCACAAAGTTTGCTCAAAAGCACAAACATCTCTCCCCCACATGCTACATACACCTTTTAGACATATGTGCTCACATATACATTCTCACACATACCCCCTACCCACATTAACATATTGCTTTCTGACTCTGCTTCAGTTTATGTCCAAGACTTTTGGTTGAATAGATAATGTAAAAAAAGGAAAAAAAGAATCTTTACTCCTTCCTCAGAAAAGCAACACAAGGTACTATATATTCATGACCTTATCCCTTTTTAAGTTTCATACAAACCAATAGAAATCATCTGTGAATATCTTCTAGAAAATCCAGATTCAAAAAAGTATCACTAGCCCCATCATCTGCCTTGAATATCCTGCTAAGCTAGTGGGTCCAGTGGAATGTCATGCATCAGATAACAGGAGCATTTTAGAAAGCTCAGTGCCAGGCCTCAGAGGTACAGCTCAGACCAAAGGACTTCCTATGTTGGGAGGTCACTTCTGGGTGCTGTGTTTTCATTCCATTGGATGTCTTCCTGAAGAAAAATAATCAGAACGTTAAATTCTGCCAAGGTAAACTGGGTCATGAGATTAAACTCTACCCTAGGGAATTTGGGGTAAATGACACCCTTTAATCTAGACCTTGAGAAGATATTCCTCTTTCTTTCTTCCTTCCTTCCTTCCTTCCTTTCTTTCTTTCTTTCTTTCTTTCTTTCTTTCTTTCTTTCTTTCTTTCTATTTCTCTCTTTGTTTTTTAATCTAGTAAGGCAACTGAAGCTTCCTAGAGGTCCTGCCCTGATCAGTGGGAGTTAATATAAGGTTTCTCCACAGATTATTTGGCATTGCCATCTATGAAAATACTTCTTCCAAGCAATTTACTAGAAAGACATTCCTATTTAGAATGGCTTTTTAGTGTTCTAGATCCATTGCTCAAACTTCAACTCCCATTTTATTTGATTTTTAGTAATTATGAACTTGTTCTTCTCTGTGCCCATGCTTATCAAGCTAACACAACCAGGCAATATGGAATTCCTACATTACTTCTAAACTTCTCTGAATCCACCCTTGCCCTGTCAAGGAGCTGTGTCAACAGTGTCAACCAGTCAAATTCTGATTTCATTATACTTCAATGTGTCACTTTCAGTCTTTGAACTTACATTTTCACAACTGTATAAAGAAAACCTTATTCTCTACATCACTGATTTGTGAAGGTTAAATGAAGGAACAGATATCAAAGCAGCACTTGATTATTACCAAATGGATCTTCCAAGAAAATTCAAGTACTTTGATTTAAATTCTACTTGAAGGTCAGAATTTCCCAGCACACTCTTCAGAAAACTCATCCAGAGAAAGTCAAAGGTCCCCCAGTCAAAAATCTCAGTATGATTAGACATCTTATTTTCTAAGACACACAACCCACTAACACAATGAAGAATAAAATTCCTCCAGTAACAAACTTACAATTATTTTATTTATTCTGGGGAAGCCTCCACTAATAGTGAGTTGGAACAATTTTTTCTCATTTTACTATTCTAAATTTCCACCAAGATAATGCCCTATTATTTTAATTTTGATTCGCTGCTGGGAAGACTATGAAATTGATGTCTTAGCAGGTATTTACAAATTCACAGGAAATATGACTTCTCTAAACCTTCCTAAGCCAACATATTTTTGTTTCCATCTCTCTTTTACCAACCAGTCTTTTAAACAAGATTCCTCTGGGAGTTCTTGCAAATGCTGCCTTTGAGCCAGTTTGCCTCTTCATTCCTCCAGCCCACCACTAATCTTCACTAATCTGCAAGATCTTGGTGATTAACACAGTAATTATCATAGCAACAAGATGACAGCCTGGAAAACATCTGAGCTTCAAACTATTTTCACAAAAGATTTGCCTGGGAAAGCAAGGAAAGAGAAGAACAAGGAAATCATGCCCTGGCCCAGATTTTAACACATGCCTTCCCAAATGCCATCTGGCTCTGAGTCAAAAAGCAGAGCTAGATGATCAATCAGCTAGGAGTCTCACTGCATATGGAAATTTCTTTTCCACTATATATCTAGGAGTATGTTCAACCCACTGTCCACACCACACAACCGTTCTTACTGTATGGTATGTATGAGGGAAATGAAGTATTGATCAAGAACAGCATTGTTTTATCCTAAGACACCATAGGCTTATAAATAGGTATACTCAGAAGAAGACCTTGACAATAGACCTTGGCAATGTCATAACAGGGTCACAGGAAAACAATTAGGAAGTAATTGAAGAGGCAGGCAAGTGGAGATCTTTCAAACTGAGCCCCTAAAGAAGTGAGTTTGAAATACCTTATATATCCCTAGGAGAAAAGAATACCCAGGGATTGATAACTTGGATTAATTAAACTGCAGTCATTGCCTGACAAGGAATTACTTTGCTCCTCATATTTGTTCTCTAATGAAAAAAGTCTAATAGGAAGTAAATTTCTTCTTCTAGCATTTGCCCTTCTTCTGTAGCCAGTCAACAGCATCAGGTTGAGCCTGATGTAAAGTTTTGAGACCTCCTCTGGAAAGGTGGCAGTTGTTGACTATGTGGGTCATAGTCTGTCTGGAGCTACAGGAGCTGTTCGGGTCATCTCTGCCTCCCCAGCTACGGAACATAGCAACATAGCGGCGCACCGGCCATGGCCTGTTTGATAGCGATTGAGGAGGGCCCAATCATAACGTGCTAGGTCAAAGCCGGGTTGACGCTTGCAGGGGTCTGTGATGAGGTGTTTGTTCTTTACCTCAGCTGACTGCCAACTCTGTTTCCAAGAGACTGGAACAGAGAAGTTCAGTGTAGGCATAGGGGACCAGATTGGGTGACGAGACGTCAAGGGTTGGACAGGGTGGACAGTGAAGATATCCCCGTATATTGGCAGGTCCGGTCGAATGTAGACGTGGGAAACGAACTTAGATGATGCCACATCCCGACAAATATCTGGCGGGGCGATGTTGCTAAGAACTGGCAGCCATGGAACCGGGGTGGAACGGATGGTTCCAGAAATTATCCTCATGGAGGAATATAATTTGGAATCGACCAAGTGGACATGGGGGCTACGGAACCATACTGGGGCACAGTATTCTGCAGTGGAATAGCATAATGCCAGAGATGATGATCATAGTGTGGAAGCACTTGCGCCCCATGAGGAGCTGGCCAGTCTTGCAATGATGTTATTCCTCACGCCCACCTTTGCTGCAGTTTTTATGAGATGTTCGTGAAATGACAGAGTGCGATCGAGAGTAACGCCAAGATAGACTGTCTGGGCTTCATGCCGGATTCTCGTATTGCCAAGCTGCACATTAAGCTCATGCGAGGCCGAGGCATGGTGTAGATAGAAAACAGATGATACTGTTTTTGCAGTGCTAGGGATTAGTCGCCATTTTTTACAGTAATTAGATATCAGAGACATGTCTTTTGTGTTTCCTCGAGGATGTCGAACTTGGATGCCTGAGTTGCACAGCAGATGTCATCGGCATAGATGAACTTCCATGAAGAAGTTTCTGGGAGGTCATTGATGTAAATATTCAATAGCGTAGGAGTCAGAACAGAGCCCTGGGGAAGTGAGTTGTGAGATCTTTAATGAAGTTCCACCCATCATTTCACTGATCTTTTCAGTGTAGACAGAGTTAAAAATAGACATGCCCTGTATACCTGTATACTGAATAATGGAAAAAAAACATACCTCATATATGCCAGGAAAGGATGTATTGAAGTAAGTATTGGTCAACAAGGAAGGGGGAGAAATCCCATAGGAAAAGAACCCTGCCCCCTCAGTGTCTTTTTTTTTTTTTTGCCTCCAGGGTTATCATTGGGGCTCAGTGCCAGCTCTAAATATCCACTGCTCTTTATGGCCACTTTTTTTTAGTACATTTTTATTGAATACAACAGACATAAATGGGGGGGTGAGGTAAGGAGAGATAAAGATAAACACCAGCTTCACTGCTTGTGATGTTTCCCTTCTGCAGGTGGGGAGCCAGCGGCTCAAACCTGGATCTTTGTGTGGTTCTTGTCTTTAGTACTATGTGCACTTAACCAGGTGCAACACTCCCCACCCCCAGTGCTTTTCTCACCCCCATTTAAAAAGTTTCAGGTTTGGGAGCTGGACGGTGATGCACCTGATTGAGTCCACACATTACAGTATGCAAGGACCTAGGTTCAATTCCCTGGTCCCCATTTGCAAGGGGAAAGTTTCACAAGTGGTGAAATAGTGTTGCAGGTGTCTCTCTGCCTCTCTATCACCTCCTTCCCTCTAGATTTCTGGCTGTCTCTATCAAAAAAAATAAAGATAATAAAAAATTAAAAAATGTTTCAGGTTTGGACTATGTGCTATCTGGCAAGTCCAGTCCATGTCACCATGAAAAGCCCTTCCCACTGGAGCTTGGAAGTGTCCATCTCCAGGCCTGAAGTTTCTTTCAATTCTTCTTCTTCTTATTCTTATTATTAAACTGAATAGTTTACCTCAGGGCTTGATGCTTCTTCTTTTGGGGTTATTGTTCCCCGGGGAGCAGTGGTTATTTCATTTTTTATGAGATGCTGGTAAAGAGGAAAGACTCACGAAGCAATCTTGTGTCATAAATCCAGTTCTCCAAAGTGTTTTTCTTTTTGTTTTGTTTCATCTTGTTGGTTTTGGTTTTTGTTTGTTTATTCTTTCAACTACATGATCTCGACAAATTAATCCAGTTTGTGAGGTTTTATTCCTGAATTTAGAAGGAAATATTTAACAAACAGTTACAAATCTCAGATATGGAACACGTTTTATCTGACTCCTGGATGAAGAGTGCACTCAAGTTATTGTACTGAATCTCTGTCCTACTACCTGCTGGGGGCATACTTTCTTCCAGCATGGTGTGGCTCCAAACTGCAGTAAACTCAACTGGCAACTGAGATTCATTTCATTTGTATGGAGATATAGTTTCTCTCTGAATGCTTAACTAGGACAAAAATGAATATCTCCTAACTAGTGTGGAAAACTTAAATTGGCGATTTCCACTGGAGCCAACTGAAGCTAAGCAGAAACAAGATTGACAACCTCCTGCAGACACCATCCTGGCTCCTGCAAAGCATAATCTAAACATCTAAGCCAAATCCTATCTTTTGTTTTGACTCTCTAGAATAGTGACAGAATTATATTTCCACTTCCCAGGCAAGAATGATCTGAGACAGTTTTTTAACATAAAAATAATAATCTATTTATTTTCAAACCAGATGAATGCTTAACTCTGTCTTATAATCATGCCAGGAATTGAACCTGGGACCTCAGAGACTCAGGCATGCAAACCTACTACATAAATCAATGTGTATCTTTCATGTCAGAAACAAATTTTCTTAATAAAAAAGAGGACAAGTATTCTCATATATACACATATATATAGTCACTAGCCAAATAGTATACAGAAAGTGGATATCGGGAGTCAAGTAGGGTGGTAGAGCAGTGGGTTAAGTGCATTAAGTGCACGTGGCACAAAGCACAAGGACTGGAGTAAGGATCCCTGTTCGAGCCCCCCACGCCCCACCTGCAGGAGAGTCGCTTCACAGGTGGTGAAGCAGTTCTGCAGGTGTCTTTATCTCCCCCTCTCTGTCTCCCCTACTCTCTCCATTTCTTTCTGTCCTATCCAACAATAGCATCATCAATAACAACAATAATAACTATAACAATAAAACAACAAGGGCAACAAAAAGAG
Organism: Erinaceus europaeus; assembly: GCF_950295315.1. NCBI lineage: Eukaryota > Metazoa > Chordata > Mammalia > Eulipotyphla > Erinaceidae > Erinaceus > Erinaceus europaeus. The sequence continues at coordinate 38,519,796 of NC_080175.1, forward strand.
AAAATAAATAAATATTTTAAAAAGTGGATATGAACAAAGTTCTTTTTTTGAGGTATGAATAGTATTTCTGATGAGAACAAAAATAAGATTTAGAATTGAAAATGAGGCCATGAATTTCAGAGTGGGTTAGCTAAGAACTGAGTCCTCAAATATAAGCACTCATGTTGTTTTTAATCATCATTGATCAGATCCTGGCTCTGTAGTGAATTTCAGATCCAACATGGTTTAGACTCTTGCCTGAGTTGCACAACAGGAAAAAAGCAGAAGGCAAACCAGCTGCTTTCCCAATCAGCCTCTGCTACTAAATTAGGAACTCATTAAAGAGACTGGCTGTGACCACATGACAAACTACACCCAATTCACACTTCCATCTGAGCTCCCCAGAGAGAAACTTCTTTGCAAAATATATAGACAAAAAAAGGTTATCTGTGGTAAAATAGAACTGGGGACACAAACAACAGCAACAAGAGAAGCATACGTATAGGAAAAGGAGGGTCAGGAAGGACAGAGCAATACTACCAATGATGGTGAACCAAGGTCAACTATCAAAGACCCAAACATCAGAACTGAATTCTAAAATCTCCATCGTTATTTCACCTTCATGAGAACCTGAAAGAAGTGTAGGGTTGGAGGAAGAAGAAAGGAATGACTTCACATGTAGGTGGAACTTGGGAAGCAGAGTTAGAAAATAACACGGGGGGGGGGTAGCATAATTGTTATGCAAACAGACTATCATGCCTGAGGCTCTGAAGTCCTAGGTTCAATCCCCTGAACCACCATATGCTAGGTGTGGGCTGGGGGCTTGAACCCTGGTTCCCTTTTGCACTGTAATGTGTACACTCAACCAGTTGTGCCACCACCTGGTCCCAGAATAACAAATGTTAATAATGGCTTAAGTAGAAACAGGATTCAGAAGAAATCAATAAAAATAAAATAAATTAAAAAGTAAATAGCACAGTTATAAATTGCTAAAATATATTATAAAAAAAGAGATCAAGAACTAGCTCACTGGGTAGAGTATGTGCTTTACTATGTATGTACAAGTCTCAGGTTTGAACCTTAAATCACATGGGAGGTTCCAAGTTACATAGGAGAAGTGCAGTGCTGTGGTCCCTATTTATATGAAATAAAAGCAGCTAATAGCAGAGAAATCATGCATGTAGGAGGTTCCAAGCCTGAAAAAAATAAGGAAGTCAGGATAATTTAAAGTAATTAAAAGGGTAGAAAGTTTTAAAAAATAATGATAAATGTAGCATAAGACAACTTCAGACTTCAAAGGATGATCTTATGATGAGGAGAAAACATCTCCCCAGAACCAAACTCAAGACATGGAAGACTATACCTTCCTACTAAAGAATTCAGAATTGCTAAAGTGAAGAAGTTCAAAGAATTAGACAAGTGGGGGATTCCGGAAGATGGCGGAATGAGAAGTTGCTAGTGGCTTGAGCTCCGAATACATCTACTGGAAATGGTAGGATTTTTTGCCTTTAGTAGGAAAGTCAATAAGGGGTCCTAGCGATGAAACCAAGGAGGTGACTATAACTCAATTGGGTTAGAAAATAGAGTAAAAAGCAAGGAAAAAAATTTTAATAAATTATTATTCCCAAAGTGCATCCCCTCCTCCCCTATAATCAGTCCCTGGGGGCCAGAGATCTGCTCCTAGCAGGTTCCCCTGCTGAGCTTCTTTCTTTACCAAGATTCCTGTCCCACCAGGGAGTGTCATTCATTCTAATTCTATTCCTTTCTGAAACCTTTGGCCTTTATTCTCTCTAAGTAGCCAATCAGCTGTCTCTGCTCAGGGGGCCTGAGGCAATCTGGAGCCATCAAAGCTGAAGACAGGACAGATTTTTCACTCTGTTCTATTTTATTATCAATAAAAGATAAACACTTATCCCTTTCCCCCTCTCCTTCAGGTTGACCAGAATTAACTCTTAGTGTATTTTCCATTGCTAGGGGACTGGGTGTCTTATTCACTGTTAAAGTAACTTGCTTCACTCTCCCTACTCCCCCTACCCATTCTCTCTCTTCCCCCCTGCATAGCTAATTAATAATAATAAATAAATAAATAACTCCTTTTACTGCTCTTTTATTACTGTTCTTTTTTATCTTTTTCTTTTCTCTCTCTCTCTTTATTGTTCTCTTTCTCATTCTCCTCCTTTCTTCCTTCATCCTTCAGCTTTCTGAATTCACTGATATACGTTTGGGAATTATTTTGGGGAAGAAATCTGACTCAGAGTGGACTCTCTCTGCGTGTATCTCTGCTACCCCTAGAATATACAGTGGATTCTAGATTTGCATAACTGTCTATTCCTGCTATTCTTGTCTAGTCCTCAGGTGTTTTTTGTTTTTTGTTTTTTCACTTTCTTAACAATCAGCTGCCTCTGCTTAGGAGGCTTGAAGCAATCTGGGACAGGTTTTTTACCCCGCTCTATTTTATTATTAATATTATATAAAGGTGTATCTCATCCCCCCCTCATTTAGGTAGGTCAAAATTAACTCTTAGGGTATCTTTCAATGCTAGGGAACTTGGCATCTTATCCACTGTGAGAGGAACTTGTCTCACTACTACTACCTACTCTACAGACTCTCCCCTTCTCCCTCCTCTTAGCTAATTAAAAAAATAAAATAAAATAAAGTAAACTAATCAATTAAAAAACTTTCCTTTCACTGCTCTTTCATTACAGTGCTTTTTCTTATCTTTTTTTCTTTTCTCTCTCTTGTTTTTGATCTTGTTTTCCTTTCTTTATTCCATTTTCTTTGGCTTTCTGAATTCACTGATATTCATTTGTGAATTATTTTGGGGAAGAAATCTGACGCAGGGTGGACTCTCTATGTGTGTATCTCTGCTTAACTTCCCTTTCTCTTCTTGCTACGCCTAGAATTTATAGTGGATAGTAGATTTGCATAATTGTCTATACTTGCTATCCCTTCTTTACTTTCTCTTTCTTCTTCACTTGGACTTGGTTGCTATTTTTTCACAGACTGGAGACATTGTTTGGCTAACTGGTAGTGATTAAACTGCTTCAATACTTGCTTCAGTTGTTATTGTAATTCCTGAGGTTGGTGATTGCATATGTCATAAAGGTATTTAGTACAGTGTTGCTTGTACTCAAAACACAACAACTGAGGAACAACAGAACATAAAAATAAGAAATACATAAATCAGAAACATGGGTAGATCAAGGACAAATAAAACTGCTACTACAATGAATGAAGACAAGAGCCCAGAAGAAACTACAAATCAGCCATAAGTAACCATAGATAAGAAAAATATGCAAGCAATAATAAACTTATTAATCACAGAATGAAAAAAAAATTGGAGGAAAGGAATGGTAGTATTAGGGAAACAACAGTTGAGACCCCCAAGAAAAATACTGATTATCTTGAGTCAATTAGAGAACTGAAAGCTGAAGTAGCTGACTGAGGAAAGAAGCTGAGGGAAGGGAAAGCAGACTAACAGAAGCAGAAAACAGAATTAGTCAGACAGAGGATGAGTTAGAGAAAACTAAGAAAGAGGTGAAAGAGCTTAAAAAGAGATTGAGAGACACTGAAAACAACAACAGAGACATATGGGATGATCTCCAAAGAAGTGACATTCGTATAATTGGCCTGCCAGAGGAAGAAAGAGAGGAAGGGGAAGCAAACATTCCAGAGGAAATTATAAAAGAAAACTTCCCAGACCTGAATAACAGAAAGGACATTAAGATTCAAGAGGCCCAGAGAGTACCAAACAGAATCAACCCAGACCTGGAGACACCAAGACACATCATAGTCACAATGAGAAGAAGTAAGGATAAAGAAAGGATCCTAAAGGCTGCAAGAGAGAAACAAAAAGTCACATACAAGGGAAAACCCATAAGACTATCAGCAGACTTCTCCACTCAAACTCTAAAAGCCAGAAGAGAATGGCAAGATAACTATTGAGCCCTGAATAAAAAGGGTTTCAACTAAGGATAATATATCCTGCTAGACTTTAATTCAAACTAGAAGGAGGGATCAAAACCTTCTTAGACAAACAACAGTTAATGGAGGCAACCATCACCAAACCGGCCCTGAAAGAGGTTCTAAAAGAACTCTTATAAACAAGAACAACTCTATAATACTTGCAATATATCAGAGAAAACAAAAATTTGTTGAACAATGGCACTACAATACATTAAATCCATAATATCAATAAATATCAATGGCTTAAATTCACCCATCAAAAGGCACAGAGTTGGGGGATGGATCAGAAAACATAACCCAACCATATGTTGCTTGCAAGAATCACATCTGACACAAGATAAACACAGACTTAAAGTGAAAGGATGGAAAACTATCATACAGACTAACAGACCACAAAAAACGGCAGGAACAGCCATTCTAATCTCAGACACAATAAATTTTAAATTAAATGAAGTAATAAAAGATAGGCAAGGACATTACATAAGTATTAGAGGATCAATCAGCCAAGAAGACTTAACAATTATTAACATCTATGCACCCAATGAGGGGCCATCTAAATACATCAAGCAACTATTGAAAGAACTTCAAAAATACATCAATAGTAATACAATAATAGTGGGAGACTTTAACACCCCACTCTCACACTTAGATCAACAAAGCAGAGAACCAACAAAGACACAAGAGAATTAAATGAAGAGATGACAGACTAGACCTCCTGGACATTTTCAGAGTCCTTCAACCCAAAAAAGTGGAATATACATTCTTTTCAAATCCACATAACTCATACTCAAGGATAGACCACATGTTAGGCCACAAGACAGCATCAATATATTCAAGAGCATTGAAATCATCCCAAGTATCTTCTCAGACCACAGTGGAGTAAAACTAACATTTAACAACAAATGGAAAATTATTAAAAGACACAGAATTTGGAAACTAAACAACATGCTCCTTAAGAACCACAGGGTTAGAGAGTCACTCAGCAGGAAATTCAAATGTTCCTGGAAACAAATGAAAATGAAGACAGAAGTTATCAAAATATTTGGGACACAGATAAAGCAGTAATGAGAGGGGAAACTCATAGCCATACAATCACATATTAAACAATACAAAAAAGCTCAAATAAATGACCTTACTGCACACCTCAAGGACTTAGAGGAAGAGGAACAAAGGAACCCTAAAGCAACCAGAAGGACAGAAATCACTAAAATTAGACTAGAAGTAAACAACATCTAAAATAAGAGAACCATACAGAAGATCAATGAAGCCAAATATAGGTTCTTGAAAGATTAAACAAAATTGACAAACCCCTAGCGGACTCACCAAACAAAAAAGAGAGAAGACTCAAATTAATAGAATTGTAAACTATGGAGATATCAAAACTGACACCACAGAAACCCAGAGTCATGCGAAACTTCCATGAAGAATTGTATGCCACCAGGCTAGAGAATCAGGAAGAAATGGAAGCATTCCTAGAAACATATGCCCTTCCAAAACTTAACCAAGAAGAACTACAAAACCTAAATGCACCAATCACAAAGAAATTGAAACTTTTATTAAGAATCTCCCCAACAACAAAATTCCTGGACCAGATGGCTTCACAAACAAATTCTACAAAACTTTCAGGAAAGTTAGTATCCATACTTCTTAAGCTTTTCTATAAGATTGAAGAAACAGGAATACGCCCTTCCACCTTCTATGAAGCCAACATCACCCTGATACCAAAAGCAGCTAGGGACACAACAAAAAAGGAAAACTACAGACCAATATCTCTGATGAACATAGATGCCAAAATATTAAACAAGATCTTGGCTAACTGGATACAACAGCACATCAAAAAGATTGTTCATCACGACCAAGTGGGATTCATCCCAGGAATGCAAGGCTGGTTCAACATCTGTAAGTCAATCAATGTCATTCACCACACCAGTAAAAGCAAAGCCAAAAACCATATGATTATCTCAATAGATGCAAATAAATCCTTTGACAAAATCCAATGCCCATTCATGCTCAAAACCCTACAAAAAATGTGAATAGATGGGAAATTTCTCAAGATAGTGGAATCTATATATAGCCTACAGCCAACATACTCAATGGACAGAAGCTGAAAGCTTTTCCCCCAAGATCGAGTACCTGAAAGTGCTGTCCACTGTCACCATTAGTCTTCAAAATAGTATTGGATGTTCTCGCCATAGCAATCAGCAAAGACAAAGAAATCAAAGTAATACAGATTGGAATAGAAGAAGTCAGGCTCTTACTATTTGCAGATGATATGATAGTATACATAGAAAAACTACTGGGAGTTATTAGGCAGAAAACTACTGGAAGTTATTAGGCAATATAGCAAGTTGTCAGGCTACAAAATCAATGTACAAAAGTCAGTGGCATTTCTTTATGCAAACACTAAATCTGAAGAAGAAGACATCCAGAAATCACTCCCATTTACTCTTTCAGCAAAATCAATAAAATACCTAGGAATAAAGCTGACCAAAGAAGTGAAAGACTTGTATGCTGAAAACTATGAGTCGCTACTCAAGGAAATAGAAACTGATACCAAAAAATGGAAACATCCCATGCTCATTGACTGGAAGAATAAATATCATCAAAATGAATATTATCCCCAGAGACATACACAAATTTAATGCGATACCCATCAAATTTCCACCGAGTTTCTTTACGAGAATAGAAGAAATACTACAAACATTTATCTGGAACCTGAAAACACCTAGAATTGCCAAAACCATCTTAAGGAAAAGAAACAGAAATGGAAGCATCACACTCCCAGACCTTAAACTATATTATAAAGCCATCATCATCAAAACAGCATGGTACTGGAACAAAAATAGGCACACAGACCAGTGGAAAACAATTAAAATCTCAGAACTAAACCCCCCACACCTATGGACATCTAATCTTTGATAAGGGGGACAAAAGCATTAAATGGAAGAAGAAGGCTCTCTTCAACAAATGGTGCTGGGAAAACTGGGTTCTAACATGCAGAAGAATGAAATTGAACCACTTTATCTCACCAGAAACAAAAATCAACTCCAAATGGATCAAAGACCTGTATGTCAGACCCAAAACAATCAAATACTTAGAGGAAAACATTAGTAAAACAGTTTCCCACCTAACCCTCAAGGACATCTTTGATGAAATAAACCCAATTGCAAGAAAGACTAAAGCGGAAACAAACGAATGGGACTACATCAAATTGAAAAGCTTCTGCATAGCCAAAGAAACTATTAAATAAACAAAGAGACCCCTCATAGAATGGCAGAAGATCTTCACATGCCATATATTAGACAAAAAACTAATCACCAAAATATACAAAGAGCTCAGCAAACTTAGCACCAAAAAGGCAAATGACCCCACCCAAAAATGGGCAGAGGATATGAACAAAACATTCACCTCAGAGGAGATCCAAAAGGCTAAGAAACATATGAAAAACTGCTCTAGGTCACTGATTGTCAGAGAAATGCAAATTAAGACAACATTGAGATACAACCTCACTCCTGTGAAAATGGCATACATCAAAAAGGACAGCAGCAACAAAAGCTGGAGAGGCTGTGGGGACAGAGGAACACTTTTGCATTGCTGGTGGGAATGTAAATTGGTCCAGCCTCTCTGGAGAGCAGTCTGGAAAACTCTCACAATGCTAGACATGGACCGTCCATATGATCCAGTAATTCCTTTCCTGGGGTTATACCTCAAGGACTCCATAACACCCAACCAAAAATAGGTGTGTACTCCTATGTTCATAGCAGCACAATTCATAATAGCTAAAACCTGGAAGCAACCCTGGTGCCCAAAAAAACAGATGAGTGGCTGAGAAAACTGTGTTATATATACACAATGGAATACTATGCAGCTATCAAGAACAATGAACCCACCTTCTCTGACCCATCTTGGACAGAGCTAGAAGGAATTATGTTAAGTGAGTTAAGTCAGAAAAATAAAGATGAGTATGGGATGATCCCACTCATCAACAGAAGTTGAGAAACAATATCTGAAAGGGAAACTAAAAGCAGGATCATCTGACTAAACTGAAAGTGGGGCATCAAAGTAAAAACCCCGTGTTGAGGGGTAGACATGTGGCTTCCTGGGCCATTGGGAGGTGGGGGTGGGTGGGTTGGATGGGACACAGTCTTTTGGTGGTGGGAATGGTGTTTATGTACACTCCTAGTAAAGTGTAGTCATATAAATCACTAGCTAATTAATATTAGATGGGAAAAATTAATTGTACGTCTTGAAGTTTTTAAAACACAGACTGAGTCTTCTTAATATATAGGCTGTGTATCTGATATGCGGACTCTCTCAAAAGCCTAGACCAAGTAGATTAGAGGCAACCAGTGGCACAGCTATTTACAAGATACTGGGTACTATACAGCAAACCCTAACAAAAGGACTTTTCAAAGTTAACCCAATTAGCAAATAATGTGATGATAACATTAACTATCCATTGTCTTTTTGAACCCTAAGACAGCAGGAACCTCACATCTCCACTAGAGAGCCTATATTTCTCCCAGTCCTGAAACCTTAGGATAGGGCCCACTTTCCCACATGCCTCTCCCAATCCATATCAAATAATATTGCATCAGCCGATCGCAACCTAATCAACACAACGATTGCCACCTCAACATGCTTCAGCTTAATCTGTGTCCAGAGACTTCAGGTGTGTAATGACAACCTTTCAGCTTCATTACTCGAGTGAGACCTTTCCTTTCATAGCATTCTCTAATTCCATCCCAGGTGGATCACTTTCTAACAAAGTCCCAAAACCTAGATATAGACCAGGTTCTGTGAGAGAGAGAATATGTTCACATGTATCCATAAACAAGTGCAAAATATATACCTAAATGCAGAAGTACAATAGAGTTTGCAGTGAGTACCCCCCAACACTCCCTCTCCACTATTCCAAGCTTTGGGTCCATGGTTGCTCAACAATTTGTTTGGCTTTGTATGTTAACTATCTTTTCAGCCACCAGGTTTCAGATGCCATCAGGATGCTGGCCACGCTTCCCTGGACTGAAGACCCCACAATATGCCCTGGAGCGCTACTTTCCCAGATACCCACCCTACTAGGTAAAGAGAGAGACAGACTGGGAGTATGGACTGACCAGTCAACATCCATGTTCAGCGGGGAAGCAATTAAAGAAGCTAGACCTTCCACCTTCTGCAACCCACAATGACACCTGGTCCGTGCTCCCAGAGGGATAGAGAATGGGATAGCTATTAGGGGAGGGGATGGGATACGGAGAATGGGTGGTGGGAATGTTTGGAGTTGTACCCCTTCTACCCTATGGTTTTGTTATTTTATCCTTTATTAAATAAATAAATAAACAAAAATAAAGAAAAAAAGAATTAGAACAAGGAGCAACAAAGTAGCTCATTTGGATAGTGCAGTAGTTTATCATGTGTGCGACCCAAGCTTGAGCCCAGCCCCTGCTGCACTTCAGGAAGCTTTAATATTGTGTTTTTTTTTTTTTCATTGTGGCTCTATTTCTTTAACTTTATCCAATGAAAAAAAGTTAAAGGTCAATGGACAGTGGTGTACCCAGTTTAACACACACATTACCTTGACCCAGGTTCAAGATCTTGTTCCACACCTGTAGGGGTTTCAGGGAGGAACTTCACAACTGGTGAAATAGTGCTACCATATCTATCTTTCTCTCTCCCTCTATACTTTCCCTTCCCTTCTAATTTATCTCTTTTTTAAATAATAAAAATTGTAGAGTGGTGAATTTATTGTGCAGACATCCAGCCCCAATGATAACTTGAATGGAGAGAAAGACCAAATTAGAGAGGTAAATATTAAGAGAGAAAAAAAATACTAGAACAATTCAGAGAAAAGCTAATCAAAACACAGAGAAAGAAATTAATGAGCTCAAAGAAAGTTAGTGCACAGAATGTAGAAATCATAAGTTTAAGTGAGAAAATAATAAAGATTTAGTTTATAAAGACTTAAATAAATTAAGCCAAGAACACTAGAGAAATATGTGGGGACATATGGACCAAATGAATGTGTGAATTATTCAGGTGAAAGAACAGGGCAACTATGATATAAAAGAATAATAATAATAATAAAAACCATGAGAACTATCATTCACCATTACTAAATAGGCACCAAAAAGGGGGGAAAAAAGTTGTTCCAGAAAGGGGCAGGGCAAGGAGAGAAGAGATAAGTGTCATAAAATAAAAAATTAAAAAAATAGTAATCAAGAAAAAAAATCCCAAGCATGGATAAGAAATAAAATGTAAAAGTTCTTAAATTTGACATAATACCTGACCCTCTAAGTGCAAAGAGATCTACTTCTAATTACATAGTCATGAACTTATCAAGAGTTGAAAAAAAGAAAGAATATTGAAGTTCTCTTAGAAGAGAGTGTTATAGGGAAACAGAAAATTTATAAAAATAATTCCATCAAGCTTTCATAAACCAAGATAAAATAGAATTACTGACTTACTCAAAATACTACAAGATAAAAAGTGTAGTACATGAGTCAATTTAATTTCTGAGGGAGAAATAAAGGCTGACGCAAACAAAAGTTGATGGCGCTCTCCAATAAGACACATTGCCTATAAGAAATATATATAACATCTTTACCTAAATAAAGCAAAATCAGCAAAGTAAAATCACCTGAAAAACCAACAAGACAGTATTAGGATTACTACAGGAACCCACCAAGTTTAGGCAAAGAGCAAACACATGTGGTTTGTGGACACAGAGGGGCCGGCCTAAGGAGAGATTCTGTGGGCTAAAAGCCCATTTCTACTCAAGAGTGATTGATAACAGTCCAGCAGTTTACCAGTTGAGGCGCCATCTCCAGTTTGACTTTTATCAACAAAAAGACTGAAGAAGGAAGGAGAGAATCACCAAATGGAACTGTACGTCTCCACTGTAACTGTCCCCTGGTGGCTGGAGCAGAAGCCAGGAGGCATTCTACTGACATCAGGGAAAGAGAACTGATCAGACAACATACCTTTTCACATTGGTCTCCTCATGAATTGGGAGATGCATTGAATAACTGCCTCAAAATCCACAGATTAGACACACACACACACACACACACACACACACACACACACACACACACACACACACACATTTTAGAAACTCACAAGAGGGTGCTTCCTGGCTAGGCTCCAGCTGCTGTCAGTGTAGCTGAATTGGGCCCAGGGCTTTGGACCCTCAGGTTGTGGGAGTTACTTTGATGTAACCACTGTGTTATCTATCCCCTACCTTTTTTTTTTCTTTTCTTTTCTTTTTTTCCTCCTCCAGGGTTATTGCTGGGCTCGGTGCCTGCACCATGAATCCACCGCTCCTGGAGGCCATTTTTTTTTTCACCTTTTGTTGCCCTTGTTGTAGCTTCGTTGTGGTTATTATTATTGCTCTTGTTGACACAATTCGTTGTTGGATAGGACAGAGAGAAATAGAGAGAGGAGGGGAAGATAGAGAAGGGGAGAGAAAGATAGACACCTGCAGACCTGCTTCACCGCCTGTGAAGCGACTCCCCTGCAGGTGGGGAGCTGGGGAGCCAGGGGCTCGAACCGGCATCCTTACTCCAGTCCCTGCGCTTTGCGCCACATGCGCTTAACCCACTGCGCCACCGCCCGACCCACCTATCCCCTACCTTTTTATATCTTAGTCAGAAGTAAACAGTTAAGCTAAAGTAAAAAAATAAAAAATAAAAAAAACCCTCAGGCTCCCATAGCCTAGAGGGCTTAAGAGTCACTGTGCTTCAACTCAAGGATTAAGATAACATTGAAAAAACTGTTAATTTCAGAACTGTGAATTCTTTAAGTACATTACTTAGACACAAGTCAATATAGAAAAGAATGATCCGTGGATTGGAAAGTACTGAAAGAGAGACCTTATAACATACTATGTACAATGCTTAAATCAACAAGAAACATTAGAGAAATGAACCAGGATAAAAGCCCATATAAAATCCACCCAAAGTTAGAGGCACACAAGAATGAGGTCAATATCCAAACACTAATTGAGGCATTACTCACAGGAGTGAGGTAAGTTTTTGAAAGCAATAGCATCAAAAATAGGGAAACAAGTAAGACTAGACTCTAAAAGAAAACATAATCTCGAGATAATTAGAGAGCAGATAGCTGAAATAGTTGCGCTAAGAGCACAAGTAGCTCAACAAGCTGATACAGCATCAGAGCATGATAGCAAAATAGCTGAACTACAGAAAACAAAAGACTGGAGAGAGAATAGAATAAATGAGGAAGAAAATAGAGTTAGCAATTATTAACTTCTATATGCCACCAAGGTAGAGAACCTAGAAGAAATGGACAAGTTCCTAGATTCTTATAAACTTCCATAATTAAATAAAGAAGAACTAGAAAATATTAAAAGGCTAATCACAACCAAAGAAATTAAAAGTTATCAAAACCTTCAGTTATCAAAAGCCTTACCAACAAAAAAAGTCCTGGACCAGATGGTTTTACAAATTAATCCTACAAAACCTTCAAGGGAGAGTTAATACCTCTACTTCTAAAACTCTTCCAAAATACTGAAGAAACAGGAATATTCCCTTCCAGCTTCTATGAGGCCAACATCACTCTAACACCAAAAGCAGATAAGATATAACAAAAAATAAAACTACAAACCAATATCTCTGATGAACATAGATGCTAAAATATTGAACAAAATTCTAGATACAGCATTATATTAAAAAGATTGTTCATCATGACCAAGTTGGGTTTATCCCAGAGATGCAAGGTTGGTTTAATATACGTAAATCAATCAAATGCCCCCATCCAGAGATGGGGAGAAGATATGAACAGAATATTAAGCACGGAAGAGATCGGAAAGGTGAAGAAGAATATGAAAAAAATGCTCCAAGCCATTGATTTTTAGAGAAATGCAAATGAAGACAACAGTGAGATACCACTTCACTCCTATGAGATTGTCATACATCAGAGAAGATAGCAGAAGAGAGGTTGTGGGGAGAAAAGAACCCTCCTGCACTGCTGGTGGGAATGTAAATTGGTCCAACCTCTATGGAGATTCATCTCAGAAGGCTAGAAATAGACCTATTCTATGACCCTGCAGTTTCTCTCTTGGCTATATATCCTAAGGAACCAAACACACCCATTCAAAAGGATGTGTGTATATCTATGTTCATAACAGGACAATTTGTAAAAAACTAAACCTGTAAGCAACCCAGGTGTCCAACAACAGATGAGTGTCGGAGTAAGTTGTGGTATATATATATATATATATATATATATATATATATGAATACTACTCAGATATTAAAAATGGTGATTTCACCATTTTCAGCCCATCTTATATGGATCTTAAGGAATTATGTAAAGTATGATAAGTCATAAACAGAAGGATGAATATGGAATGAGCTCAACATAGGCAGAAGTTGAAAAACAAGATCAGAAGAGAAAATACTAAGTAGAACTTGGACTGGATTTTGTGTATTGCACCAAAACAAAAGACTCTGGGCTTGGTGGGGAGAGGATTCAAATCCTGGAAAATGACGGCAGAGGAACTAGTGGGGGCTGTATTGTTATGTGGAAAACTCAGAAATGTTATGCATGTACAAATTATTGTATTTACTGTTGACTGTAGACCATTAATCACTCAACAAAGAAATAAAAAAAAGTCTACAAAAATTTAAGCAAGGGGGGTGGGTGGTGGCATATCTGGTTATGTGCACATGATATAATGCTCAAGGAACTGGGTTCAAACCCCTGGTCCCTACCTGCAGGGAGGAATCTTTGCAAGTATTAGAGCAGTATTGCAAGTGTTTCTCTTTATTTGTATCTCCCTCTTATCTTCTGATTTCTGGTTTTATCCAATAAATAAGGATAATGAAAAAATTAATTAAGCCACGGAATAGACAGAAGAATTGTATCAATTTATTCACACAATGTCTCTGAAGTTCTTTATGAAACACACTTAAACTCATTTACTTGACAATTCTCTTATAATGTAGCCCATTTTTCCATATACAAAGTATATGTGATATACTTTCAATCTGCAATCTTTGATTTTTCCTGAAATATCTTATACAGCTCTACCCATACAACTTTCTAGTTGTATTCAAGATATATCAAGGTATATATGTTTCGTTTAAGAGCCTGAATCTCTCACAACAATCAAACTGAACTTAAAAAAAAAAAAAACACTTATCCACTTTTTTGAATCTTCCATAAAACTAGTGATAGACACATTTTTTTCTGACAATAGTTGCAGTGATGTTTAATAAAAGAAGGAAAAAAAAATACCTTTTTCCTCTCAAGAGTTTCAGGTGGAATGACTATGAAACCATTAATAAAATTGTTATTGGGATTTTTTTTCTCATTTTGAAAAAAAAATTCTTGTTGGCTCACACAAGTATGATAAGTTCCACTTTGATTATTTTTAGTGCTATCTTATTTTGTAAAAGTGGGTTCTTTCACACCAAAATAGAGCAAGATATGGCTACAGACTTGCTATGGCTTTGAGGTTTAACAATATTTAAAACAACTCAACAGAGTTAGGGATCTTAAAATCTCATCTGGAGTCTTCATTCTCTCCTACCTTCCTTTCTCCCAGATAGCAATATTACAGAAGTTTGGTTCATAATGTTACCTTTCAGCTAGAGCCAAGAGTTAACAAATATTCATTAGAGGACTCCTGTGTGACATTTTGTACATAAACAGAAAATAACGTAATAGAATATGAACATGTCTGTGTAAGTATACACTTATATGTACAGATGCACTGTTAATTTAGTAGATTACTAAGGGTGAACTTTTTTTTTTATCTTAAGAAAAAAACAGCAAAGAGTCGATCATAAGGACAGAAAGGCTAAGGAATAAAAAACTGGGAGTCAGGCAGTAGCGCAGCGAGCTAAGCGCACATGGCACAAAGCACAAGGACCTGCTTAAGGATCCAGGTTGGAGCCCCTGGCTCCCCAACTGCAGGGGAGTAGCTTCATAAGGGGTGAAGCACGTCTTCAGGTATCTGTCTTTCTCTCCCCCTCTCTGTCTTCCCCTCCTCTCTCCATTTCTCTCTGTCATATCCAATAATGACATCAACCGCAACAACTATAATAGCTACAACAATAAAAAAGAAATAAAAAACTCCATTCCAAAATTTTAGCCCTCCTTCCAAAACTGTATTACCATTTCTGAAGCTGTAAATCTCCTTTCAAACTCCATCTCCACACCCCTCAATGCTTATGACTCATTTCATTCCATCATTACCCATTAAATATATTTTTCAGTGTATCCCCCACCCAAACAACTTTTCTTTTCCCATCCTTGACTTTGTCAATTCTTTTTTTTTATTAGACTCTTTTTAAAATTTTTTTATTTAAGAAAGGATTAATGAACAAAAACATAAGGTAGGAGGGGTACAACTCCACACAATTCCCACCACCCAATCTCCATAACCCACCCCCTCCCATGGTAGCTTTCCCATTCTCTATCCCTCTGGGAGCATGGACCCAGGGTCGTTGAGGGTTGCAGAAGGTAGAAGGTCTGGCTTCTGTAATTGCTTCCCCGCTGAACATGGGCATTGACTGGTCGGTCCATACTCCCAGTCTGCCTCTATCTTTCCCTAGTAAGGTGTGTCTCTGGGGAAGCTGAGCTCCAGGACACATTGGTGGGGTCTTCAATCCACGGAAGCCTGGCCAGCATCCTAGTGGCATCTGGAACCTGGTGATTGAAAAGAGAGTTAACATACGAAGCCAAACAATTTGTTGAGCAATCATGGATCCCAGGCTTGGAATAGTGGAGAGGAAGTGTTAGGGAGGTACTCACTGCAAACTCTAGTGTACTTCTGCTTTCAGGTATATATTTTGCCATAGTTTATGGGTACGTGTAAACATAAGCTCTCTCTCACAGAAACTGGTGTATATCTAGGTTATGGGACTTTGTTAGAAAGTGAACTACCTGAGATGAAATTAGAGTGTACTATAAAAGGAAAGGTCTCACCCGAGTAATGAAGCTGAAGGGTTGTCATTCCACACGTGAAGTCTCTGGACACAGTCTGAGATGAAGCATGTTGAGGTGGCAATCGTTGCGTTGGTTAGGTTGTGATCGGCGGATGCAGTTATTATTTGGTTTGGATTGGGAGATGCATACGGAAAGTGGGCCCTATCCAAGGGTTCCAGGACTGGGGGAAGTAGGGGCTCTATAGTGGAGATGTGAGGTTCCTGCTGTCTTAGGGTTCAAAAAAAAATAATCGAGAGTTAATGTTATCATCACATTATTTGTTAATTGGGTTAACTTTGAAAAGTCCTTTTGTTATGGTTTGCTATACAGTGTATACAGTATCTTGTATATAGCTGTGCTATTGGATGCTTCTAATCTCCTTGGTCTAGGCTTTTGAGAGAGTTTGCATATCAAATACACAGCCTATATATTAAAATGATTCAATTTGTGTTTTGAGAAACTTTGAGACATACAATTGATTTTCCCCCTTTCATATTAATTAACTAGTGATTTATAAGTCTACATTTTGCTAGGAGTGTACATAAACACCATTCCCACCACCAAAGGACTGTGACCCATCCCTCCCCCCCACTCGCACTCCCCACTAGCCCAGGAAGCTGCATGTCTACCCCTCACCACTGGGTTTTTACTTTGGTGCCCTACTTACAATTTGATCAGGTCCTGCTTTTAGTTTCCCTTTCAGATCTTCTTAGTTAACTTCTGTTGATGAGTGGGATCATCCCATACTCATCTTTACCTTTCTGACTTAGTTCACTTAAACATAATTCCTTCTAGCTCTGTCCAAGATGGGTCAGAGAAGGTGGGTTCATTGTTCTTGATAGCTGCATAGTATTCCATTGTGTATTTATACCACAGCTTTCTCAGCCACTCATCTGTTGTTGGGCACCTGGGTTGATTCCAGGTTTTAGCTATTATGAATTGTGCTGCTATGAACATAGGAGTACACACCTCTTTCTGGTTGGGTGTTATGGAGTCCTTGGGGTATAACCCCAGGAGAGGAATTACTGGGTCATATGGAAGGTCCATGTCTAGCCTTGTGAGAGTTTTCCAGACTGCTCTCCACAGAGGCTGTACCAAATTACATTCCCACCAGCAATGTAAAAGGATTCCTCTGTCCCCACATCCTCTCCAGCATTTGTTGCTGCTGTCCTTTTTGATGTATGCCATTCTTACAGGAGTAAGGTGGTATCTTAGTGTTGTCTTAATTTGCATTTCTCTGACAATCTGTGACCTAGAGCAGTTTTTCATATGTTTCTTAGCCTTTTGGATCTCCTCTGAGGTGAATATTTTGTTCATATCCTCTGCCCATTTTTGGATGGGTTTATTTGCTTTTTTGGTGCTAAGTTTGCTGAGCTCTTTATATATTTTGGTGATTAGTTTCTTGTCTGATGTCTGGCATGTGAAGATCTTCTCCCATTCTGTGAGGAGTCTCTCTGTTTGCTTAATAGTTTCTTTGGATGTGCAGAAGCTTTTCAATTTGATGTAGTCCCGTTCGTTTGTTTCTGCATTAGTCTTCCTTGCAATTGGGTTTGATTCATCAAATATGTCCTTGCGGTGTAGGTGGGAAAGTGTTTTACCAATGTTTTCCTCTAAGTATTTGATGGTTTCTGGTCTGACATCTAGGTCTTTGATCCATTTGGAGTTGATTTTTGTTTCTGGTGAGATAAAGTGGTTCAATTTCATTCTTCTGCATGTTTCAACCCAATTTTCCCAGCACCATTTCTTGAAGAGAGCCTCCTTTTTCCATTTAATCCTTTGGGCCCCCTTATCAAAGATTAGATGTCCATACGTGTTGGGATTTACTTCTGGGCTTTCAATTCTGTTCCACTGGTCTGTGTGCCTATTTTTGTTCCAGTACCATGCTGTTTTGATGATGATGGCTTTATAATATAGTTTAAGGTCTGGGAGTGTGATGCCTCCATTTCTGTTTCTTTTCCTTAAGATGGTTTTGGCAATTCTAGGTGTGTTCAGGTTTCAGATAAATGATTGTAGTGTTTGTTCTATTCTCTTAAAAAAGCTTGGTGGAACTTTGATGGGTATTGCATTTAATTTGTTATGGCTCTGGGGAGAATATTCATTTTGATGATATTTATTCTTCCAATCCATGAGCATGGGATATCTTTCCATTTCTTGGTATCACTTTCTATTTCCTTGAGTAGCGACTCATAGTATTCAGCATACAAGTCTTTCACTTCTTTGGTCAACTTTATTCCTAGGTATTTGATTGATTTTGCTGAAACAGTAAATGGGAGTGATTTCTGGATGTCTTCTTCTTCAGATTTAGTGTTTGCATAAAGAAATGCCACTGATTTTTGTACATTGATTTTGTAGCCTGATACCTTGCTATATTGCCTAACAACTTCCAGTAATTTTCTACTGGATTCTTTAGGTCTTTCTATGTATACTATCATATCATCTGCAAATAGTGAGAGCTTGACTTCTTCCCTTCCAATCTGTATTCCTTTGTTTTCTTTCTCTTGCCTTATTACTATGGCAAGAACTTCCAATACTATGTTGAAGAGTAACTGTGACAGTGGACAGCCCTGTCTAGTCCCCAATCTGAGGGGGAATGCTTTCAGCTTCTGTCCATTGAGTATAATGTTGGCTGTAGGTTTGCTATATATAGACTCCACTATCTTGAGGAATTTCCCATCTATTCCCATTTTTTGTAGAGTTTTGAGCATGAATGGGTATTGGATTTTGTCAAAGGCTTTCTCTGCATCTATTGAGATAATCATGTTTTTTTTTTTGGCTTTGCTTTTATTGATGTTGTGAATGACATTGATTGACTTACAGATATTGAACCAGCCTTGCATTCCTGGGATTATTCCCACTTGGTCATGATGAACAATCTTTTAGATGTGTTGCTGTATCCGGTTGGCCAAGATCTTGTTTAATATTTTGGCATCTATGTTCATCTGAGATATGGGTCTGTAGTTTTCCTTTTTTGTTCTGTCCCTATCAGCTTGTGGTATCAGGGTGATGTTGGCTTCATAAAAGGTGGAAGGGAGTATTCCTGTTTCTTCAATCTTATGGAATAGCTTAAGAAGTATGGGTATTAACTGTTTCCTGAAAGTTTTGTAGAATTCATTTGTGAAGCCATCTGGTCCAGCACTTTTGTTGTTGGGGAGATTCTTAATAACGGTTTCAATTTCTTTGTCTGTGATTGGTGCATTTTGATTTTCTTGGTTCAGTTTTGGAAGTGCATAGGTTTCTAGGAATTGTTCCATTTCTTCCAGATTCTCTAGTTTGGTGGCATATAGTTCTTTATAGAAGTTTCGCAGGATTCTCTGGATTTCTGTGGTGTCAGTTGTGATGCCTCCTGCATCATTTACAATTATATTAGTTTGAGTCTTCTCTCTTTTTTGTTTGGTAAGTCTGGCTAGGGGATTGTCAATTTTGTTTAATCTTTCAAAGAACCAACATTTGGCTTCATTGATCTTTGTATGTTCTTTTATTTTCGATGTTGTTTATTTCTGCTCTAACTTTAGTGATTTCTGTCCTTCTGGTTGCTTTAGGGTTCCTTTGTTCCTCTTCCTCTAAGTCCTTGAGGTGTGCAGTAAGGTCGTTCATTTGAGCTTCTTCTTGGTGTTTAATATGTGATTGTGTGGCTATAAGTTTCCCTCTCAGAGGGAAACTTTAGCTGTGTCCCAGATATTTTGATAGGTTGTGTCTTCATTTTCATTAGTTTCTAGAAACATTTGAATTTCCTGTTTGAGTGAGTCTCTGACCCAGTGGTTCTTAAGGAGCATGTTGTTTAGTTTCCAAATTCTGTGTCTTTTAATATTTTTCCATTTGTTGTTAAATGTTAGTTTTACTCCACTGTGGTCTGAGAAGATACTTGGCATGATTTCAATGCTCTTGAATTTATTGATGCTGTCTTTGTGGCCTAACATGTGATCTATCCTTGAGTATGAGTTATGTGGATTTGAAAAGAAGGTGTATTCCAGTTTTTGGGGGTGGAGGAGTCTGAAAATGTCCAAGAGGTCTAGTCTGTCGATCTCTTCGTTCAATTCTCTTGTATCTTTATTGGTTCTCTGCTTTGTTGATCTGTCTAAGTGTGAGAGTGGGGTATTGAAGTCTCCCACTATTATTGTATTACTATTGATGTATTTTTGAAATTCTTTCAGTAGATGCTTAATGTATTTAGATGGTCCCTCGTTGGGTGCATAGATGTTAATAATTGTTAAGTCTTCTTGGCTGATTGATCCTCTAATCATTATGTAATGTCCTTGCCTATCTTTTATTACTTTATTTAATTTAAAATCTATCGTGTCTGAGATGAGAATGGCTGTTCCTGCCCTTTTTTGTGGACCGTTAGCCTGTATGATAGTTTTCCATCCTTTCACTTTAAGTCTGTGTTTATCTTGTTGTGACAGAATGGATTCTTGCAAGCAGCATATGGTTGGATTATGTTTTCTGATCCTTCCCCCCACCCTGTGCCTTTTGATGGGTGAGTTTAAGCCATTGATGTTTATTGATATTATGGATTTAATGTATTGTAGTGCCATTGTTCTAAAAAAAAATTGTTTACTCTGATATATTGCAACTATTATAGTGATATTCTTATTTATAAGAGGTCTTCTAGTACCTCTTTCAGGGCTGGCTTGGTGATGGTTGCCTCCTTTTACTGTTGTTTATCTAAGAAGGTTTTGATCCCTCCATCTAGTTTGAATGAAAGTCTAGCAGAATATATTATCCTTGCTTGAAACCCTTTTTCATTTAGGGCTCGATAGATATCTTGCCACTCCCTTCTGGCTTTTAGAGTTTGAGTGGAGAAATCTTCAGATAATCTTATGGGTTTTCCCTTGTATGTGACTTTTTCTTTCTCTCTTGCAGCCTTTAGCATCCTTTCTTTATCCTTACTTCTTCTCACTGTGACTATGATGTGTCTTGGTGTCTTCAGGTCTGGGTTGATTCTGTTTGGTACTCTCTGGGCCTCTTGAACCTTGATATCCTTTCTGTTATTCAGGTCTGGGAAGTTTTCTTGTATTATTTCCTCTAGAATGATTGCTTCCCCTTCCTCTCTTTCTGTCTCTGGCAGGCCAATTATATGAATGTTACTTCTTTTGAGATCATCCCATATGTCTCTGTTGTTGTTTTCAGTGTCTCTCAATCTCTTTTTAAGCTCTTTCACCTCTTTCTTTGTTTTCTCTAACTCATCCTCTGTCTGACTAATTCTGTTTTCTGTTTCTGTTAGTCTGCTTTCCCTTGCCTCAGCTTCTTTCTTCATTACAGCTATTTCAGCTTTCAGTTCTCTAATTGTCTCAAGATAATCAGTATTTTCCTTGGGGGTTTCAACTGTTGTTTCCCTAAACTGCCATTCCTTTCCTCCAATGTTGTTTTCATTTCTGTGATTAATAAGTTTATTATTGCTTGCGTACTTTTCTTATCTATGGTTACTTCTGGCTGATTTGTAGTTTCTTCTGGGCTCTTGTCTTCATTCATTGGAGTAGCAGTTTTATTTGTTTTTGATCTACCCATTTTTTTATTTATGTGTTTCTTTTTTTATATATATATATATGCTCTGTTGTTCCTCAGTTGTTGTGTCTTGAGTACAAGTAACACTGTACTAAATACCTTTATGACAATTGCACTCACCAACCTCCGGAATTACAGTAGCAACTGAAGTAAGTATTAAAGTAGTTTAATCGTTACCAGTTAGCCAAACAATTTCTCCAGTCCGTGAAAAAATAGTAACCAAATCCCAGTGAAGAAAGAGAAAAGAAAGAGAGGATAGCAAGAATAGACAGTTATGCAAATCTACTATCCATTGTATATTCTAGGGGTAACAAGAGGGGAAAGGGAACTAGAGCAGAGATACACACATAGAGAGTCCACTCTGAGTCAGATTACTTCCCCAAAATAATTCGCAAATTCAGAAAGGCAAAGAAGAAGGAAGAAGTGTATGACAAGATTAAAAAAAGAGAGAGAGAGAGAGAGAGAGACAAGAGAGAGAAAAGGGAAAAGATAAGAAAAAGGGCTGTAATTAAAGAGCAGTGAAAGGAAATTTCCAAATTTGTTTCAGTGAATTAAAAAAAGCACACTGTTTGGTGGTCTGGGGGCTGGGGGCTGTGACTTTGGAAGCTGTCGGATTAAGGAAAAAAGGATGACAAGAATGAGAAAAAGAAAAATTAAAAAAAAGAAAGGGACAGAGAGAAAAAAAGAAAAATAAGAAAAAGAACAGTCATAAAAGGGCAGTGAAAGGAAAGGTTTTTTTTTTAATGTATTTATTTTTAATTATTTAATTAGCTCTGTGGGGTGAGGTGGGGGTGTTGGCTACTTAGAAAGGAAAAAGGCCAGAAGTTTCAGAAGGGTATAGACTTAGAATTAATGATACTCCCTGATGGGACAGGAATTTGGTAAAGAAAAGGAGCTCCTAGCAGGGGATCTTGCTAGGAGCTGGTCCCCAGGGACTGGTTATGGGGGGGGGGGCAGCTAAGGAGGTATGTTTGAAAATTAAAAGGAAGAAAAAAAAATTTTCCCCTTTTTTTCCTACTCTAATTCATAACCCAAATTAAGTTATAGTCACCTCCTTGGTGTCACCGCTAGGACCCCTTATTGGCTGGCCTGCTAAAGGCAGAAAATCCTACGGTTTCCAGGAGATGTGGTCAGAGCTCAGCCACTAGCAGCTCCTCAGTCCGCCATCTTCCAGGAAACTCTCCTCCGACTCTTATCTCATAACAGGACCCAAATATCACAGATATTATGCCATCAATCATATGTATTTTAGGATATTTACCAGACATCCAGTTAAGACCTTTTGAGGCATGGTTATCATCAGAAGATATATGTCAAGCTTTTGTCTATAGGGATTCTTCAGAACCTCCTCTCTGTGACAAAGAACATACACCCACCTTACTTCAGGACACAAAAAACTGGAGCAGAGTTCACATTTCATATATACATATATACATTTCATATATACAATTTAGCATGTTCATAGTCATTCTCTATACATAGTGATTTCTAAGGTCTTTTTTTTTATTTCCAATAAGAACTGTAGCCTGTGTTTCTTTTGGGAAGCTGGAGTTGAGATAGATAGCTGTTATACATACAGGCCTCTCCAAAGTTTCTTTGTTAGTTCCTATGTTCTACCTATTCCTGAGTCAAAAGTTAATCTAGCTGTCATTTTGATTTTCTCCAATTTCTGCTGATTTTTGTCAGTAGTTTGTTTTTCTCCCTTTTAGCAGTTTCTGGTGACTTCCAAATTGTTTGGTAGTCATAAAATCATCTTCTATTCCCTGCCCATTTTAATGTACCAGCCTCAACACAGGCAAACAGTTACCAAGAGACAGTTTCCCTCATAGTACTGAAAGCTGGATGAAATGAGTAAATGAAATGTAAGGAAATATTAAATCAATACCAAACTTATTTGTAGTGGACACATGCTTTATTCTAAATTCTAGTAAAATCTCACTTTTGTCAAGTGTCCCAGGCTATTGTAAGGGTAAATACAAATCTTAAAAGAAATTTGAAAATTGTCCCTGGTGAAAAATAGAAAAAGAGGAGACCACCCCAATTTCCTTTTTAGAGTAGTTTCTTTAGAAAATGTAATTGCAAATCCACTCTGTACCTCTGAGATGTAGAAAAAACTTTTTGAAACTAAGGAAGTTTCACTTCAGTTTTACAGTTAATAATAGTTTTTCATGAAGGCCCAGAAGCTATCCCTTTGAAATGTGAACATCAAGGAAGGTAGCTTTATCATACACCCCCTACCTTTTTTTTTTCCCTAGAAGGCTAAAAGTTAGCATTGTTCTAAGATGGATCTCTTGAGTCTAAACAAAAAAAAAACTACTTATTGGAGAAACAAGATCTAATCTAAATTTACTCTGGATAGAAACAATTAATTGGCACAGATGACCATCATAGGTACCACGTGGATTTAGGGTGAACCTAGTGCCAGGATGGGAATTGTCATATTTTCTTACCTAAAGATTAGTGATTGTTTATCCTGAAAAAAAAAGCATGCATGCTGTTCTTGCATCTAATTTTCATTTTATTTTGCATGTCTTCCTGATCTGTGATCTAAGAGACCACTTATTATTCTAGTAATACTAAGGGAAAGTATCCTCAAGTTTTGGGAGGTTTTCAGGATCTACATTAGTAATCAAAATAAGAGATAGGTCAACAAACAAAGAAATCCTTCCAAAGTTTTTAACATCTACCCTTACCTTATCAATAAGAGTGAAGTAAATTCAAGGGAACATTTCAAATTTTCATCTGTGATGGCAACACACTAACTCACATTTTGTTTGTTTTGTTCTGTTTTTCCTACCACTAGTGTTATCACTTGTCCCTGGTGGTTATTTTTGTTTTTATTTCCTTGTGAAAGACAGAGAAAGAAAAGGGAAATAGGCAGAATGAAGGAGAGAAACTTTCTGCATTGTTTCATTGCTTCTGGCATTTCTCCACTATAGCTGGTCCTTTGACATGATAACAAATGTTTATCTTCTGGGTCAGCAGCACCTAGCCTCAGTTCTTGACTTATAGATGCTCAGAAGCACATATATTGAGTGGTTAGAAGTGTGAGAGAAAAAAATCAGTCAGGTGATACAGATTTAGGCTGGAAGAATACCTGGGTCTTTGTGCTTTGGTGATTTAGAGACATAAGAAACAGGGGGCTGGGTAGATAGCATAATGGTTATGCAAAGAGACTTTCATGCCTGAGGGTCCAAAGTCCCTGGTTCAGTCCACTGCAATACCATAAGCCAGAGTTGAGCAGTGCTTTGGTCTCTGTCTATCTTTTTTTCATTGAAAGATGTGAAATATCTATGAGAGTCTGGGTTACTAAACTCAGGTTGTAAAAACTTTACCATTTTTTCCAGTGCCTGTTCTTTCTATTTTGTGTCTGAAGAAACATTGAAAACAGAATGTTGGTAGGATAAGATGAATTTTCACAGACCAGCTTTCCTTCACATCAGTAGCTTTTCAAAAAGGAAGGGAGATAGAGATTTCTTCAAAGACCATGACTGTAATTTTTACTACTGGTTTTCTCTGATTATTTTGGGTGATTTTCTATATTTAAATAAGACAACTCCATAGGTGAAACTTAAGAAACGAGGATGGAAAATGAAAACACAAAAGTAAAATTTGGACTAAGTCTGGTCTGCTGCACCAAAGCAAAGGACTCTGGGGAAGGAGGAGGTGGAGATGTTTTGGCATCCTGGTGCATGATGGTGGAAAAGGACCTGGGCAGCGGTAGGGGGGACTGATGGTAGCATACCAGGTTAAGTGCACATAGTAGGAAACACAAGGATCCTGGTTGAAGCAGTGAAGCAAGTGTGTAGGTGTCTCTCTCCCTCTCTCTCCCCCTCTACCCTCCCTTCCCTTCTTAATTTCTCTATCTTATAAAAAAAGAAAATCAAATAGATGGCAACAGGAAAAATGGATTTGTAGTGTAGGTCATGAGCCCCAGTGAAAACCCTGGAGGAAAGGAAGGAAGGTAGGAAGGGAGAAAGAAAGGAAGAGCAAGAGAGACAGAGAGAAAGAAAGAAAAGAATAAAGAAGGGATGGAAGGATGGAAAGAGGGAAGGAGGAAGGAAGGAAGGAAGGAAGGAAGGAAGGAAGGAAGGAAAGAAGGAAGAAAGGAAGGAAGGAAGGAAAGAAGGAAGAAAGGAAGGAAGGAAGGAAGGAAGGAAGGAAGGGACTTAGGACCTAACATGAGGATGAAAGTGTTTTACAGACACTTACCACAGGAACATGGGAAATTATAACCATGTATCAACAACTGTAATATACACAATTAACTCCCTCCCACCAGTTAAATAATAAAATAAAAATAATAAAACAAGACTATTTTATCTACCTAGTGAGCCAGCCTGTCTCATTACCATATGCATATTGTTTTCTTTTGTTTTGAATAAATGGGACCCTGTTGGTAGTCTAGTCTATCACGAATAAATTCCAATTAATCTGGTAACTATGTCTTAAAACTACCCAGTGTAATTTCTATGCACAGAGATTTTACGATTTCCTCCTTTAAATTGTACACCTCTGGTTAAAAACTACCAAAAAAATACAAAAAACATTGTATTAAAGGCATAATACTGTGTTTAACCCCTTTGATACTCTGCAGAAAAAAAATTAATGATAAGATGCTCAACCAGTTTTCTTTTTAAAGCTCTGCTTACTATCCTCAGAAACTGTGCTACTTAAGGAGTCAGCCTGTAGAATCAGAAACCATGATTTCTCTAGGCAGCACTGTATGTGACAAGGATAAAGCAGAAGGAAAGTATTTTGGCCCAAAGAAACCTTGCAATACTTTCCTAATGATCAACACTCAACAGAAATTTATTAGGACCTGGAAGCTGCATACATTTTGATGATATTTTATCACCTGCTCAGTATGAACTATACCCAGAATGAACTCACAGTTGCATTTTGATGGGGTCATTTTTTAATCTCACTGGGATGGATGCATAAACCCTGAAAGTTAGAGGATACGGCAAAAAACAAGTCTCCTCACCATATTTCTTTAAGTTTATTCTTCAGACAGCAGTAGACAAAGAAATCGAACTGGGATGTAAATCTAATTTCAGTTATGATATGACTCAGATACATTTCTTTCCTCTTGTCTTTCTGAAGAATAGAAACAAAATAAGAGGCTATGAGTTAAGATACCAGAAGAATGATCGACATGGTAGATGCTTGAGAAAAAATTCATCTGCACCCTATTTCAGAAAAACTTTATGAGAAGGCATTAATAGGTATATATAATTTGTGTCTGAGTTATAACATGGAAATATGTGTTTGTTTTCTTGACACTGACATTTGACTCCATGATTAATTAACTACCTCATTAATATGCCAGGCATAACCTCATCTACAGGCTCCACGAAGATCTCCAACTAAAGAGATTTCAGTCTTAAGTTTCATACTTTTTTGTTGCTTCAGGAGATATTTAATTCTCCTGGTTTTTGCTGCCTCCTGCATACCTGGGGTTTTGCTTGAGGAGATGCTCAGTTTAATGGAAGAACACTGAAGGAAGGATGAGCCAACTCAAAATGTTTATGTACCTAAGAAGTTGGGAGGAGGCCATCATAGGTTTGTTATTTTGATATGTGGAGGATTTGAATTAAAATGTATCAGGGTCCTAAGGACCTCAAGAAATGTTATTACTTACCCATTTCCTTACCTACCTAGAAGGATGAAGACTTGAGTTATAACCTAAGTCTAGGGCTATGTCTGGAGAGAAGCATTCTGTCAAAGAACCTATTTACATTGCAAGGGAAACATGTACTTACAGAGTATTTGGGATTTGTCACAAAAGCCCTCCTTCTCTCTCTTTGAATACACATTCCCATTTGTTAACACACACACACACACACACACACACACACACACACACACACACACACACACACCTTTCCATTTGTTCTATTTACCTCCGATTTTTATTTTATTTATTTATTTATTTTTATAAAAAAGGAAACACTGACAAAACCATAGGATAAGAGGGGTACAACTTCACAAAACTCCCATCACCAGAACTGCATATTCCATCCTCTCCCCTGATAGTTTTCCTATTCTTTAATCTTCTGGGAGTGTGGACTCAAGGTCATTGTGGGATGCAGAAGGTAAAAGGTGTAGCTTCTGTAATTGCTTCCCTAATGAACATGGACATTGACAGGTTGATCCATACTCCCAGCCTGCCTCTCTTTTTCCCTAGTAAGGTGGGGCTCTGGGGAGTGGAGATGCAGGACACATTGATAACGGGTTGTCTGTCCAAGGAAGTCTGGTTGGTATCATGCTAGCATCTGGAACCTGGTGGCTGAATAGAGAGTTAACATACAAAGCTAAACAAATTGTTTACTAATCATGAAAGGCTGGAATAGTGCAGATGAAGAGTTGGGGGATCTTCCATTTTGTAGATAGCTAGTAGGCATATTTTAGTTATATGCCAAAGGGCCTGTATACTAGTTTTTGTTTTTTGTTTTTTGTTTTTTTTTCCCTGAGCCTAAAATCTGTTATGCAGGTGGATCCAAGTTATTGTCTGGGGAGATGATGTCATGGCTGGGAAAGGAACAGAATTTTTATCCCTGAAGATGATCCACGAGTATAAAATCAAATTTCCTTTTCTCTTTCTAATTTGCATAATACTGTTTTGATTATTTGACCAACCTGAGAATAAACTAAAAGTTATAGAAAAATGTCTTCTCTGCCAATCTGTGGAGGATTTAGTCATTTGAAATTTTCCTATATGTTTTAAATTTTTCACTGACATATAGTTTAATTGTTTTTTAAAATAGAAATAGTCTGCAAAGTTAATATTTTATTTCAAGTACATGAAAAATATGTTCTATTTGTTAAGCTTATAAGTCAACAGTTGATTCAATTCTGACAAAATATTTCAGTGATATTTTAACATATGTTGCAACAAGTCAAAATTTAAAATAATACATGCAATACCATGGATAAATCTAAAATAGGCTTTTGTGACAGAATAAAAGCAGGTGTATGTACAACCATATATAGATCATGCCTATATACCAAGCTGTTCTTCACTCTCTTTGCCCCTTTCCATGAATTGCCTGATCCTATAGACACACATCTAAACCAGAAATATAAAACCATCCAGGCTTTCTTTTCTTCCTCTCTGCTCCACATCTACTCAATCTGTTACTAAATATCAAAACTTATGCTTACTGCTGGAAAGCCAGGATTCAAAAGATAGATACTGGAGAGAGAAAAAATAATGGCAACCCGACAGAAAACAAAAACTCCTCTCCAAAAATACCTATGCACAACAATTCAATAACCCAAATTTGGAAGCAACCCAGATACCTAACTACAGACGAATGGCTCAGAACATTAATGTGTGCTACACATACACAATGGAGTAGTCTGCAGTTGTTAAATATGATGAGGTTATCTCTTTTGCAGTAGCATGGTCAGAACTTGAAAGCATCATGTTGAGTCAGACAAGCTAGAAATAGAAAGGCCAGTACTGAATGATCTCACCTATAGATGGAATTTAGGAACAAAGTATAATAAGGGGAAACTTGGACTGGGTGTGGCTTATAGCACCAAAGCAAAGCACTCTGGGGAAGGAGGGAAATGGACAGGATGAAAGGACACTGGGTTCCTGCTGTGTCTCCTAGATGCCAATCAAGGAGAGATGAGAGATCATGCCTATGTGCTAAAGACATTACTGTAGGGGCTGGGCAGTGGTACACCTGGTTGAGTGCACATACTTTTAAATTTTTTTTATTATATTTCTTTAATGGGTAGATAACTAGAAGTCAAGAGGGAAGAGAAAGATAGAGAAGGAGAGAGACTGAAAGATACCTTCAACACTGCTTCACCACTTGCAAAACTTTCCTCATGCAGGTAGGGACTGGGGGCATGAACCCAGGTCCTTGTTCACTGTATAACCCAACAAGGTGCACTACCACCCTGCCTTAAGTCACCTATTATAATGTGCAGGTCCCCAGGTTAAATTCTCTCAGTCCTCCCCTGCAGGGTGAAACTGCCTACGCAATGATGCATGTCTGCAGGTGCCTCTCTCTCTCTCTCTCCCTCTATATCTCTTCCCTTCTTTCTCAGTTTCTCTCTGTTCCTATACATCTTTAAATACTATACTGTAAACTACTAATGCCCTAATAAAGTTAATAAACAAAAACAGAAACAAATGAAGTAATCTCTTTCGCAATACTGTGGTCAGAACTTAAAGACATTATGTTGAGTTAGACAACCCAGAAAGAGAAAGATATCGAATGATATTGAATGATCTCACTTATAGGTGAATTTTAAGAATAAAGGGCAGTAAGAAAGGACATGGTGAAACTTGGAGTGGTTATGGCATATTGCACCAAAGCAAAGGACTCTGGGAGATAAGAAAAAGCATGAAAAGAAAGGTCCTAGTGTGTCTCCTAGCCACCAATTCAGGGAAGTTGAAACTATATTTACTGTAAGCCATTAACCCCCCCCAAAATAAAGTAAATATCAACCCTACAAATATGACAGACTCTAGTTTCCAATAGCCATTTCAGAATCTTAAGCAGTGAGTGGGACTTTTAAGGTTAAGTAGTTGAGACACTGGGATTGGAGAACTGGAGAGAGGGTGCTGGTGATGTCTGATCTGGTGGTCTCCTTGGCACTGTGGTGGCTTGTTTGCTGGTTAATCTCTGGTTTTCTCAGGAAGTCTCTATCAATTCTTAAAATAATGATCTTTTAGACAAAGGAATCTGGGAGGGAGTTGCAGTTTCAAAAGTGGGAGTTCATGCCCATTAACCTCAGAACCCATTTGTCCCACAACAAATTTGCCAGCTTACTCAAGATTACTTCTCAGCAAGCTAGGCATTGCTAAGTCATAACAAAGAAGACACTGGTGGTAAAGTACAAACTGCAAAGCTTAAGCTTTTGTTACACAAAGAGAAATTACTTCTGTTCAGTTACAAATCTACCTTCTACCAGATGTTATTTTTATGATCTCACTTTTCTGTTGGAACAGCCATTAACCATTGCAGGAGTCTACCAAGTCCAGAAGGAGCACCCCCTAATTGGTGTATACCTCTTCTAACCTCTCCAAACCACCTAAGCATGACAGGCTTCACATTGGCGATAATTACCCCCTTTTTGTGACTGTGAGCTCCCTATTCTGTTCCTGTGAGGTTATTCTTTCAGCATCTACACACTTTTATTAGCCGAATTCCTCTGCCCTCCAGAACCATGTACAGACTGAAAGAACCCTCTAGGGCAACTCAGAGATCCTGTCAAAACACAGGTAATGAATGAGTCAATGCACACAGTCAAAGACATTCAGTTGTGGAGCCAAGCGGTGGTACTCCTGGTTAAGTGCACACATTACAGTGAACAAAACTTGGGTTCAAGCCCCCTTGTCCACACCTGCAGAAGAGAAGCTTCATGAGTGGTGAAGCAGGGCTGCAGATGTCTCTGTCTCTTTCCCTCCCCTCTCAATTTCTCTCATCTCTATCTAATAATAAGGGAACTATCAGTAGCACAAACAAAGCCCTTTATGAGCCACTAGGGAGAGACCCCCAACTCCACTGAATGAAGGATGCTCAATAAGGAAACACAAACATATAAAAATAACAATATAGACAATTACGGCAGATATATTTATGTTTCTTTGTCAAGATATCTGTGACAAAGACTACTGGAAGGCAGTTAAGAGTGCATTCAGTTCGGCAGACTGGGAGTATGGACCGACCAGTCAATGCCCATGTTCAGCAGAGAAGCAATTACAGAAGCCAGACCTTCTACCTTCTGCAACCCACAATGACCCTGAGTCCATGCTCCCAGAGGGATAGAGAATGGGAAAGCTATCAGGGGAGGGGGTGGGATATGGAGATTAGGTGGTGGGAATTGTGTGGAGTTATACCCCTCCTACCCTATGGTTTTGTTAATTAATCCTTTCTTAAATCAAAAGGGAGAAAAAAAAAAAAAAAGAGTGCATTCAGTTCAAAGAAGGCTTTGTATCAGAAAAAGATGGTGGAGATGTTCCTAGTAATGATCCTGTTCAGAATGATCAAGGCTATATATCTTGGTTAAAATGCTGGAAACTTTAAAGTATTAAACAAAAAGCATTGGACTGGCAATACTTTTAGGCCCTGAGCTACTTTTCCACGTGAATAATCCAGATTCAAGCCTGGCCCCCACTGCCTTAGAGGAAGCTCCTATCCTGTCATTTGTTTCCTTCACTTTCACTGCCTCTCCGATTCTGTCTCTAACTGAAAAATGTCAGCCTGGAGAGGTAAAACTTTGATGACAAGAAAAAACTGATGTGTCTAGGTGGTGACAGAATTAGTAAGATGCACAAGTTACAGAGGTAACTTAGGTACAGACTAGTGATTATTTAATGAAGTGATGAGAAATATGATCTATATAATAATTCCCACTTGCCTTAAAAAGTTAAACTTAACTTAAAGTAGACTTTGTAGCGAAGAAACAAATAAAGCCACTTTGTAAATGCCAATATTTGTAGCTTTTCTGTGATAAATTATTAGCAGAAGTCAGAGAATTCTCCAGCACTTTAGGATAATTCCACTAAAATAAATATAGATTTATAGCAAGAGAAAAATACAGTCAGTTAGGCATAAGGAAGCCTGTGCTGACTAATAAAACATTAATAATGATTAAACAAACAAAGCATATTTTGAAGCTTCTTACCTTGAAGATGAATAATACAACAAAAGAGAGCTACTGATACTATAATGCCAGAAACAAAATAACTAATGAATGATACCAAAGAGGTTAGTGGTGTGTAGGTTTCCATAGGGGTGCTAGCGATTGAACAGGAATTGGACTGTTGCTAAAATGACACTTATAGAAACTATTTTATGGAAACTATAAAACAAGGTAAAAGTTCTGAGAGACAGAGAGATAGTGTCTGGAGATTTAAAAGTAGGGGGGGATATCTCCCTTCATTAATTAGTTTATTAGATGGGAGAGAAGAGAGAGGGAGAGGGAGGGAGGGAGGGAGGGAGGGAGGGAGAGAGAGAGAGAGAGAGAGAGAGAGAGAGAGAGAGAGAGAGACTAAAGCTTCCCCAGTATGGTAGAAGCCAGACTTAGACTAGGGAGGGTCACACATAGCAAAGCAGTGCACTACTCAAGTGAATTATTTTGCCAGTCCTTTTTTTTCTCTCTCTCTCTTTTTTTATTTATAAAAAGGAAACACTGACAAAACAATAGGTTAAGAGGGGTACAACTCCTCACATTTCCCACTACCAGAACTCCGTAGCCGAACCCCTCCCCTGATAGTTTTCTTATTCTTTAACCATCTGGGAGTATGGACCCAAGGTCATTGTGGGATGCAGAAGGTGGAAGGTCTAGCTTCTGTAATTGCTTCCCTGCTAAACATGGGCATTGGCAGGCTGATCCACACTCCCAGCCTGTCTCTCTCTTTCCTAGTGGGGAAGTGTTCTGGGGAAGTGGAGCTGCAGGACACATTGGTGGGGTTGTTTGTCCAGGGAAGTCTGGTTGGCATTACACTAGCATCTGGAACCTGGTGGCTGAAAAGAGAGTTAACATATAAAGTCAAACAAATCTCATTGACTAATCATGGACCTAAAGGCTGTAATAGTGCAGATGAAGAGTTGGAGAGGTCTCCCTTTTGTAGCTAGCTAGTAGGAATATTTTAGTCATAGTCCAAATAAACTATGCTTATACTAGTTTTTTTTCTCTCTCTCTCTTTTCTTTCCCCTGAGCTTGAAATATGATATGCAGGTGGATCCAAGTTATTATCTGGGGAGATGATATCATGGCTGGAAATAGGACCAGAAAGATAGATCAGGGAAGATAGTAGCTCCCAAATATGGGAAAGGTGCATAAATACTGTTGACTGTAAACCCCATAGATTTGATATGATCCTGGGCCCATATTCAGCTTGGGAGCCTATGTGACCTCTGTATCCCTGTATATCTGACCTCACATTCTGTGATCATCAGTAGTAACATTCCAAGCTGCCCCAATATCAGGAACCATCTTCCTCAGGTATAGCATAGAGTATGTTGTCCATCCTCTCTTTGGAGGATGGAACATTCTCTACCATTGTTGATCCAAGTAAAGGGCAAGGTCCTATGGGGGCCCACAAAGGAGTCTATTTTGTTGTTCCTGATAGATATGACAAGTAACAATGGAGAGAGGTATTTTTTAGAGATCTAGGCCTATCAGACATGATGTGTCAGTCCTTTAAAAGAGTATTGAGTCCTATCACCTCATAGGCACTCTACCCTACCTATTCTATGAGTGTTTCCACTGAGAAATTAGACTGTCATTCTTGGGTAAATATTATGCTGCTCTTTCATACAGATCCTTGGATCTTTCTCAATACTGAAGGAATGGAGAATGAAAGACTGAGAGTTAATCATCTTTGTGTGAAGTAGGGTAAGGTTGAATTCCTTCAGATTTTGCTTAGGAGATAGTCCTAGAAAATGAATCGTTAAGGCTTTCGCAGTCCCTGCTCTACTGAGGATTTGGCAAATTACTGTTGATAAGTTCTAGAAAAGGACTGTCAGTTCAGCTTTCTGCCTCCTTCCACTCCCAGAGATATCACTGTCTTCAGCATGCATTCATCTCCTAGACTCCCTCTTCCAAGGTCCTCAGCCAAGCATTGCACAATGTAAATTAAATACCCATTATCAATATGTATCCACTGTAACTTACTCCTTTCTACTGGTCACAACACCAACACCTGTTCATTTTTATCTGTGGAACATACTATCCACCGGGTCCACACATAGTTATTCATTTATACCCACAATTTATGAACTTAGATATGGTCCTGGGAAGAAAGAGTTTGGCTGACTCTAAAAAGTGTTGTTCCCTTTGAGATTTATTTCAAGGCCCTTTGTGACCCTGTAACTTTGAAAGACCTCATATAAAAGAAGGTTTATTATTAGAGCTACAAGCAGCAGGATAGCTGTCCTTACATGTCTGCCAGAAGTTCTGTAAACGATTTCTCTTTTTAGCTCTTTCCATATTCTGGAACTCAGGCAAAATTTAACGATTGCAAATCTAAGCAAGCAGGGAGTTTGTGTTTAATCAAACATAATTCCTTGAGTGTCTCCTCTGAGATAAAGGAATAAAGCTTTAAAAAAATAAGCATTGGGAGTCAGGCTGTAGCGCAGCGGGTTAAGCGCAGGTGGCGCTAAGCTCAAGGATCGGCGTCAGGATCCCGGTTCAAGCCCCTGGCTCCCCACCTGCAGGCAGGTCCCTTCACAGGCGGTGAAGCAGGTCTGCAGGTGTCTGTCTTTCTCTCCCCCTCTGTCTTCCCCTCCTCTCTCCATTTCTCTCTGTCCTATCCAACAACAACGACATCAATAATAACTACAACAATAAAACAACAAAGGCAACAAAAGGGAATAAAAAAAACTTTAAAAAAAGCATTACAGAGGGCTGATAGCACTATCTTCTGTACATGAACATTATGAATATATATATATATATTCAATATTCAATATTCATATGAGTAGGTATGTAAAAATATGGGATATAATAATATAAATGACGTCTTCATAATGAAAATTGGGAACCTTAATTTTGCAGGTTCTTTAAAATTTTCTTCTAATGGAAACATCACCTATGGACTTAGAGTTCATGTTGGTGAAATTGAAAATCCACTATTACTGATAATTATAATGTGCATCTACATGGTATTACAAATGACACCATGGCTGGAACTCAGTTGTACCAAAGCACTTTGATGTGTGATGATAAAATACATGTTTTCTATTTAGTTATTCAACAAATACCTGTAGGGTGATTTCTCTGCACCAGACACACTTGAGTCCTTAAAACTGGATAAAGTGTTGAATGGGTGACATACTCTCAGGGAATATGCAGCTTCATGAATCAGGTAGAAGAGAACTATCAGCAAATTCATGTATTTATCAGAAAACTGAGACAGTGACATGCTGTGAATGGGGAACTTTAAAGTGGAAAGAAACTGGACAAGCTGAAACTAACTGCAAAGTTGGAAGTTGGCTCTGAGCTAACTAAAAAGGATAAAAGGAATCTTTGGCAGACGTGTAATTAGAAGGTGTCTCTTGGATGGGTCACATATCTCACCTGGATAATGTGCTACTTTGCCATGTTTGTGACTCAGGTTCAAGTCTGCCACTCCTCCCCCACACAAATGCTGTGGCCTCTCTCTCTCCTCTCTCTTTCTCTCTCTCTCTCTCTCTCTACCTCTTTGTCTCTATATTAAAATACAATAACAACAACAATGCAATATTATGTTTAGCATAAAATTCCTACTTTAGAGACACAAAATTGCACATGTGCATGTATACACACATCCATTCTCACTGGAATAGTAGTGGCTAGCTATAGACACAATGAACTTGGAGCAGAAGTAAGGAGAGACTTCATAAGTCAGCATAACAACATAAGTCAAGGAATGTGTAAGTGTCAAGAGAAGAAGCATTTGAACAATTTAGTTTTTATAACTTTATTGAATCATAATCAACAAATGAAATTTAAGTTTTTGCTAGTGTGCATTCCTATTATTTGATATATACATGTTGCAAAAAGGACTCTCTTGTCTATTTTATTACCACATTCATCATTCACATATTTTATCTTTCCCTTTGTCGTTGGCAAGACTCTATTCCCTTAGCAAATGCTAAGTAGCAACTATAGTCACAACTTTACACATTAAATCTTTCAGCTCAAGCTTTATTCATCCTTTATTTTCCCAAGCCAGTTCCTCACCCATGCATGTTTTCATCACTCTAGGACATTTCATGAAGGAAGAAAGACAGGGAGGAAAAAGACAGAGAGAAGAAAATATACCAAATCATTAGAGCTTTGCATGGTGACAAAATACTTTCTATGTTATGCCAGCCCTTAAACTTGGCTCACACTCATGGAAAGGCATGCACTCTACCTAGGTAGGTATCTATCTGGTCCCTTAAAGTGTTCTTGTTATTGTTTTTAATTTTATTAATGATATAGTTTCACATGACAGAGGAAAAGAAAGAAAGAGAAGTCAAAACTCCTTCCAAAGTCGGGGTGGAACCCAGGAGTCTCAAGTATGCTAGTCCTGTATTCTACCAAATTAGCCATTTCTCCTGATCAACCACAGTTCATCTATAGGTCAAATCTATACCCTTTTGAACCTTTGACTAAATAGTCTTTCCTTTAACTCCAGCATTCACTCCCTAGTTGTTGTCTCTAGGATTTTGATGTTTTTAGATTCCACTAATAAGTGATGTCATGCAATAATGATGCTTATTTTACATTTTACTTTGTATGTATTCAGCCAGGAGCACCACTGTCGGGGTCTCTGGCGGGGTGATCTCCAGGGGAAAGGTAATGGGCCAGTTCTTTCTCGCTCGCGATGGGACGACATGAAGTAAAGACACCGGGGAGACCTGCAGAGTGCTCAGATCTCAGATCTCAAATCTCAGGTCTCAGGTCTCGTTTATTAGCAGGTGGGCAAGGTTTAAGTAGAAAACCAAACAAAGAACATTATTCAAATTTGTCAGAAATTACAGGTTTCTTAAAGGTCAGCCTGCCCCTATGGTAGGGGGCTGGTATGACAAGAATTGATGCAAATACATAAAGATCAAGATAATTAGTCTCCTGATGCAGGCATTTAATTACCCAAAGGTGTTTGAGGGGAGGAGACAGGTTGAACCAGTTAAGGCAAGATAGAGAGAAGATAAGCCAGGTTTGATGCAAATTGAGGACATCAAAGGGCACTGCTAGGAGTGTGTGATAAGGTGTGTTCTCCTCTGTGAACTTTGAGTAAGTGAATCTTAAAGTAGGTGGCCATGTGGCCTGCAGTTAATGGGGAGAAGTATTGGGGTTTCTGTGGGTCTGAGAGTCAAGAAGGAAAGAAATCTGAGTTTCCCTCCTTTTGCTCACCTTGGTTGAGAGAGACTAACCAAGAGGGTATCTTCTCAGACCTCCATCCAAGGATGGGGGAGTTCTCCCTAAGCTCTGTCAAGCTTACACATAGTCCCAACTCATCACCCCCCAGCCCCTTGGCATTTCACTTTAATGGTGGCCTCAAGTTCCACCACACTGCCACAAACGGCACGGTTTCCTTCTTCCTGGTGCACAAGTTCATTAGTTGAGATACATGAGTTATTACCTACCACATATGAGGACTAGCACTGCCATTGGTACACAGATCACTCTTCAAGACTTTACCTTTATTTAACTTGGATACTATTCTGAAATGACATCATTGAATCATATAGTATTCTTCTTATTATATTTTGAGAAATGTTCATACTATTTCCCATAGCTTCTGCCTCAATTTATCACACCCCCCACATACACACACACAAAGATCACAGTGCTTCCTTTTTCTCCACATCCTCACCATCCCTTTTTATTGCTTAGATTTTGGATGATAGCCAGTCTAACAATTGCAACACTATTTCTTATTACTCTGGTACTCTTATCATTAGTGGTTTTTGAACATGTTTCATGTACCTGTGGGCTGGTTATAAAACATCTTTGAAAAAAAATGACTGTTTATATCTTTTGCCCAATGTTTTTTTTCTATTTTAAAAATATGTTTATCAGATTTCCCAAATTGCAATGCAGCATGTTTTGTTAAGCTTTTCATGGGTTTTGAAGCTTTTATATTATTACCAGTCTTGAGCAATTAATTTTCAAAGTCACACAAATGAAGATCTTTGATTTCTTTAGAACAAGCCAGAATATTCTGGATACACCAGACTCTGCACTTTACCCCAAATTTTGTTGTTTACATTACATTGTCTCCCCAAATTGATGTTATCAGATAGATTTATAATACATTGTAGTTTTTTTCTCCATAGATTTATTTGTAAGCAAGAAAATATATGGAGAGGGGAGAGAGGACAGAGGAGAGAGAGAGAGAGAGAGAGAGAGAGAGAGAGAGAGAGATTGAAATCAGGACATCACTCTGGTGGTAACTGAGATGAACTTGGGACCTCATAGATGAAAACTGAGCATTCCATACATTGTACCACCTCCTGGGACATTATAACCCTATTTTACTTCATCTCTAGTCTACTTTATTTATGTACTATAGTGCCTAGACCTTTGTGAGATACCTATATGCTTATGTGAAAGCAAAATTTCTTTTGATTGTGCTCTTTTCCCTTTACAATTGCCCTTTCAGTTAAGTAGGGCAGATGATATTTAGAAATGAGATAAATATAACTCTTGAGATGCTACCTAACTTGCCCTCAGTGACAAAGCCAGGGAGCACACTCCACACAAGGATGTAGGTTGTCTGATGCTTAGAGGATCCCTCTTATTCCTACACATTTCCCGCTGGTGGTGGTGACATCCAGGCAACCCCATAGTTTTTAGGTGGGAAGGAAGGCAGACAGGTGGCAGGCAGGGGTGTGCCCTAGGTGGGGAGATAGTTTCCTCCTACTCATTCCCATGTCAATCAGCCTTGCAGCTGCAGGCATGGCTGTGCACAGATCACTTTCTCTTAATCAGCATTTATCAGACCATTTTTATTTAATAAATCATCAAATTTAAAACTAGTTTTATAGTACTATTCCCAACTCTGATACCATCTTGTCAGACCATACTTTCAGCCTAACTGCATGTTAGCTATTGGGTTCAGGCGAAAATTAGTAAAGTCACGGGCCCCAGGGAATATACCTAAAATATAAATATAAACCTAGTCTTCGAACATGAAGACCTCAAATCTAATCTACTATATTCATACATTTAGGTTCCTGATTACTAAACAATCTGTTCTGCTTTATATCTTAATGCTTTTCAGTCACCAAGTTGCAGATACTACCATGATGCCATTTTGTGCTCCCTGGGAAGATGACTTCACCAGTGTGTCTTGGAACCCCAGCTTTCCAGAGCCCTGCCCCACTTGTGAAAAGTAGAAACAGGCTGGGAGTGAGTATGAATCAATCTGTCAATGCCCATGTCTAGCAGAGAAACAATTACAGAAGCCAGGACTTACACATTCAGCACCTTATAAAGATATTTGGCCCATACACCAAGAAGGATAAAGAATAGGGGAGATTCCAGTGAAGGGGATGTGATATGAAACTCTGATGGTGGGCACTGTATAGGATTCAATTATCCCTCTTACCCCACAATCTTGTCAATCATTATTAAATCACTGATAAAAAATTTGGGGACCAGACTGGGGTGTATACCCAGTAGAGTGTATACATTACCATGTTCAAGAATTCAGGTTCAAGCCCCTGGCCCCACCTGCAAAGGAAAAGTTTCACGATTGGTGAATAAAGAAAAGAAACAATGGGCTTAAAATACAATTTAGGGCTGAGGAGATAGCATAATAGTTATTCAAAATACTTTCATGCCTGAGTCTCTGAGGTCCCAGATTCACTATAAACCAAAACTGAGCAGTGCTATGATATTCTCTCTCTCTCTCTCTCAATGTAAATATGTAAATAAATAAAATATATGTTTTAAATGCAACAATTTATGCCAAAATCCACTAGAACTTAATACTTAACCTAACTAGAGTTTCTATCTCTCCCAGAAATGGAATTTTAAACCAGTCAAGCTTAAGTTTTTAGGTTAGCTTTAATGTAAAGAAACCTTCATTTCCTTCAGTTGCTCATCTTTCCATACTCCTTGCCCCCTGAAGGAGAAGTGACTATGCTTGATTTAAGCTTTTTGTTAACTTGCTAATCATCTTACCTTCTTAAAAACTATAAAACCTTTAGATTTTGTCCATAGCTTCAGAGTACCATTCTACTCTCTGGATGTGAGGCTGTCTAATTTGTAAATCTTTGAATTAAGTCAACTAAATCTTCACAGTTTGAATGAATTTTGTTTTATATAAAACAATTGTCATTCCCTACTATAAATTTACAGCTACTGTAGCTCTTTATAAGTTGAGGTTGAGGGGCATAACTGAGTCAGTTCCCCCATTCATTTATGGCAGAATGGCATGCCAAGGGGAACATTCATTTCTACTTGTTTGTTAAGTTTAATACTTTACTTAGCTCTGAAGCAATTTAACAACTTTATTTGGGAGTCTCATATGGTGTTCCACTTACCAGCTTGAATTCTGGACTGAGTAAATTGCCTTAAATACCATGGGGTGGTGATAGAGGAGTCTAGAAAAGGTCACACTGATTACATACTGAATAATGGGACTTCACTGAATGTAATATCAAACAGATTTTCCTCAAAGTACTTATTGACCAAAGAATGGATTAGATCAAAGTAAAAGAGGGATATGAAAGTATTTTTTCCCAAGGGGACATAAATCATGGTAGCTAATGTTTTTATTTATTTATTATTTATTTATGAAAAGGAAACATTGACAAAACCATAGGATAAGAGGGGTGCAGCTCCATACAATTCCCACCACCAGAACTCCATGTCCTATCCCTTCTCCTGATAGCTTTCCTATTCTTTAACCCTCTGGGAGTATGGACCCAAGGTCATTATGGGATGCAGAAGATGGAAGGTCCGTATTCTGTAATTGCTTCCCTGTTGAACATGGGCATTGACAGGTCGATCCACACTCCCAGCCTGTCTATCTCTTTCCCTAGTGGGACATTGGTGGAGTCATCCATCCAGGGAAGTCTGGTTGGCATCATGCTAGCATCTGGAACCTGGTGGCTGAAAAGAGACTTAACATATAAATCCAAATTGTTGACCCATCATGGACCTAAAGGCTAGAATAGTGCATATGAAGAGTTGGAGGGGGTCTCCATTATGTAGATAGCTAGTATACATATTTTAGTAATATTTCAACATGCCTGTGGCTATACTAGTTTTTTTTTTTTTTTCCCTGAGCCAGAAATCTGATATGAAGGTGGATCCAAGTTATTGTCTGGAGAGATGATGTCATAGCTGGGAAAACGAACAGAAAGCTGGATCTCCTCAATATGAGAAAGGTGTATAAGTATTGTTGACTGGAATACCCATTAATTTGATGTGATCTGGGCCTATAGTCAGCTTAAGAGCCTATATGACTTTGCATTCCTGTAAATTCGAGTTCCCATTCTATGGTCATCAGTAGGTACATTCCAAGCTG
This sequence comes from Erinaceus europaeus, assembly GCF_950295315.1. Taxonomy (NCBI): domain Eukaryota; kingdom Metazoa; phylum Chordata; class Mammalia; order Eulipotyphla; family Erinaceidae; genus Erinaceus; species Erinaceus europaeus. The sequence goes on from NC_080175.1 coordinate 38,561,182, forward strand.
CCCCAAATATCAGGACCCATCTTCCTCAGGTGTAGTATGTTTTATCAATTGAGTGTTGCTCTATGTGTCACTCATCATGCAAACTCTTTGGCATGAAAAGTACTGTCATCTAACCTAAGATTCATCTTGCACTAGTTTCCATCATAATATGCAAGTTCAGACGTGTCTATGAGAGCCTGTTGACCCAATAACTCTTCCACTCTTGAACTTCACTAAATACCCTTTCATCAAAGAGAGGTGTTGTAACAAACGAAACAATTAGCTAAGAATTGTTTAGTTCTAATACATATTTCTAAATGATTAAACAAAGGAAATAAAACAGCAGAGAAACAGCAGTGCAAGTGTATTTCAGTAAGTAACAGAAATCATGAAGCAGGGGCCTCCAATTTTCACTAGAGAACCCAAAGAGTGCTTCTGTTTTTTGTTTATTTGGATTTTTTAAATTTTGTTTGTTTATTTTTTTTAATTTACTTATTTGGGAATTGTTTTATATTCAACAGTAAATACAAAAGTTTATACATGAATACCATTTTTAAGTTTTCCATATAAAAATACAACCCCTACTAGGACCTCATTCAGTTTGTTTTTTAATCACTAACCCCACCTTCTTTTCTCCTGGTATCAAATTTTATTTGAAATTGTAGCTAGCATAACTTCTGATCACTTCTGACTAAATTATCAGTGTTAATGAAGTGTAAATTTTTCTATCAGAAAGGTTATCATCTTTTCCTTTTTTAATTTTTATTTATCTTTTATTTTTTTATAATTTTTATTTCTAAAAATGAAACACTGACAAGAACCATAGGATAAGAGAGGTACAAATCCACACAATTCCTACCACCAGTACTCCTTATCCCATTCCTTCCCCTGATAGCTTTCCTATACTTTATCCCTCTGGGAGTATGGACCCAGGGTCATTATGAGGTGCAGAAGGTCTTGGAAGGTCCAGCTTCTGTAATTACTTGCCCTCCAAACATGGGTGTTGGCAGTCTATCATTTTTATTTTATTTTATTTATAAAAGGAAACACTGATAAAACCATAGGATAAAAGGGGTATAACTCCACACAATCCCCACCACAAGAATCCCATCCCATCCCCTGATAGCTTTCCTATTCTTTAACCCTCTGGGAATATGGACCAAAGGTCATTGTGAGATGCAGAAGGTAAAAGGTCTGGCTTCTATAATTGTTTCCCCCCTGAACATGGGCATTGACAGGTCAATCCATATTTGTAGCCTTTCCCTCTCTTTCCCTAATAGGGTGTGGTTCTGGGGAATTGGAGCTCCAGGACATGTCGGTGGGGTTGTCTGTCCAGGGAGGTCTTATTGGCATCATGTTAGCATCTGGAACCTGGTGGCTGAAAAGAGAGTTAACATATAAAGCCAAACAATTTGTTGACTAATCATGAACCTAAAGGCTAGAATAGTGCAGATGAAGAGCTGGGGAGGGTCTCCATTTATATATGGCTAGTAAGCATATTTTAGTTATATTCCTAAGGTCCTATGGCTATACTTTTTTTTTTTACCCTTGAACCTGAAATCTGATTTGCAAGTGGCTCCAAGTTATTGTCTGAGGAGATGATGTCATGGCTGGAAAAAGGACTAGAAGGCTGGATCAGGAAACATAGTAGCTCTCAAATATAGGGAAGACGTATAAATATTGTTGACTGTAAACCCCATTAATCTTATGTGATCTGGGGCCCATATGCAGCTTAGGAGCCTATGTGACCTCTGCATACCTGTAGATTTGAGCTCACATTCTGTGGTTATGAGTAGGAACGTTCCAAACTGCCACAATATCAGGACCCATCTTCCTCAAGTTTAACATAGAGTATGTTGTCCAGCCTCCCTTTGGAGGATGGAACATGCTCTACAGTTGTTGATCCAAGTTGAGGGCAAGGTTCTATGGGGACCCACAGAGGGGTCTATTTTGTTGTTCCTGATAGAGATTGTAAGGCAATGTGAAAGCATGATAGAGCATAGGGTAGCTCTCCATCCTAAAGATGGAGATCTGAAAACACCCCACCTGTCAGCCTCTCCCATTCAGGGATGGTGCTTGGAGGGAAAAGCTTTCCTGACTCAGTTTCCTCTGGTCAGTCTCCCAGGCTTCACAAAGGCCTACGCTCTCTAACACATAACTCATTCTCTTGCTACAAACCAAATGGTTGCTTGCTTGAAAGTTCACTTAAAGTTCACTATAAGTTCACCATCTTTGGTCACATGCAAATCATACTCCATCACCCTGCCTTGTCAGTAACATAACAGTAAGACCCACACACTATTTCCTCGTTCTTTGATCACTATTCCTTACATCAATGTTCTGCCCTTCTGTGTTTACCTCACCCTCCTCGTTTAACTGCCATGTTTTTCTTAATACCTTTAGTTAATTATCACTCTTGCCTTATAGTAACTAATCACTCTGAACTTTTCACTAACCCTATCAATTCTTGTCAGTCCTTAGATCCCCCACCATAAGGGTACTGACCTTTTGGAAACCCATCATCATTGACATATGTGAAAAATGTTCTTTGTTCCATTCTGCTATATAAACCCTGCCTTTTTATTAATAAAGTGGATTGTTCAAATTTTCTCCTGGCTGTTCCCTCTGTTTGTGCAGTCTCTTTAGCTGGCACAGAAAAGCCGGTGGCTTACCTTCTGTTGTGAGGCCACCCATGTGAGTGCCAGCAAGAGATGACTGGTCACAATGGAGAGAGGTATTTATTTGAGGTATAGGCCCATCATGTCTGTTTGAGAATCTCAGGATTCCCTGATTGGGGCCCTTGCTGATGGGGTGGCCTGATAGTGACTGAAGAGTCACTGTTAAAGTATGCCAGTCTCTTGCCCTTATTCAGCTTTTAACATTATTCATCCTTGGGAGTTCCAGAACTGTGTGTGTGTGTGTGTGTGTGTGTGTGTGTGTGTGTGTGTGTGTGTGTGTGTTATTTTTTTAAAGATTTTATTTATTTATTCATGAAGATAGAAGGAGAGAGAGAGAGAACCAGACATCACTCTGGTACATGAGCTGCTGGGGATTGAACTCAGAACTTCATGCTTGATTATCCAATGCTTCATCCACTGCGCCACCTCCCATACCACATGTGTATTTGTTCTAATACTTATTTCTTTGCATTCTGTGAGCAAATTTAACAACTTTCTCTTCTTTTAGAACAAGTTTCCAAACATAGCATACTATTTTCCTAATGTTCTAGTCTCTATAGTGTGTATACTGACCTCAGAGAGCTGATCTAGATAGTGTTTCCCCATCTACACCACCCAATACCTGAGGAAGCTTTATCTTATGCTGTAGTATCTATCTATATCCTATCTGTTTTTCTATATGAAAAAATGAACTCTTAGCAGTGAAACTCCAGCAGAGGAAGGAAAAAAGACACTTTGTATACATGCTCTGTCCACTTTTTAACTTAAAAAAATTATACACACATAGCATAGTCTTCATGCAAATGGCTTTTATGCCTGTGGTCCCAAGGCCACAGGTTGAACTCCTAGCACCTCCATAAGCCAGAGATTAACTCCTCTCTGGTAACAAGAATAACAAAACAAAAAAAAGAAAGAAAGAAAAGAAAAAATAGAAATGCTAGGTGCACTGGCCTGCGGGGTTATAGACGGAAACCTAGGGTAGGGGGCGAGAGAATGGAGGGGACAAGAGACACGAAGAACGAGAGCAAGACAGGTTTCTGATCAAGCTCTGAAAATTTTATTTTACAGCCGCATTTTAAGCACACACCATGAGGAAGTTCTGCTAAGGTAGTGGGGGGAGGGAGGTGGGTGAGCAACTTTCTAAACAGTTAGATGGTGGTAATCGCAGTTACAGTGATTGGAATGTCTGCTCACGATGATCGGAATGTCCATTCACCGGTTATGTGAGAGACTTAGCTAAGATTTTGGCTCCTGGCATGTCCTCCCTTTTCACAATTTAAGTGAGGCAGTAATTGAGGGTAAAAGCTAGGAATCTTATCAAGAGATAAGCAGGCATTAACCAGAGGGAGGAAGTATTGACCTGATTTCTCCCGTGGGGTAAATATAGAACTGATCTTCCCGCATCTTATACGGCTCTTGGTGTCTTTTTCGGGAGGGGAGGAAGAGCCACTATTTCTAAGGTGAGGAAAACTCATGGTGAAGAGTTTTGATGAATAACACCAACCTCCATGCAAATCAGGTTTGCTTCACGGGGCACTCAGAGGCGGACTATAGGGTCCTCCCCCTGCAGTGCTTATCCCTGCACCCCTTACCGGTGCCCACGCCATGCCAAGGCTGGCGTGCATAAACCTGAGTTTTATGCAGCTCCTAAAAGAGGTGTGTCACCCTCAGGTTCAGCCAAGCCTCTGTCAGCCAAATCAAGTCTGTGGTAATATATTTGTAAGGGTTTCGATGCCAAGGAGTCAATTTGTTGTTTTATAAGGCCAATAATCTTATTAAAAATAAAGGGTCCCAAGGTAATAATTAACAAAAGACTAATCAGGGGTCCCATAAGGGGCATCAAAATGTCCTAGCGCGCCACCAGCAAGTCTAAGGGAAGCAGTCAGTGGATGTGATGTCCAGGGGAAGAAATAGCACGTCTGGTCCTCTGGTCGTCGTCAGCACCAACTGATGAAATTTGTCTTCTTCATAGAGGGTCAGCTGTGGAACAAGCAAAACTAGGAGGCAAGGACCAGGTAGAGGAATTGACATGAAAATATAGGGTGGTGTTGTACCAAAACACAGAGGAGGTGCATACACATTAGAAGTCAATGTGAGGTTCCTTGAACATGAGGAATATTGGGAGAAAAGTGAGCTGTCAATAAACATGTAAGGATAAAGTCAGCAGTGGTAGGTCAGCAGAAAGAGAAGACTTGGATAAGCAGGTGAGGTTAGCTGGACCATATACTGCCATGGCGTCCTTTGTGGTAAGGACTTGCCAACAGGGACTCTGTGGATTTTGCAAGAGCAATAATGTCATCCACCATAATAAAGGGAAAACAAAACATGGACATCCAGTGTTGAAAAACAGAAGAAAAAGAATATGTCTCTATGGCTGGGAGAGTGGGTGGCTTTGTCAATGAGATATAATAAATGGACAATTCAAATTTTTGTAAATATTAAAAAGGCTTAGTATAATTACTTCATTGACTCTTTAGCCAACTGAATATTGGGGGGTGCATTCCCCTTCGTTTTTTATTTATTTTTTGAGCTTTTAATGTTCTAAAGGAAACAAAAATACATGGATTGGATGTCTATTGAAGCAAAACAGAGCATATGACTCCTAAAGTTTTTGAGCTTTTTCTTGTTTGATCTGTAGCCCACATAAATTTAGAAAAAGTACCAATTGAGAAAAAAAATGTTTTTGTTTACTAAACATGGGCAGGTGAATTACATCAATCTGCCAGAGAGCATTGGCTTTTATCAATGGGGATTAATCTTAAAAGTCTGAATAGCAGGATCTTAATTAAACAATGCAGGAGCCAGTAAAGTGCTCTCACTATGGCAGGTCAAGCATTAAAATTTTAAGAGGCTTGTAAAAAAATGAGAAAAATTTTAGGATATGAGTGACTTTAGGAGTCATCACACACCCATAAATAAAAAATGAAAAATGTTTAGTTTTAAATCTCACCATATGAGCAGTCAGTTCTTCATGTGCAGATGTACCTATAATTATTTACTTAGGGAGAGAAATTGTACCAAGTTAATTGATGCTCTAATGGTTAGAATTAGCTTCAGTTCTTTCATATGATTTTAGAAGGCTCTTTATTAAAATATACCAATATGTTATAGAAAGTCAATACCTAATGTGTTGACATGATAAAATGTTTACTATTTTTTAGCATTATTTTAAACTGATTAGACAATTTAAGCACACTATTATAACTTTAGTTTACTAAGATCTTTACTCATCACAAAGCTATCATGAGTAAGCATAGATATAAAACTCTTAATAGATTTTGCTCTTTAGAACTCTAATATGGCAACTTAAAAGGCTAAAATAAAACCTCATAGCTTAATTGTTCAAAGTACTAATTTTGTTAAATCAGGATTTGCCAAAACAAATCTATCAGACAGAAGCACCATGTATTACCTTAATTTATCAAGAATAAACCTCTGACAGTGTCTTAAAACAAGCCAGATAATTTTTTGCTCTCTAAAAGAACTAATTAAAGTTTGACATGTAGAATATGTACTCTCAAAAGCCAATTATTTGATAATTTTTGTAGTTTTTCTAAATAGGGGAGTTATCTCAGTAACAACTTTATTAGAAGGAGTAAGTCACTGTAAAAGCAAAAGTAACTAACTCATGAGTAAGATTTAAAAATCTCTTAACAAGTTTTAAAATAAAAGTTTTAACTGGAGCATTTTTGTCTGTATCAGACATAAAACTCTCTTAACTTTTTACCTAGTCTCTCATGTTTTAATATCTAGAGTTTTTTTCAGGGAAACCAAGGGGCATACTTCTTGAATAAAATGTAAAAAGGTTAGCTAAAACATCTATACAGCTCTACATTAGGCCGCCCCATATTTATTTGATAAGTTTTATTTGGAAAAATAATTTTTTTACATACCTTATTTAAATTAAACCTCATTTATCAGAGCAAAAGCCTCTGGCATGTAAATAATTAACATAACCATTGTGTTATCTTTTACTAACCCAAGCCAGTTTTGCCTGTTTAGTTGAGAAAGTATTTTAAAAACTTTTTTTTTTTTTTTGAAATCACTTAAACAATTTTAAGTAAAATGTTAAACTTTGTTTGTTAGGATCTTTGCTTATCACAAAGCTATCACACCCTTTGGGCAGCTATGAACAAGGGTGGGTACACAACTTAATCGATCTTTCACTTTGATTTGGATAGGTAACTTAAAAAGCTAAGATAAACCTTATAGCTGAAATATTCAAAATAAATTTTTACTGTTAACATTTCTTTTAGATGACCATTTTACTCTAAATAATTTTGTTGAATCACATTTGCCAAATGAAAAATTTTTATCAGGCCAGGAATAACACATTTAACCCTTTGTTCCTGGCAAGGCCACTGCTCTACACTGACTGGGTTATTAGAAAGCCATTTCAAGCATGAAATTAACAAATTAACAAACAGTGGCAGTTGGTATTGGGGTACTGTTAAGGTTTACAATTCTCACAAGAGTGAGAGAGACTGTAGAGGCATTTTACCATGCCTATATATCTCATAAAATATTTTAACTAATGAATTGATGCCGATATTAGCTATCAGAAGGACAAAACTGTCCTATATTTTACTTTGGTAAAAGTGTGCCAACTCTGAGTCGGGATCTTTAAAACCACATTTAGCTTAACTAAATCTTATTTAAAACTTAAAACAACCTTTAGTTCCTTAGGGGTTAACACACATTAATGGAAACAAGATTAGCACATAGATTTAAAACAGACATTCTTGGTGAAAAGAAATATTTCCCTTTGAAAAACCGCTTTGGATTTTGGATTCTTAACTCCATCCTGTACACCCCCCCACCAGGAAGGGCCTTTGTGGCTTAGGGGAATGATTGACTGAATTTGCCAATCTGCGGAGCAGTAGCTCTGTGCCATGATTGGCTGCACGGACGGAACAGGTGGGCTTAGTTTACCAAGCGGAGAAAAATCTTTGAAATTCTTTTTTCTGGGCTAAGGTACATTTTTAGAGTTTTAAAGAAACAAATCATTAAATTTCTATCAAAAGTGTGTACTGGTTCTCTGATTAATAGTTTTTAAGTTAGAGCTCTGGTGGTAGCCAGAGGGAAAACCTGGATTTTTTTTTTTTTTTTTTTTTTTTTTTTTTGCTGGCTAGTTTTAAGATAATGCCAAATCAAGAGCCCACAGTTCTTTAACTAATTGTAAATGGTCTCATTTTTCTTCTACTAATTTTCTAAGGGAAGCTGTTTTTTGTGCTAGTTGAGTTTTAGCCTTGGTGGTGTCGGCCAAGTCGAGGACCAGAGCACAAAATGGAGGGGTGGTGGCATAGGGAGGCGGTCTGGGCAAGGAAAAGCAAAGGGGTGGCCAGTCAGGACTATGATATTTGGCCATCTCTTCATCAAGGGATAAGGCCTCTTCAGGAGAAAGATTATCATTAGGCCCATCTTTAGCGGGGGGGTCTTAAGGTTGTCAAAGAGGGGTAAATCTTAACAGGAGGGGACTTAGCAGGAGCCGTTTTGATCTCGGCAGCCTCAGGGGTGGGGTCTCCTGAATCAGGCATGGGAATAGAGACAGACTCACAAACAGAAGGTGGCCGGGAGTGTCGTTGTAGGACTCTTTCTCCCTCTCTCATGACTCCCTGTACATCAGGACAATGTTTATGGACTTTGAGTATATCATTTACTAAATTCCAATAAGAAAAAGCCTGGACTGGAATCTTTTCTGGACCGAAGGTCTCATAAAAATCTCTTAAACAGTTTCCTACTCTAGCCCATCTTTTTTCATCAATAGTCCCCTCTAAGGGAAACCACGGACAAATACCACTCATGAAATCAAAAAACTTCTTGAGATCCTTTTTCTTAACCCTTACGCCTCGTGTCTTGAGGGACTCTTTGAGGCCCTTAAGCAACAAATCATGTTTACTCAATGCTTGTCCCATAATTGCGTCACTCTTTCTTACCTCAAAACGGATCAATCTCACAGTCAGGCAAATCTGTGGTGATCACCACGCGGATCTTCACTCACTCTGGGCTAGAGCGGTGATCCAATGCGAACCTTCACTCACTCCTTCTCTGAAGTGGCGGTCCTATGCTCCTTGGTCGACCGTCGGGAGCGACGTTCTCTCGGACCCCAGACCCAAAAAGGTCCCACGTCGGGTGCCAGGTGCCCCGGCCTGCGGGGTTATCCACAGAAACCTAGGGTAGGGGGCGAGAGAATGGAGGGGACAAGAGACACGAAGAACGAGAGCAAGACAGGTTTCTGATCAAGCTCTGAAAATTTTATTTTACAGCCGCATTTTAAGCACACACCATGAGGAAGTTCTGCTAAGGTAGTGGGGGGAGGGAGGTGGGTGAGCAACTTTCCAAACAGTTAGATGGTAATCGTAGTTACAATGATTGGAATGTCCGTTCACTGGTTATGTGAGAGACTTAGCTAAGATTTTGGCTCCCGGCAAGTTCCCAAACATAGCATACTATTTTCCTAATGTTCTAGTCTCTATAGTGTGTATACTGACCTCAGAGAGCTGATCTAGATAGTGTTTCCCCATCTACACCACCCAATACCTGAGGAAGCTTTATCTTATGCTGTAGTATCTATCTATATCCTATCTGTTTTTCTATATGAAAAAATGAACTCTTAGCAGTGAAACTCCAGCAGAGGAAGGAAAAAAGACACTTTGTATACATGCTCTGTCCACTTTTTAACTTAAAAAAATTTATACACACATAGCGTAGTCTTCATGCAAATGGATTTTATGCCTGTGGTCCCAAGGCTACAGGTTGAACTCCTAGCACCTCCATAAACCAGAGATTAACTCCTCTCTGGTAACAAGAATAACAAAAAAAAAAAAAAAAAAAAAAAAAGAAAGAAAATAAAAAATAGAAATGTTATTTAATTGTGTTAGCTTTTTGACAATTTTAGATATTAATCACAAATCTGACATGATTTGTTAATATGTGATTTCTGTTTAATATTGATTTTATGTATCTCTGCCTTTTGAAATTTTTGATTTGTTCAAGCAAGTGTTTCCCTAACCTCAATTAATATTTTCATGATCATTATTATAAACTATTTATCAGGTTAAACACATTTTCATAATGTTGAAATATGATTCTCAGATCTCAATTGAGCTGGCTCACACTAAAGTGAAGAATTTTCACTTTTCACTGAGAAAGACATAGAAAGAATTGGAAAGAGAAAGAGAGATCAGAGCACTGTTCAACTCTGATTTATGGTGGTACTGGGGATTGAACCTGGGACCTCAAGTTTTAGGCATGTAAGTCTTTTGCATAACCATTATGCTGTCTCTTCAACCCTTCACTTATGATTTAAGCATATAATCCTAAAGTAATGTTATCAGAAGTAATCCACATAAACCCAATTACAGAAATGCAGTGTAATCTATAGTAAAAGAGGATTGATGTATGAACCAACTGAGAAGGCAGGCAGTTGAACACAGTCATCTTCCAGAAGGTTGACAATTAGACGAGTGAAAGTCTACTTATGACCCAGATGAGCTGTGAACATAAAAAAAGGCAAGATAAGTTAAGAGTAGAAGAGCTTGGAGTTTGGAAAGGAGAAGAAAGTTCCCAGTCTCCAGCCTGAGAAAGTAGATAAGGTGGGGAAGAAAGTAGAAAGAGTCTCTCTCAGTCTGGGAGTATGGCTCAAACTGCCAACACCCATGTTCAACATGGAAGCTATTACAGAAGCCAGACCTGCTACCTTCTGCACCCCATAATGACCCTGGGCCCATACTTACATTGGGGTTAAATAATAGGAAAGCTATCAGGGGAGGGAATGGAATACAGAGCTCTGGTGGTGGGAATTGTACCCCTCTTATCCTGTGGTCTTGTCAGTGTTTCCATTTTATAAATAAATGCATTAAAATAAAAAAGAAAGAAAGAAAGAGTCTCTCTACCTTCCATCCCCTTAGTGAGGGACACAGATCTTGAGTTATCTCTTTCTAATCCCATTAATTGATTCATTTTCCAGTGTCCTAGAGCCCAAATATTCTGATTTCCTATCTTAGTCTTATCTAGAATACTCAGAATATTCAGAGACAACTAGAATAAATGCAGGCAATACACAGGGCAAGTTGGAAGGAGAGAGAGATAGAAGGAAAAATGCATATAGTAAGTCTCTTTATAGGAGAAAAGAACCATTAAAAGGAATAAGGGAAGTTAAACACACGCACACACACACACACACACACACACACACACACACAAATATACACACCCCATAGTAGGGAAGGGCACATAGTAGAGAAGTCTCACCTTGTTTGTATGTCTAAGGAGTATTGGGTATGGGGGAGAAAGAGAGAGAGAGAGAGAGGACATAAAAAAATGTCCACTTTCGGTTCCTTGTGTCTTTGTCATGCCATTTGTCTCTCAGTCCCAGAAAAAGAATGAAAGAGACTTGCTTTTTTTTTTTTTGTATTTCCAGAGTAGCAAGACACAGATATCAGAGGAATAAGGAAAAAGAAAACCAGCTTGCTCTTTTCACAGCTGATGTGTGGGACTATGTGAAAGCTTGGTAGAGCTCAGGGGAGCTCTCCCATCCTTGGATGGAGGTCTGGAAAAACACCCCACTTGTTAGTCTCTCTCAGCATAGAGATGAGCCAAGAGGGAAAAAGTCTCCCAGACTAAGCTTGCCTTGTTAGACTTTCATGCCCACAGAGATCTCACAGTTTCTCCCCTAACTGCAGGCCACATGGCTGCCTGCTTAAAGGTTCATTTACTCAAAGTTCACCTCACCTTCTGATAACAAAGGAGAACACACCTTATCACACACTCCTAACAGTGCCCTTTGATGTTCTTAACTTTCATCAAACCTTGCTTATCTTGTCTCTCGCCTTAAATGGTTTTAACACCTGTTTTCAAATACCTTTGGGTAATTAAATGCCTGCATCAGGAGACTAATTATCTTGACCTTTTTGTATCACATCAATTCTTGTCATACCAGCCCCCTACCATAGGGGCAAGATGACCTTTAAGAAACCTGTAATTTCTGACATATTTGAAAAATGTTCTCTGTTTGGTTCTCTATTTAAACCTATGCCTACCTGACAATAAATGAGAGTGTTTCAATTCTCCCCAGTGTCTCTTGCCTATATTGTTGTGTCTCTTGAACAAAGCGAGGGAGAACCACTTACCTTCATTCCTGAGAGTCACCCCACAGGAGCCCCAGCACTGATGATGTCAATTTCCACTTTGTCTTTTCCCTATACCATCTCAGGAACATTCAAAGACCTATTGTCCATATCTATAATGATGATGCTATGAATTTTCTATATAAACACACTATTATCATTGAATATTTTTCTACTGAATATGCCTATATATTCTCCACAGAAATATGCATGATATTTCCCAGAAAACTAGATATATAGAGAATATTAGTTTGCCTTAACTGTACTCATTATAAAATCATACCTACCTCCAATTACTGTTCTTCAAAGCTTGTTTTACAGTTTATGCTGTCAGAATAAGTTTCCCAACTTGAGTTCCTCTGAGAACATTACAGAACCATGAGGCATTGTTCCTGAGCCCACACGTTTGTTTGCTTTCTGCAGTCTTATATGGTACACTGAGTACAGAGTCAGGTGATCCAGGGGCATATCACTTGTTGTCAAGGACCAAAGTTGAGGTTTGTGTGAGCAGGCTACTTCTGGGATGCTATTGGTGATTCAGTAGACAGGCAGGAGAAGCTCCAGGTGATATAAATTTAGTCGCCCATTGTCAGAGAGGATTGCATTCATCCCTTCCCTGGAGACCTACTAACCACAAGTCTTACTTCCTAGGCAATATCTTCTAAAGCATTCACATAGACTACTTGAAGGAAAAGGCAGATGGGGCTGTTTCAGCAGCCTACACACTCAGTCCAGGAAATAGTTAAAAAATATTTTAAAACTTAATTTGCATTTCCCTCATAATAAGTAACCTTAAACATTTTTTATTGGGAAAAATAGATTGATAGATAGATAGATAGATGATAGATAGATAGATAGATAGATAGATAGATAGATGATAGTCAACTACTATCTGTAGCCCTGGAAGAGCTACAATGCAGAAATGTCATATTGTAATTTTGTTAACCAATATTAAATCACTAATAAATAAAAAAAATACCTTTCCATGTGACTGTAGACTTTCTGTCTTCTTTAGAGATATGTTTGTTTAGTTTTCCCTATTGTTTTTTGAAGTTAGCCTAGGGGTGATTGAAGGAAAAATAAAAATGACATATTCTGGCCATTTTTTCTTCTGGCTCTGGTAGAGAACTCTTTCTCTGTTTTAGCTATAATAAAATACAATATTGAGCACACACATTACTATGCACAATGATCCAGGTTCAAATGCCTGGTCCCCATCTGCAGGGTGAAAGCTTTATGAGTGGGGAAGCAGTGCTGCAGGTGTCTCTCCCTGCTCCTTCTCAATTTTTTCTCTGTCTCTATCCAAATAAATAATAAATACATAAAATATTAAATAAAGAAAATATATTGATCTGCCTATTGCTAGAATATGAGTGGAACTAGAGGGGATCATGCTAAATGAAATAAACCACAGGGAGAAAACAAATATGAGATGGCCTCACTTAACTGTTGGCTCTACAGAAACAAACCAAAAAATGCAATAATGTCAACCATAAACAAACTACCTCTGACTGCAGAGATTCAATTTCCAGGGGGTAAGGGAGAGGGGTGGGAGGTTTGAGGGGTGTTATTGGATCAAACTCAGCCTTACAGATACATCTCCACTGACAAGAACCCCTCACTCCTCCTGGACAGAGCCAGTGAAAAAAGACTACAGTGGGGTCCATGGCAAAAAATACTCACCATTTTTCTCATTATATACCTCATAAAGAATGTTGTTCCTTACTTCCAGTGGGATAAAGAATAGGACCATTGTCACTGGAGGGGATGGGATATGGAACTATGGTGATGGGAACTATATGCAATTATACATCTGTAATCTTACAATCTTGTTAATCATTGTTGAATCACTAATAAAAATTAATTTTTAAAAAAAGAACAAGGAATATCAGAGATAGTATAAGTCTTTGAAATCAAGAATATAAAGTGTTTTCAGTAGTAGAAACAGGGTTACATGAACTGGATAGCTATCTCATACCATGATCATATTTTATCTTTGAGCATTTTATAAGAGCCATAAAGTATAGTTCACTGATTTTGAAAAGTTGTCCCCAGTTAATCTGGACACTCTCAAGCTAATGACCAAATAGGGTTTTGTTAAACTCCTCATGCCTCATCTTTAACAAGAAGCCAGTCATCTGTATTTTGTAAAGATTATGTATCTCACATGCAAGAGCTTCATCATGACCAGAATGGAAGATGATTATGTAACTGTCCTCAGGGAAGAACATAAAAAGAAGTCAAAGAAAATAAGACAAAGAAACTTATTTTAAAACATGTCTATTGGCTTCAAGTGAAAAGCAATCGGTTATTTCACCAGCAAAGCAGGTTTATTTGGAAACAATAACAAAAAGACAAGACAAATAAAGTGTAGACCCAGGATAAAATACACTTGCACACCTTCAGAACAAAGCCCAAACTATACTATCTATTCTATAGGGGATGTTGTAACCAATAAGAGCTAATATCATTAGTAAATAGAGTTTGTTGTGTGGTGACTTTGTTGAGTTGGTGTTTGGCATTCTTTCACTGACTGCTGTCTCACTGAACAAAAGACGTATCCTTTTCTTTCTCCTGGGGAGCAAAGGAGATCATCATTTTCCTTTTCAGTTAAGTCATGTTTTTGGATCCTGCAGTTTTCTCATTTTGCCTTTGTAAGAACTCTTTTCTAGACTGAAACCTTATTTAAACAGAATTTATGTACATGAATATATGTATGTATATATATATATATGATACACACATATATTTGCCACCAGTATTATTGCTAGTCCTCAGTTCCTACAGTTCCTACACAATGACTTCATGGTTCCTTGTAGCCGTTTTCTTTTTTGATAGAGTGTGACAAAGAGATAGAGAAAGACAAAGAAGGAGAAAATAATAGACAGAAGGAAGGCAACAGCAGCACTGAACCACTGTTTGTGAAGCTTTGTAGGTAGACATAGGGAGCTTGAAGCCAGGTCCTCACATATGGTAACACATTTACTGGGTGAACAATTACCCAGTTTCCATGTGTTGATGTTTATAAGTTTATGTCTTATCTTAGAATTAAATGTTTGATCAACTCAGCCATTTGAAACTTGGTGATTCTTTTTATTTATTTATTTTCTTTCTTTTTTTTTTTTTTCCTCTAGGCTTATTGATAGGGCTTTGTGCCTGCATTAGGAATCCACTGATCCTCTCAAACATCTTTTTCCACTGTTGTTGCTGTAGCTATTGCGGTTATTGTCACTGCTATTGTTGTTGGATAGGACACAGAGACATTGAGAGAGTAAGGAAAGACAGAGAAGGGAAGAGAAAGATAGACAGCTGCAGACCTGCTTCACTGCTTGTGGAACGACTCCCTTGCATGTGGGATTTTCTATAAAATCAATATTTCTTCCAGTCCTGGAATCTCTAGAGCCTGGCTTGTCTTCCTGAGTACTTCACTTGATACATACCATTTGATATTGCATCTTCTAAGCTCAGCCAAATCAATGCAACTAGTACCAACTTGACATATTTCACTTAGAATTGTGTCCAGAGACACCAAGTGTGGAATGTCAACCCTTTAGTGACAGCACTCTGGTGATACTCTTCCTAGCTCATAGGACTCCTCAATTCTATAACAGGTGGTGTACCTCCTAACAAAGTCACAGGACCTAAATATAGATCAGGGTCTATGAGACAGAACACATGTGCACATGTACCCATAAATTAGGGGAAATACACACATTAATGCAAAAGTTCACAATAGTTTTCAGTGACTCAATACAGCAAGCAAGTAGAAAGACCTACAAAAAAACCACATAAAATGATACTTATATAATTTTCCCATATTTGCAAGTTACTTTTTGCCCTGATATAGCACCATCTCCCCCAGATAATACCTTTAGCCCATTTGTATGTTACCTGTCAAACTCAGGCATAAATTAGTAAAGTCATGGACCCCTTAGAATATACCTAAAATAGATCTACTAGCTTTTTCCAAAATGGAGACCCCCAAAACTCATCTGCTATAACCTTGCCTTTAGGTTTCTGATTATTTATTTATTTTTATTTTTTATTTATAAAAAGGTAACATTGGCTAAACCATAGGATAAGAGGGGTATAGCTCCACACAATTCCCACCACCAGAACTCTGTATCCCAACCCTCACTTTCTTATTCTTTAGCCCTCTGAGAATATGGACCCAAGGCCATTGTGGGATGCAGGAGGTGGAAGGTCTGGCTTCTGTAATTGCTTCCACTGAACACAGGCACTGACAAGTCGATCCATACTCCCAGCCTGCCTGTCTCTTTCCCTAGTGGGGAAGGGCTCTGGGGAAGCAGAGCTCCAGGACACATTGGTGGGTTGTATTTCCAGGGAAGTCTTGTTGACATCATGCTAGCATCTGGAACTTGGTGGTTGACAAAAGAGTTAACATACAAAGCCAAACAAATTGTTGACTAATCATAGACCTAAAGGCTGGAATAGTGCAGATGAAGAGTTGTGGGAGTTCTCCATTTTGTATATAGCAAGTAGGCATATTTTAGTTATATTCCAAAGGGCCTGTGGTTATACTAGTGTTTTTTTTTTTCCCAGAGCCTGAAATATGATATGTAGGTGGATCCAAGTTATTATCTGGGGAGATGATGTCATGGCTGGAAAAAGGACCAAAAAGCTGGATCAGACAAGAGAGTACCTCCCTAATATGGGAAAGAGTATAAGTATTGTGGACTATAAAACCTATTGATTTGATGTGATCTGGGGCCCATATTCAGCTTAGGAGCCTATGGGACCTCTGTATCACTGTAGATTTGAGCTCACATTCTGTGGTTAAGAGTAGGAACATTCCAAGCTGCCCCAATATAGGCCCATCTTCCTCAGGTGTAGTATAGAGTATGTAGTCCATCCTCACTTTGGAGGATGGAACATTCTCTACCATTGTTGATCCAAGTGGAGGGGAAGGCCCTATGGGGGCCCACAAAGGGGTCTTTTGTGTTGTTCCTGATAGAGATGACCAGAAACAATGGAGAGAGGGATTTATTTGAGGTCTAGGCCCATCATATCTGTCTGGGAATCTCAGGACACCCGAAATAGGGCCCCAGCTGATGGGGTGCCTGATAGTGACTAAAGAGTAATTGTTAAATTTTGCCAGTCTCTTGCCCTAATTTAGCTCTTGCAGTCCTTGCTTTGATGAGGTTAGCTTTGGAGTGAGTGAGAGAACTGTAATAGGAAGTAGGTGAGGAGGGGATCAAAGTCTAATTAGATACTATTTCATCAGGAACTTTATACTGACTCACTGTAGACTATTGTGTGAATCTTTATGTACTTCTTAAAGATATTTTCTAATTCAATACATATTTATGAAAAATACTTCTCAGATGTTATATGTACTAGGCATTTCTTATACATCCCAATAACATTCAGTGAATTCCATGAGGTAAACCCTATTAATCCCATTTCACTTAGTTGGCAAATGTCAGAGTAGCGATTTACGTATAGGCTATAGTAAATCCAATATCCTTCAAATTATAAAGCTAAAATAATGACTATAAACCATACTCAAGCTGGGGAAATACATATTGATTAAGGGTTGAAGCTACAATGAAATTTTAAAAGGACATGTTTTCCATAAACTTGAAAATAGGTACTTTTAAACTTACCAGAAATCTCCTTTGTGACTAAGTGGAGGGAATTTTCCTACCACTATAAGTTGTAAAGATACTAAGTGTCTACAAGCTATTTGTCAATAAAAAATAAAGTGAGATCTTATAGTTCCAGTTGATGTGTTATTTTTATCATTTTCCCCTCATGGCTTTAGATTTTTGACCTATACATTTCACTATTCAGTCATGCATTATTAAAGGTGATTTTATACAAAATGAAGAACAAATCAGTATGTGAAGTGTCAATTAGAGAGGACTGACTCAGACTATTAATTTATTGAGTTAGAGTTTTAGATTATGTCCTAGATCAAATGATAAATTTAGATTCATCACAACTGTTGAAGTATTGCATCTTTTCTGAAAATATGAATCAATGAAGTGACAAAAAATCAAATAAGAGAATGTCCCATCACTCTACTGAGAAAAATATAGTAGAGTTCACCACCACATTTAGATCAGCTAGTGGATGATTTTCCCACAAGAAATAAAAATACTGATATTATTGCCAAATATAACCAAATTTCTGAGGACATCTTTTGGCATAATTAACCTGAGATTTAAAATACTCATAAAAACCAATGAACACAATTTCTGGCACATGAATGAGGAGTTGAAGGGGTATCTTTTAGGATGATAGTTAAGCTCCCATTAGTAGTCCAGATAAAGTGCAAACCTATTTTAATTTGAATCTAGCACTTATATTAAATAAAATGTCCATTTTGAATGAGTTAAACTAAGTTTATTTTAAGGCTATATAAAGTAAAAAAAAAAATTGAGGTATGAAAACTTCAAGTACTCCTCATCTAAAAAAGGAAAAGAAGAAGAAGAGGAAGAATCTGTATATCTAATCCAAGACAGCAGACAATGCCAATCCTGAGTTGTGTCATACCATATATTATATAAGGCTACTTCTGTTGATTTCAACTTCTAAATATAAATCTTGTACTTGGACTAAAAATAGCTAATTCTTATGTAGTACAAAATATCCCAGGTCCTGAAATTTATTTTTAAATTTTCCTACTCTGAGTCAAATGAGGATGCTGTAAGTTGTTCACTTTCCTATGGGGCACAGGAACAAGGACACTTTATATTTTATAAAACTCATGTAAGTGAAACTAGCATCTTTCAAAAGTGCAAAGAAATACATATTCTGAATGAGCCTTCCATAGTGAAGAGGAAAAAATATGAATTGGGCTTCATTGTTCATGTGTGTATTCTTCAGAGCAATCATCTGTCAATTTAGTGTCTCACTGCCTCCAAGGCCAGTATTGTTGAACAGAGAAAATGCTGGCTGATCTGGCTTGCTCAATTCAAATAGTAAAGAATTTTGTGTTTCAAGACAATTTGTATATTTAATGTATCTTCTATAAAAGCACTCTCTAGGGCTCTGATTCTAAAAGCAGGTGTTACCTGGGAATGAGGTATTTTCCCTCCAGATTCCAACATGGTTTCTAAAGCAGTTGCTATCTGGCTCTTTAAGTCAGAAATCATACAATTAGACTTAGCTCAAGCAGATTGAATTTAGAAGATAAAGTGCTTGGATTTTGAATGTATGGTGCCTTTTAGTGATATCAATTAAAGTAATTGTTCAAAGACTTGTGATTGTAATTAAACCTCAATCATTCAGCTCTGTATGAGTTCTCTTGGGGCAGTTTGATGCCAGGGACTATATGTGCATCCTGGTCTACATGTCTATTCTACATCTGTAAGAAGTATTTTTAAGGGGGTGGTATGGTGGTACACCTGGTTGAACACACAAATTGTTCTGCGCAAGGACCCAAGGTGCAAACCCCTAGAGCCCCCTGCACAGGGGGATCTTTATGAGTGGTGAAACAGAGCTGAGGGTGTCTCTTTTTTCTCTCTCCCTCTCTATCTCCCCATCCTTTCTCAATTTCTCTTTGAAACTTATTGTCCTATCATATAAATAAAATAAAATAAATATATAAATAAAAAGAACTCTCTACTACTGGTTGGCAGGTGCAGGTGAACCTAGGTGAACCACAGATTAGGATGATGGTCAATTGCATCCACAGGGAATAATGAGGCTGTATTCCTGCCTCCTGCCTGAGCTGGGGTCTGGAGGCCACAAGTTAAAAGCCTGTGCTTTCATTGACTCATACCAAAGAAGTATTTATTTATTTATTTATTTATTTATTTATTTATTGCCACTGCTGGGACTCAGTGCCTACAGAGGAACCTGTCACTTCCCCTTCCAATTTGACAGGACAAAGAGAATGAGAGAGAAGAGGGAGAGAGAGAGAGAGAGAGAGAGAGACTTAAGGAGAGACAGGGAGGCACTTGCAAATCTGCTTCCCTGATCCTAAAGCTTTCTCTTTCCCACCGCACCCCCATAGATGGAGACTGGGGATTTGAACACCTGTCCTTACATGTGAGATAACCAGGTGCACCACCTTTTGGCCTTGGGTCTTACTTTTATTTACCCATACCTGTGGGGAGCCACATGTGTCCTCAAGGTTGCTATTGGCATGACCACAGAGTCTTTGTTCACAGAAGGCCTTGCTTAAAAGATAAATTCCTGCTTCTCTACTCCTTAGAGTCTTTGTTCACAGACTCCCAACTCCATTTCCCCATGAATCACCCAGGACCCTCCAGATAACAATAACGGCTGATTACCATAACACACCACTTCAATCAACAGTCCCCAACTGCTAACTCCCCCCTTTGTCCCCAGCCTTAAAAACAGCACCTTTGTTGCTAATAAACAGACTTGATCAGAATCTTGACTTGTTTCATTTCTCTCCTGTCTCTTGTCCTCTGTCCTCTCCCTCTTGTCCTTGTCCTCTCTCCCTCTCCTAGGTTAACCCACGTTGAAGGTCCCGTGGGACAGGACACATACCTAGGTGGTTGTGTCTAATGTGTAAAATCTAGTCCTTGTCTGTTATGTAGGCTATACATAACAGAGAATGCAGACTACCAAGGAATGAATAAATAAAAGTAAAGAACCATTTGGAACCAGGAATTCAGTTCTAAGTCGCACAAAAGTTATGTTCAATCCCAGATTCCTGAATTTTTGCTTTGAGCAAAATAAAACACAAAAGAGGAAAAGATCTTTGTCTCAGGCTGGCTGAAAATAAAATCCAGTCCTGGCAGTTACTGTGTTAACTTCCTTAATCAACTTTCTTAAATCCCAACTTTCTTTACTAAAAAAAAAAAAAAAAAAAAAAAAATATATATATATATATAAAATTCAGTAGAGAGAGTCTCCTTTCCTCAGAAAGGACACCTACTCTGGAGAGGGAAGGAAGGAAGGAAGGAAGGAAGGAAGGAAGGAAGGAAGGAAGGAAAATGGCTACAAGGGTTAAGTTGAGGCTTTACTTTGACTATGCCACATGGTCGGTAAATATTTCATTTAAGGTAATTCCCTAGTGTGTTTGTGAAGATGTTTCCAGCTCAGATTAGTTAGCATTCCAAAAGGCCACATCAGTAATAAATATTGACCTCCCAAATGTTGATGATCACATCTAATCTGTTACAGGAAACAAAAACAAAAGGAAAGATGGTGAATGGAGGTTTTTTTCTCCTTGCCTGACTGTTTGACCTCTGTCATTAGTCATAATCTGTGGTTAGAGTGAGATTTACACCATTGGCTCCACTTAGCTCTTGACATCTGAACAAGAACTGGAGCTACATCAAGTAACTTTCCTGAGTCCCCAGCTTGCAAATAGTAGAAATCCTGTTTCTCTGGGTGGAAAATCCTGATTAATGTAGGACTACCATTAATTAAATGAGCTCAGTGTGTAAATCATGGAAGAAACTGACACTGAGAAATGACTATGATTCATCTTTATGAATTTGATGAGCTCACTGTTTATCTAGTCCCATGCCAAAGATCACCAGAGAAATAAACTAATTCCCAGAGAAGAAGTGAAGGACTTACCCAGGTCATGCTGATAGAGTAAAAAATTCAGGAAGTCATAATTGAAACTAATCTTTGCATTTATTTATTTATTTATTTATTTATTTGTTGTTGTTGTTAGTTTGTACAAAGCTAGGTGAACAAAGAGGGGTGACAGGGAAATAGGTTGGAGGGAGAGTAGTCAAGGTGGTGTGTACTGGGGGAGCTGTTCTATGAGACATTGTACGAAAGACAGGGATGAGTCAGACTCTAAATACAGTACTCAGGAGCACTCATTCATTAATTGCTTGGCTGCTTCTTCATGTACTGATTTTTATGAATAGACCTCTTCCTGGCATGAGAAACAGCATAATGGTTATGCTTATGCTTCAGAGATCCAAGGTTTGATCTCTAGCACCACCATCAAGCAAAACTGAGTAGTGCTCTGGAAAGTCTCTATCTCTCTTTCTTCCCACTCTCTGTATCATTCTCTATCTCTCATTCAAATAAATAAAATATTTAAAAAATTGAAAAGTAGGGAGTTGGGCTGTAGCACAGTGGATTAAGCGCAGGTGGCACAAAGAGCAAAGACTGGCATAAGGATCTCGGTTCGAGCTTCCAGCTCCCCAATGACAGGGGAGTGCTTCGTAAGTGGCGAAGCAGGTCTACAAGTGTCTTTCTCTCCCTTCTCTGTCTTCCCCCATCTCTCTCCATTTCTGTCTCTCCTATCCAACAATGATGACAATAATAATAATAACTACAACAATAAAACAACAAGGGCAACAAAAGGGAATAAATTAATTAATTAATTAATTAAAAAGAAATAAAACGTTTAAGAAAATGAAAAGTCCTCTCCCTAAAACATAATCATTTCTTTACTTTCTCAACTCTACATAAGATACAAACTTGCCCTTCAAAAAACTCTTAACTCTCTTGAGAAAGAAATTTGAAGATCTTATGTTGAGATTAAGAAAGAGGGATGTTCTCTTCTTCTTCTAGCGTTTGCCCTTCTTCCATAGCCAGTCAACAGCGTCAGGTTGAGCCTGATGTAAAGTTTCGAGACCTCCTTTGAATCTGGAGAGGTGGCAGTCATTGACTATGTGGGTCATAGTCTGTCTGTAGCCGCAGGGGCAGTTCGGGTCATCTCTGGCTCCCCAGCGATGGAACATAGCGGCGCACCGGCCATGGCCTGTTCTCTAGTGACTAGGAATACAGTGAGTCATCTTGTGTCTGCAAGATGATAGTAAAAATCAGTTATATAAACAGAAATAAACTTTTGGGCTGCATGGTGGTACACCTGGTTGAGCACACATGTTACAATGAGCAAGAACCTGTGTTTGAGCCCCCTGTCCTGAACTGAAGGGGGAAAGCTTTTCGAGTGGTAAAGCAGTTCTGCAGGTGTCTCTTTGTGTCTCTCCCTATCAACACCTTCCCTCTCAATTTCTGGCTATCTTTATCCTATAAATAAATGAAGATCAAAACATTTTAAAAAGGAAAATATATATTTAAAAAATCAACTCTTGTTTTCTCTTAAGGAACTCCAGAGATTCCATTGTATACAAACCTTTCCCACAGCTATGCGTTACTGGTCAGAGATAAATAGTCATGATTGTCCCACTTGAAATTGTGAAGTAGCTTGAAACATGAGTGTTGTTATGATGGAAACCCTCCCCCTACCACCCATCTTCTCTTAGGGAAGTTGCATCACTAACCCAGCCAAATCAAACCAACAGAAAGATTTAGGATTGCATGCTTCAAGCAGGCTTCATGCTATGATCTCAGGAGACAGAAACTTAAATCTCACATCCCATTATAGAACCACACCAAAGAAAATAAAAGTAGACCAGTACAAGGAGCCAGCCAAAATCTGACTATATTATAGATACAAACACAAAGAAGAAATCTTTTGTTTTGTATGTTTAGAGATGCTCTGCTCTAAGTTCTTTAGTAGACTAACATAAGGAGAATGGCTGTGGAAGGAGACCAGATTCTAATGAGTTTACGACGGCTTCCACAAACTAGTAAGGAACTTTCTGTATCCACTGACTGTCTGAGAATTCAATTTTTTTCTGACTCTATCTACTTAGAATAGTGTCAAATTATTCAAATAAAAGATTGGTCTTCCCAAACCACTCTTCACCACAGATGCCAGCCAACAGACCCATATCAGAAGCTCCCAGGACACCCTCCTCAGGTTAAATTAATTTGCTAGACTGAAACACACAAGACTTTGAAACTTATTCACTTGCTAAATCACCAATGTATGACAAAATTTACTAAAGGATAATCAACAACAGATTAATAGGAGAGGTGCGCAGTATGAAGTATAAGGAAAGGACTCAAAGCTTTCATACTCTTTTCATTCTATCCATATCTTCATGTGTTCATCAACCTAGAGCTTCTGTGAATCCCTGATTTGGGGAAGATTTCATAGGTAGATCTGATAAACACATTGGTCATTGTGATTGATTTAACATCTAACCCCTCTGTATGATCTTCTCTGCAATCACAAAACTGGAATGGTTAGGTAAGCAACTGGCCCCTTTCTTATGTGTCTTCTCTAAAGTAAGCATATTAACATAATGTTTAGCATGGTCAACACTTACGAGAAACTCCCAGGCTTTTGAGAGTGGTCAGAACTACCAATGTCAGCAGCAACAAATTCTGGAGTGGCTGTGGGGACAGAGGAACCCTTCTGCACTGCTGGTGGGAATGTAAATTGGTCCAGCCTCTCTGGAGAGCAGTCTGGAAAACTCTCACAAGACTAGACATAGACCTTCCATATGACCCAGTAATTCCTCTCCTGGGGATATACCCCAAGGATTCCATAATGCCCAATCAAAAAGATATGTGTACACCTATGTTGATAGAAGCACAATTCATAATAGCTAAAACCTGGAAGCAACCCAGGTGCCCAATAACAGATGAGTGGCTGAGAAAGCAGTGGTATATATACATAATGGAATACTATGTAGCTATTAAGAAAAATGATGCCACCTTATCTGACCCATTTTGAATGGAGCTAGAAGGAATTATGTTAAGTGATCCAAGTCAGAAAGACAAAGATGAGTATGGGATTATCACACTCATAAACAGAAGTTGAGAAAGAAGAACAGAAAGGGAAACTAAAGCAGGATCTGATTAAATCGAGAGTAGGGCACCAAAGTAAAAACCCTGTGGTGAGGGGGAGGGTGGACATTTGGCTACCCGGGGCGGCAGGGGGTGGTGGTGGGTGGGTGGGATGGGACACAGTCTTTTGGTGGTGGGAATGGTGTCTATGTACACTCCTATTAAAGTGTAGTCATATAAACCACTACTTAATTAATATGAGAGGGGAAAAACTGATCATATGTCTTGAACTTTTTAAAACACAGACTGAGTCTTTTTAATACATAGGCTGAGTCTTTGATATGTGGATTCTCTCAAAATCCTAGGCCAGTAGAACAGAAGCAACCAGTGACATATAAGATGTTGGGTATTATACAGAAAATCCTAACAAAGGGACTTTTCAAAGTTAACCCAATTACCAAATAATGTGATGATAACAATAACTATCCATTGTCTTCTTGAACCCTAAGACAGCAGGAACCTCACATCTCCACTATAGAACCTATATTTCCCCAAGTTCTGGAACCCTAGGGTTGGGCCCACTTTCCTGCATGCTTCTCTCAATCTATATCAAATAATATTGCATCAGCCCAACACAACCTAATCAATGCAACAAGTGCCACCCCAGCATGCGTCACTTCAGACTGTGTCCAGAGACTTCAGGTGTGGAATGACCACCCTTCAGCTTCATCACTCGGGTGAGACCTTTCCTTTCATAGTATTCTCTAATTCCATTCCAGGTGTTCCACTCCCCAATAAAGTCCCCAAACCTAGATATAGACCAGGTACCTTGAGATAGAGCATGTGTTCACACATATCCATAAACTAGGGCAAAATATACACCTGAAAGCAAAAGTACACAATAGTGTACAGTGAGTACCCCCCAACACTTTGTCTGTACTATTCAAGCCTTTAGGTCCATGATTGTTCAACAATTTGTTTGGCTTTGTATGTTAACTCTCTTTTAAGCCACCAGGTTCTGGATGCCAGCATGATGCTGACCAGACATCCCTGGACTGACGACCCCATCAATGTTTCCTGGATCTCAGCTTTCCCAGAGACCCACCCTACTAGGGAAAGAGAGAGGTAGACTGGGAGTATGGATCGACCAGTCAGTGTCCATGTTCAGTGGGGAAGCAATTACAGAAACCAGACCTTCCACATTTTACAACCCACAAGGACCCTAGGTCCATACTCCCAGAGGGATAAAGAATGGGAAAGCTATCAGGGGAGGGGATGGGGTATGGAGATCGAGTGGTGGGAATTGTGTAGGGTTGTACCCCTCCTATCCTACAGTTTTGTTAGTGTCTCCTTTCTTAAATAAAAAAAAAAGAACTACTAATGTAGGCCAAATATATGGAATCTAAATATTTTGATTATCTAAATGACTGTGTATGTGTGTGACTTATAATTTACATTATTGCACTGTGTATAATGAGAACTATTAGAAATAAAAAGAGATCACTTTAAATGTCAACACATGTTTTGCAGAATAAATTTCCTTAAACTTAAATGGTAAAATACTAGCAGGTAATACTATCAGTGTGAAATATAAGAACTATGAGGAGAGGGAAAAATAAAAGTATACTCAGAAGTGTGTGCTCACAACTGCGCCTACTCATAAGGAGGCAAACAGAAACACATCTACATGATCCCTGGAATCATTTCTTACTTTTCCTGAATAAACTGACACAGAAAGATAGTTGATGATCTAAAAAGAGAAACAAAGATTATGTATAAAGATCAGAATGGTTTAGACTTCTCTTCCACAGCATTAGAGGTGGGAAGATAATAAATCCTGTAAAGGATTTCATTAAGGAAAAAAAAAAAGTGAAAGATTGTTCTGTCCACTTACAAGGAAAAAGACGAGGTAGCACCACAGACTTCAATCAACCTTTTTGGCCCAATCAAACACAAATCCTGTGTTCTACTTAAGTCATTTTTGTGGAAGGTTCTTCCTTTTCTATCCCTTCCTAGGGTCACTGAGAATGCAATGGCAGGTGCCACACACAACTTTGCAGGCTGATTCTTACTTGTGAAATTTTGGAAGCCTGCATAAAATGTTATAAACTCAGTCAGTAGTGTTCGGGATATCCCAAAATTAAGTATTTTTAAATATTTTGCAATTTGGGCAGGGTTAGATAGCATGATGGTTATGCAAAGAGATCCTCATGCCTGAGGTTCTAAAGTTGCAGTTCAATCCCCCGCACCACCATAAGCCAGAGCTGAGTAGTGGGGAAAAAAAAAAAAAATTTTCTTGTGCTATGTTGGCTATGTCTTCTCATAATCATTTATAAGGATAATCATTATTTTATGCAGTAATATATCATATTTTGAAAATATATAGTTTGGTATCTATTTTTTATTCCAAAGATGTTAAATATGTGAAAAATGTACTACATTATAATTAGTAAAATCTAGTATTCTCTGGTGGTTCTGTGTCACAAATTTCTATTAAAATAAATCTTAAATTTGCTACTTTTTGACTTCTGGTTTCCAGACCTTTCTCTAGCCTAATGCAGACAACACTAAAAATACCAGGAATAAGAGGTGAAACGTTATCATTCTTGGTGTGGTTTTGCTTTGTTTCCTTGTACCCAATCCAGTCAGCACTTCTTCTTTTTTTTTAACTTTTTTATTTTTTTATTTAAAAATTTTTATTTATCAGAAGGAAACATTGACAAAACCATAGGATAAGAGGGGTACAGCTTTGCACAATTCCCACCAATAGAACTCTGTATCCTATCTCCTCCCCTGATGGCTTTCCTATCCTTTAACCCTCTGGGAGTATGGACCCAAGGTCATTGTGAGATGCAGAAGGTGGAAGGTCTGGCTTCTGTAACTGCCTCCCAGCTGAACATAGGTGTTGACAGGTCGATCCATACTCCCAGCCTATCTCTCTCTTTCCATAGTGGGGAAGGGCTCTGGGGAAGTAGAGCTCCAGGACACATTGGTTGGGTTGTATGTCCAGGGAAGTTTGGTCACTATTCTGCTAGCATCTGGAACCTGGTGATTGACAAGATAATTACTCCAGCTGATACTTCTGTGTTGCTTATGATAATGCTTTTACTCAGACTCATGCCATAATGTTGAAGGTAGAAATTGCTTTTTCCCACCACCTAAAAAAATCTAAGAATTTTTGTAGCTTTCTATTCCTTTTTCACTTCTACTTGCAGAGCAGCTAACTCTTCCCAATCTTCTTTCCACCCATTCTCCTCTTCTGTCACACCTTCCCAAGTAGAGCAACTGAAATACAGTGAAATTTATTCTTTAACCTTTTCTATTATGACTGTAACTTCAGTCAACATTTCTCAAGCTATTAAAAGGGACAGCTACACCACACATTGTTTCTCTGCATGTCATGGTTTTCAGATAAGTGTCTGAGATTTTTAGGTACATGCCAGACATTTCTCTCTCTTTTATTAAAGATTTAATATTGATGTATATAATTATGTGATAATAAGGATATAATTCCTCTATTTGGAAACTGAAGTAGTTCACTCAATGTCACAGATATGGGTTGACTATTATTTCTATAATGGCAAATATATATATTATATATACCTATATATATATCAATATATACATATTCATATTATATATATATATATATATATATTTCTGCCCTTTCTGTGTTCTTGCCTTCTCTTCCTTTCTAAATCACACCTATTGCTACTTCCAAATGGTCTGTGTTTCCTGCTTCTCTTTCTGGGTCTTGATGGAATTAGACTTCAGAGCTCTTTAGTGATCTTCCCCTAACATTTCTCCCCTTCTGGACCAAAATTATTTTTGGGGTACAGAAGATGAATGTTCTTGTTTCCGTAATTGCTTCTCTGCCTCTTTTTAAAGTTTTCAATAAAGAAAAGTATAAATTGGATTGAACATAGGCTTCATGTTTCATTTTCAAATATACACATATATATTTTTCCAGACATATATATTTGTCTACTTTCATTACATGGAAACCTTACCAGTTACTTTAACTGTGTTAAATAGAGAAATGACTTGATTGACTTCAGTGAGTGAATGATTTATTGGAATCCATTACCCCTCAAAGCAATGTCTGAGATAGATTGTCAAATGTGTCTTTCCAGTTTTTGCTGACCTCTGTGGATGTGTGTAACTATGTATTCCAGCACTGGGTAGACTATCGATGGAGGATTCTTGCAGTCTCAGGTTTTGTCTCCTTGTTTTCTTAGAGTAGCTGTGGTATTGTGGCATCAGTCACTTCCCAGAAAACTTTCATGTTTGCATTAACCCTTAAGTCATAAAAATTAGCAAATTCTGTGACATGTTATAGAATTCTGAGACAGTTGCTTAAGGTAACATTACCATTTCCTTTTTCTTTAGGCTGTTCATTATAGTACAGTCACATCACACCTTTACCTTTGGTGCAGGAAGAAGCTAGCACTTTCAGAGAGCCAGTTAATTTTTGATCATTGCTACTTGGACTGTTGTCTCACGTAGAAACCAGGGATTCTTTCCTTTGGTTCTTAACCTCCTGTTGGATTGCCATCTGCAAGTCACAATGGTTAAAGATCCCTGAGATAAAACATCTAGCCCATAACCATTTAATGAAGTATCTATTTAAAAACTGACTCATTTGTATGGCTTAAATAAGGGGAAGAGGTGATCTTTGCTGAAGGTGTTTGTAAATGTTCATAAAATAGAGATAGTC
Organism: Erinaceus europaeus; assembly: GCF_950295315.1. Lineage (NCBI taxonomy): Eukaryota > Metazoa > Chordata > Mammalia > Eulipotyphla > Erinaceidae > Erinaceus > Erinaceus europaeus. The sequence goes on from NC_080175.1 coordinate 38,590,239, forward strand.
AAAGAGCTCAATTTTCTTTTTCTCCTTTTTAAAAAATTTTTATATTTATTTTCACTTCTGTTGCCCTTGCTTTTTATTGTTGTTGTATTTATCACTGTTGTTATTTATGTAGTTGTTAGATAGGACAGAGAGAAATGGAGCTAGGAGGGGAAGACAGAGAGGGAGAGAGAAAGATAGACACCTGAATACCTGCTTCACTGCCTGTGAAGCTACTCCCCTACAGGTGGGGACCCAGGGGCTTGAACCAGGATCCTTATGCCAGTCCTTGAACTTTGTGTCACTTGCGTTTAACCCGCTGCACTACTGCCAGACTCCCAGAGCTCAATTTTCTAAATAACTGAAGCCAGAGAAATCTCTACCCGGGAAGCAAGAGTTCTGACCTGGATATACTCTGAGGATCCTATAATATAATATTTAGAGAAGAATTTCTCATTTTTTTCTGAAAACTGTGTACATAATATTCAAATTTCAGTTCCTTTTTTGTTTTAAATTATATTTATTTTCAAATATTTAATTCATCTTTTATTGTACAGCAGACTTTTAAAATTATAAAGTAACTCATTTGTTAAAAATCTTATAGGTAGCTGGAAAACGACTCACCCAGTAGAGTGTTAATTTTACTGTGTACAAAGAGCTGGGTTCTACCCACACAAGGTTGAAATTTCACAAGCAGTGAAACAGTATTGTAGTGTCTTGCCTTTTCTTTTATTATCCCTCCCTTTCTGCTTTTTACATTTTATGTAATTTTTTTTAAAAAAAAGGTAAAACTCTTCCTAGAGTGTTGTAATTATGTGGACACAAAGCTCCAGTAAAACCCTGACAGTGAGAAAATATATATTATATATATATATAAAATAAAATATATAAATCAAATAACAACATCACCTCTGCCAAATACCAGGAAACAACCTTAATTCAATTTTCCAAGTATTTCCTGTGCATTTACAAGCTACATTGTAGTCTTCTTTAAGTTATAAAATAAAGGTCTACACTATTCTATAATATATTTCATCTTCAAGTCAGATATAAAGGCCAAGGGAAATCAAAATAGAAAAGGATCCATCATCCTTAGGACAATGACAGATGCCACAGCTGCCAGCCTCCCAGAGAGACCAGCCCACCTTAGGCAGGCTCAGGATTGCCACTTCGTCTCCATAATGGAATCTATACTGACAACATAGGCTTACAGCAACTAACACCACACGTTCTGGATAGAAATTTCTCTGAAGCATATGCTTCAGCTCAGACTGTGTCCAGAGACTTCGCGTGTGGAACGACAACCCTTCAGCTTCAACACTCGGGTGAGACCTTTCCTTTCATAGTATTCTCTAATACCATCCCAGATGGTTCACCTTTCATAGTATTCTCTAATTCTGTCCCAGATGGTTTACTTTCTAAAATAGTCCCAAAACCTAGATATAGACCAGGGTCTGTGAGAGAGAGCATATGTTCACATGTATCCATAAACTAGTGCAATATATATACCTGAAAGCAGAAGTACACTAGGGTTTGCAGTGAGTACCCCCCTAACACTTCCTCTCCACTATTCCAACCTTTGGGTCCATGATTACTCAACAATTTGTTTGGCTTTGTATGTTAAATCTCTTTTCAGCCACCAGGTTCCAGATGCCATCAGGATGCCGGCCAGGCTTCCCTGGACTGAAGACCCCACCAATGTGTCCTGGAGCTCTGCCTCCCCAGAGACTTACCCTACTAGGGAAAGAGAGAGGCAGACTGGGAGTATGGATTGACCAGTCAACGTCCATGTTCAGTGGGGAAGCAATTACAGAAGCCAAACCTCCCATCTTCTGCAACCAACAATGACCCTGGTTCCATGCTCCCAGAGGGATAGAGAATGGGAAAGCTATCAGGGGAGGGGATGGGATATGGAGATTGGGTGGTGGGAATTGTGTGGAGTTGTACCCCTCCTACCCTATGGTTTTGTTAATTTATCCTTTCTTAAAGAAAAAAAAAAGAAATTTCTCTGAATTGGTCAGTGTTGACATTAAAGGGGAAACATCTCTTAGGGGAATTGGTGTCTGTCTGTGTGTGTGTGTGTGTGTGTGTGTGTGTGTGTGTGTTTCTAAGAATGTTCCTAAATGTTCTGTCCTTTTATTCTTCCTTAGATCAGACTCATGTAGATTTCTGTTTCTCTGCATAAAACTTGTCAGTTTTAAATTAGCTGAGTTTGCATTGGCTCTGAGGTAGATGCTGGCTTCTTCACCTGCTTTGATGTTGCTAACTTGGAGGGAGACCCCTTTTCTTGCCCCTCTCAGCCTCACCTCCTTTCTCTTTGGATACTTCTATGTGAGATTTAACTAATATAGATATTTCAGCTATTATAACAGAGGTGCCCCCAAAAGTGTTCTTGGAAGTAAAATAGTGTCACCCCTTAGGGTGCTGAGTCAATAGATATAAACCCAAATTTCAGAACCATGGTTCCCCAGTTCTTGGATTTGGCTATTCTCTGCCTTTGGTCCTCCAACCACAGTTTTGTCAGCAGTGTGAAAGAGATAACTCTGCCTGGTCTAAGTACATGGCTATAGGAGTGTGAGTAAGAAAATTATATCAGAATGCTACTTATTACTATGGGGACAACAGATGGGGGGGTATTTCCAGCCTTAAGGTCTTTCCCCTCAAATATATGTTTACTCAGATTTCTCAAGCTGGCAGCTTTTGTTAAGGCCAACTAAAATTAACTTGACCCTCTCTTCCAACTCTTGTTTCATCCCTGTCACAAGTACCACCCATGATGAAATGTGCTGACTGAACATCATAGCTTTATAGCAAGTCTACAAAAGTCTTTAAGAGGGACTGGGTGTATAGCATACTTCCTAGAGCACACATGTTATAATATGCAAGGACCTGGGTTTGAGACCCTGAAGCTTTCTGTGTGGTGAAACAGAGCTGCATGCATCTCTGTCTCTCTCCCTATTCTTCCCTTACTTCTTAATTTCTGTCTGTCTCTATCCAGTAAACAGATAAATATAATAAGAATATTTAAAAATAGGGGCCAGGTGGTAGCACACCTGGATGAGCACACATATTATTGTATGCAAGGGCCAGAGTTCAAATTCCTGGTCCCCACCTGCAGGGGAGAAACTTTGCAAGTGGTGAAGCAGTGCTACAGGTGTCTCTTTGCCTCCCTCCCTCTCTATATTTCCCTTCCCTCTTGATTTCTGCATGTTTCTATCCAATAAATAAAGGTAATAAAAATAATTAAAAGGCTTTAAGAAACCTATTGCCTCCAAAATGATGTTACTTCTTCCATTCCATATCATTTACCTATTCTTTCTCCTTAAACATTTTATACTCATAAAGTTGTTAGAACATCGAAAGGGAGAATTGTTCACAGACACAATGTTGTTTGTTTGCTTGCTTTTCCCCTTTTTTAAGTCAAGCACCCAATGGAAAGGAACACATAAGGGGGAGGTTGGGTCTTCCATATTCCCTCACAAGTATAATCCAGGTCTGCTCACAGTATAAAGAATGTAGAATCTGATACTACTACTATTTTTTACTGGGGGATTAATGGTTTAAAGTCAACAGTAAAATACAATAATTTATATATGCATAACATTTCTCAGTTATCCACATAACAGTTCAACCCCCAGTAGGTCCTCCTCTGCCATCATGTTCCAGGACCTGAACCTTCCCTCCCACCTACCCCCAGTCTTTTATTTTGGTTCAATACACCAACTCTACTCCAAGTTCTTCTTAGTGTTTTCCCTCCTGATCTTGTTTTTCAAATTCTGCCTATGAGTCAGATTATCCTATATTCATCTTTCTCTTTCTGACTTATCTCATTTCACATGATTCCTTCAAACTCCATTCAAGATGAGGTGAAGAACATGATTTTACCATCTTTAATAACTGAACAGTATTCCATTGTGTATATAGACCATAACTTTCTCAGCCACTCATCTGTTGTTGGACACCTGGGTTGCTTCTAGGTTTTGGCTATTACAAATCATGCTGCTAAGAACATATGCATACACAAATCTTTTTGGATGGGTGTGTTGAGTTCCTTAGTATATATCCCCAGGAGAGGAGTTGAAGGGTCTACTTCTAGTGTTCTGAGAGTTTTCCAGCCTGCTTTCCACAGGGACTGGACTAATCAATATTCCCACCAGCTGTACAGGAGGGTTCCTTTCTCACCATAACTTCTCCAGTATTTGTTGCTGATATCTTTTCTGATGTATGACATTCTCACAGGAGTGAATTGGTATCTCATTGTTGTCTTTATTTGAATTTATCTGACAATCCATGACTAGGAGCATTTTTTCATGTTTATAGGCCTTTGGCTCTCTTCTATGGAGAATATTCTGCTCTTATCCTCTTCCCATTTTTTGGATGGGGTTGTTTGTTTTCTTATTGCTTAATTTGGTGAGCTCTTGATATATTTTGGTTATTAACCTCTTGTCTGATGTATCACATGTAAAAGTATTCTCCCATTCTGTAAAGGGTTTCTTGTTTGGGTGGTGGTTTCTTTTGCTGTGCAGAAGCTTTTTAATTTGATGTAGTCCTATTAGTTTATTTTTGATTTAGTTTTCTTTTAAATTGGACTCATATCATTGAAGATGCCTTTAAAATTAAGAAAGATAAGTGTTTTGCTAATATTGTCCTGTAAGTATTTGATAGTTTCTCATTTAACATCCAAGACCTTGATCCATTTGTTTTTGTGTTTGGTGAGAATCTATTTTTATCGGATAGACTCTATCTTGTGTCTAATCTCCATCTTGAGGCTTCTAGGTGAGTTGCTCAAAAAAGCCTGACTCAGCACACCCCCAACAGACCATGCATACGCACACACACACACACACACACGCGCGCACACACGGCAGTCTTCTTACAGATAACTGAAAAAAAAAAAAAGGAGACCATCAACTGATACTAGACTGTAGTTTTCTGTTTCAAGACTCCATCTAAAAAGTTCAGAACAAGTGACTCTACCTCAGACCACTCCCCTGTCAGACCTTTCAATTTCCCTATTCCCTCTCTTTACTGAAGCCTATCTTGGTTCTGCACCTTCATTGTGAACCCAGAATACACTACTTATTCTCAAACAAATACTTTCCAAAATATATTATAGCCTGATTATTTCTCTGTTGAAAGATGTACCTCAGACTAGGCACTCAACCAGGAAAGGCTGGAAAAGTTTTTATCCTTCACCCTCCCCCAAAATTTATTTCAAAAACTCTTTTGGAACAGAAATAATGTTGAGAAAACTTCTTAATCACTCTATATGGGTGGGCAATGTCTTGCAAGCACATATGTGACTTTTTTCATTAGTTTATTTGCTGTTTATTTTTGTCAGGTTATAAACCCTCAATCTAATTAGATTCTTCCTACATCCACGTCCGAGGGGGACACACACACACACACACACACACACACACACCATTGATTGTCTATACCTCTCCAAGTGAATTCAAGAAAACCAAGAAAGGCCCATCTGGGACACAGGGAGGCAGAGGCTTTCTCTATAGACCAGGAGGAGCACATACCCAGGTCATGGTCATGTTGGCATGAATTTTTATTCCCTTGACCAGCCTTGCCTTCATAATCCCTATCTCCTTGGTGTTGCTGGGCTTACCTCAAATATCAATAATTTGTCACAACTGACAAACCCAGAATTCTTTTCTGATTGTTTCTCATCTCATTTCCCTACCACTACCAGGGTCAGTCTGATAAAAGAAAATTAAGCTAGAACAGTATCATATTTTGTGAACTTGAGAGTTTAAAACATTGCATTCCCCCCCTCTGAACTCGTACAAATTACATTTCATTCTTTTCTCCTAATCAACTGCCCCGCCCCACCTTGTGAACCATTAAGAAGCACATGCACCAATAATTCTCTCTTAAACTCCCTTAGGCACAGCCAAGGCACATTCCAGATTGACTCAGTATGTTTTCTGTGACGTCTTGCAGTAAGTCATAACTTAAGGTGACTTCAAGAGCTCTGAATCTTCAGTCTTGGTGGTGGAATACCTGATTGGGCCCACACATTTTCAAGAACAAGGACTCGGGTTTTAGCCCCTGATCCACAACTTCAGGGGGAAGTGAAGAAGTGTATCTGAAGGTGTTTCTCTCTTTATCTTTCCCTCTCCTCTCAAATTATCTCAAGCAACTCCATTTACACACAAAATTTTTCATGTCCTTTTGTGAAGCCCTTGGGTACTGTGAAAGATGGTAATTTCACAGTTTCTAACTTGGCAGCTCTCCTGAGCAGGCAGCTCATTGTATATACTTTTTTTTTGCTACCTCAATGGCAAGCTCCTCACTGCTAGTGCTTGCCTTTCGGTGGAATAGTCAATAGACCCAGTCTGTAGGTAAGAACAGCCCTCTGACCATTGACTTTCACATGCTTATATTTTGAATTTATTGTTTTTTCTTTATTTCTTTTCTACTCCCTATTCTTCAGGATATATTTAATAGTCACTTCCCCTGTTTAGCTGCCCCAAACACCGAACACCATTGTTTACCCACACTATCCTCATTACACCCAGAGGGCCGGCAATATTATTATATGACAGCACTTGGCACCTGCTAGTGTAATTGTTCCAGTAGCTCTAAATGTCTTACTTACTGTCCAGTTTGTCATTAGCTTCTTCTGTGCCTGGTAGAGTCCTGTAGACACACAATAGATATTAAGTAAAAGTGTGATGGGATCTCTGTTTTGTAGATAGTTAGTAGGCATATTTTAGTTATATTCCAAAGGGCCTGTGGCTATACTAGTGATTTTTGTTTGTTTGTTTGTTTTTTGCCTGAGCTGAAATCTGATATGCAAGTGGATCCTAGTGGATTGTCTAGGGAGATAATTTCATGGCTGGAAGAAAGACCAGAAAGCTGGATCAGGGAAGAGAGTAGCTCTCAAATATGGGAAAGGTGTATAAAGAGACCCCCTACCTCTTCCTCTGCAATATTCCAGCCTTTAGGTCCATAATTGCTCAATGATTTGTTTGGCTTTGTATGGTAACTCTCTTTTCAACCACCAGGTTCCAGACACTAGCAGGATGCCGAACAGACTTCCCTGGAAAGACAACCCCACCAATATGTCCTGGAGCTCTGCTTCCCCAGAGCCCTTCCTTTGTCAGTGTTTCCTTTTTATTTACAAAACATTAAAAATAAATAAATAAAATTTTAAAAGTGTGATGGGAATTGACGTAGATACCAATAAAAGGAGATTGGTGTGGTAGGTGCCAGGATGCCCGGCTTTGTAGTGAGAGATAACACCACTCCCTGAAGTCGTATAACTCCCAGGTGGTGTCATCTCTCATTACAGAGCCAGGCATCCTGACATCTAGCACAACAATCTCCTTTCAGTGGTATCTTCTAAAGGAGGGAAATCTCTATGTAAATGTTTCTAGTGGGAAAGAGAGCCCTGAAATCTGGTGAATATTTTAAACTAAAGAGCCAAATAAAGTGAACAATTGCTTCTGTTAAGGATCATTATGGCTGATTGACACATTCACCTCATCCTTAGCTGAAGCTCTCCATAGACTCAGTTCTCTCTGTTGTTTTTGTGGGGCAGTATGGCCAAAAAATCATGATTCCTTTAAAGATGATACTGTTAAATGAAAAATTTTTTGGTTTAGTAAATATTGTATTACCCTCAGTGAATAAAGTAAATAATGATAATATGGAGTTTTAATAAATAGTTCTTTTAGAAAATATAAAATTATTCACCCAAATATGGTGCAAAGAGGGAGGTCACCCATACTTTGGGCTTAATTAATATTCTTGTATAATTAAATATCTATGGCTCAATGGCTTAAAAAAGTCAAATGTTCTTTATTTATTTATTTATTCATGAGAAAGATAGGAGAGAGAATCACACATCAGTCTGGCACATGTGCTGCTGGGGATTGAACTCAGGACCTCATGTTTGAGAGTCCAGTGCTTTATCTAATGCTCCACCTCCCAGACCACAAAATCAAATGTTCTTAATTGAAAAATATATTTAAGCCCTAAAGTTTATATACAATAAATGTCAAGCACTGCTTTGCTAAATTATAGGAGCTTTCAGGAATTTATTATTTGGAAATGGAATTGCAGACTTTCAAATGAATGGAAAAATTAAGTCTAGCTCCAATTTGTGAACCATTTGTACAATTTATTCCTCAATCAATCATTTTTAAATACCAACATTTTAGCCTATGTATTTTATAATACTGCTGCTTATTTTAAAATGGAGGCTTAGGCTTTCAAATAGATTAAACACAATATAGACCTCTATAGGCAGTACAGACCTGAAGGTGAGTTTTTAAGAATATGTAAAAAGTATTGATCACAATAAAGTCACAAAATCATAATGTATAAGAATGAGGAAAGTAAATTTGACATTGCTTAGTCAGCATTAGTTGATGTTTACAAATGGCACAACCTAAAACTCTGCAAATTCAAGTAGCCCATACATAAGTTATAAAAATTAAATAAAACAATTGATTAACTTAGCAGCAGGATATAGCTGAACACATTAGAAGTAGAGTTAGGCCACATACTAAGTGCCTGTAACACTGCCAACTTGCAGCTTTCATTGACTTCAGTTTTCTTGTTTTAGCTCTGAACTTCTATTATTTCATTAACACAGTTGCCCCCAGCACTGAAGATATTTGCATTGGGATGTCAATAGAACTCTTTTAGGTTTTGGCAAGCATGTTCTCGGGTAATGAGTGATGACTCCTCATTCATTGATGTAGCACTGTTTATTAAGTATTTGCTATGTCTCAGGTACTTTTTAACAGCTACAGATGTATAAACCTAACAACACTCTTTCCCTCCTGGAGTTTTCATCCTAGTGAGTGATAAAGAATGTTTTTCTTTTTTAACTTAATAATGACTGACAAGACCATAGCATAAGAAGAATACAATTTCACACAGTCCCCACCACCAGAGTTCTATATCTCATTCCCTTCATTGGAAGGTTCCCTTTTCTTTCTTTCTTTCTTTCTTTCTTTCTTTCTTTCTTTCTTTCTTTCTTTCTTTCTTTCTTTCTTTCTTTCTTTAAAATTTATTTATAAAAAGGAACCACTGAAAAAAAATAGGATAAGAGGTGTACAAATCCATACAATCCCACCACAAGAACTCCTTATACCATCCCCTCCCTTGATAGCTTTCCTATTCTTTATCCCTCTGGGAGTATGGACCCAAGGTTGTTGTGGGATACAGAAGGTGGAAGGTCTGGCTTCTGTAATTGCTTCACCACTGAACATGGGAGTTGACAGGTCGATCCATACTTCCAGTCTGCCTCTCTCTTTCTCTAGTGGGGCTGGGTTCTGGGGAATCGGATCTCTAGGACACAAAATAAATAAATAAATAAATAAATAAATAAATAAATACTTTCACTGCTCCTTTTTTAATTTTTCTTTTCTTCTTTCTTTTGCTTTTTGAATTCACTGATACTAGCTGGGGAATTATTCTGTGGAAGAGATCTGACTTGGAGTGGACACTGTGTGTGTGTCTCTTTCTCTCTTTTCTACTTCCCTTTCTCCTCTTGCTACCTAGAATTTACAGTAGATTTTAATAATTGTCTATTTTTGCCCTCCTTTTTTCACTTTCTCTTTCTTTTTCTTTTGGTTTTTGTTGCTATTTTTTTTTTTCCTTGGATTGCTGGTGCTATTTTGCTATTGTTGCCACTATCAGGTTCACTTTTCTTTATCCCTCTGGGAGTATGGACCAAAATTCTTTATGGGGTGCAGAAAATGGGAGGTCTGGCTTCTGTAATTGCTTCTCCACTGGGCCTGGATGTTGCCAGGTTGATTCATACTCCTCAACTGTTTCTATCTTTTCCTAGTAGGACAGGGTTCTGGAGAAGTAGAGGACACATTGGTGAGGTCATCTGCCCAGGGAAGTCAAGTTTGCATCATGGTAGCATCTTCAATTTGGTGACTGTAAAAGCATTAAGATATAATGCAGAACAAATGGTTTGAAATGGCAGGCACACAGACACATTCACACAAGTCTCCCAAGAATCGGCAATAGGCTCACTGTCTCTCTCCTGCATGTAGCTTGCACTCTGAATACAGACCTCCATGGACCTCAAATGATCTTCCTTTTTTCTGTATTCATTTCTGTCATGTGTTTCCCTTTGTCAGGGCAGCCTTTCCAACCTAGTGAACTCCTGCCTTTGAAGAATCAGCTCTTTCAACACCTACTGTACTGACAATCTTGAGCTGCCAAAGAGTTTCCTGCCTAATCTGTTCTTACACTTCCTACCTACACTCTAACATTACTTCTGTGTCTTCATCCCTTTTTTATTTTTATTTATAAAATGGAAATGTTGACAAGACCATAAGATAAGAGGGGTATATTTCCACCACCAGAGCTCCATATCCAATCCCCTCCCTTGATAGCTTTACTATTCTTTATCCCTCTGGGAGTATGAACCCAGGATCATTGTTGTATGCAGAAGGTGGAAGGCCTGGCTTCTGTAATTGTTTCTCTGATGAACATGGGTGTTAGCAGGTCTATCCATACTCCCATCCTCTCTCTCTCTCTTTCCTTAGTGAGGCAGGGCTCTGGAGAGGTGGGGATCTAGGACTCATTGCTAGGGTCATCTGCCCAAGGAAGTCAGGCAGGAATCATGGTAGCATCTGGAACCTGGTGCATGAAAAAATAGTTAAGATATAAAGCAGAATAAATTGTTGACTAATCATGAACCTTAAGGTAATAATATTGCAGATAAAGATTTGGGGTTTCTGTTTTGGAAAAAACTATTAGGTATATTTTAGGTATATTCCAGAAGGCTATGACTTTAATAGTTTTTGCCTGTGTCTGACATCTAATATGAAAGAGAAATAATGCTTTTAGAAATAAATGTAGGATGCACTATGCTGTAGAAGTGTCAGCAGGAAGACTATAGAGAATGTGGCAGAAACTGACTGGGTTGAAGATCTAGGAAATAGAGAGGGGGGAAAATCTACCCAAAATGTTACCATTGTAAGATCAGAATTCTCTTTGGTGCAAAATATCTTTTGAACTCTAACTTTAAACAGAAGTTTGTTTTCCTAACATAAAAAATGAGGAAGTGGATGTTGCTTGACATTGATTCAGCTGTTGATGGGAAACATCAGGTACTCTGACTTACCATACTTTTAGTATTTTTTTCTCTTTTTGAGAGAGAGAGAGGTCTGGTGTGTGTGTAGAGGTGGGGGCAATGAACAAAGCATCAAAGCTGGCTTTAATGTAGTGGGGTCAAGCTTGAAATTGATCATATCCATGGCAAATCAGTGCAGTATCCACTGAGACTTTTTGTGGCACTATTTCATCTTTATTACTACTATTGTTGTTGTTGTTATTATTACCATTGGAAGGGACAGAGATATTGAGAGGGGAGGGGTAGATAGGGATAGAGACAGAGAGTCACCTGCAGTCCTGCTTCACCACTTGTAAAGCTTTCCCCCTGCAGATGGGGACCAGGGGCTTGAACCCAGGGTCTTGTGCACTGTAGTGTGTGCGCTTAACCAGATGTGCTACCACCTGCTCCCCAAGTCTTTTTTTAACTGTAGGAAAGAAAAAGCTATGTGTTACCCCCCTAAATAGGTCTATCAAAAAATAAAAGTTAATTTCATGAAAAAACACTCTCAATAAAGAATGAAGATTCCTTCTTTGAAAAATACGTATACATGCAATGTATCTCTGTAAATGTGTCTCTTTCACTGTACATAGAAGACATGATCTGCTTACCTCCACAAAGGAAAAAGTTGGAACTTAATGTCTGCATATCTTTGCTTCATCAAACCTTCTTCGGTGCCTTCTATAACTATCCTTCCATTATACCACCTCAATCTTTAGCTTAGCTACTATTTATTTTTCCATTTTACTGGAGCTTATTGGTTTACAGTATACTGTTGTCAGACAGCTAAAACCTTTCATCTCCTCATGATAGGTTTCTATAAGACACTCTCTATGCCATTCTGGTTACTTTTCCACCATCCTTCCCCAGGCCACCAACTACCTCTATTACATCCCCTCTTATTTTTCCTCAAAGTCAGCCTAAGTTTCACTTTATGTTTTTCCTGATTGTCCTTGTTTTTTTTGTTGTTTGTTTGTTTTTCTGTTTTTGTTGTCGTTATTGTTTTTGCCACCAGGGTGATCTCTGTTTTTCATTTCCATGCCTGCAGATGAATCTACTACACCAGTTTGTCACTATTTTTATATTCTTCTTTATCTGATAGGACAGAGAGAATTGAGAAGCGGGGGGAGGGGGGATAGGGAAAGAGACCTGCAGTCCTGCTTCACCACTCATGAAGCTCCTCCCTGTAGGCAGGGATGGAGGGTTTGAGCCCTGGTGCCTGAGCATGGTAATGTATGAGCTCATCTGGATGCATCACCACTAGGCCTCTGGCCTTACTTACTTTTTTTTTTATTTTATTTATAAAATGGAAATATTGACAAGACCATACGGTAAGAGGGGTACATTTCCACACAATTCCCACCACCAGAGCTTCAGCTTCATATCCAATCCCCTCCCTTGATAAATTCACTATTCTTTATCCCTCTGGGAGCGTAGTCCCAGGATCATTGCAGGGTGCAGAAGGTGGAAGGTCTGGCTTCTGTAATTGCTTCTCTGCCGAACATGGGAGTTGGCAGGTTGATCCATACTCACAGCCTGTCTCTTTCTTTCCCTAGAGGGGCAGGCATCTGGGGAGGTGAGGCTTCAAGACACATGATGGGGTCCTCTGCCCAAGGAAGTAGAGTTGACATCATGGTAGCATCTGAAACCTTGTGGCTGAAAAATAGTTAAGATATAAAGCAGAACAAATTGCTGACTAACCATGAACCTAAAGGCAAGACTACTACAGATGAAGATTTGGGGTCTCTGTTTTGGAAAAAGTTAGTAGGTCTAGTTCAGGTATATTCCAGAGGGCCAATGACTTTACTAGTTTTTGCCTTCTCCTGACATCTAATGTACAGGTGACCTAAGTTATCATCTGAGGAGGTGGTGTCATAGTTGGAAAAAGAACTAGAAAGTTGGATCAAGGAAGAGAATAGCTCCCAAATACGGGGAAAGTATGTAAATATTGTTAACTGTAAACCTCATAGATTTGATCTGGGGTCCATATTCAGCACAGGAGCCTATGTAACCTCTATATCTCAAACGTGTGCAGGAGGTGAATCAATGGATAAAGCACTGAACTTTCAATCGTGAGATTTATGTCTCCAGCACTGCATGTGCTAGAATGGTGCTCTGGTTCTTTCCATCTTCGACTTTTCTCTTTCACAGTCATAATTAAATATCATTTAATAATTTAAAACTGGAGTCAAGTGAGTAATTTTCTCCCATGTACACAGGAGTTATACAAGTACTTAATATGCTCCTGTTTTGCTTCCTCCTCTTCTTAGAAATCTATGTGGTGGTTGTTTGTTTATTTAGTTTTTGAAGAATCCAGAGGGATATGGGATGATTTCCTTTGTCTGCATATCCATACTATTTTGGGCATTCTCTCTCTCTTTCCTTCTTTAATTGCCACCAGGGCACTATGAATTCACACCACTCAGAGTGATCACCTCCCTTTTCTTTCTTTTTTTCTTTTCTTTTTTTCTTTTTTTTTTTTTTGTGCTTCTAGGGTTATTGCTGGGTCTCGGTGCCTGCACTGCTCCTGAAGGCTATATTTTCCCTTTTGTCTTCCTTGTTGTTTATCATTGTTATTGTTACTATTATTGCTGTTGTTGTTGTTGGATAGGACAGAGAGAAATCAAGAACGGAGGGGAAGATAGAGAGGGGGAGAGAAAGATAAACACCTGCAGACTTGCTTCACAGCTTATGAAGCGACCCCCCCTGCAGGTGGGGAGCTGTGGGGGCTTGAACTGGGATCCTTACACCCAACCTTGCGCTTTGTGCTATATGCACTTAACCCCCTGTGCCCTCTCCATATATATTAGGTAGGACAGAGAGAAATTGAGATAGGATGGGGAGACAGAAAGGAGAAAGATATACACCTGCAGACCGGCTTTACTGCTAGTGAAGTGGAGACCATGTATTTGGGGAGCAGGGCTCAAACTTAGGTACTGATGCTTGGTAATTTGTCTTATTAGCAAAGGGTGAACCACTGAGGGGTTGGGTGGTAGCACAGCAAGGTTAAGTGCACATGGCATGAAGTGCAAGGACAGGTCTAAAGATAATGATTTGAGCCCCCTGGCTCCCCCCACCTGCATCAAGGTCACTTCACAAGTGGTGAAGCAGGTCTACAGATGTCTATCTTTCTCTCTTCCTCCCTGTCTTTCAGGGTGTCCCACTGACCAGCCCTATTTTGGACATTCTCTATTTGTCCTAAAACAGGTTAACTCATGGTCACAAAGAACTTGATATTCTTCCAGACATCAGAAATGGAAGCTAGCAACAGACAAATTTCCCCTTTTCTCCTTTATGAAATGTCGCAAACACACATGGTTCCTCCCTCCAAGCCCCCGAATAACTCCCCCAATCCAAACAACTATCTTCTTCTTTCACAACTGCATTAACTCTGTTTCTTGTTTTCTATATTATGGGGCTTTTGAATCTTGGCTCTTACTGGACCTAGTAGAACTTACTCTCCCAGTTTTAGTGAATTCCTAGAGATACCTTGTTTTCATATGCAAAGTAATAAAATTAGAGTCCACACTTCACTTCCTTTTATATTTGGATCTCACACTCTGGCACATTATTTTCCTGATTTAATTGCTGCAGGTACAGAAATAGGAGCAGCACCTGTAGCCCAGTGCTCCGAGAAATGACTGTGATTATCCCAATTAATCCTCTATTCTGTCTTATCTGGTTATTGTCAAGTAATCATGTGAAGTCTTTCACCTATAGTTTTCCTTGTAGTTTCTGCTTCTGTCTGGTTCCGTTGCCTCCCTGGATAGCATTCTACACTCCTTCATTTTGTAAACTTTATAACAAGCAATTTTTTCAATGACATTTTCTGATCTAGATAATTACAACACCCGTGTGAGAACAACGATACTGAGCAGAACAACCACTGACACCAGTTTTCCAGAAAATAAAAATAAAAGGGATGCTTAGCCGAGGAATACAGGATGGAATGATCTGAAGTCAGTTCAGGTGTTGACTGTGCTTTTGTCAGGAAATAAGGGGGTGCGCATTTGTTAAAGAATCTGTAACTCCAGATATTGAGATAGAGGGGTAATGGGCCTGAAGGTGGTAAAATGGACTAGGCAAAAGAGAACTCTATTTTCTGCTTTAAAGAAGTTAATATCCTAATACTGAATTCAGAAATCAAAATGAGGGCCTAGGCTTTAACACACTGGGTTAAGTGCACAAAGCACGAAGCACAAAGACCTGCACAAGGATCCCAGTTCAAGCCCAGGCTCCTCACTTACAGAGAGGTCGCTTTGCAAATAGAAAATAAAATGACAATAACAAATTCCTCCTTCTCCCCATCCTCCCTGCTTGCCTTGGTCCTTCAGAAGAAAGGGAAGAAAAATTACAAACTTTGCAGATCATGTGGTGGCATACTTGGCAGAGTGCACAATGCACTCAACCCAGGTTCAAGCCCCCCAGAGACCTGCAGGGGAATGATTTGTGAGTGTTGAAGCAGTGATGCAGGTGTCTCTCTATCTCCTCTATCATCCCTCCCTCTTTATCCAATAAATACATAAAGATAATAAAAAAATTTTAAATGACTTTAAGAAACCTCCTATAGTCTCCTGAATGATGATACTTCCTCCACTTCATATCATTTATTTAGGATAGAGACAGAAATAAACTGAGAGAGAAGGGGAGATAGGGATAGACATGGAGACACCGTCAAAACTGCTTCATCACTTATGAAGAGATAGAGAGACACCTTCAACACTGTTTTATCACCCCAAAGTCTGTGAAAGTGGTGACTGGGGGCTTGAACGTGGAACCTTGCCATTATGACATGTGCACTCTGGCTGCACCACAGACTGGCCTTTTAAAAAGAAAACATTTGTCCAGGTGTCACATATGTGACTCTTTTTCACTATTCCCATTTTGTTTTCTAGATAACAAAGTAAATATGCAAGCAATGCTCAGAAATGTGACTTGTTTTTTCAAAGGGATAGAAGCCCTCATGGGATATGTACACCTCCTGAAAACAAGACAGTTATAGCAAAATCTACTAAATCTACTAAATCTACAGCACATTTCTGTATTAGCTTTGTTCTTGCTCTAATCCCAATGATCTTCAATGTTCCATTCTATCAAACTGAAAACAGCTTTCAGAAGCCCTGGATTTAGCTTTTTGTTGTTGTTGTTGTTCCTCCAAGGAATAAAGAAGCTGCTTTTTTATTTTTGTATTTTTAAAATTAGTCTTTCAGACTCCTGATCACTATCCAGTTATCTGATAAAACAAGTCTTACCATCCAAAAATGCTGTTCTCCTACATGTTCAGAAGTCATAGTCTTTGTTGCAATCCTTCACACCAATACGAATGTAGGCAGAGAACAGAAGTCCTTTGAGGTCGTACCATGTCTTTCCTTCATGTGAAAAAGCAGTAATTCCATGAAAGAAGACCAGATAAACCCAGGGCCAGAAAAACCCAAAGCTCTGTCTGCAGTCTTGTACTGTCTACCAGCTCTGAGCTAAGTGAAAAAGCTAGACATCTCCTCCAGAGATGTTTAACCCTGTTAGTTGAGATAAGATGATGGTTCAGTGTGAGCAGAGACATGAACATGTCTGAGGTAAAAATCAATAATTAACACATACAATGGGGGTTTGGAAATGGTTTTTCACTCAGTGGGCATATTACAATTATATTGTGACCAGACCCCCCCCCCAAAAAAAAATCACTCCTCATGGAATCATTAGTTTTCACACAGCTGTTGTTATTATAAATAGCTCTCATTTATAGTTGAAGGAATCCACCAATAGAATATATTTCAGATTATTTTACTATTCCAGACAGAGAGGGAGAGCTAGAGACAACAAACATCAGAGCTTCTCCCAACACCATGTCATCTCACATATGGTTCCAGGGTTTGAACTTTGAACTTTAGTCACATACACAACAAAGCATCCTTTTATAAAACTTTTTTTTCCTCTATCCTATTCCATTGTATGTTATGAAACTGGATTTAAATCTGTTGATATATTAATTGTTAAATCTGATATATATATATATATATATATATATATATATATATATATATATATATATATCAAAACTTCTAACAGTTTTCTTACTTTCTGAAATTCTCTGGGGTAGGAGTAGGAGAGAAAAAAAGTAGCTTTAACATAAGCACAGTAGTCAACAGGGAGAAGACAGCTCTATATTTTAGTGACAACACATAGATAACAGAAGAGGAAAAGCAGAGACCAAATGCACTTTATCTTGTAAAAAAATATGTCTAGACATATACAAAGTTGCATTAATTCATCAGTCAGTAGTTTTTCGAAGCCTTTGTCAGGGCAATGCTGATGTATTATTAAAAGATCAAAAAAAGGGGAGTTTCAGAGTGGTGTCTATGTATCCCTCAGCCCTGGGAAGGTGGCTAGCAGGAAAGAGATCAGAAAGTGATGGATAAGCCAATGAGAAATGATTACTTTTTGTATTTTAAAAACCAAAACAACCAACTTTCTTCTTTTAAAAAAATCCAAATGAGATGGTGACATGGATTGTAGACAAAAATGCTCTTCTTCTTCTTCTTCTTCTTCTTCTTCTTCTTCTTCTTCTAATGCTCTGATTATCGGTAACAAGTCAAGCAAGCTAGACTTTGCATTATAATGAGCAGGCTTTCTTGACACAATCACTTTTTTTAAAAAGATAGTAGCTTGGTGTCTAAAAGAAAATAAGAACTTAAGATTGTATTTTTGTAGTGATTATATTGCCTATGAATTATATAGCTGTCTAAGTGTCTCTTCTTGACTTCTAATCTTCCTCTGGATGTGCAAGGTACATTCTTCTTATTTCACTAATAAAGGTTACAGATTTTTTTTTATCATCTATATCCAGGCTATATTAAAAAGGAAGCACGGGGGGGGGGGGGGGGAGACAGGGCTCAGGAGACAATGTAATGGTTATGCAAAAAGACTTTCATGCCTAAGGCTCTGATGCCCCAGGTTCAGTCTCACTACAAGCCAGAGCTGAGCAGTACTCTAGTAAAAAAAAAAAAAAAAAAATGTAGAGAAGCATAGTGGAGAGTAGTGAACTATGTTGACTGCTTAGGGTGTTTCAGGAAATTTTCTCAGACTGGACCACTCCCTAGTAGTATAGGGCTCGGTGTCTCAGCCTAGAGAAAGATTTAAATGGCTGGGGAGAATGAAATCCAGTGGAGAAGCAATTACAGAAGCCAGACTTTCCACCTTCTGCACCCCATAAATATCTTTGCTTTATACTCCCAAAGGGATATAGGCTGTCAGGGGAGGGGATGGGATATGGAGATTGGGTTATGGGACTTGTGCGGAACTGTACCCTTCTTATTCTATGGTTTTGTTAATGTCTCCTTTCTTAAATAAATAAAAAAAAAGAATAGGGAAGCTCCCAATGGAGAGAATGCAATTCAGAATTCTGGTGGTGGGAATTGTATAGGGTTGTACTCCTCTTATGCCACAATCTTGTTATCTTTTTGATCATTAATAAATCACTAATTTTAAAGAAGAAGAGAAAAAAGTGTGATGCTGTGGACACAGAGGCACAGGGAGAAAAATCTCAAGGTCTCTATGAGAACACAATATTCCTTAACCAATCATTTTCTTAATTACTGGTTATTCCTTGAGTACCTAATATGTGCTAAATGTGTATAAAATACACAGAGGTAAAAATATCTATATTTCACTATACCTATCTGTTAGTCTATACTTATCTCTTGATCTGTGTATCTATCCATATATAGATAGATGTAATTATCAATATATAGTCTAGTATATATAATATATTTCTATTTCTATCTGCCTCCATGTTTGTCTATCATCTGCCTATCTATCATTTATCATTTATATATTACAGGGGACACATTATGTTACACCCTCTTTGTTCTGTGGTTGTGCTAAAAATTAAACTGATATCACACCAACTGGCAGAAAACAAACACAAATCTACTAACTATATTCGCCTGTACATGGAACTCTGACAATAAAATTGTTGACTGGATGGGCTTAGGCACTCAAACTCTCTCACAAAAAGAGCAAGAAATTGTAGAGATGTGGCAAGATGAAAGGACTTCCAGAAGATCAGTAAGTTGTAAGACAGTGATGAGGAAAACCATGGAAGAAATTAAGTGAAAATAACAGCTACTTTAATGGGTTTGTTTTTATAGTCTATTTCAGCACTGACTCCTAATTACATTGATAGGCTTTCCTCCTGATGCGAAGAATCTTTCTAGGAATAAATATACAACCTGCTTTTAGATGCAAAGAGAGACAAGGAAGTTTCTTTTTCATCTTGTCTTTCTCAAATGTCTTCAGCTCAAAGTGATAAATATGACAGCAGTTTCGTATTTGAATCCCTTTACCATCAGCTGTCCATCTATGGTAAGTCTATTTGTCTATACATAAATTATCTATTAGATAGTCGGAAAGATCATGTCACATTTTTATGTTCTTTTATTCAAAATGTGTCCTGACTTTTCTGGCAACCCAATATCCATCTACAAAATATCTGTCAATTTACCATCTGTCTCCTGTACACTGAGAACCTCTATATGCCAAACCTATGAGCAGTACTAGGAAATTAAGGAGATTTTCTGAACTCAAGGTCTTCTTTGCCAGTGTCAAGAGAGCTGGCTCTGTCCACCTGTGGTTCTCTTCCTCCCCATGAAATTGAGCCCTTCTGACCTCATGCTGATATTCCCTTTTACAGAGTCAGCCACTTTTACCACATTACGTTAATTTTTTATTTTACTTATTTAATTGATAGAGACAAAGTGATGTCAAAAGGAAAGAGGGAAGTACAGATAGATGATAGATATATGATAGATAGACAGATAGATAGATAGATAGATAGATAATAGATAGATAGATAGATAGATAGATAGATAGATAGATAGATAGATAGATAGATACCTGATTCACTACTTCACCACAGGTGAGGCTTCCCCCTTGTAGTTGAAGCCAAGGGCTTGAACTCATATGGTGACTTGTACACTCAGCTGTAGGTAACAGTGATTTTACCAACTGCTCCTCACACCATGAGTATGAGTGGTGTGTGTGTGTGTGTGTGTGTGTGTGTGTGTGTGTGTGTGTATGTGTGTTTGTATTTTTTTGTGTGTTCTCCCTCTTAATGTCTGGCACCAAAGAGTCTCTCAATGCACCTTAAGTCATCATTATTATTAATATATGTATTACCATAATTATGTTTCCACTGGATTTAATGTGGATAAAGCGTAATTAGTAATTAACAAATAAAACTGCCCCCACCCAAGGCATATGGAAGTTGTATACCTATAAGAATTATGTATATTTTGGACCTTTCTTTTTTATTGTTTTTCTTTTTGTTAATCTTTATTTATTTGATAGAGACAGCCAGAAATTGAGAGGAAGGGGAGATAGAGAGAAGGAGACAGAGAGACACTTGCAGCAGTGCTTCACCACTTGTGAAGCTTTCCCCCTGAAGGTGGGGACTGGGGACTTGAATTGTAACATGTGCACTCAACCAGGTGCACCACCACCTGGCCCCCTTTTAGACCTTTCTTATAAAGCACTAATCCAGTCATGGGGCTCCACCCTCACGACCAAAGCATTCCCAAAAACCCCACCACCCAATACCACCTCTGTAAAATTTAAGGATTCAATCTATGAATCTGAAAGGTTGTATAAAGGCATATCTTGTCAGAAAAAAATCAGCATTAACAATTAAATCTGGAGGAAAGATATCCCCTAGGTGAAGAACTAACTAATTATAATGTGGCAAAATTGCTCAAAGAAGTGGTATGCAATCAATTAAAATGATGTTTATCAAATGAAATAGTAGTTTCATGCTAAGTGGAAAAACTAGATACACAACTTAATTAAGGCATCATAATAACTATGAACTACAACTCTATTTAGAGAGAAGGGAGAGAAAATATAAAAAGGATGATAATTGTGATTGTGACTAAAAGAGAGTCAGGGAATACTTTCTTTCATATTTTAATACTTTAGCTCTGGGAATCGCCCATTCATTTCTTTTTTTTTTTTTTAATTTTTTATTTAAGAAAGGATTAGTGAACAAAAGCATAAGGTAGGAGGGGTACAACTCCACACAATTCCCAACACCCAATCCCCATAACCCACCCCCTCCCATGATAGCTTTCCCATTCTCTATCCCTCTGGGAGCATGGACCCAGGGTCGTTGAGGATTGCAGAAGGTAGAAGGTCTGGCTTCTGTAATTGCTTCCCCGCTGAACATGGGCGTTGACTGGTCGGTCCATACCCCCAGTCTGCCTCTCTCTTTCCCTAGTAGGGTGTGACTCTGGGGAAGCTGAGCTCCAGGACACATTGGTGGGGTCTTCAAACCTCAGGCCACATGTGTCTGTACTCTCCTGTAACTTAAGTCATTCTGAACTTGCCTTTATTTACTTTTCCATTCTGGAATTATTAATAAAGGACAAGCTAGTTGCCATGCTGTGTTTTCCATGACCCAGGTTCAATGACTTTAGTGGTGAAGCAAGGCTGCAAGTATCTTTCTGTCTCTCTCCCTTTCTATTTTCCCCTTCCCTTCCAATTTCTCTCTATTTCTATCCAATAAATAAATAAATAATTCTATTTAAAATGAATCATTCCCACTTCTTAGCTGAGACTGACCCCCCCCCCCAAACACACACACATACATCACACCACTCAATAATAGCTCTTGATTTTCTCTGTATGCCTCAGTTTTATTGATCTAGGTGGGGTGAAACCGAAGACGATCATTTATGTAGTGCTTAAAAGGTTGGGGAAGCTGTTTACTCTCCAGCCTTCCCTTTCCGGTGAACACATTTTTAAGTTGAAATTTCCTATTCAGCAAAGAACAAAGACCTAGGGGATGAGAAGTTATAGGAAAATAAATCTTTCTCCTTACCTACTTTTCTCTCCTCTCTCCTTTTCTCTCTTTTATCAACAGGGTCACCATGGGTTTTGATGCCTGCATGATGACTTTGTCATTTTTTAGCTTTAATTTATCCTTTTCAAAGTAACTAGTCAGATAATTAATTAATTAATTAATTACTAGATATAGACAGAGATAAATTGATGAGATAGCACATAGAGAGAAAGAATGACTGACACCTGCAGCACTGTTTCACCCTTTGGGTAGCTTCCTCCCTACAGATAGAGATCTTAGGCCTAATCCCAGGTCCTTTTACATGTATCACATGAACTCAAGCCTGTATGCCGCCACCTGGGAGCCCTTTGTTCTTTTCTTGTGGTACAGACAGAGGAAAATACAAAGAGATAGACAAGGAAAGAACAGGAAAAACAGACACCTGCAGCACTGCTCCACCATTCATGAAATTTTCCTTCTATAGGTAGGTACTTGGACTTGAGTCAAGGTCCTCAAGAATGGCAACATATGAGGCTGAGTCATGGCACAATTGCTTAAGCACACATATTACCATGCACAAGGACATGCTTTAAATTTTCCAGTCTCCCCTATAGGAAGGAAGCTTTATATGTCTTTCTCTCCCTCTCTACCCCCTTCTCTCTAAATTTCTCTGTCCTGTCAAATTCAATAAATGAAGTTAAAAATATTTTTAAAAACATGGTAATATTTGTGTTCTATCAGAAGTACTACCAGACCCACAAACTTTCTTTTATTTTTGTGACTATCCCTGTAGGTTTTTAGTATCGTTGTTCTGTTATATTGCTTAATTTCTCCTGCACTCTCACCAAAGCACTTTTGTTCCTGTCCATTTTTGCATCTTTCTAGGGGAATGGAGGATTGGTGATGTCATCCAATTTATAAAATTATTTTTATAAATTATTATTTTTTCCATTCCATAGTCACTTTAATGGCTAAGTAAAATTTCCTGACAATCTCCCTGACAATATTAAAATGTTCACAGTTTTGAAACTGATTTAAGAAGCTAATTTTTTAGCTATTAGCTTTTATGTATATGAGATTATTTTCTAGGCCTCATACCTTTAGATATTGATCTGTTTCTCTTTTTCTAAAGGGATCTCAGCTTTATAGCCACTGTCACAATGTAAATATATTTTGTTAACTTACAAGTCAAGTTACCTCATTACTGGTGATATGAAGGATTTTGAAGCATTTTTGCTTATATATGAAGACTAAAGCATACAGAAAGAGAAGCAAACATTTAAGAACAAGACAAAAGATTGTTAGCATATTAAAAAGGAAGATGTAATTGTCTATAGCACACGCTGACTTCCACACTGCCATTTTCTGACCTACTTCCAATCAGTGCCAAACCAAGCTGGATCAGTTCTAATTCGGAGGCTGTCAAGCATCACCCTTCTGTTCTGATTTGTAGCTAAAGCTCAAAGCTGTCTTTTATCTCTGCCACATCACTCTGCATGCAAAGGAGAAGATTGCTCCAGAGGATTAGCAACTCACCAAGGGCAAAGAAACGCTTTGTGGAAGTTTTCAGCCCCATGCAGATCTTGAAATTATAGAGCTGAAAGCAAGATAGAACATGGATTTTTTTTTTCCACCTCAAAATCTTACTTAGAGATCTAGGTAATACTATGCAAATTGCTTAGGATGAAAGGCAACTTGAAATGTGTTGGATTGGGGAAGAGAAGAGCCACTGAGACTTGCTGATTTGAAACAGAGTGATTGATTGGGACAAGACCTCTGAAGTGTTCCAAGGCCTTCAAACCCAACACTTTTGCTTCCAATGCTTTTAAATATCTAATCACTGAATAACAATGCTTTGGAAACTTTCAAATACTTATTATGGAAGCCCAAGTTCCATTCAAAAGGTCAATGTAGAATTATTTATTCATACCACAAATGTATGAAATGTCCACAAGCAAGGATAATACTTTCACATAAGAACCATGATGTGGGTGACTAGTTATGTCAAGTCAATCACTGGGGTCACCTGTACTAAGTAAGGCTTTGCTTAAGTGAGCCAGGAAGGAGAACTTGGCTGTCAGTCTGGATTGGTAAAAATAACACAGCACCCAAGGGCAAGGCAAGGTGAAGGCTAGGAGTACATCTGACAGTTCTGCAGATCAGAAGAGACTCCTAGGAATTTGGAAAATGGAGGCAGTATAATTAGGGGAGCAGTTAAAACGATTATTCTGACCTCTTTGCATTAAAACAGTCTGCAGGGAAGACCAGGAGCTAAGGCAGATCAAAGACTATTGGAACCCACAGCAAGAGACTTGGGCTCGCTTTCAGTCTAAGGTTGTTGGGTCCTCCTAAAGTATCAGTTATGCCATGAGGCTAGATATTAGTATCTGTACCTAAGGCATCCTAATAAATACAGATGCTTTGGTTATTCCTTCAGTTTCCCTACTAAGAAAGTATATGATGTGGCCTAAGAATCCATACTTTGAAGACCAAACTCTTCAAATAATTCTTAACTGAAGCCATGTAGGATACAGTAGTCTGGACCACCATCTTAGTTGTGTTACCTGCTGCTGGGCAAAAGGGTCTGCTCTGTACTAATAAGATCAACGACTTGTGAGTTGTAATGCATTAGAACACAATTTTTTAATCTGCCTTTAAAATGTGAATATACTCATGCTTAGTTTAGTGTATTTCATTATGATAAATGGTTTTCTTTTTTCACAATCTGTGAGAAAAGTCACCTTTATTATCCAAGCTATGAACTGAGACATTTGCTATAAAAAGTCAAACTTCAATAGCCAAATGATGGATCAACACAGTCACATGAAGATCAGTGAAGAATGTTATATTTGTTAACTGTTTTACTCATCATCCAAACATAAAGCTGGCCCTTGTGTCCATTTTCCTATCCTAAACTTGATGCAGACTACACACTTGATGGAAACTCTTTTATGGGCTCTTCTGTGAGCCTCCTTCCTCTTGAACTGAAACCTTTAATAATGATTCATTTTTCTATGCCTGTCTAAAAAGGAAAACACTGGCTGTTAGATTAGAGCATTTATGCAATCAGAAATGCTTCTTGAATGATAGAAAGTCTGCCTATGAACTAGGCAACAGAATTAAGCATTCTTTCTTACTTCAGTCTCCATCATTCTTTAAGAACTGAAATATTGTGATTGCACAATGAAGCGGTTGATTTTCATAATCTAAAATTAATATCAGTCTGTATTTTGAAAGCTCCTTGATTAAAATCAAATGTGCTGCTATATATCCTGCTGATCTTAGAACTACTCTTACATACCCACACAGGGTTATGGTCTGTTTTCTAGTGAACTTTATTTGCAAACAAATAATACTGGATCTCTCTATTGGCACTGTCTCTTGACTGTAATTCAGGGGATGAGTACGAAATTATGACGTGCATTCCCCAACATACTTACCAACACCTTTCACTTATTTTAGAACCTGATTCATCTCTAAAATAATTGCTCATGAACATGAATATACACCTATCTTTTTAAGGCAGTGATTTCAGAACTTGGACAAAAGCTCAACCTGTTTGAGTACCAGTTTGTATGTCTAGAATCCCAGAGGTCACAAATGAATCCCTGGCAACTATTGACAGAGCTGAATGGTGATTTTCAGTCCTATCTTTCCATCTCCTCCCTCATTCTTTCTTACTAAAAACAAATGAACACAGAATTAACTTTTACTAAAAATATTTTTATTTATTTATTTTTATACAGGCAGAGAATAATTGAGAGGGAAATGAGAGAGACACCTGCAGCTCCACTTCACCACTAGGAAAAATTTTTCCACTGCATATGGGGATCAGGAGCTTGAACCTGGGTCCATGCACACTGTGATATATGCATTCAGCCCCATGCACCACCAACACACAACTCCACAGTTAACTTTTTTTATCATTTTTTTTTTATTTAAGAAAGGAGACATTAACAAAATCATAGGATGGGGGGTACAACTCCATACAATTCCTGCCACCCAATTTCCATATCCCATCCCCTCCCCTGATAGCGTTCCCATTCTCTATCCGTCTGGGAGCATGGACCCAGGGTCATTGTGGGTTGCAGAAGGTGGGAGGTCTGGCTTCTGTAATTCCTTCCCCACTGAGCATGGACGTTGACTGGTCAATCCACACTCCCAGTATGCCTCTCTCTTTCCCTAGTAGGGTGAGTCTTTGGGGAAGCAGAGCTCCAGGACACATTGGTGGGGTCTTCAGTCCAGGGAAGCTGGCCAGCACCCTGATGGCATCTGGAACCTGGTGGCTGAAAAGAGAGTTAACATACAAAGCCAAACAAATTGTTGAAGAATCATAGACCAAAAGTTGGAATAGTGGAGATGAAGTATTGGGGAGTACTCACTGCAAACTCTAGTGTACTACTGCTTTCAGGTATAAATTTTCCCTAGTTTATGGATACGTGTGAACATATGCTCTATCTACTGGAACCTGGTCTATATCTAGGTTTTGGGACTTTGTTAGGAAGTGAACCACGTGGGATGGAATTAGAGAATACTATGAAAGGAAAGGTCTCACCTGAGTGGTGAAGCTGAAGGGTTGTCGTTCCACACCTGAAGTCTCTGGACACAGTCTGAAGTGAAGCATGCTGGGGTGGCACTCGTTGTGTTGATTAGGTTGCAGTCAGTGGATGCAATGTTATTTGATAAGAATTGGGAGAATGTTGTTTTATCCGCACTGGCTTCACGGGCGGGTAACAGAGACGACCAGAGACACACGGCTGGGATGAGAATGCAATTTAATCTTTATTCATAAACGGGCAAACCACCACACCATGTTCTTTTCTCCATCATCCTCTCTCCACCGCTGCTGCTGGGACTCTGCCCATCCTTAGCATAGGGGGCGGGGAGAAAGCTGGTGTGAAACTAGCAAAGGGCAAACCAATTCTTTTCAGAGGTCAGGGGAAGGGAACATACCAATAGGAGAAGCATACGGGAAATCGGGCCCTACCCTAGGGTCCCAGGACTGGGGGAAGTTTAGGCTCTATAGTGGAAATATGAGGCTCCTGCTGTCTTAGGGTTCAAGAAGACAATGGCTAGTTACAATAATCATCACATTATTTGGTAATTGGGTTAACTTCGAAAAGTCTCTTTGTTAGACATACAATTTTTCCCCCTCTCATATTAATTAAATAGTGATTTATATGACTACAATTTAATAGGTGTGTACATAAACACCATTCCCATCACCAAAAGATTGTGACCCATCCCACCCACCCCCCACCGGTGCAGGAAGCTGCATGTCCAACATCTCCCTCACCACAGGGTTTTTACTTTGGTGCCCTACTTTCAGTTTAGTCAGATGATCCTGCTTTTAGTTTCCCTTTCTGATCTTCTTTCTCAACTTCTGTTGATGAGTGGGATCATCCCATACTCATCTTAATCTTTCTGACTTAACTCACTTAACATAATTCCTTCTAGCTCCGATCAAGATGGGTCAGAGAAGGTGGGTTCATTGTTCTTAGGAGCTGCATAGTATTCCATCATGTATATATACCACAGCTTTCTCAGCCACTCATCTGCTGTTGGACACCTGGGTTGCTTCCAGGTTTTAGCTATTATGAATTGTGCTGCTATGAACATAGGTGTATACACATCTTTTAGGTTGGGTGTTATAGAGTCCTTGGGGTATATCCTCAGGAGAGGAATTACTGGATCATATGGAAGGTCCATGTCTAGACTTGTGACAGTTCTCCAGACAGCTCTCTACAGAGGCTGGACCAATTACATTCCCACCAGCAGTGCAGAAGTGTTTCTCTGTCCCCACAGCCTCTCCAGCATTTGTTGCTGTTCTTGATCTAAGCATATTTTTGATTTACGTGTTTCTTATTTTTATGTTCTGTTGTTCCTCAGTTGTTGTGTTTTGCGTACAAGCAACACTGTACTAAATATATTTATGACAAATGTAAACACCATCCTCAGAAATTACAATAGCAACTGAAGCAATGATTTAAGCAGTTTAACCACTACCAGTTAGCCAAACAATGTCTCCAGTCTGTGGAAAAAATAGCAACCAAGTCCAAGTGAAGAAGAAATAGAAAGGAAAAAAGGGATAGAAAATATAGACAATTATGCAAATCTACTATCTGCTGTATATTCTAGAGGTAGCAAGAGGAGAAAGGGAAGTAGAGCAGACATACACACATAGAGAGTCCACTCTGTGTCACATTTCTTCCCCAAAATATTTCACAAACAAGTATCAGTGAATTCAGAAAGTTGAATAAGGTGGAAGAAAGGAAAACAAGAAAAAAAAGAAGAAAAGAAAGAGAAAAGAAAAAAATTAAGAAAAAGAACTGTAATGAAGGAGCAGTGAAAGGAAAGTTTTTAAATTAAATAATTAATTTTTATTTTATTTTTTAATTAGCTAGGAGGAGGGAGAAGGCGAGAGTGGGTAAAGGAGGTAGGAGTAGTAAAACAAGTTCCTCTCACAATGGATAAGACTCCTAGTCCCCTAGCAATGGAAAATACACTGAGTTAATTCT
Organism: Erinaceus europaeus; assembly: GCF_950295315.1. Taxonomy (NCBI): domain Eukaryota; kingdom Metazoa; phylum Chordata; class Mammalia; order Eulipotyphla; family Erinaceidae; genus Erinaceus; species Erinaceus europaeus. Next base: position 38,618,665 of record NC_080175.1, read on the forward strand.
GGTCAACCTAAAGGAGGGGAGAAAGAGAGACACCTTTATATAATATTAATAGTAAAATAGAGTAGGATTAAAAAAACTGTCCCAGATTGCCTCAAGCCACCTGAGCAGAGGCAGATGGTTGTTAAGAAAGTAAAACAAACAAACAAACAAAAACCCAAAAGCAAACAAAAGAACACCTCAAGGCAGTCTTTCCCTTTATGTAGATCCAATTGGCCACTTAGAAAGAAAGAGGGCCAAGTGTTTCATAAAGGAATAGACTTGGAATGGAACCCCTGTTGGGCCAGTAATCTTGGTAAAGAAAGAAGCTCAGCAGTGAAGCCTGCTAGGAACAGCTCTCTGGCACCCAGGGTCTTGCTATGGGGGGGAGGGGGAAAGGGCTGTGCTTCGGGAATAATAAAAACATTTTTCTTTTATTTTTTCCTCTATATTCTAACCCAAACTGGGCTATATTCACCCCCTTGGTGTCACATTAGGACCATGAATTAATTGTCCTGCTGAAGGCAAAATATCCTACCACTTCCAGCAGTTGTTGTCAGAACTGAGACCAGAAGCTACTTCTCAGTCAGCCATGTTGGCTCTGTCCCCCCGTAGTTCACTTTTTTTTTAAATTTTTTATTTAAGAAAGGATTAATGAACAAAAACATAAGGTAGGAGGGGTACAACTCCACACAATTCCCACCATCCAATCTCCATAACCCACCCCCACCCATGATAGCTTTCCCATTCTCTAGCCCTCTGGGATCATGGACCCAGGGTTGTTGCAGAAAGTAGAAGGTCTGGCTTCTGTAATTGCTTCCCCGCTGAACATGGGCGTTGACTAGTTGGTCCATACACCCAGTCTGTCTCTCTCTTTCCCTAGTAAGGTGTGTCTCTGGGGAAGCTGAGCTCCAGGACACATTGGTGGGGTCTTCAATCCAGGGAAGCCTGGCCAGCATCCTGGTGGAATCTGGAACCTGGTGATTGAAAAGAGAGTTAACATACGAAGCCAAACAATTTGTTGAGCAATCATGGATCCCAAGCTTGGAATAGTGGAGAGGAAGTGTTAGGGAGGTACTCACTGCAAACTCTAGTGTACTACTGCTTTCAGGTATATATTTTGCAGTAGTTTATGGATACGTGTGCATATAAGCTCTCTCTCACAGAGACTGGTGTATATCTAGGTTATGGGACTTTGTTAGAAAGTGAACTACCTGAGATGAAATTAGAGTGTACTATAAAAGGAAAGGTCTCACCCGAGTAATGAAGCTGAAGGATTGTCATTTCACATGTGAAGTCTCTGGACACAGTCTGAGGTGAAGCATGTTGAGGTGGCAATTGTTGTGGTGGTTAGGTTGTGGTCGGCGGATGCAATATTATTTGGTTTGGATTGGGAGAGGCATATGGGAAAGAAGGCCCTATCCAAGGGTTCCAGGACTGGGGGAAGTAGGGGCTCTATAGTGGAGATGTGAGGTTCCTGCTGTCTTAGGGTTCAAAAAGACAATGGATAGTTAATGTTATCATCACATTATTTGGTAATTGGGTTAACTTTGAAAAGTCCTTTTGTTATGGTTTGCTGTACAGTACCCAGTATCTTGTATATAGCTGTGCTATTGGATGCTTCTAATCTACTTGGTCTAGGCTTTTGAGAGAGTCCACATATCAAATACACAGCCTATATATTAAAAAGATTCAATTTGTGTTTTGAGAAACTTTGAGACATACAATTGATTTTCCCCCTCTCATATTAATTAACTACTGATTTATATGTCTACATTTTGCTAGGAGTGTACATAAATACCATTACCACCACCAAAGGACTGTGACCCATCCCTCCCACCCAATCTCAACCCCCACTGGCCCAGGAAGCTGCATGTCTACCCCTCACCACTGGGTTTTTACTTTGGTGCCCTACTTACAATTTGATCAGGTCCTGCTTTTAGTTTCCCTTTCAGAACTTCTTAATCAATTTCTGCTGATGAGTGGGATCATCCCATACTCATCTTTATCTTTCTGACTTAGTTCACTTAACATAATTCCTTCTAGCTCTGTCCAAGATGGGTCAGAGAAGGTGGGTTCATTGTTTTTGATAGCTGCATAGTATTCCATTGTGTATATATACCACAGCTTTCTCAGCCACTCATCTGTTGTTGGGCACCTGGGTTGCTTCCAGGTTTTAGCTATTATGACTTGGGCTGCTATGAACATAGGAGTACACACCTCTTTTTGGTTGGGTGTTATGGAGTCCTTGGGGTATAACCCCAGGAGAGGAATTACTGGATCATATGGAAGATCCATGTCTAGCCTTCTGAGAGTTTTCCAGACTGTTCTCCACAGAGGCTGTACCAATTTACATTCCCACCAGCAATATAAAAAGGGTTCCTCTGTCCCCACATCCTCTCCAGCATTTGTTGCTGCTGTCCTTTTTGATGTATGCCATTCTTACAGGAGTGAGGTGGTATCTGAGTATTGTCTTAATTTGCATTTCTCTGACAATCAGTGACCTAGAGCTGTTTTTCATATGTTTGTTAGCCTTTTGGATCTCCTCTGAGGTGAATGTTTTGTTCATATCCTCTGCACATTTTAGGATGGGTTTATTTGCTTTTTTGGTGCTAAGTTTGCTGAGCTCTTTATATATTTTGGTGATTAGTTTCTTGTCTGATGTCTGGCATGTGAAGATCTTCTCCCATTCTGTGAGGGGTCTCTCTGTCTGTCTAATAGTTTCTTTGGATGTGCAGAAGCTTTTCAATTTGATGTAGTCCCATTGGTTTGTTTCTGCTTTAGTCTTCCTTGATTGGGTTTGATTCATCAAAGATGTCCTTGAGGTGTAGGTGGGAAAGTGTTTTACCAATGTTTTCCTCTAAGTATTTGATTGTTTCTGGTCTGACATCTAGGCCTTTGATCAATTTGGAGTTGATTTTTGTTTCTGGTGAGATAAAGTGGTTCAATTTCATTCTTCTGCATGTTTCAACCCAGTTTTCCCAGCACCATTTATTGAAGAGAGCCTCCTTTTTCCATTTAATCCTTTGTGCGCCCTTATCAAAGATTAGATGCCCATAGGTGTTGGGATTTACTTCTGGGCTTTCAATTCTGTTCCACTGGTCTGTATGCCTATTTTTGTTCCAGTACCATGCTGTTTTGATGATGATGGCTTTATAATATTGTTTAAGGTCTGGGAGTGTGAGGCCTCCATTTCTGTTTCTTTTCCTTAATATGGTTTTGGCAATTCTAGGTGTTTTCAGGTTCCAGATAAATGATTGTAGTGTTTGTTCTATTCTCTTATAGAAGCTTGGTGGAACTTTGATGGGTATTGCATTAAATTTGTATATGGCTCTGGGGAGAATATTCATTTTGATGATATTTATTCTTCCAATCCATGAGCATGGGATATCTTTCCATTTCTTGGTATCAGTTTCTATTTCCTTGAGTAGCGACTCATAGTTTTCAGTATACAAGTCTTTCACTTCTTTGGTCAACTTTCTTCCTAGGTATTTGATTGATTTTGCTGAAACAGTAAATGGGAGTGATTTCTGGATGTCTTCTTCAGATTTAGTGTTTGCATAAAGAAATGCCACTGATTTTTGTACACTGATTTTGTAGCCTGATACCTTGCTATATTGCCTAATAACTTCCAGTAATTTTCTACTGGATTCTTTAGGTCTTTCTATGTATACTATCATATCATCTGCAAATAGTGAGAGCTTGACTTCTTCCCTTCCAATCTGTATTCCTTTGATTTCTTTCTCTTGCCTGATTGCTATGGCAAGAACTTCCAATACTATGTTGAAGAGTAACGGTGATAGTGGACAGCCCTGTCTAGTCCCTGATCTGAAGGGGAATGCTTTCAGCTTCTGTCCATTGAGTATGATGTTGGCTGTATGTTTGCTATATATAGACTCCACTATCTTGAGGAATTTCCCATCTATTCCCATTTTTTGTAGGGTTTTGAGCATGAATGGGTGTTGGATTTTGTCAAAGGCTTTCTCTGCATCTATTGAGATAATCATATGGTTTTTGGCTTTGCTTTTATTGATGTGGTGAATGACATTGATTGACGTATGGATGTTGAACCAGCCTTGCATTCCTGGGATGAATCCCACTTGGTCATGATGAACAATCTTTTTGATATTTTGCTGTATCTGGTTGGCCAAGATCTTGTTTAATATTTTGGCATCTATGTTCATCAGAGATATTGGTCTGTAGTTTTCCTTTTTTTTTTCTGTCCCTATCAGCTTTTGGTATCAGGGTGATGTTGGCTTCATAAAAGGTGGAAGGGCATATTCCTGTTTCTTCAATCTGATGGAATAGCTTAAGAAGTATGGGTATTAACTGTTTCCTGAAAGTTTTGTAGAATTCGTTTGTGAAGCCATCTGGTCCAGGACTTTTGTTGTTGGGGAGATTCTTAATAACGGTTTCAATTTCTTTGTGATTGGTGCATTTAGATTTTGTAGTTCTTCTTGGTTCAGTTTTGGAAGTGCATAGGTTTCTAGGAATTGTTCCATTTCTTCCAGATTCTCTAGCTTGGTGGCATATAGTTCTTTATAGAAGTTTTGCAGGATTCTCTGGATTTCTGTGGTGTCAGTTGTGATGCCTCCTGCATCGTTTACAATTCTATTAATTTGAGTCTTCTCTCTTTTTTGTTTGGTGAGTCTGGCTAGGGGTTTGTCAATTTTGTTTAATCTTTCAAAGAACCAACATTTGGCTTCATTGATCTTTTGTATGGTTCTTTTATTTTCGATGTTGCTTATTTCTGCTCGAACTTTAGTGATTTCTGTCCTTCTGGTTGCTTTAGGGTTCCTTTGTTCCTCTTCCTCTAAGTCCTTGAGGTGTGCAGTAAGGTCGTTCATTTGAGCTTCTTCTTGGTGTTTAATATGTGATTGTATGGCTATAAGTTTCCCTCTCAGTACTGCTTTAGCTGTGTCCCAAATATTTTGATAGGTTGTGTCTTCATTTTCATTAGTTTCCAGGAACATTTGAATTTCTTGTTTGAGTGAGACTCTGACCCAGTAGTTCTTAGGAGCATGTGTTTAGTTTCCAATTTCTGTGTCTTTTAATAATTTTCCGTTTGATGTTAAATGTTAGTTTTACTCCACTGTGGTCTGAGAAGATACTTGGGATAACTTCAATGCTCTTGAATTTATTGATGCTGTCTTTGTGGCCTAACATGTGGTCTATCCTTGAGTATCTGTTATGTGGATTTGAAAAGAAGGTGTATTCCAGTTTTTTGGGGTGGAGGAGTATGAAAATCTCCAAGAGGTCTAGTGTGTTGATCTCTTCATTCAATTCTCTTGTATCTTTATTGGTTCTATGCTTTGTTGATCTGTCTAAGTGTGAGAGTGGGGTATTGAAGTCTCCCACTATTATTGTATTACTATTGATGTATTTTTGAAATTCTTTCAATAGATGCTTAATGTATTTAGATGGTCCCTCATTGGGTGCATAGATGTTAATAATTGTTAAGTCTTCTTGGCTGATTGATCCTCTAATCATTATGTAATGCCCTGCCTATCTTTTATTACTTTATTTAATTTAAAATCTATCGTATCTGAGATGAGAATGTCTGTTCCTGCCCTTTTTTGTGGTCTGTTAGCCTGTATGATAGTTTTCAATCCTTTCACTTTAAGTCTGTGTTTATCTTGTTGTGACAGATGGGATTCTTGCAAGCAGCATATGGTTGGGTTATGATTTCTGATCCATCCCCCTACCCTGTGCCTTTTGGTGGGTGAGTTTAAGCCATTGACATTTATTGATATTATGGATTTAATGTATTGTAGTGCCATTGTTCTAAAAATAAATTTGTTTGCTCTGATATATTGCAAGTATTATAGTGATGTTCTTGTTTATAAGAGGTCTTTTAGTATCTTTTTCAGGGCCGGTTTGTTGATGGTTGCCTCCTTTAACTGTTGTTTATCTAAGAAGGTTATGATCCCTCCATCTAGTTTGAATGAAAGTCTAGCAGGATATATTATCCTTGGTTGAAACCCTTTTTCATTCAGGGCTCGATAGATATCTTGCCATTCTCTTCTGGCTTTTAGAGTTTGAGTGGAGAAGTCTGCAGATAATCTTATGGGTTTTCCCTTGTATGTGACTTTTTGTTTCTCTCTTGCAGCCTTTAGGATCCTTTCTTTATCCTTACTTCTTCTCATTGTGACTATGATGTATCTTGGTGTCTTCAGGTCTGGGTTGATTCTGTTTGGTACTCTCTGGGCCTCTTGAACCTTGATATCCTTTCTGTTATTCAGGTCTGTGAAGTTTTCTTGTATTATTTCCTCTAGAATGTTTGCTTCCCCTTCCTCTCTTTCTTCCTCTGGCAGGCCAATTATATGAATTTTACTTCTTTTGAGATCATCCCATATGTCTCTGTTGTTGTTTTCAGTCTCTCTCAATCTCTTTTTAAGCTCTTTCACTTCTTTCTTCGTTTTCTCTAGCTCATCCTCTGTCTGACTAATTCTGTTTTCTGCTTCTGTTAGTCTGCTTTCCCTTGCCTCAGCTTCTTTCTTCATTACAGCTATTTCAGCTTTAAGTTCTCTAATTGCCTCAAGATAATCAGTATTTTCCTTGGGGGTCTCAACTGTTGTTTCCCTAATACTGCCATTCCTTTCCTCCAATGTTGTTTTCATTTCTGTGATTAATAAGTTTATTATTGCTTGCGTACTTTTCTTATCTATGGTTACTTCTGGCTGATTTGTAGTTTCTTCTGGGCTCTTGTCTTCATTCATTGGAGTAGCAGTTTTATTTGTTTTTGATCTACCCATTTTTTTGATTTATGTGTTTCTTTTTCTTTTTTTATGCTCTGTTGTTCCTCAGTTGTTGTGTCTTGAGTACAAGTAACACTGTACTAAATACCTTTATGACAATTGCACTCACCAACCTCCAGAATTACAGTAGCACCTGAAGTAAGTATTGAAGTAGTTTAATCGTTACCAGTTAGCCAAACAATTTCTCCAGTCCGTGAAAAACTAGTAAACAAATCCCAGTGAAGAAAGAGAAAAGAAAGAGAGGATAGCAAGAATAGACAGTTATGCAAATCTACTATCCACCGTATATTCTAGGGGTAACAAGAGGGGAAAGGGAACTAGAGCAGAGATACACACATAGAGAGTCCACTCTGAGTCAGATTTCTTCCCCAAAGTAATTCACAAATTCAGAAAGGCAAAGAAGAAGGAAGAAGTGTATGACAAGATTTAAAATAAAGAGAGAGAGGTAGAGACTAGAGAGAGAAAAGGGAGAAGATAAGAAAAAGAGTTGTAATTAAAGAGCAGTGCAAGGAACTTCCCAAATGTGTATCAGTGAATTCAAAAAAGCACCCTGTTTGGTGGTTTGGGGTGTCCTGCTAGGAGCTGGTACCCAGGGACTGCTTATGGTGGGGGGAGGTATGCTTGCAAATTAAAAGGAAGAAAAAAGAATTTTTTTTCCTACTCTAATTCTTAACCCAAATTAAGTTATAGTCATCTCGTCACCTCTATGACACCGTATTGGCTGGCCTGCTAAAGGCAGAAAATCCTATTGTTTCCAGGGGATGTGTTAGGAGCTCAGTGGCTAGCAGCTTCTCAGTCCGCCATCTTCCAGGTAACCCCCCCTCCAAACTTTTTTAAAGGATTTCTCGAAAATGAAAACTAGCTCCAAGTCCTTTGATCCAATGAGAGCTATACTTAAGAAGTCTTTGGATCCGCCCTCAGGGTCACGGTGGTCCCTCGAGACTCCCAAGAGAAAGCCCCCGAGCGATATTGCTCCCTCCGGGTCCTCTGCCAGCTTCCCAGAAGCGCTCTGCAACAGGCGGAGGAGCCGCCTTCCCAGGCAGAGGACAATGCCCAGCGCACCCGACTTGCCCGGCGCCGCCTGGGAAGTCTGGAGCAGACCGCCCGCTAGTCCGTGCCACCTTTACTCTAATTCTTAACCCAAATTAAATTATAGTCACCTCTTTGGTGACTATATTTATTGACTGGCCTGCTAAAGGCAGAAAATCCTACCGTTTCCAGATGTGATCAGAGCACACGCTGCTAGCAGCTTCTCAGTCTGCCATCTTCCTATTTCCATAGTTCACTTTTAACAACAAGTTAGGTAGTCATTTCAGTTCTTTTGGATATATATTCAGAGTGAGATTATCAGATTGTTTGGAAGTTATAATTTGTATAAATACATATATACATGTATGCGTACACACACATATATTATATATACACACATGTATTTCCGTAATATTTTTCCACAGCATTTGCATCAGATTGTGTATCCAGAAACAGGGCACAAGGATTTGCCTTTGTGTCACACTCAGCACTGATGTCATCTCTATTTCCTCCATTTCATAGTGTAACTTAGACCATCAGAATTCTTCTAATTTCTTATCCTTTTCCTTCAACACAACCTAGAACCCAGACATTTTTTTTTCAAAATGAAAATGATGCCTAGGTTGACTTATTACATTCTATGAAAGGCAACCTACAGTATTCCATCTTGGTCCACTTCCTTTGCTGTACTCTTGAGTCCCTGTAAGACCTTGCCTCATGAAAAAAAAAAATTCATCTACTGAAAATATTGTTGAATTTGCATATCAAAGAACTATTTGATGAAGTGCACATTTTAGTGCACTATTACTATTACTAGGATAGTTTTTGATTATGTTCAGTCCACACATCATTAGTTCTGATATTAGGACAACTAGAACCATTCATTTCCAAGACAAATGGATGTCCCTACCTGAGGCATTGAATGATACAAAATGCATATTCATAAGGGAAACAGTCTGTTCCCAAATACATAACTGATTTTCTTTATGCATTTACAGCAATAATAGCCAAAAGCTCAGAAAATATGATCATGATCTGAATGACTGTCATTCTTGGCCATGGAAACAGATGTTTGGTATCTCCATGACCTGGGAAGTGGCTTAATTTCATCTATAAATCTACAGTATTAAATAGTCATTAGAAAGACAAAATATTATTAATTAGGTATAATTCTATTGTGCTTAGCACAGTATCTTACTTGTCTACTTTATCACTACACAGTTTCCTTTACTCTAAGGTAACTCATACCAACAGGGTTTTAGTGAAATTAGAGACATGAATTCAACTTTATTTTCATATAGGACAGGTTTAAGCATTATTTTCCAAGTGATAGAAATATCCTTTGGATAAGGAAATGCAAAATGTTGATTCCAGAGGTGCTCACACAAGCAGTCAACTCCCATACACCTAAGCTATTACATCTCCCCATACCCCCACCTCAGTCAGAAGCATTAACTATAAAAGACCACCTTCCTCCATTTTACTGTTTACTGTACATTCTGAAACTAAGATATTTCACATTTTTATTATTCCAATTAAAATAGTATATCAAAATGAAGCCAGATAGTGTGTCCAATTTAATCATGTGCTGATATTTTGTAAGTATATGCTATGTTTGTGTTTATATTGCACTGGCTCACCTAGTTCTATTTGCTCTCTTTACAGATTAGAAGGCAGGCCTGGATGAAGGATTTTGCACTGAATATATGCAATTATGATTAATTAAGTTTGTTCAGATTATGAATAAATTATCAGTAAGGAAAAATCCAAATGATTTTCATGAGAGCATTTATGCCAGAGGTCAATATCTGATTGTTCTCTGTGTTTCAACACTCCATGCCCCCCTCCCTGCAGGAAGTCTGCAGCCTTCTCAAGAGACATCTATACCACATGAACTTGGCTGAACTCTGAGCATGAAATAGCATAGAAATGGGGTTCTGTGCTGGGGATATAGTTCAATCAGAACTTCAATTTGTGTGTCTAAGAACTCAGGTTCAATCCTTGGCACATCAGAAACCTGAGCTGAATTTTGTTCTGATTCTCTCTCTCTCTCTCTCTCTCTCTCTCTCTTTCTCTCTCTCTCTCTTTCATAACACATACACAAAGTTATTTAGAAAAATAAAGGTGATACAAGTAGGCACATCTGGTTCTCCAAATCAAAGTCACATACACACACACAAACACACACAGACACACACACTATTAGGGAGGTGTGAATCCTGGTTTTCAACTTGAGGACAAAATATTTGCATAAGTCATCTCTTTATGAGTGTATGCACACACTTCTCAATTATAAATGTATATGAGTCGAGGGAGTCAGGCAGTAGTGCAGCGGGTTAAGCGCACGTGGTGCAAATCAAAAGGACTGGTGTAAAGATCCTTGTTCAAGCCCCCGGCTCCCCACCTGCAGGGGAGTCCCTTCACAGGCAGTGAAGGAGGTCTTTCTCTCCCCCTTTCTGTCTTCCCCCCTTCTCTCCATCTCTCTCTGTCCTATCTAACAACAACATCAACAATAACAATAAAAAACAGCAATGGAAACAAAGGGGAAAATAAATAAATATATATAAACTTTAAATATTATGCCAAGTTATATGCTAGTCCGTCACAGATGTCCCTTATGTACTCCTCACTAGAAGAATGGGAGAGAGGGGAGATCTACTTCATTTAATTCTCCATGGCAGTTTTTATTGGAGTCTTTCATTTCTTACTAGTTCTTATTTGACACCATTCTCTTCCTTTGTCTGCCATTTTTTTAAATTTCTTTCTTGGGGGATTAATGTTTCACATTTGACACTAAATACAATAGTTTGTATATGCATAACATTTTTCAGTTTTCCACATAGCAATACAACCCTCACTAGGTCCTCTGTAATTCTTTTGGACCTGTACTCTCCCCACAACCCGCCCCAGAGTTGTTTACTTTGGTGCAGTACATCAACTCCATTTTAGGTTTTACTTGTGTTTTCTCTTCTGATCTTGTTTTTCAACTTCTGCCTGAGAATGAGATCATCACATATTCAACCTTCTGTTTCTGACTTATTTCACTTAACATGATTTCTTCAAGTTTCATCCAAGATGAGCTGAAAATGGTGAACTCACCATTTTTAATAGCTGAGTAGTACTCCATTATGTATATATACCACAACTTCCTTAGCCACTCATCTGTTGTAGGACACCTGAGTTGCTTCCAGGTTTTGACTATTACAAATTGTGCTGCTAAGAACATATGTATACAGAGATCTTTTTGATTGGGTGTGTTGGCTTCCTTAGGATATATATATTCCTCAGGAGAGGAATTGCAAGATCATAGGGTAGGTGCATTTCTAGCCTTCTGAGAGTACCCCAGACTGTTCTCCACAGAGGTTGGACCAATTTACATTCCCACTAAGAGTGCAGGAGGGTTCCTTTGACCCCACAACCTCTCCAGCTTATGTTGTTGCTACCTTTTCTGATGTATGACATTCTCACAAGAGTAAAGTGTTATCTCATTGTTGTTTTAATTTCTCTGACAATCAATGAGTTGGAGAATTTTTTAAATGTGTTTCTCATTCTTCTAGATCTCTTCTGTGGTTAATATTCTGTCCATGTCTTCTCCCCATTTTTGGATGGGATCATTTGTTTTCTTGTTGTTGAGTTTGGCAAACTCTTTATATATTTTGGTTATTAAAGTCTTGTCTGATGTATGACATGCAAAAAGATCTTCTCCCAGTCTGTGAGAGGTTCTTTTGGTTTGGGTAGTGTTTTTTGTTGTTGTTGTTGTGCAGAAGCTTTTTAATTTGATGTAGTCCCATAGGTTTATACTAGCCTTAGTCTTATTTGTAATTAGATTCATTTCATTAAAGATATATTTAAAATTTATTTAGAAAAGAGTTCTGGAGCTCCAGTGGCGCAATCGGTTAGTGCGCGGTACTTATACAGAGAAGAGTTCTGCCAATATTTTCCTCTAAGTATCTGATAGTTTTGGGCCTAACATTGAAATCTTTGATACACTTGAAATTTACTTTTGTGTTTGATGAAATATAGTAGTTCAGTTTCATTCTTCTGCATGTTTCAACCTTTTTTTCCAACACCACTTGTTGAAGAGACTCTGCTTTCCCCATTTAATAGTCTGGGCACCTTTGTCAAATATTAGATGTCCATAGGTGTGGGGGCTAACTTCTGGCCTCTCAATTCTATTCCACTTGTCAGTGTGTCTATTCATGTTCCAGTACCAAGCAGTTTTGATGAAAATTGCCCTGTAATACAATTTGAGATCTGAGAGTGTGTGTGATGCCTCCAGTTATGTTCTTTCTTCTTAGGATTGTTTTAGCAATTCTAGGTCTTTTCTGCTTCCAGATAAACATTAGTAGCTTTTTTTCTATTTTCCTAAAAATGTGGTTGGGATCTTAATGGGGACAGCATTAAGTTTGTATATGGCTTTGATATATTATTATTATAATATGTGTCATATATATTACAAATAATATATATTAGAATATATATTATTATGGTATATTCATTTTAATGATGTTAATTCTTCCAACCATGAACATGGAATGTCTTTCCACTTCTTTGTATCTTTTTTATTTCCTTGAGTAGTGACTCATAATTGTCAGTATACAAGTCTTTCACTTCTTTGGTTAGGTTTATTCCTAGACATTTTATTGTTTTTTGCTGCTATAGTAAAAGGAATTGATTTCTGGATTTAAACATCTTCTAACTTAGTGTTTGCTTAAAGGAATTCCACTGACTTTTGAATGTTAATTTTGTAGCCTGACACCTTAACATAAATCCTCCCAAACCTGAGCCAGGAAGAACTACAAAACCTAAATGTACTTATCACAGACAAAGAAACCAAAACAGTTATTTAGCATCTTCCCAGCAACAACAGTCCAGGACCAGATGTCTTTTCAAATGAATTCTACAAAGCCTTCAGGAAACAGTTAATTCCTATATTTTTAAAAATTTCTCCCAAAGATTTTAGAAAAAGGAGCATTCCCTTCTACCTGGTATGAAGCCAACATCACCCTGATCCCAAAAGCAGATAAGGACACAACTAAAAAGAAAAACCACAGAACAGTGTCTCTGATGAACATAGATGTTAAAATATTGAACAAGATCCTAGCCAACTACATACAGCAGTGTATCAAAAAGATTGTCCATCATGACCAACTGGGATTTATCCCAGGAATGCAAGGCTAGTTCAAGATATGTAGGTCAATCAACCTCATTCACCACATCAGTAAAACCAAAAAAAAAAAAAAATAATAATAATAACATGATTATCTCAATAGATGATAAAATCCAACACCCATTCATGCTCAAAACACTACAAAAATGGGAATACATGGGAAATTCCTCAACTAAGTGGTGTAGTGGTATTAATATACACTTCTATTAACTTATAGTCTCATAAATCACTATTTAATTAATATGAGAGAAGAAAAATGAATGTCTCAAACTTTGATGCATAGAGCATAGCTCTAAGTATATGTTACTTCAATCTCAGCACTTACAAAACTTCAAATTGGCAATCAGAATGAATTTTCATGGGCTCAAATTGTTACTACATTAATAATAATGACATTTTCTTTCAAATATTAAATCTACTAAAAGCTTAGACCAAGGAGAACAGAAACAACTGGTGGCATTACTACAGAAGACACAGCTATAAATAAATAGCATTAAATGACAAATTATGGTGAGGTCTTGTATGGCACAGCAAATCCTAACAAAGGGATTTTCAAAGTTAAACCAACTGTCAAATAATTTGGTTATAGCTATAACTACCCATTACCTTCTTAAACCCTAAGAGAGCAGGAACCTTCCCCTTTCTTTATAAAGCCTATATTTCTTCCAGTCCTGGAACCTCTAGGGTGAGGCTCACTTTCCTGCATGCTTCTGCCAATGTATATCAACTGATACTGCATCTGCTGACTACATCCTAATCAATGCAACCAGTACCACTTCAGCATGTTTCACTTTGGACTGTGTCCGGAGACATCAAGCATGGAATGTCAACCCTTCAGCTTCATTACTCTGGTGAAACCTTTCCTAGGGAATAGGACTCCTTAATTCCTTTTCCAGTGGTATACTTCTTGACAAAACCTCAAAACCTAGATATAGGCCAGGAGCCAGAAGATAGGGCATATGTACATGTATCCATAATTTAGGGAAAAATGTACACCTTAAAGCAAAAGTGCACAACAGTTTGCAATGAGTCAATAAATGAAATAAGCAAGCTGAAACACCTAAAAAGGCATTTTAAAGTTCCTAATGAAACAGTTTCTCCTTAGATTTAGACACCCTCCTCACCTACCTCTTATTGAACGTCCCTCAATCACTCCAAATTTAACCTTGTCAGAAAAAGTAAGGACTACAAAAGCTGAATAAAAACATGATATTAATATATTTTAATGATAACTATTTAGTCACTATCATGCCAACCCATAATCTGGGGCTTTAGTCAGGGAGTCCTGGGATTCCCACACAGATATGATGGGCGTAGAGCTTTAACAAATCCCCCTCACCACTGCCATTGGCCTTCTCCATCAGAAACAACATAATGGACCCCTCTGTGGGTCACTATAGGACCTTGTCCTCAATGTGGATCAACAATGGTAGGTCATGTTCCATCCTTTGAAGAGAAGTTGGACAACATACTCTTCCTACTACCCAAGGAAGATGGGTTCTAAAATTAGTGCAGCCTGGAATGTTCCTAGTCATGACCACAGAATGTGAGCTCAGACATATAGGTATTATGAAGTTACATAGGCTGAATTTGGGTCCCAGACCAAATTTATGGGGTTTACAGTTAACAATATTTATATATTTTCCCCACATTTGGGAGCTACTCTCTTCCCTGATCCAAAGTTATAGTCATTTTCCCAACTATGTCACCAACTACCCAGACAGTAACCTGGGCCCACCTTCATAGTAGATGTCAGGTGAAGGCAAAAACTAGAAATGTTATGGGCCCCGTAATATACCTAAAATAGACGTACTAGTTTTTTCCAGATGCTACCATAATGCCAACCTGACTTCCCTGGGGAGAGGACCCCACAATGTGTCCTGGAATTCCAACTCCCCAGATCCTTGCCCCACTAGGGAAAAAGAGAGAGAGGCTGGGAGTATGAATAGACCTGCCAATGCCCATGTACAGCACAGAAGCAATTGTTGAAGCCAGACCTTCCACTTTCTGCACCCCATAATGATCTTGGGCCCATACTCCCAGAGGGATAAAGAATAGGGAATCTATAAATGGAAGGGATTGAATATGGAGTTGTGGGGGTGGGAATTGTGTGGAAATGTACATCTCATCCTATAGTCTTGTCAATATTCACCTTTTATAAATAAAAGTTTTAAACAATGAATGAGCCTTATGAATTTCCAAATTACCAGGTGCCAAAACTAATTGTTATCAGCTACATGGGCCTGATGATCAAGCTGAGAACTTAGTGAATTATGTGATGTGCATTTAGGGCCTGGTACATCTATTCCTTTCAGCTAAAGAGACTCAGACAAGACATGAAATTGAGACCCATAATTCTGGAAATCTCTCATACATAAACCTTCTCAAAATCTGAGAAATTAGTCCTTTTTCTCCACATTTCATAATATAAACTAGAAAAATGGCCTCAGTTTAATGTAGTTCAGATTGTTTTTTCCTTTATGTTCACTGCAATTCTTGTTAGGGTTGAAAGCTGGAATATATCTTTAATGCAAATGACTCAGGTGTTTTACCTATGTTATCTTCTATATTGCTGTAGTTTTTGTCTTTTTGCAGCTAATGTATTCCCCACCCCCATTTGACTTCACAATTTTCATTGTGCTTGACTTTCAAAAGTTCAATATTTATTTTGTGTGTGTATGTGTGTATGTTGTATATGTGTGTGTGTGTGTGTGTGTGTGTGTGTGTATGTGTGTGTGTGTGTGTGTGTGTGTGTGTGAGAGAGAGAGAGAGAGAGAGAGAGAGAGAGGGTTTAATCCTGGTTGGCATTGTCTGAATGTCTTACATCTCTGGATTAGCTTGATGGGTAGTGAAGGTTGTCAGCCACTATTTAATCAAAATAACTTTTTTTTCCTATTCCTCTTTCTTATCATTCTGTGATTTCAGTTATGCTTATATTATACTATTTGACATAGTGATGAAGTTATTTTCTCATTTTTGTAATGATTTATTTATTGTTGGATAGAGACAAAGAGAAATCAAGAAGGGAGGGGAGCTAGAGAGGGAGAGATCCAGAGAGACACCTGTGGACCCTCTTCAATAGTCATAAAGCTTTCCTGCTGCAGGTGGGGACCAGGGACTTGAACCCAGGTCCTTGCCTACTGTAATGTGAGTGTTTAACCAGGTGCACCACTGCCTGGGCCCTATTTTATTTTCTCAGAGCTAAGGCCTGGTGTACATTTAATCTTACCACACCTGCTTGCTTTTTTATTGAAGATAGAAAAAGAGAGAGGTAAATATATATATAGATATAGATAGATAGAGAGAGAGAGAGAGACAGAGAGACAGAGAGAGAGAGAGAGATGACACAGCACCAGAACAATCTTCAGTTTCATGGTAATACACATAGTACAAAGACTCAAACCTGGCCCAATTATAGGATAAGATATAAATCCTACTTGTTGATTTCTCTCTCCAGCTATATTTAATATTGCAATATTCACTTTTTTGTTTTGCATTTGTTTGAGAAGTTTTAGGGGTCAGGTGGTGGTTTACATAAGGTGTAATAAGGGCATATATTACAGTGCTCAAGGACCCAGGTTCAAGTCCCTGGTCACCACCTGCAGGAGGAAATCTTTGAGAGTGGTGAAGCAGGGCTGCAGGTATCTCTTCTATCTGTCTCCATTTCTAACTCCCCCTCCCTCTCAATTTCTGGCTCTCTAATCAATAAGTAAGTAAAAGATAATAAGAAAAATTAAAAGAAACTTCCCCCAGAAATTTTTTATTTATTAATGCTACTGGGAGTAAGAAGAGGGTGGAGGCTGAAGGCCTTAACCAGAACCAGAACTCTGACATCCATTGCATCTCACAGTTGAGAAAGATTAACTTCAGCCACAAAGCTGATGATCTGAAGAGATCTGAAGGGACATAAAGGAGACATCCTGAGACAGGTGAGTGACCCTAACCAGAACTCCAACAGACTACTGACAAAATCCTGGATAACATCAAAAAAGAATGAGGAATATCAAAGTTTTTTTTTTAAGTGAACATACATCACAATGAAAATGTCAAAGCCTATTGAACAGGTAGTTGGTTATACATCCTATGGAAAGGTCAGGACATATTTCTCATAGGGAAAAAAAAAAACATCAGAATGCAGGTAGGAGTATTTAAAACAACTATACTAGCCATTGTCTAAAATATCATTATGTCAGGTACACTTCTTTGGTGCCCTAAGAAATACTGGGGGTTGTCTTCCAGTCATCTTGTGTGCAATCCCCAGATTTTCAGGAAGAATGCTGGTAGTCAGAATTCATGTGCCCCTTAACCTGGCCTCTAGGTTGGTTATGGTTTAAGTCAGCCGGTTCCAGACATTTGCCTTAGAACAAGAGTTGTAACAAAAGACAGTCTGGGGTCCCTCAGTAACCAGGCCTGCTGGTATTTTAGACAAAGAAATGTGCATGGTAAAAACAACAGGCAGACATCTTCTAACAAGCATGGAGACTAAAAGAGAATTCAGTAGGCTTTTGTTGTTGTTGTTGTTGGTTTTTTTTTTTTATTTAAGAAAGGATTAATTAACAAAACCATAGAGTAGGAGGGGTACAACTCCACACAATTCCCACCACCAAATCTCCATATCCCACCCCCTCCCCCGATAGCTTTCCCATTCTCTATCCCTCTGGGAGCATGGACCCAGGGTCATTGAGGGTTGCAGAAGGTAGAAGGTCTGGCTTCTGTAATTGCTTCCCCGCTGAACATGGGCGTTGACTGGTCGGTCCATGCTCTCAGTCTGCCTCTCTCTTTCCCTAGTAGGGTGTGTCTCTGGGGAAGCTGAGCTCCAGGACACATTGGTGGGGTCTTCAATCCAGGGAAGCCTGGCTAGCATCCTGATGGCATCTGGAACCTGGTGATTGAAAAGAGAGTTAACATACAAAGCCAAACAAATTGTTGAGCAATCATGGACCCAAAGCTTGGAATAGTGGAGAGGAAGTGTTAAGGAGGTACTCACTACAAACTCTAGTATACTTCTGCTTTCAGGTATATATTTTGCAGTAGTTTATGGATATGTGTGAACATAAGCTCTCTCTCACAGAAACTGGTGTATATCTAGGTTTTGGGACTTTGTTAGAAAGTGAACCACCTGAGATGAAATTAGAGTGTACTATAAAAGGAAAGGTCTCACCCGAGTAATGAAGCTGAAGGGTTGTCATTCCACAAGTGAAGTCTTTGGACACAGTCTGAGGTGAAGCATGTTGAGGTGGCAATTGTTGTGGTGGTTAGGTTGTGGTCGGCGGATGCAATATTATTTGGTTTGGATTGGGAGGGGCATACGGGAAAGTGGGCCCTATCCAAGGGTTCCAGGACTGGGGGAAGTAGGGACTCTATAGTGGAGATGTGAGGTTCCTGCTGTCTTAGGGTTCAAAAAGACAATTGATAGTTAATGTTATCATCACATTATTTGGTAATTGGGTTAACTTTGAAAAGTCCTTTTGTTATGGTTTGCTGTACAGTACCCAGTATCTTGTATATAGCTGTGATATTGGATGCTTCTAATCTACTTAATCTAGGCTTTTGAGAGAGTCCGCATATCAAATACACAGCCTATATATTAAAAAGATTCAGTATGGCACCAAAGTAAGAAAACAGAAGTACACTAGAGTTTGCAGTGAGTACCTCCCTAATACTTCCTGTCCACTTTTCCAAGCTTTGGGTCCAGGATTGCTCAACAATTTGTTTAGCTTTGTATGTTAACTCTTTTCAGTCACCAGGTTCCAGATGCCATCAGGATGCCGGCCACACTTCCCTGGATTGAAGACCCCACCAATGTGTCCTGGAGCTCAGCTTCCCCAGAGCCCCACCCTACTAGGGAAAGAGAGAGGCAGACTGGGAGTATGGACCGACCAGTGAACGCCCATGTTCAGCGGGGAAGCAATTACAGAAGCCAGACCTTCCACCTTCTGCAACCCTCAATGACCCTGGGTCCATGTTCCCAGAGGGATAGAGAATGGGAAAGCTATCGGGGGAGGGGGTGGGATATGGAGATTGGGCGGTGGGAATTGTGTGGAGTTGTACCCCTCCTACCCTATGGTTTTGTTAAAAAAAAAAAAAGTTAACCCCCCCCAAAAAAAAAAGATTCAGTCTGTGTTTTGAAAAACTTTGAGACATACAATTGATTTTCCCCCTCTCATATTAATTAACTAGTGATTTATATGTCTACATTTTGCTAGGAGTGTACATAAACACCATTCCCACCACCAAAAGACTGTGACCCATACCTCCCACCCACTCCCACCCCCCACTGCCCCAGGAAGCTGCATGTCTACCCCTCACCACAGGGCTTTCTTCTTCTTCTAGCATTTGCCCTTCTTCCGTAGCCAGTCAACAGTGTCAGGTTGAGCCTGATGTAAAGTTTCGAGACCTCCTTTGAATCTGGAGAGGTGGCAGTCATTGACTATGTGGGTCATAGTCTGTCTGTAGCCGCAGGGGCAGTTCGCGTTGTCTCTGGCTCCCCAGCGGTGGAACATAGTGGCGCACAGGCCATGGCCTGTTCAATAGCGATTGAGGAGAGTCCAATCATAACATGCTAGGTCAAAGCTGGGTTGACGCTTGCAGGGGTCTGTGATGAGGTGTTTGTTCTTTACCTCCGCTGACTGCCTACTCTGTTTCCAAGAGTCTGGAACAGAGAAGTTCAGTGTAGGCGTAGGAGACCAGATTGGATGACGAGATGTCAAACGTTGGACAGGATGGACTCGAAAAGCAGGACCAACAGCTTGAAAGCTGTCAGGATCTTGTTGCTGGCTTTGAATGTGACTGGGATCCATGTGGATTCAGTCGGCTAGGAAGGATCATCAGTTTCCCCAATGAATGGGTACTCACTGGATGCACCATGGGAAGGTCGATCCAATGCACCACCAAAAGACTGTGACCCATCCCTCCCACCCACTCCCACCCCCCACTGGCCCAGGAAGCTGCATGTCTACCCCTCACCACAGGGCTTTCTAATAAGTATCAGGAGGTATTGGATCAGGAAAATCTTCAGTTCATCTCTTCAAGTTAACATATTTTTTCCTCAGCTGTCTCAAGTCATCTCTGTTGTTGTCTTTCATTTCCAACATTTCTATTTATCTATTTTTTTTTAAATTTTTACCTCCCTAGAGGAATTATATACCTGGTTTTGCATGTCACTGTCTTTCAGTCTTTTCTTCGAGGTCCATGGATTAAAGCAACCATCGTTTATAAGAAAAGGAAATTCCTGCATGATAAATCAAAGATCTATATCATGTTGGAGTCTACATTGGATACTTACTTTTCTATATTCCATGAGGCTTTTTTGCTCCTTTTGAAATACCATACAAAGATTTTGTGAAATATTGAAATGTGAAGAACATATATAAAGTAACAATTGGTAAGCTTTAAGAAAAATGTCTTCAAATTCAATACTGACTGCTGGAGTTAAATTCTACTAAATTCTTCCCTTCTCTCATTATATATTCCTTTCTTCTTTTCTTCCTTTATTCCTTTATTATTTTTTCCTCTTTTGTTATTTCTATTTTATTTGGCATTGAGTGTCTCCTATGTGCATATAATTTTTCTGGAAAAACTGTCTATACTTCTCATGCATGCATTTTATTTTGCTTTTATTCATTATCACTTATGATAATGACAGTGAGTGATTCTTAGATCTTTTTTAATGAGATATAATCTCATTAAACCACATATTTAATGTTATAGCACTTTCTTACAACTAAAACTTTCATTGCATAGGAGGATTAGGAAATATGCCTTGGGGTAGAGACATGGTATTGACATTTGTTCCTATTTTGTCCTTCATTTGAATGGGTTGCAAAATATTTTCTCTATAGGTAACAACTTTATCTGGATTATTCATTGTTTATCTTATGAAAGCCTGTGGATTTCTGGAATAGAAATTTACCAAAATCTATCAATATCCCATACAACTTTAGGTCTTATGAGCTTCATCTCCCACTAACCCACCCTCAGCATCCAAAAGTCTATACAATTATTATCTACATTTGTTTGTTGCTTTTGTGATCAGTGGCTCCGGTGTCATGTAATAAAAAAGGAGCAGTTCTTTACAAATTTTAGAATTCTAGTTTTTCCCCTAAATTTCAATTTTCTGATCGATCTAAGAAAAGCCATTGATTTTTCAGTTTATTCACTTTTTTATAGTCAATGTGGAATTGATTGACTTCCAGCTCTTTATGTCTGAACTAAAACTGAAACCCTTATGTCCCAGCAAAAATTCTATATTTGATTTTTCATGCTCTATTCTATTGAGTTATGATTATTCTTAGAAACAGTTTTATCCAGTACCCTCGTATTACACAGAGGTAATAACATGGGGAAAAGTCCACGGGGTCATAGTTTAGAATAAATTAGTTAAAAAAGCTTAAAAAGATTTGGACTTGAATGAATTTTTGTTTTGACTTGTTCTGAAAAATTATAGCCTGGGTTTTAATGTTTGTTGTGGCCATGGTTTAAAATATATATATTTATTCATTTATTTAAGAGAGAGAGGGAAAAAGAGAGAGGGATAAAGAGCTAAAGCATCATTCTGGTGCATATAACTCTAGGAATTGAATTCTGGGTCTTATAATTGAGAGCCTCAAACATTTTCTAATGTACCACTTCCGGGACCATATAGCTTGGATGTTTTTTGACTAAATACAGACTAGAACTCTTGCTATAAGTTCAAGTTGGCATATTTTCCACAAAGTAATTGCTAAAACAGTCACCTGTGAATAAAATTATCTTCATATTAGTTCCTACAAGATGGTTAATTTCAAATTTATAACAGATATCAGTGCTCTGGCAGCTGGCATGAGTTCCAACAAGCAGAAGCTTGTGACCAGGGATTCTCTGGATAGGGTAGGATACTGGGTGGTCAGCAGGAGGGTAAATAAGAGGTCCTAAGGGTAAGACCACACTTGGGTTAGAAAACTGAGAACAGGGGGAATAAAAAAGAAAATATTTTTTATTATTTCTGAAGCTCAGACCTCCTCTCACCCCAGACCCAGTCCCTATGGGCTGGAGAGCCACTGCTAAGAGGCTCCCCACTGAGCTATTTTCTTTACTAAGATTCCTGGCTCACCAAGGGTGTCATTCCAAGCCTTTTCCTTCTCTCTCTCTCTCTTTTTTTTTTTTTTTTTTAAGTAGCTGGAGTTCTATTTGAGTGACATAATCAGAGCCTCACCTGTCTGGGAAAAACTACCTGGAATTTTTTTTTTTTTTGATACTTCTTAAAATTGACTGTCTTTGCTCAAGCTGCCTGCATTCAATCTGGAAGGGTCCAAGCTGAGAATGACTGTTAAGGTTTTTACTCTATTCTATTTTATTTTATTATTACAATTATTACATATGTGTGTCCCTTTTGCCCCCTCCTTCTGCAGGTTGACCAATATTAACTATTGTTGTTTTCTCCATTGCTAGGTGACTGGATGTCCTATTCAGTGAAAGAGTAACTTGTTTATCTCTTTCTCTTCCCTGCACTCTCTTTTTTTCCCTCCTCCTAGCAAATTAAAAAAAAAAAAACTCTCTCCTTTCACTGCTCTTTTTTTTTCTTGTTCTTGTTTTCTTTTCTTCCTTCCTCCTTTTGATTTCTGAATTTACTGATACTCATTTATAAATTATTTGGGGGAAGAAACCTGACTCAGAGTGGACTCTGTATGTGTGTCTCTCTTCTCTACTTCCCTTTCTCCTCTTCCTACCCCTAAAATTTGTAGTGGACAGCAAATTTGCATAATTGTCTATTTTTGCTTTCCATTTTTTCCTTTCTGTTTATTTTTCCTTTGGATTTGGTTGCTATTTTTTCTTGGACTGGAGGTGTTGCTCTTTTTTTTCTCTTCTTCTTGTCTTCTTTTCTTCCTTCCTCCTGCTTCTGCTCTCTGAATTCACTGATACTCCTTTGTAAATTATTTTGTGGAATAAATCTGACTTAGAGTGGACTCTCTCTGTGTGACTCTCTTCTCTACTTCCCATTCTCCTATTGCTATACCTAGGATTTACAGTGGACAAGAGATTTACATAATTGTCTACTCTTACTTTCCCATTTTTCTCTTTATTTTTCCTTTGGATTTGGTTGCTATTTCTTCTTGGACTAGAGGTGTTGTTTGGCTAACTAGTATTGGTTGAACTGCATAAATCCTTGCTTCAGTTACTATTGTTGTAATTTCTGAGGTTGGGTTACTACATTTGTCAAAAAGGTATTTAATATAGTGTGGCTTGTACTCAAAACACAACAAATAAAGAATAACAGAACAGAAAAATAAAAAACACATCAATTAAAAAATGGTTAAATCAAAAGTAAAAAAAATGCTACCACAATGAATAAAGATAGGAGCCCAGAAGAAACTCCAAATCAGTCAGAAGTAACCATAAATAAGAAAAGTATGTGAGCAATAATAAACCTAATAATCACAGAAATGAAGATAACTATAGAGGAAAGGGCTATGAGAATTAGGGAAATAACATATGAGACCCTTAAAGAAAACACAACCTAACTCAAGGTAATTAGAAACTGAAAGCAGAAATAGCTGAATTAAAGGCAAATTAGCAGAAAAGCTAATACTATAACTGAACTGAGGAAGGAAGCTGAGGGAAGAGAAAGCAGGCTAACAGAAGCAGAAAACATAATTAGCCAGATAGAGGATGAGCTAGAGAAAACTAAGAAAGAGGTAAAAGAGCTCAAAAGGAGATTGAGAGACACTGAAAACAACAGAGTCATATGTGATGGATCTCAGAAGTAACATTCATATAATTTGCCTGCCAAAGGAAGAAGGAGAGGAAGGGGAAGTAAATATTCTAGAAGAAATTATAGAAGAAAACTTCTCAGACCTAAACAACAGAAAGGACATTAAGATTCAAGTGGCTGAGAGAGAACCAAACAGAATCAACCCAGACCTGAAGACACCAAGACACATTATAGTTACAATGAAAAGATGTAAGTATAAAGAAAGGACCTTAAGAATGCAAGAGAAAAACAAAAAGTCACACACAGGGGAATACCCATAAGACAATCATCAGACTTCTCCACTCAAACTCTAAAAGCCAGGAGAGAATGATAATATATCTACTGAGCCCTGAATAAAAAGGGTTTCAATCAATGATAATTTATCCTGCTAGACTTTCATTAAAACTAGATGGAGGGATCAAAACTTTCTCAGAAAGACAACAGTTAAAGGAGGCAACCATGGCCAATCCTGCCCTGAAAGAAGCTCTAAAAGACCTATTATAAAAAAAAAAATCACCATGATGCTTGCCATATATCAGAGCAAATAGAAAAATGTAGAACAATGGCACTACAATACATTAAATACATAATATCAATAAATATCAATGGCTTAAATTCACCCATTAAAAGCACAGAGTCAGAGGGTAGATCAGAAAACACAACACAACCATATGATGCTTGCAATAAACCCATCAGACACAAGACAAACATAGACTTAAATTGAAAGGATGTAAAACTGTCCTTCAGGCTAATGGAACACAGAAAAAGGCAGGAACAGCCATTCTCATCTCTGATACCACAGACTTAAAATTAAATAAATTAATAAAAGATCAGCAAGGCCATTACATAATGATCAGAGGATCAATCAATCAAGAAGATTTAGCTATTATCAGTGAGGGACCATCTAAATACATCAAACACCTACTGAATTAACTACAAAAATACATCAATTGTAATACAATAATAATGGGAGATATTAGCACCCCACTCTCAGACAGATCAATGAAGCAGAGAATCAACAAAGAAAATTAGAATTAAATGAAGAGATGGACAGACTAGACCTCCTGGACATTTTCAGAGTTCTTCACCCCAAAAAAGTGGAATACACATTCTTTTCAAATCCACACAACACATACTCAAGGATAGACCACATGTTAGGTCACAAAGACGGTGACAACAAATTCAAGAGCACTGAAACAATCCCAAGTATCTTTTCAGACCACACTGGAGTAAAGCTAACATTAAACAATAAACAGAACATTACTAAAAGTCACAGAATTTGGAAACTAAACAATATACTGCTTATGAACTGCTGGGTCAGAGAGATACTCAAGCAAGAAACTCAAATGTTCCTATAAACAAATGAAAATGAAGACACAAGCTAAAACAGTATTGAGAGGGAAAATCATAGCCATACAATAACATATGAGAGAACAATAAAAAACTCAAATAAATGACCTTACTGCATGCCTTAAGGATTTAGGCAAAGAGGAATAAAGGAACCCTAAAGCAACCAGAAGGACAGAACTTACTAAAATTAGAACAGAAATAAACAGCATCAAAAATAAGAGAACCATAAAAAAGATCAATGAAGCCAAGTGTTGGTTCTTTGAAAAAGTAAACAATATTGACACACCCCTAGCCAGACTCATTAAAAAAAGGGGGAGGCAACTTAAATAAATAGAATAGTAAATCATAGAGGAGTGATAACAACTTACACGTCAGAAATCCAGAAAATCATGTGAAACTTCTACAAAAAACTACAAGCCATCAAGCTAGATAATCTGGAAGAAAAGAAAGAATTCCTAGAAACATATGCCCTTCCAAAACTCAACCAAATTTAAATTGGCTTAGACAATATCTTCGTCTCCCCACTAGCTGCCTCCAACCACTGTTTGATTTATTAAAGGGAAACAAACAGCCCACCTCAAAGTGTACATTAATCCCCAACACTTCCTTACCACTAGAAAGAGTTAACCAGTCTCTTTAGGACATGCATCTTGTCCAATTCTCCCCCTCCTCTTCTGTAAGCCTCTTAATTTTTAACTCTTCCCCTACTGTGGTGGGAGCTCTTTTCCAGAGTCATGGAATTCTCTAGTTGCTTCACACAGCAGTAGGGGGAGCTTCAAGCCTTCTTACAGAGGTCGATGAATAGCATAAATGGCTCACCAATGAAGAGATAGATCAATACAGGTCTTAGGAAAAGAACCAGACACAATCATTATTCCTTTTTCTCTCACAGACACAGAATGGCTTTTGTGCCATCACTTCTGCTTTGCCATAGGCTTAGTGGGATTCCCAGGAAAATTAGACAACCATTTTCCTATTGATGAATAGACATCTTCCCTACCCCTTTTGCCTTTATTGGTACCTAGACTCTTTGCTCAAGATCCTATCTTCTCTGCTCCTACAATTTTTACTGATGGCAGCAAAAAAGGAAGCCGCTGCCCTAATGTATTATCCAGACAAGCCATGCCCCATATCTCTCTTTACTGAGCTTCCTGATAATCCTCTTAAGTACAAAGAAGTCTATGCTATTTTCCTAGCCTTAAAATCTGTACCAGAATCCTTCAGCCTTTTTTTCTGATAGTGTATACTATATATCTGCTTTCATGGCTTGCTCACTCATATGTAAGAATAGATGACAATCTACTTTCTCCTCTCCTTATTCAAATTGCCTCTATGCTCTGCTCTCACACTCAACCATTGTATATTAAACACCTACATTCCCACAGCCCTCTTCCTGGTCCCCTGTCTGAAGGAAATGCTGCAGCTGACCGCCTTGCCTCCACAGGAATCCTCCTAGCCTCTGTTTCTAACCCTGCTGATTTCTATTCCCTAACCTATGTTAACCTTAAAGGCCTCGAGCTTGATTTCCTGATATTCCCCTGTCACAGCTGAGACATATTCTTCCTACATGCTACTCCTATGCTGCTTTAATTAAGACATCTGCTATTCAGACTCTTGGGGTTAACCCATGTGGATTAAAAGCCAATGCCCTCTGGAAAATTGATGTCACCCACTTACCCACTTTTGCTAAACAAAAATATGTTTTTGTTTCAATTGATGCTTTTTCTAAATTCATGTGGGCAACCTCTCAAACTGGAGAAACTCAAAAAAAAGCTCATAAGCCATATGCTTTCCTGCTTTGTTGTAATGGGATTACCGAATTGTCTAAAAACAGAGAACAGTCCAGCTTTTGTCAGCAAACAATTTAAAGAGTTATGTTCCATTTGAAACATTACACTTACCACAGGTATCCCTTGTAACCCTCAAGGACAAGGCATTGTCATGAGGGCACATCAAACCCTCAAGGCACAATTAAATAAAGAAAAAGGGTGAATGTATCCCCCCAATACTCAGTTGGCAAAAGAATTAACTAAAGTAAACCTTTTTAATATTTACAAAAATTTGAATTGTCCACCTATTTTGTCGTAGGACAAAACCCTCCCATTGCCCTCCTCTCACCCATTGCTATCTCTGCATAACTAATTCTACTGTCTGCTCTCCCCACCCCTGCTTCTTTCTCACCTGTCCTCATCTGGCAGTTTCAGGTAAGAGAAACTTACAATGTCATACATAAAATAATTGGAACTGGAAATTGTTCTCTTAAAGGATGCCAGTGTGCTGTCACTATTCCAGTTAAATCTGAAGCTACCAGCCCCTGTGTCAGCACTGGATGTCCTTATGTCTGCTTTCCTTTTGATAATTCAGGCAGTTGCCTCACAGCTGTTGGTTACTACTGTGAATGCTGTTACTGGTCTTGTAAAATCCATCTGGAGTTCCATCTGGCTTTATCAGACATAGTTACTACAAGGACCCCATGCTGGTATTCTACCCTAGCCAACAATATTTTTATGGCAAGGGTTCTCTTAAATGTATTATTCATGATCCCTGGCATAACAAATGGGCCACTGGAGTCACTGGAAAACTTTACTATAGTGCTACTTCTAATTCTCCCTCTGCTGATATTTTTGTTTCTTGACAGAGAAGTTCAAACTCAAAATTTAATAAACAGAGAAGAACAATCTCTCTCTCAAGCCCTAGCCTCCCCTTCTTCTAAACTTGATCTCTCTTCCTGGCCTGATTATCTTCAATATGCTGTCTCTCTTCTTGATCAATTCCCTGCTCTACCCAGTGCCTCAAACTGCTTTATCAGTGATTCCCTTGACAGGCCCCTTCTAGCTGCCATACCACTAAACAATACCCCAGCCAACCTCACTAACCTAACTCCTCCCTCTCTACTGACCTAGTGCGCCTTCAATTCCTCTTTACACAAAAGCTATTAGCTCTGACTTCATCCTTAGATGTCTTTTAACCTCTTCCTTTTCTCCCAATATTCCTCACTGTTCAAAAAATATAAGTATGGAATGATCCTCTCATAAACATAAGTTGAGAAAGAATAACATAAAGGGAAACTCAAAGCAGGATTTGACTGAATTTGGAGTAGGGTACCAAAGTAAAAACCCTGGTTTGAGTGTGAGGGTGGATGTTCAGCTTCATGGGGTTGAGGGAAGAAGGGGATGGGATGGGCACAGCCATTTGGTGGTGGGAATGGTGCTTAAGCACAATCCTATCAATTTTTAGTCATATAAATCAGTAATTAATATGACAGGGAAAAACGTTTAGACCAGGAAAACATAAGCAACCAGTGGCAAGGACATAAATTATGGTGATGTTGTATATGATACAGCAAATTATAACCAAGGGATATTTCAAAGTTAGCCCAATTGCCAAATAATGTGATTATAGCAATAACTATCTATTGTCTTGTTAACTCAAAGACAGGAGGAACCTCACACTTCCTCTATAGAGCCTATATTTCCCCCAGTCTTGGAACCTCTAGGTTCCACTTTCCTGCATGCTTCTCTCAATTCATACCAAATTATATTGCATCTGCTAATCTGAACCTAAGCAATGCAAGGAGTACCACCTCAGCATGCTTCACTTCAGACTGTGTCCAGAGATGTCAGGTATGGAATGTCAACCCTTCACCCTCATTACTCAGGTGAGATCTTTACTTTCATTGTATTCTGTAATTCCACCCCAGTCAGTTCACTTCCTAACAAAATCCCAAAACCTAGATATAGACCAGGTCTTGTAAGAGCATATGTTTGTATGTATCCATAAATTAGGGCAAAATATATGCCTGACAGCAAAAATATACATTAGTTTGTAGTGAGTCAGTATAAAGTTCATAATGAAATAGTGTCTACCTTGACTTAGATACCCTCCTCACCTACTTCATATTACAGTTCTCTCACTCACTCCAAAGCTAACCTCATCAAAGCAAGGACTGCAAAAGCTGAATAAGGGCAAGAGACTGGCATACTTTAAAGATGACTCTTTAGTCACTGTCAGTCCACCCCATCAATGGGAACCCCATTCTGGGAGTCCTGAGATTCCCAAACAGACATGATGGGCCTAGACCTCGAATAAATCTCTCTCTCCATTGTTACCAGTCATCTCTATTAGTAATGACACAATCGACCCCCTTGTGGGCTCCCAAAAGACTTTGCCCTCAACACGGATCAACAATGATAATATTCCATTCTCCAAAGGGATGCTGCACAATATGCTATGCTACATCTGAGGAAGATGCATCCTGATATTGGGGCAGCTTGGAATGTTCCTACTTATGACCACAGAATGTGAGCTCATATCTACAGGGGTGAAGAAGTCACATAGGTTCCTAAGCTGTATATATGGGCACTAGGTCAGGTCAAATCAATGATGTTTACAGACAACAAGATTTATACACATTTCCCATATTTGGGAGCTCCTCTCTTCCCAGATCCAGCATTCTTTTTCTTCTACCAGCCATGGCATCATCTTCCAAGACAATAATTTGGATCCACCTACATAACATATTTCAGGCACACACACACACACACACACACACACACACACACACACACACACACACACACACACACACACACACAGCAATAGTATGGCCATAGGCCCTTAGAAATGAAACTAAAATATGCTTACTAGCTATATACAAAATGGAGGGCCCCCTAACTCTTCCTCTGCACTATTCCAGCCTTTAGGTCCGTTATTGATCAACAATTTTTTGGTTTTGTATGTTAACTCTCTTTTCAGCTACCAGATTCTAGAGGCTAGTATGATGCCAACCATACTTCCCTGAACCAACAATCCCACCAATGTGTCTTGGAGCTCTGCTTCCCCAGAGCCCTTCCCCTCTAGGGAAAGAGAAAGACAGGCGAAGAGTATGGATCTACCTGTCAATGCCCATGTTCAGTGGGGAATAATTACAGAAGTCTGACCTTTAACCTTCTACATCCCACAATGACATTGGGTCCATACTCCCAGAGGGTTAAAGAATAAGAAAGCTATCAGGGTAGGGGATGGGATACAGAGTTCTGGTTTGAAGTTGTAACCCTCTTATCCTATGGTTTAGTCAATGCTTCCTTTTTATCATTATTATTTTATTTATTTATTTATTTAAAAAAGAAGAGATTAACAAAATAGTAGGATAGGAGGGTTACAACTCCACACAATTCCCAAAACCAGATTTCTATATCCCATACCCTCCCATACCCTGACAGCTTTCCCATTCTTTATCCCTCTGTGAGTATGGACCCAAGATTACTGTGGGTTGCAGAAGGTGGGAAGTCTAACATCAGTAATTGCTTCCCCGTTGAACATGAACATTGACTGGTCATTCCATACTCCCAGTCTGCCACTCTCTTTCACGAGTAGAGTAGGTCTCTGGGGAAGTGGAGCTCCAGGACACATTTCTGTGATTGTCTGTCCAGGTAAGTCAGGTCAGCATCATGCTGGCATCAGGAACCTGGTAGCTGAAAAGAGGGTTAAAATACAAAGACAAACAAATTGTTGAATAGTCATGGACCTAAAGGCTGGAATAGTGCAGATGAAGTGTTGGGGGAGTACTCTCTGCAGACTATTGTGTACATTTGCTTTCAGGTATATATTGTGCCCTAGTTTTTGGATATGTGTTAACATAAGCTCTATCTCATGGGACCTGGTCTATATCTAGGTTTGGGGCTTTGTTAGGAAATGAGCCTCTTGGAATGGATTTAGAGAATACTATTAAAGGAAAGGTCTCATCTGAGTGATGAAGTTGAAGGGTTGTCATTCCACACCTGAAGTCTCTGGACACAGTCTGAGATGGCACTTTTTGCATTGATTTGGTTGGGATCGCAGATGCAATATTATTTGGTATGAATTGAGAGAAGCATGCAGGAAAGTGCACCCCACCCTAAAGTTCCAGGACTGGGGGAAGTATAGGCTCTATAGTGGAATTGTAAGGTTCCTGCTGTCTCAGGGTTCAAGAAGATAATAGATATTGTTATCATCACATTATTTTGTAATTGGGTTAACTTTGAAAAGTTCCTTTGTTAGGATTTGCTGTATAATACCCATCATCTTATATATTGCTGTGCCAACTGTTGCTTCTGTCCTACCTGGCCTAGGCTTTTGAGAGATTTGACACATCAAAGACTCAGCCAATGTATTAAAAAGACTTAGTCTGTGTTTTAAAAAGTTTGAGAAATACAATAAATGTTGCCCTCTCATATTAAACAAATAATGATTTATATGACTACACTTTAATAGGAATGTACATAAACACCATTCCTACCACCAAAAGACTGTGTCCCATCCCACCCACCCAGCCCCACCCCCCTGCTGCCCCTGGGAGCTGAATGAGGTTGGATCATTGTTCTCAATAGGTGCATAGTATTCCATTGTGTATATATACCACAGCTTTCTTTTTTTTTATATATTTTATTTTATTTCTTGCCTTTTGTTGTCCTTGTTGTTTTGTTGTTGTAGTTATTATTGTTGTTGATGATGTTGTTGTTGGATAGGACAGAAAGAAATGGAGAAAGGAAGGGAAGACAGAGAGGGGGAGAGAAAGACAGACACCTGCAGACCTGCTTCACTGCCTGTGAAGCGACTCCCCTGCAGGTGGGGAGCGGGAGGCTCAAACTGGGATCCTTAGGATGGTCTTTACGCTTTGTGCCACGTGCGCTTAACCCACTGCACTACCATCCAACTCCCATACCACAGCGTTCTCAGCCACTCATCTGTTGTTGTGCACCTGGGTTGCTTCCAGGTTTTAGCTATTATGAATTGTGCTGCTATGAACATTGGAGTACACAGATCTTTTTGATTAAGCATTATGGAGTCCTTGGGGTATATCCCCAGGAGAGGAATTACTGGGTCATATGGAAGGTCCATTTCTAGCATTGTGAGAGTTCTCCAGACTGCTCTCCACAGAGTCTTGGCCAATTTACATTCCCACCAGCAGGGCATAAGGGTTCCTCTGTCCCCACAGCCTCTCCAGCATTTGTTTCTGTTGTCCTTTTTCATGTATGCCATTTCTCACAGGGGTGAGGTGATATCTCAATGTTGCCTTTATTTGTATTTCTCTGATAATCAGCGACCTGGAGAAGTTTTTCATATGTTTGTTAGCCTTTTGGATCTCCTCTGAAGTGAATGTTCTGTTCATATCCTCTGCCCATTTTTGGATTGAGTCATTTGCTTTTTTGGTGCTAAGTTTGCTGAGCTCTTTGTATATTTTGGTGATTAGTCTCTTGTCTGATGTATGGTATGTAAAGATTTTCTCCCATTCTGTGAGTGTTAGTCAACATTTCTCCTCTGGCTAGTTTTGTTTCTGTATCTATCCGTGTCATGCCAGGATCCCCTGTATTATTAAACGCTGTGGTCTATTTACATAATCATTGTTTTGTTGGAGACCCTCATTGGTTTCATCCCTACTGGTTCATGGTCTTTTTCCACTCTGCCCCCTCTCCTAATCACATCTTGTTTGCCACCAATTAATCCCCACTGGTTTGCATGCTTTTTTCCTTCTCCCCACTCCCTAACCTATGTACTTACTCTTCCTGACACTTCCACCTCAGGAGATATAAAGGACAGGATTTTCTAATGAAGAGAGATTTGATTGATTGCACTGCATCCCCGCTCATCAGTAAAAACTGAACTGCATTCCCAGCTCAGCCATGAGTCCCTGGTCATCTGTCTCCCACCTGTGAAGCCAGCCCGGCATGTGAAGGGTCTCCTTGTTTGTGTGATAGTTTCTTTGGCTGTGCAGAAGCTTTAATTTGATTTAGTCCCATTGGTTTGCTTCTGCTTTAATCTTCCTTGCAATTGGCTTTGTTTCATCAAAGATGTCCTTGAGGTTTAGGTTGGAAAGTGTTCCACCAATGTTTTCCTCTAAATATTTGATATTTTGTGGTCTTATATCCAGGTACTTGATCCATTTGTAGTTGATTTTTGTTTCAAGAGAGATAAGGTGGTTCAGTTTCATTCTTCTGCATGTTTTAACCTATTTTTCACAATACCATTTATTGAAGAGAGCCTCCTTCCACCATTTAATATGTTGGGTCACCTTATCAAAGATTATTTGTCCATAGGTGTGGAGATTTAGTTCGTGGCTTACAATTCTGTTCCGCTGGTCTGTATAACTATTTTTGTTCCAGTACCAGGCTCTTTTGATGATGATGGCCTTAAAATATAGTTTGAGATCTGGGATTGTGATGCTTCCATTTCTGTTTCTTTTCCTCAAGATGCATTTGGCAATTCTGGATGGTTTCTGGTTCCAGATCAATGATTGTAATATTTTTTCTATTTTCTTAATGAAGCTTAGTGGAACTTTGATGCAGATTATGTTAAATTTGTAAATGGCTCTGGGGAGAATATTCATTTTGATGATATTTATTTTTCCAATCCATGAACATGGAATATTTTTCCATTTCTTGGTATCAGTTTCTATTTCCTTGAAGAGTGACTCATAGGTTTCAGTATACAAGTATTTCACTTCTTTCCTCAGCTTTATTCCAAGGTATTTTATTGATTTTGATACAACATTGAATGGGAATGATTTCTAGATGTCTTCTTCTTCAGATTTAGTGTTTGCATAAAGAAATGCCACTGATTTTGTACATTGATTTTGTAGCCTGACACCTTGCTATATTGCCAAATAACTTCCAGTAGTTTTATGCTGAATTTTTGTTTTTTTTTTCTATGTATACTGTTATAGCATCTGCAAATAGTGAGAGCTTGACTTCTTACCTTCCAATCTGTATTTATTTGATTTATTTCTCTTGCTTGATTGCTATGGCAAGAACTTCCAACACTACGTTGAAGAGTAATAGTGATAGTGGACATCCCTGTCTAGTCCCTGATCTGAGGGGAAATGTTTTCAGCTTCTGTCCTTTGAGTATGATGTTGGCTATAGGTTTGATACATATGGATTCCACTATCTTGAAGAATTTCACATCTATTCCGATTTTTTGTAGAATTCTGAACAAGAATGGGTGTTGGATTTCATGAAGGCTTTCTCAACATCAATTGTGATAATCATGAGGTTTTTGGCTTTGTTTTTATTGATGCGTTAAATGACATTGATTGACTTACGTATGTTGAACAAGCCTTGCATTTCTGGGATAAATACCACTTGGTTGTGATGAACAATCTTTTTGATGTTTTGCTGTATCCAGTTGGCCAAGATCTTGTTTAATATTTTGGCATCTATATTCATCAGAGATATTGGTCTGTAGTTTTTCGTTTTTGATGTGTCCCTATCTGCATCTGGTATCAGGGTGATGTTGGCTTCATAGAAGGTGGAAAGGAGTGTTCCTGTTTCTTTGATCTTATGGAAAAGCTTTAGAAGTAAGGATATTAACTGTTTCCTGAAGGTTTTGTAGAATTTGTTTGTGAAGCTGTCTGGTCCAGGACTTTTATTGCTGGGGAGATTCTTCATAACTGCTTAAATTTCTTTGTCTGTGATTGCTTTTTTTTGTTTTTTTTGTAGTTTCTTGGTTCAGTTTTGAAAGACATATGTTTCTAGGAAGTCTTCCTTTTCTTCCAGATGTTCTAGCTTGGTGGCATATACTTATTCATAGAACTTTTGCATGATTTTTTTTAAATTAATTGTATGCCTCAAAGTTTTTAAATTAATTGTATGGCTCAAAGTTTTTTTTTAATTAACTGTATGTGTCAAAGTTTTTAAAACACAGTATGAGTTTTCTTAATATATAGGCTGTGTATTTGTTATGCAGACTCTGTCAAAAGCCTAGACAAAGTAGATCAGAGGCAACCAGTGGCACAGCTATTTACAAGATACTGGGTACTATACAGCAAACCCTAACAAAAGGACTTTTCAAAGTTAACCCAATTACCAAATCATGTGATGATAACATTAACTATCCATTGTCTTTTTGAACCCTAAGAGAGCATGAACCTCACATCTCCACTATAGAGCCTATATTTCTCCCAGTCCTGGAACCTTAGGATAGGGCCCACTTTCCCACATGCCTCTCCCAATCCATATCAAATAATATTGCATCAGGTGATCACAACCTAATCAATGCAACGATTGCCACCTCAACATGCTTCACTTCAGACTGTGTCCAGAGACTTCAGATGTGGAATGACAACCTTTCAGCTTCATTACTCAGGTGAGATCTTTACTTTCATAGCATTCTCTAATTCTATCCCAGGTGGATCACTTTCTAACAAAGTCCCAAAATCTAGATATACACCAGTTTCTGTGAGAGAGAGTTTATGTTCACATGTATCCTTAAACAAGTGCAAAATATATACCTGAAAGCAGAAGTACACTAGAGTTTGCAGTGAGTACCCCCCAACACTTCCTCTCCACTATTCCAACCTTTGGGTCCATGATTGCTCAACAATTTGTTGGGCTTTGTATGTTAACTCTCTTTTCAGCCACCAGGTTCCAGATGCCATCAGGATGCCGGCCAGGCTTCCCTGGACTGAAGACCCCACCAACGTGTCCTGGAGCTCCACTTCCCCAGAGACCTACCCTACTAGGGAAAGAGAGAGGCAGACTGGGAGTATGCATCAACCAGTCAACGCCCATGTTCAGTGGGGAAGCAATTAAAGAAGCCAGACGTCCCACCTTCTTCAATCCATGACCCTGGGTCCACACTCCCAGAGGGAGAGAGAATGGAAAAGCTATCAGGGGA
This sequence comes from Erinaceus europaeus, assembly GCF_950295315.1. Lineage (NCBI taxonomy): Eukaryota > Metazoa > Chordata > Mammalia > Eulipotyphla > Erinaceidae > Erinaceus > Erinaceus europaeus. The sequence continues at coordinate 38,654,329 of NC_080175.1, forward strand.
GTGGATGGGATATGTAGATTTGGTGTTGGGAATTGTGTGGAATTGTACCCCTCCTGTTTTGTTAATTTTTCCTTTCTTAAATAAAAAAAAAAATTAAAAAAATTTTTCACATGATTTGTCTGGATTTCTGTGGTGTTAGTTGTGATATCTCCTCTATTGTTTACAATTCTATTAATTTGAGTCTTCTACCTTTTTTTTTAGAGATTCTGGTTAGGGGTTTTTCAATCTTAATTAATTTTTCAAAGAACTAACATTTGGCTTCATCGATCTTTTGTATGACCCTAATTTTTTATGTTATTTATTTCTGGTCTAATTTTAATGATTTTTGTCCTTCTGGTTGCTTTAGGGTTCCTTTGTTCTGCTTCCTCTAAGTCCTTAAGGTGTGCAATAAGGTAATTTATTGGACTTTTCCTTGTTTCTTAATATGTCGTTGTATGGCTATGAGTTTCCCTCTCAATACTGCATTAGCTGTATCCCAAAGGTGTTTGATGTATTTAGATGGTCCATCATTGGGTCCATAGATTGTGAAGGCTTCTTGGTTGACTAATCCTCTGATCGTTAGGTAATGGTCTTGTCTATCTTTTATTTAATTTAAAATCTATTATCTGAGATAAGAATGGTTGTTCCTGCCTTTTTTTTTTGTGGTCCATTAGCCTGTATGATAGTTTTCTATCTTTCACTTTAAGTATATTTATATCTTGTTGGGTCAGCTGGGAATCTTGCAAACAGCATATGGTTGGATTATGTTTTCTGATCCATCCTCCCACTCTGTGCCTTTTGATGGGTGAGTTTAAGCCATTGGCATTTATTGATATTATGTATTTAATGGATTGTAGTACCATTATTCAACAATATTTTTTTTATTTGCTCTGATATATGGCAAGCATTGTGGTGATGTTCTTTTTTTATAATAGGTATTTTAGAACCTCTTTCAGGGCAGGCTCGGTGATGTTTGCATCTTTAACTGTTGTCTGTCTGAGAAGTTTTGATCCCTCCATCTAATTTGAATAAAAGTCTAGCAGGTTATTTTATCCTTGGTTGAAACCCTTTTTCATTCAGGGCTCAATAGATATCTTGCCATCCTCTTCTGGCTTTTAGAGTTTGAGTGAAGAAATCTGCTGGTAGTCATATGGGTTTTCCCATGTATGGACCTTTTTGTTTTTCTCTTGCAGCCTTTAGGGTTCTTTCTTTATCCTTACTTCTTTTCATTATAACTATGATGTGTCTTCAGGTCTGGGTTTATTCTGTTTGGTTCTCTCTGGACCTCTTGAATCTTAATGTCCTTTCTTTTGTTTAGGGTGAGAAGTTTTCTTCTATAATTTCCTCTAGAATGTTTGCTTCCCCTTCCTCTCTTTCTTCCTCTGGCAGGCCAATTATGCGAATGTTATTTCTTTTGAGATTATCCCATATGTCTCTGTTGTTGTTTTCAGTGTCTCTCAATCTCTTTTTGAACTCTTTTACCTCTTTCATAGTTTTCTCTAGCTCATCCTCTGTCTGGCTAATTATGTTTTCTGCTTCTGTTAGCCTACTTTCCCTTCCCTCAGCTTCTTTCTTCATTTCTCTTACAGTATTAGCTTATTCTGCTAATTTATCTTTTAATTCAGCCATTTCAGCTTCAGTTCTCTAATTACCTTGAGGTAGCTAGTATATTCCTTGAGGGTCTCATCTGTTTTTTTTCCTTATTCTGCTAACCCTTTACTCCATAGTTGTCTTAATTTCTGTGATTATTATGCTTACTAATGCTTGCATACTTTTCTTATCTATGGTTACTTCTGACTGATTTGTAGTTTCTTCTGTGCTCTTGTCTTCATTCATTGTAATAGTTTTATTTGCTCTTGGTTTAACCACTTTTATTGATTTTTTTAATTTTTCTGATCTGTTTTTCTTCAGTTGTTGTGTTTTGAGTACAAGCCACATATTAGTGAATACTTTTATGATAAATGCATTTACCAACCTCAGAAATTGCAATTGTAACTGAAGCAAGGGTTCTTGCAGTTTAACCAATACCAGGTAGCCAAACAATGCCTCCAGTACAAGGAAAAATGGCAACCAAATCCAAAAGAAAAAGAAAGAGAAAGGAAAAAGGGAAATCAAGAATAGATAATTATGCAAATCTCCTGTCCACTGTAAATTCTAGGGGTAGCAAGAAGAGATAGGGAATTAGAGAAGAGACACACACCCAGAGAGTCCACTCTGAGTCAGATTTCTTCCCCAAAATAATTCACAAATGAGTATCAGTGAATTCAGAAAGCAGAAGAAGGAGAAAGTAAGAAAAGTAGACAATAATGAGAAAGAAAAAAGAAGAAAAGAAAAAGAAAACAAATAGCATTGAAAGGAAAGAGGTTTTGTTTGTTTGTTTGTTTTTTAATTAGCTATGACCAAGGGAAAAGGAGAGAGTGGATAGAGGATGTAGAGTGAAATAAGTTTCTCTCATAATGGATAGGACACCCAGTCACCTAGCAATGGTAAAAAAACAGTAACAGTTAATTTTGGTCAACCTTGGGGGGGTACACACATATATAATAGTAATAATACAATAAAACAGAGTAAACAAACCATAACAGACCATAACAGTCAGTCTGAAGCTTAGATGGCTCCCGATTGGCTTAGGCAGCCTGAGCAAAGACAGCCAATTGTTAAAAAAAAAAAAAAAAAAAAAAAACCTCCATGTAGTCTTTCCCAGGCAGGTGTAAGGCTCTGATTGGTCAGATATTTTGTCACTCAAATTAAGCTCTCAACACTTACAAAGAAAAAAAAAAAGAGGGAGAGAGAAGGAGGTCAAAAAGGAAAGGGATTGGAATCACACTCCTAGTGAACCACAAATCTTGGTAAAAAAACAAAAAAGCTCAGAGGGGAGCCTGCTAATAGCAGCTCTTCAGCCCCTGGGGTTTGGTTATGGGGTGTGAGGAGGAGTGTGCTTCAAAAATAAAAAGAACTTTGTCTTTTTTCTAACCCAAGATTGAGCTATAGTCACCTCTTTGGTGTCACACTTACAACCCCTTATTCACCATCCTGCTGATGGCCCAGTTTTCTACCCTATCCAGCAGTTGTTGTCGGAGCTCATGCCAGCAGCTGCCTCCAAGTTGCCATCTTGGATCCACCTCTCAATGCTTCCTTTTTATAAACAAAAAATTTTAAAAAATATATGAGTTTCTTTGCAATTTAGAGTGAATTTATTCCTTACAAGTGTCTAATATAATTATTTCTGTATCTTTGAAGATATACTCTACCACTCTGTTGGTTTATAGACTTTTGGGAGGAGAAGGTACACAGAACTGGGATATAAGAATATCAGGTGGGTGGATGATGGCACAACTGATTCAGAGTACACATTACAAGAGCACCTTCACTAAGTAATAGAAAATACATTTATATTAGTCAAAGAGAGTATCACCAGAGCTGAAATCTTTTAAGTGCTGTGTGGTGAAGATTTCTCAGTCAACTGCTAGGCTACTGTGACATCCTTAGAAGACAGAGCATTCTTAGTCTGAGTCCTAGATGTCTTCTAGGTGTGCCTAAGAATGGAATTGTGATGAGGACTTGGGGATGTTGAAAACATGAGATCACTCCCCATGTGTGTTCTTTCCTATTTTCTGCAATGCACAGTGAGAGAAGCTCAGTGTCCTGCTGCTTTCAAACACAGAGACTGAAGGATGTTTGTAACTGGAGGCAGGCAGTGTCCAACAGGGCAAAGCAGGAGACTGGTTCTTTGGTGCTACTGTATGTCAGTCAAACACCAAGTGTGAAATTAAGTCGCAAATTTTTTGTGTTTGGAATCAAACAATTTCAATTTAGGGTACATGTATTACAATAGAAAATCTAGTAAGTGCCCTCAGGGGCATAGAAACTGGAATACAAAGTTAAGAAAGGAGAGGGGAACCAAGAATCAAGTGGGTGAAGAAAATGGTTGCTATGTTTGAAGTATTCTTGAATGTATATTGAGTCTTTATAGTGTATAAACAGAGAATTGTACTGATCCTGTCCTCTAGATAAAAGTACATAACCACAAGGTATCTATCAAATAATTATGTTCTTAATGGCTTCTTAAAACAATTGCTTTTGACCTGGCTCAATTTTGCTTGACTCAGTCCCAAAGCCTTTGGCCCAATACAGATGACATAGCAATGTAATTTTCTTTGTAATAGCCCACTAGCTCCCCTTTAAAGTGACTTCACAGCTGTCACTGCAGAATACTGTGCCCCAGTATGGTTCCGTAGCCCCCATGTCCACTTGGTCGATTCCAAATTATATTCCTCCATGAGGATAATTTCTGGAACCATCCGTTCCACCCCGGTTCCATGGCTGCCAGTTCTTAGCAACATCGCCCCGCCAGATATTCGTCGGGATGCGGCATCATCTAAGTTCATTTCCCACGTCTACACTCGACCGGACCTGCCAATATACGCGGATATCTTCGCCCACCTTGTCCAACGCTTGATGTCTCGTCACCCAATCTGGTTCCCTACACCTACACTGAACTTCTCTGTTCCAGACTCTTGGAAACAGAGTTGGCAGTCAGCTGAGGTAAAGAACAAACACCTCATCACAGACCCCTGCAAGCGTCAACCCGGCTTTGACCTAGCACATTATGATTGGGCCCTCCTCAATCGGTATCGAACAGGCCATGGCCGGTGCGCCGCTATGTTCCATCGCTGGGGAGCCAGAGAGGACCCGAATTGCCCCTGGCTACAGACAGACTATAACCCACATAGTCAATGACTGCCACCTTTCCAGATTCACAGGAGGTCTCGAAACTTTACATCAGGCTCAACCTGACGTTGTTGACTGGCTACGGAAGAAGGGCAAATGCTAGAAGAAGAACAGCTGTAAAATTTTCAATCAAATAACTTTTAAAATACTTAAGTGTAATATTAATCAATACCCTATAATACTCTATATCCAGGAACATTCAGCAAGATACAGAGAGGTATGGAGCAAAAAATAAAGACCAGTGTCAGGAGAACATTTATTGGAGTCACATTAAAATTTTAAAAACACTTCAGACATTTGGGGAAAAAAAAGAACCTGAACTTTGTCTGTGTCTCTGTGTTTATCTCTGTGTGTAAGTAAGTTGGTATTGGTATTAAAGGAACATTAGAAAATTCTAAGTAATTAAGCTTCTGAAATTATTTTGAAAATGCAAGTCTTAGTCCAATACTTTGTAATAGATCTGTCACTTCTAATACCTAATTTATACTCTTTGTCTCCTTAACTTTGTGCACATTTAATAACAACAAAGTAAATCCCACCAGTGATACTTTTTTTAAAGAAGAAATATATACTGAGCATGACTTAAATATCTAGTTTATTCACATTGTCCTTAATGTGCCCTTGATTCAGAGAGAAAAAAAAAACTTAAATATGCCTGGCTATAGTTAGCATATAAATTTAATAAGAAAATGTCTGACAAATCTAGAACTGGGAGTGCTGGCAGATGGAATACTTTGGAATTACTATTCACCTTCTTTTGCATGGACTTCATTTGTGTGCACCAATGGGAATAATTCAATAGCATTATCCCCTTTTCATCTATAAAATTAAACTCGTTTATTTCTTCCGATTCTACTTATTCCTTTCCTTGTGTCTACATCTCCTTATTTGCTGTCCCTCTGATAGTTCTAAATACTATTTTACGAGTAAGGTAAATTTGCTTACTTTTTTAGGTCAACAATTGTCTGTATTCATGGATATTTATTTATCTCAGAAATACTTTTATAATTCTTTATACATTTGTAATTATTATATGAATAAATACCTTCTGGGATCATCCTCCATTGTCCAAATTACCCTTTTACTCATTTTTATTTTTAAATAAAAATTGTGTTCAGATGTCAAGGCATTTACAAATCTACAAGTGAATTCCTTAAAAGTTATAAAAAATATTGATACTACAAAGTATTATAAATTTTAAAATACTCTCTTTTGCAAAAGATTAAACCTTATTTTTTCATATTGAATTCAATATGACAGTAGTATTAAATAAAAGGAAGCGAGGTGAAAAATAACATTGATTAATATTACCTATTGTGAGTGCGTGTGTCATTGCATTCTAAGCATAACTGTTACATGGGTTAAACAATTTCTAACTTCAAAATGAGGCAGAATTTTCATATAGATCTAATAGAGCTACTGAAATCACTAAGATAAAGGATGAGATTTGTAGGAACTAAAAATTGCTAGTCTGAGAGCATGTGTAGGTGCAGCATTGAAGCTTGTGATAAAATCTTGTATGGTAATTCTTCATTTGTGATTAAATAGTTTATAGGTCAACATGTGGCTATACATTGTGTTGCTCCATGCTGGCTTAATGATTACCTTGACCTTCTACCTGGACATCTGGTATATGTACTTGCTTTCTTTCTCAAATAAATGAACTGCCTTCCAAGGCTTTTCCCAGGGCTGACTGAGTATTTGTCACCCCTGAGAGGGGTGGGCATGGGGGGGTGCTCTGACCCTCTGTCTCCCAGTGGCTGGGGAGACAGGCAGACCAAAGGGTGAGCCTGCAGACCATATCTCTGCATATACATATTTTCTTTAGCCTAAGTATTTAATGTTTCGCATGTGTAAGATAATGTGTAAATCCTGGCAGTGGGCTTAAATTGTCAAGAAGCTCTGAATATATATATATATATATATATATATATATATATATATATATATATATATAACCTCCAGTCTTATGGCCTGGTGATAGATCAAAACCATTTGGTCCTGTCGGTATCTAAGAAATTGTTATTAGCAGATACTGCTAAAAGTCACAAAGCATAGTGAGGTTATCTGTACTATTATTGATCCTAACCATTGGATTTTCATAGAAAGACAAATCCCCATCTAACTTGGTTATAATAATTATTATTTATATTTTAAACTCTTTCTAAGACTTCAAGGAACACTTCCCATTCTCTTTAAGATCCTTAGTTCTCATCTGTTCTATTCCTACTTTTTAGTTTTTTTCATACATCATCTTGTCTTGCTTTATATCTTGCCACCTTTCAGCCACCAAGTTGAAGATTCTATCATGATTCCATCATGCCATCCCTAGGCAGACGACCTCACCAATGTTTCCCAGAACTTCACCTCTCCAGAGCCCTGCTCCAATAGGAAAAGATAGAAATAGGCTGGGGGTATGGATCCAGCTGCCAACATGGGGAGAAATGATAGGCAAAGATGACCAGATGAACTCCATCCAGCTCCATCAGAACCCAGTGAGAGAAGAAGAAAAAAGGAAGGACATTCAGAAGTGGTAATTAAAAATGTAGAGAGGGAAGGATCAAAAGCGGGGGGGGATATATGCAAATATAGAAATAGAGACAGACAGTTAAAGAAATAATAGTTAACCCATGTCTGCAACCTTGGGAGAACTATTGTAGCTTCCAATGAAGGGAGTGGAGTTACAGAACACTGGTGTTGGGAGCAATGCAGAATTACACCCCTATTATCTTATAATTTTGTAGATCAATATTAAGTCACCAGTAAAGTTTTCAAAAATTAAATAACAAAATGCAAAGGATTTCAATATTACTTCTAGGAGCCATTCAAAGAGAGCAAGTAGAAACTGGATGGTGGTGCACCATCAAGATGGTAACAAGATTCTACTTGTTACCATGTGCAAGCAACCTGGTTCCAGTCCCCAGTCACACATTCGGGGAGAAGCTCCATAACTAGTTGAGTAATGCTGCAGGTATCTCTCTTCCTCTGTCCTTGTCTCTATTTTTCTCTGGGTCTAGTAGAAAAAGAGAGAAAATGAGAAGAAAGAAATAAAAAGGCCACTGGGATTTGTGGTGTCATCATTTAGGTAGGTACCAAGTCTCAGGAATAATCCTAGTGACAAAAAAAAACATCTAATTGCATAAGAACACATCTCATTTTTACAGGTAAAGCAGAGGAGACTCATTGTAAGATCTCCTCTTGATCACAAGGTGCTTCAAAAGCTAAAATAATGGGGTAGGGGTAGATAGCATAATGGCTATGTAAAGAGACTGTCATGTCTTAGGCTCCAAAGTCCCAGGTTCAATCCCCTGCAATACCATAAACCAGAGCTGAGCAGTGCTCTGTAAAAAAAAAAAAAAAAAAAAAAAGTACCAAAAGCTAAAATAAACCTTATTCTTTCACCTCTCCTTTCTACATTTATCTGCAAACTCTTTCTAGAGCACACACTTTATCCACTTTCATGAATTCATATACTTAGAAATTTTAATACTTTCCTAGAAAAAATGTTCACCTTTCTCCTTCTGATAAAATAGAACTTAAACATTTCACTTTGCTAAAATGGACCTTTCCCCCTGACAACAGGGCTGATGACTCTTCCTTATATTTTCATAGAGCTATTTTTTAAAAGATCTTTCTGTTTATTTACATGTACCTTTTTGAAGTCAGGGTGCTATCTGCCATGTACCTCCAGCTCCCAGCTCAGCCCCTTAAACATAAAAAGTGTTTGACAAGGGTTTGAAGGACAAAAACAGAAATCAGACATCAATAGTCCCATTGCTTGACAACAATGTTCTTGTGAACCATAACACAAATTGTGTACAATTTGTCAACGATTCAATTTGCTGTTATTTTCTTCTTTAGATTTTCATGTGTTAATGGGAATCACTTAGGTTACATGTTTATTAGAGACAATTACTGGATAAGCAGTTAAGGGTCTGTTCTACTTCTATCTTTAACATCAAATGAGTTAATGAGAGGTAAAAACAAAACCCTAGCATTTATAGATCATGGCAGGCTATTTGATATAATCTCATGATATAGATATTGTCTATAAATGACTGTTGGCTTTAGCAATTAGCTTGGAATGGCAAAAAGATAAATATAATAAGCTCTTCTTAAGGCTAAATGACAATAACAAAAAAGTTATATAAAATGGAATTGACTGGAATTTTACAAAGTACCTCATCTTCTTTGGTTCATTTATACATCAGTTTCTTAATTGGCTTAGATTATGTTTGTATCTTTAACTGTTTTATTGCAAGTAGACTTGAGATTTATCTTTCACTTATATTAATAATTGAATATTTTTCTTCTTTGTCAGTTATCACTATGACTTTTTCAGTTGTCACTATGACTTTGCCACTCCAGACTGATTTTCTCCAGATTGTAAGAGGGAGAGAGAGAGAGAGAAAAAACAACATTAAAGCTTCCTTGTGCATGGTGGGGTCAGGATTTGCACTTTTGTTGTGTGCCTGGCAATCCAGATAATTGAACATCTTCTCTCCTGTGGAGTGAATCAACCAATTCTAATGAAAATTATTCCATATTCCTCTAAAGTGTTACAAGGAGATTGAACATTATCTGAAGTCAGGTAGAGGTAAATGAATACCTCACTCTCAGATTTACTATATAGGAAGACAGTAAGCTTTTATAAAATAACTCTTTTTCTAGCCTAACAAAACAAATACAGCTTTCTGTATTTGGCCAGATATATGCCAGTTCGTGTTCAGTGGGCAGTCTTGATTTTCACCCATGAAACTAAGGCATGATAGAAACACTGAGGTGTTGTGAGAATCCAAGTAAGGTTGGAAATTGAATTCCTGTTATAGGAAACCAATATTACTGCTGTCAGTTAAGATCAAATGGGAAGTAGGAAGCCTCATACTCAATGATCAATAATGAGGGCTAGGCACTAGATGCCTAGCAGGAGACTGGGAATTCTCACTTGTGATGTTTTGAGCTTATAGGAAACACTTCTGTTTTTTCTCAGTTATTTTTGACTGGGTGAATGAAGTTTCTTCTAACCATAACCACTTGACTATATAGTCATAATTTGAGATTTACAGGGGCAGAGATTGGGTCATAAGTCCTGCACAAAGTTCTTCTTTGTCCTCAGATTTCAGTAGACCAGACTAAAAACCACCATCAGTTAGCAATGGCATAATAAATAGTATAAGAACATCCAAACATTACTCTAGGTAATGAAGTACTATAAAAACAAATGTTTCCTCATATTAGGTAGATTATTATTTTTTTATATTTTATTTTATTTATTTATTCCCTTTTGTTGCCCTTGTTGTTTTATTGTTGTAGTTATTATTGTTGTTGTCGTCGTTGTTGGATAGGACAGAGAGAAACGGAGAGCGGAGGGGAAGACAGAGAGGGGGAGAGAAAGATAGACACCTGCAGACCTGCTTCACCACCTGTGAAGCGACTCCCCTTGCAGGTGGGGAGCCAGGGTTTGAACCGGGATCCTTATGCCGGTCCTTGTGCTTTGCGCCACCTGCGCTTAACCCGCTGCGCTACAGCCCGACTCCCTAGGTAGATTATTTAATTAATAGTAAGGGCCCAGTTTGTGGCACACTTGGTTGAGTGCACAAGGACCTAGGTTCTAGCCCTTGGTCCCCACCTGCAGAGGGGAAGCTTTAGGAGTGGTGAAGCAGTGCTACTGGGTTCTCTACCCCTCTCTATCACCTCTTCTGTCTCAATTTCTGGCTTTCTCTGTCAAATAAATAAAGATAACAACAACAAAAAACAGTAAGCCAGGTTGAGAAAATAGCCCATGTGTTGAAGACACATTTGCCTGATAGTATTCCTCTTCTACTTCACCTCTATGCATCTTTCATGTTAATAGAACCACTCTGAAGTTTGAGAATACACTGAATATCCATTTATATTAATTTTAAAGTATCCCTGGAGACAATAATTATAAGATTTGCTCTTACAAAAAATGGAAAAGCAGCAATGTACTTTTTATGTATTGCATGTTAGTTTTGCATTATTTTAAAGTAAAGTTTTCTAATTAGCTGAAAAAATTCAGACATCAGCAATAAAATGGTTTTAGAATCCACCTTCTAATATTTTTATTATAATTGGTCCTCACAAAATCAAAAAGAAATGTATTTGGAAGAGACACATACTACAGCTGACCATACCAAACAATTGCATTCCATCAGGCTAGAAAATGGGCAAGCAATGCTAAACCTTTTTGTCAAAGAAAGTTGAGTGTTTGATGAGTATTGTGACCCACCTCAATATTTCATTATTTTTTTCTGGCAGCTTCTACATTAAAATATTTAAACTCCAATTTTTGCCTCCGGATCATTTAAACTGGAGCTGACATGACAATGTCTTGTTTCTCAGTCGTTTCTACTACGTCTTACTTCTTTTCTTTGTTATGAAGGCTAAGCCACTTAATGAAGCTACTTGGGAACCTTAAAATAATGTTTTATATTACCCGAGGAAATAAAACCTCTTATTAAAAATCCACTTACTTTAAAGGACTTCTTCTAACGTTTGCCCTTCTTCCGTAGCCAGTCAACAGCGTCAGGCTGAGCCTGAGGTAAAGTTTCGAGACCTCCTTTGAATCTGGAGAGGTGGCAGTCGTTGACTATGTGGGTCATAGTCTGTCTGTAGCCGCAGGGGCAGTTCGGGTCGTCTCTGGCTCCCCAGCAATGAAACATAGCGGCGCACTGGCCATGGCCTGTTCGATAGCGATTGAGGAGAGTCCAATCATAACATGCTAGGTCAAAGCCGGGTTGACGCTTGCAGGGGTCTGTGATGAGGTGTTTGTTCTTTACCTCAGCTGACTGCCAACTCTGTTTCCAAGAGACTGGAACAGAGAAGTTCAGTGTAGGCGTAGGGGACCAGATTGGGTGACAAGACGTCAAGCGTTGAACAGGGTGGGCGAAGATATCCGCGTATATTGGCAGGTCCGGTCGAGTGTAGACGTGGGAAATGAACTTAGATGATGCTACAACCCGACGAATATCTGGCGGGGCGATGTTGCTAAGAACTGGCAGCCATGGAACCGGGGTGGAACGGATGGTTCCAGAAATTATCCTCATGGAGGAATATAATTTGGAATCGACCAAGTGGACATGGGGGCTACGGAACCATACTGGGGCACAGTATTCTGCAGTGGAATAGCATAATGCCAGAGATGATGATCTGATCGTAGTGTGGAAGTGCTCGTGCCCCATGAGGAGCTGGCCAGTCTTGTAATGATGTTATTCCTCGCGCCCACCTTTGCTGCAGTTTTTATGAGATGTTTGTGAAATGACAGAGTGCAATCGAGAGTAACGCCAAGATAGACTGGCTGGGCTTCATGCCAGATTCTAGTATCGCCAAGCTGCACATTAAGCTCACGCGAGGCCGAGGCATGGTGTAGATGGAAAACAGATGATACCGTTTTTGCAGTGCTAGGGATTAGTCGCCATTTTTTACAGTAATCAGATATCAGAGACATGTCTTTCGTGAGTGTTTCCTCGAGGATGTCGAACTTAGATGCCTGAGTTGCACAGGACTTATAGTATATCATTCTTGTTGAATATTTTAGCTAGTTCATCCCCTTGAGCCTCTTAAACTGTTCTGACGCAATGGAGGAAATGAGAAGAATCACTTGTATGAAACCCCCACGTCAAAAAAAAAAGTTTTAATGAGAATCATGTTCCTGGGGCCATGTGGTGGTGCACCTGGTTAAGCACACATGTTTCACTGTGCAAAGACCAGGGTTCAAGTCCCCGAACCCACCTGCAGGAGGAAAGCTTTGCGAGTGGTGAAGCAGGGCTGCAGGTGTCTCTCTATCTCTCTCCCTCTCTATCTCCCCTTCCTTCTTGATTTCTGGTTGTCTCTATAGAATAAATAAATAAAAATTAAAAAAAGAAAAAGAAAACCATGTTCGTTGCATTTTTCCATTTTCTGTATATGCCAAATAATTTCTAACTTAAAGCAGGATAGAAACCAGAAAATCATTTAGTGTTAAATTATTCTTTAGATCAGTCATTTCACAGCTGTTGAATTTTTCAAAGACTGCATTCCTTACTCTTTCATTTTGAAGTTATTTATACTTCACATTCATACTAAATGATGTGTAAATATGTATAAGCAAACATATGAGACCATAAATTTAATTTAAATCTCTTTTTATGCAGAACTAAAATAAGTCAAATGCTCAAGTCTAGAGATGAAAGTTTAAAACAAAAATAAAATGAAAATTCTCAGGAAGCTATCAATATTAGACAAACACATGTAAGCCATGGAAAAAACAATGGAAAAATGAGTCCAGACCCCAAGGAATATGAAGCTTCTTAAAATAAATTTAAGCTGGTGCTCATGATAAAAGGGAAGAGAGATTAAAATTACAAAATGTCCTACAACTAATGCTACTGCTTTTCTCTAGAGAGTCTCAATAATAGGCAGTGGTGAAGAAGTGGAAGGGATTACAGCTCAAAAAAAAAAAAAAAAATCAAAGGAGAGTGGTCTGGAAGGTAATGCAGTGGATAAAGCATTGGACTCTCAAGCATGAAATCCTGAGTTTGATCTCTAGCAACACATGTACCAGAATGATATCTGGTCCTTTCTCTCTTTTCTATTCTCTATTCTCTCTCTCTCTCTCTCTCTCTCTCTCTCTCTCTCTCTCTCTCTCTCTCATTCTCTCTCTCTCTCTCCTAACTTTCTCATCAATAAATAAGTAGACTACTAAAAATAAAATATTTCTTTTTAAGAAATCAAAGAAGAGCTGATTGACACTAGATACATTTAAGACAAAATTATCAAGATGAAGAGGAGGAAAAAATATCGTTTAGGTTTGAGAGGAAAAAGAAAGACTTAATGGGTGGCAAAAGAAAGAGAAAGTGGTGTTGAGAAAACAAATGAGATGAGGCTCACATTTGAATAGCTGAGCCTATTAAAATGTACCTGAAACATCCATAGCAATGATCAGTTAGGAGCCAAACTTTGATAAAATCAAATATATTGAGTGGCCTAGCAGATGGATAGAACACTAGATTTTCAAGCATGAATGAGATCTTGAATTTAATCTCCGATATCTCATGTCTCTCTCTCTCTCTCTCCTACCCCTCTCCTTCTCTCTTATTAAGAAATAATTTTAAAAATACATATATGGAATAATTTAATCTTCCATGCAGCCTTGACTCTGCATGGAAATCTTTTGTAATCTTAGAGATATTTAGTAGATTGAAATTTAAATTTTCTTTTGTTGATTTTTATCCCTAACTGTGGTCAAAGTAGTAACTACATGGGGATGTTGAATAAGATTTCCTCATCCAACAATCCTCAACATAGAGTAATGGTTTCAAGTACAAGACATTCAGTAATGGAAAAGGAAGAATCCATCTGAGAAGAAAGCAAATGTCCTTTTACTACTGCGGCAGCCATGACACTCCTTGTCAAAGGAGTCTATCAGATAGTTAGCTGAATAACAATCTTGTCAAAAGAGTCTATCAGATAGTTAGCTGTTAGTTCCAGAGAGAAATAATTGTTTTATTGGCACAGAAAAATCAGTTTGGCTAAGACAATAAAAGGAGGAACAAGGGGGAAAGTACTAACCTGTAAAATTTAACAAAAAGTGTAAAAATACTATATGCCTTTTTTATTTGTTTGTTTCCACCAGGGTTATCTCTAGGACTAGTGCATGTATGAAATATTCACTACTCCTCCTAGTAATACTCCCTCTTTCTTTTATGTTATTAAGACAGAGAAAGATAAAGAGGAAAAGGGAAATAGAGAGGGAGAGAAAGTAAAGAGAGAGACACCGGTCTCATTGCTTTACCACTTATGAAGCTTCCCCCCCTGCATATGAGAGGCAGGGCTTGAATACAGGTCTTTATGCATGGTAATGTGTGCACTAAACTAAAGGTACCACCAACTAGCCCTTCTATTAGCTTATCCTTCTATTAACTTACCCAGCCTAGAAGTTTGAAAGTTTCTTTTCAATGCAGGTAATTTCATGAACTGATGGGTATGGGACAAGGCATGTTTACTGGAAAAAATAGATCCATTTGGTCAATACAAATACATGCTCCTTTAGGGATGACTAGAGTCTACCAAACAGATTAGCTAACTAGTGCTGATCAAGTGATTTCATGACTTCAGATTCCTTTTATCGGAGAATTAATGCTATAAATCATGGTTTGGTTCAGTGGCATTTGAAATATTTGACTCTCTTGTGGTGCTTTTGTTTTATTTTTAATCTAAGACATATGATAGGAACATCGGCTAAGGAAAATGACAACATCTGCAATGGAACTATGTAAGTAGAAAAGGATAAGTGGCCCATGAACCCAGGTTTACACCCCAGTCCCTACATTCAGGATAGAAACTTAATGAGTGATGATGAACAGTTCTGAAGGTATCTCTATTTCTCTTCCTTACACTAGGTCCCCTTTCTCTCTCATTTTCTCTCTGTCTCTATAAAAATATTAAATGGCTACTAAGAGAAGTGGAGTTTTTATGCAGGCATTGAGCCCTGGCAATAACCTTAGTAAAAAATATCAATCAATAAATCAATATAAATAGACAAACAATGCTTTTCTCCATATTCCTTATTTGGTGCCTCACACATGTTCATCACTGTTTCTCTCTGTTAGATTTATTCTTCCACATTTTGGAAGCCAAAATTTCACCAACTTTCTCTGTTTATCTTACAGCTGAGTAGTATATATCTGCCCAGATCAAATTGTACATGGACACTCTCCAATGTTATCTTCAGAAGTGTATTCTCTACTAGAAATTAATATTTCAGTGGGACTTGAAAGAAGTCAATAAATGCACCTGTTAGAGACATTGCTGAAGGGTTGAAGGCATTTTTGGCAAGAGAACTTTTTAAAAAAAATATTTATTTATTTATTTATTAGATAGAGATAGAGAAAAATTGAGAAGAAAAGAGAAGATAGAGAGGGAGGGACAGACACCTGCAGCCCTACTTCACCACTCATGAAGCTTACCCCTGCAGGTGCACATCAGGGGCTTGAACCTGGGTCCTTGTGCACTGTAATGTGTGCACTGAACCAGGTGTGTCACCACATGGTCCCAAGAGTACTTTTTTTCCCTTTCCAGTTTCAAGGTCCTGGGTCTGAGGGGTTGAATGAATGAGCTCCTAGGTTTGATCCCCTAACACCCCCTGTGCCAAAGTGATATTCTGTTCCCTTTATTTTATGTTCATAAATAAACTGAATTTTAGAAAATAAATGAAAATCCTCAATCAAGATATTTCTGATGTGCCAAATTGAATACTTCAATAATGAAGTGATTTTTTACCTTTGTCCTTTTCCCTTTTTTCTGTTTCCTTCATATATTTTTTATACACACTTTTAGTTTTGACAACCTCATGAAATCTGTGTAATCTGGGAACATAGGTAGACACTAACAAGATATAAACACTAGTAGTAGTTCCACAAAAAGGATGGATGCAAAGAGACTCCGTTATGCTCCCTAGGAGAATCCACAGTACCTCCTATATTCTTCCCTCTATCTTCCAGTATTTGAAAGTACAGTTCTCCCAGGGTCTGCAATGGAGCCTGCTTCATTACCAGGAGAATAGAAATTCACTTCACTCGTGGGGTAACACCAAGAAATTTGAGTAGAATTTTTTCACCTACCAGCTATCACTGAATGACCAGCTAAGACATATGTTTTCACTTTTTCAATCCTTTGTTTTATAGAGTCATATAGAATAAGAAATAGGGGTGTCAGGCAGTGGCACTAGAACAAGAAACAGAAACACAATCTATTTGATTATTATGTATTCAAGTCTTCATAGAATTTCCAAGTTTGAGGTTCCATAGGAGCTCATGAAAGAGCAGTATTCCCAGATTAACTTAGCACCAAGCAGTAATGACTGTCATTACCAAATAGTCACAACCTCTCACTCTTAAACACATCTTGAATGTGAGATTTTATAAAGAGTTTCACTGCTGTAAAAGCCACAACTGAAATAGTACTCATTACTCTGCAGGATTTTCAGATACAAGAGAAGTTTGAGATCCAGTTGTTGCTATGAAAAGAGCACCATGATTTTGTTTATCTCACTTTTTTTTGTGACTGTCAGTATGGCAAAGTCCTTTAAGCACCTGGCTTGAAGGAGCAAAGCAAGTCCTTTGAAAAGGCACTTGCTAATAAAAATCACAGTAAGCTTGGCAGACATACTTATCACAGCATATACTTTTGAAATCACCACTGGAGACAACTGTCTCAGCAGCTAGTTTCTCTATTACAAATGATGTCACTCCTTGAATTCTGTCTGGTATTTCTGTGACACAGAGATGAATGCTGGATAAATTCAAATAAATCAATATGACAGAGGAAATAAACATTATCTGAAGTTCTGACAAGTTTAAATAGTTGTGACTGAGGCACCACTCAGTGAATATAAGGGGCTTCATAAATAAATGTAAGATGAGTAAAAGGAACAATGCCAACCTGAATGTTCTGCAGAACAGTTTAGACCTGGTAATTTACAACACTTATAAAGTGCTGGAAGAAAAAAAAAAAAGACAGCTTCCCATTTTGTCACACCTTGTCAAGGAGAAAATTGTGTAAGAGGAAGTAGGAAATAGTTAGAATGTATTGGTTACAACTAAACAGAATACCCAACTAATGTGATATCATTATGCTGTCATAACAGTTTTTGGGTACACTATCACATTATATAAAATAGGCTTGAAATGGGGAATGACACACGGTGTCCCCTGAGTTTCTCTTAACTACTGAAGAGAATATGTTATTTATTTATTTTTGCCTCCAGTCACTGGGGCTCAGTGCTGGCCTTATAAATTCACTGTTAATGCTGACCTCTATTATTTTTCTTTCCTTTCTCTCTCCTTTTATTTTTTCTTTTCTTTTTTCTTTTCTCTTCTCTTCATTTCTTTTTTTTTTCTTTTTCATTTAATAGGACTGAGATAAATTGAGATAGGAGGGTGAGATAAAGAGGAGAGTAACATAGACACCTGCAGACATGCTTCATCACTCATGAAACGTCCCAGCCACAGGTGGGAAGTCAGGGGCTGTTGGGAAAGACTGAGAAAATTATTTTGGGGATAAATTCTTTCTGGAGGAAATTCTCTAAAATTGATCTCTTGGAGGCTGGGCCCTTGAACACCTGGTCAAGCTCATAGGCAAGCTCATATCCACAGGCAAGGATACGTGAAAGGACGTAGAGAATTTCCTCCAGAAAGAATTTATCCCCAATATAATTTTCTCAGTCTTTCCCAACAGCTCTGGAGAAGTTGGCACTGGTCATAAGGAGCCTCTGTGGAAGAAGTCATGTATGAAGTGTGTGGAGATAGCAATAGCAGTTGTGGCAACAACACCTGCACAGGCTGGCTAATCTGGTTAATCAGTTTATCTGGGACAACTTACTTTTCCAACTCAATCTGGGAGTTTCTAGTATTCATGGGGAATTGTACAATATGTGGATATAATAAACTTCTCCACTGCTGGTAATCCAGAATATGCTTGCTTGGTGGTAGGTACTGAATTGTGAAATAAAACTACAAAGACAAAAAGATCAGTGTTTTCCATTTTTGTGTTAGTCCAAGACACTAAGCATATCAAAACTTTGTTAACTAGAGATTCAGTAGGTGATCCTACCACCTCACCCCCTTGCCCAATCAAACCACCCACAAAGGAGTCTTTGAAAGCTTTCTTTCCTAGAACCATCTCTCATTCACAGGTTTAAATTTTGCACTCCCTTTCCATCCAACACTATGTAAAATCAACACAAGTCATTACCCTAAAATAGCTCTCTGCCATTTCTTTCTTATATTTTCCAAGACTCTTGTATGTCTTGTGGCCTTTCCTTATTATTTTTTTAATTATCTTTATATTAGATAGAGTCAGACTTAGAAATTGAGAGAAAAGGGGGAGTCAGGGATAGAGACAGAGGGACACCTGCAGCACTGGTTCACCAATTTTAAAACTTTCCCCTTGCAAGTGGGGAACAGAGACTGGAACCCAGGTCCCAGCACCTTGAAGCACATGTGCTCAACCAGGTACTGCACTACCCTGTTCCCTCTTGTTATATATCCATTTCCTTCTTCCTACTTGGACTGAAAGAGCTTTTCTGAATTACAGAGATTCAGGTTCCAATAAATAATTATATGTATATATCCAAGATTTTGCTTTTGCTTTTAACCTTTTTGGTTAATAAGGTCTTAAGATATGCACTGGTGACTTATTTTCATCGTGTTATGGTTCATGAAGAGTGAGAGAAATATATTTTCATAAAGAAAATATAAAATGTAAAATATCACACTTTTCAATCATATTACCAAATAAATAGTAAAACATGAGGTGTGTGTTGGTCTTTAATAGAAGAAACAATACTTCAGGACTATATGCCCAGCTTATCCTAGTATTTTACATTGAAGACAAGAGATTTTAACAGTCAAGACAGGCATTTATTTGAGGACAAATCAGACACCTAGGAAAAGTCTAGATTCTGAAAAAGGTAAAACTCCTGGTACACTAGATTGGAAGAGAAACAAACAATATTATCAGAGACAACCAGCAAAGTCCTCAGGTCCAGGCAGCCACCTGGGGAGTTTCGAAACATGTTGAAGAAAAGACAGAAATGGTGGAGGCACAGAGTTCAGCTTCTCTGATGGCTGAATTTAGAGACTTAGTGATATTTTACATCTTACTTTCTATTAAGTTTCTACTTGGATAGTTTTGTCAAAAGAGTTCTAGCCAGAGTTTGACAGATGTACCTGACCCACATTTCAATTGTTCACAAAGGGATACAAAGTCAAACTGCAGGGTAAACTTCCGCCTGAAAAATGTGGACCTAAGTGCTGTTAAATTTTGCTAACTCTGAAAAATTATCTAATCACTTTCTACACAACAAACAACATGCCTAGGAGCTATGCTATTTTTTCCTCTCTTAAAAAAGGAAGTGATTTGTGCAGAACGTTTGGGAAAAGATGGTAATATCTAAAGAGGTATATAGTGATAATTTCTAAACTAAGAGTCACAATAGTATACTTTCCAGTAGTTTTTTTGAGTTGTAAAATTTGCTTGGCATGAATGTTTTATATTTTATTTAAGAACACTAAATGCTTTTTTCAACATGTATAAGCTTTGTAATTTATTTAATGCTATTTATTTTACAATATGAAGTAAACTAGCAGTAAACTTTAAAATAAATATCAGATTTCAGGCTCAGAAAAAAAAATAGTATAGTCATGGTCTCTTTGCAATATAACTAAAATAGGACTACTAACTATCTACGAAATGGAGACCCCCCAATTCTTCATATGAACTGTTCCAGCCTTTAGGTTCATGATTAGTCAATAATTTTTTTGGCTCTATATGTTAACACTTTTTCAGCCACCAGGTTCCAGATGCTAACATGATGCCACCTGGACTTCCCTGAATAGAGGACCCCACCAATGTGTTCTGGAATCCCCTTCCCAGGAACCCCACCCCACTAGGGAAAGAGAGAGATAGACTGGGAGTATGGATTAACCTGCCAACGCCCATGATCAGCAGGGAAGCAAGAAGAAGCCAGACTTTGCAACTTCTGCACCCCATAATTATCCTGGGCCCATACTCCCAGAGGGATAAAGAATAGGAAAGCTATCAGGGGAGGGGATGGGATACGGAGTTTTGGTGGTGGAAATTGTGTGGAGTTGTAACCCCCCCCCCTTATGGTATGTTTTTTTGCCAGTGTTTCCTTTTTATAAATAAAAATTTAAAAATATATAAATGATTTCATACTTGATATATTTTGGTATTTGTATCTACAGGATATTTACCTATGTGATCACCCTTTTACTTAAAATGGGTATTATCGTATTTCAAAAATCGTACACAATCATTATGTAAAATGAGGCTTCAAAGTCCCAGGTACAATCCCTTACACTGACAGTAATAAGAGATGATCAGTGTTTTTTCTTAAGTCTATTTTAGTTATAATGCACACTTGTATGATAATCTTAATTATATGTATCTTAGCAAGTTATAATATTACTTTTCTTTTTATTCATATGTCACATTTTCTTATACAAGACTTCCTGGATTATATTTTTCCTTAAAAATATCAACCGTGGTATAGCAATAAGTACATCACAAAGTTTAAGTGGTAACTTTCATGTCCAAGGCTATAAGGTTCCAGGTACAATCAACCCCCAGCACCCACATAAATGAGAACTAAGCAGAGCTCTGAGTTTAAAGAAAGAAAGATAAGATAAAGATAAAGAAAGAAATACATAACTACAGCATTCAATAAAACATGGACAGAATTGATGTTTCTCCATGTTATATGAAATATATTAATTCTAGTATTCACCCTTCAGTTTCATTCCCCCCCCACCGCCACACACACACAAATCTGTGTTGATTCAAAGATGCCAAGAGATTGAAAAGACCAGACATCTGAGTCATAGCTGAGATGCCAGGACACTTGTCCCAAAGCCAGTGGATTTGATAGATAATAAATTGAGGATTTTGTATGGAAGCATGATATTTGAGCTAGTTGCCACAGACTTCATGCTTTCCTACCAAGGATACAGAAATGCCTATCTTAAGCTTTTTATTATTGGTAATCTATTGCACAAATACTGCACTAAGGTGTGTTATAAACAAAGAGATTCTCAGTGGACACCATGATGGCTTCCATATTTGGTCTATATACCCTCCTGGCCACTTTTTTCATTTATTTATTTATAAAATGGAAACAATGACAAGACCATAGGAAAGAGGGAACAATTTCTACTACCAGAGCTCCTTATCCCACCCCCTTCCCTAATAGCTTCCCTATTCTTTAACCCTGTGGAAGTAGAGACCCAGGGTCACCATGGAGTACAGAAGGTAGAAGGTCTGGCTTCTATAATTGCTTCCCCACTGAACATGGGCGTACTCCCAGCCTGCCTCTCTCTTTCCCTACTGGAGCAGGGCTCTGAGGAAGCGAAGCTCCAAGATTTATTGGTGAGATCAGCTGTCCAGGGATGTCCAGTTGGCATCATGGTAGCATCTGGAACCTGGTAGCTTAAAAGGAGTTAACTTATAAAGTCAAAATATAAATTGTTGGTTAATCATGAACCTAAAGGCTGGAATACTTCAGATGAAGATTTGGGATCTCCATTTTGGAAATAGTAGGTCTATTTTAGATATATTCCAAAGGGCCCATGACTTTATTAGTTTTTGCCTGAGCCTGCCATTTGATATACAGGTGGACCCTGGTTATTGTCTGGGAAGATAATGTCATGCCAGGAAAAAAGGGCTAGAAAGCTGAATCAGAGAAGAGAGTAACTCCCAAATATGGGGAAAGTATATAAACATTCTTGACTGTAAACCCCATCAATTTGATCCGGAGACCATATTCCCAAGACCACTTTCGTCTGCTCATACTGCTGGTTCACATATGAAACATGTTGAAAATCACCATATTCAAAAGTCTAGTGATAATTATTACTGGCTCACTCCATAGAACGCCCATTACTTGGGTATGTATCTGGGTTGATGCCCCCAGTGACTGCCTATGGGGGATGAAGCTTCATGACCAGTGGAGCAGTACTACTAGTGTCTCTCCTTTTCTTTGTTTCTTCCTTCTTCTCTTTCCCTGTCTCTCATCCTTTATCAAAATAAAATGGCCACTGGGAATGGTAGAATTGTGCAGGCACTGAACCATAGCTATAAACATGCTGGGAAAGAAAAAAGAATTATCATACCCAATTTACAATTGAGAAGTTAAGGTTTAAGGGTGTGTAGTAGTGCACCTGGTAGAGCTCAGATACTACCATGAATAAGGGATTGGGTTGCTGCCCTTGGTCCTCACCTATATGAAGAAGCTTCACAAGTTGTGAAGCAGCTTGCAGGTGTCTTTCTCCCTCTCTTCTCCTTCACTTTCTCCCTTTTTCCTCCTAATTTCTCTTTGTCCTGTCAAATAAAAATATAAATAAAAGAAAGAGTGGGGTAAGGAGAAAGAGAAAGGAAGGGAGGAAGGAAGGAAGGAAGGAAGGAAGGAAGGAAGGGAGGGAGGAAAGAAGGAAGGAAACTAGGGAAGGAAAACTATGGCCTCCAGGAGGGGTGAATTTGTATATTTATACTGCCAACATTGAGCCCAAGTCCTAACTCTGATGGCAACAGAATAAAGATAAAAAGAAAGGAGAAAGAAAGGAGAGAGAGAGAGAGAGAGAGAGAGAGAGAGAGAAGTTAAGGCTCAAATGTTTGAGCCTAACCTCAAATCGTTAATTAAGCCAATACTTAGTTGAATAAGACTTAAGTCTCCAGTGCATCATGATGAAAAAAAAAAGTTATGTATCCTGAGTTTTGTTAGCTTGTCACTAGCATCATTATAAGTTTTATTTAAAGGATCAAAAATACAGTTTCTTCAAAGGTTTATGTCCCTGTGGTAACCTAAAAATATTTTGAGAGAAATTAGGTTACCTTTGAACACAAGAATAGCTGTCACACTCCTGAATTCTAAACATTCTCCTCATTAATCCTCTGAGTCCTCAGTGGATGCTGAGCAAATGTGACACTTTGTAGCTGAAACTCCTGGGGGATCATGTACCTTTGCCACATCTCAGGACCAGGAATAGACACTTTATCTCCGAAGCCTTGACCTAGAGATTTAAAACCCAAAATCTAACCCAACATTAGGAAATTCTATGCATTGTATAGAAGACTTCCTTGCTAAAAAACTGAAAAGTGGAGAGAAACCCAGTTGGCCTTTTGAGACATGAAGTCAAGCCAGGAAGAAGACCAACCCAGGACTTTCCTAGGAATTTCTGAGGGAAGTGACTTTACTGCTCTCTTCATCTTTTGTGTTGTGAATAGACTCCTTTGCCCCTCTGTAGCCTCTTTCCTTAAGTAATGCAAAAGTCTTTCATAGTTTAAAGAGCAATTCATCTTTGACCCTCCGATTGACTTGTGTCCATTTATTATTATGTCACTCAAAAATTTTTAAAAGTGGGGAGGTGGGAACAGGTGATGTTGCACCAGATTAAATATATATATATATATATATATATCACCAGGCTCAAGAACCCAGATCTGAGAGCGTCCCCTACACTTGTAAAGGAAACTTCACAAGTGGTGAAGCAGGTCTGCAGATATCTCTCTCTGTCTCTCTCTCTATCTCCTTTCTTCTCTCAATTTCTCTCTAGTATAATAGAAAGCCAACTTTAGAAAAAATAGCCACCAGGAGAGGTAGACTTGTATTTCTGGAGACCCAGTAATAATCCTTGTGGAAAAAATAAATATTTATCAAAATATAAATATTAAAAAACATGCAAATATAGAGAATCACTTAACAATAACTTAAGACTCTTAAAAGGAAGGTAGGCAAATTCCTGGAAGGATATTACTAATAATAAACAATTTTCTTACACTAAATTTAAATGTGTTTAATAATGATAATATAGTTAATTGTTCACTAAGTTAATCCCATGCTAAGTCAACATCTTTCATCTTATTTCTTGTATTCATTCTAGGTAGAATAGTTCCTTAAGCAGATAGACTTTTAAATATCCCAATGTTAGTTACTATTAAAAATTATATATTCCTCCTAAAGTTCTCACTTGCTTAGACATTCAGAATAAAACATATTTCTCCTAGTTTTTCAAAATAACTTCTGAAAACTATTTCTCAGCATAATTTGTAGATTTTTTTTTTACCCAATATATAACTGCAGTTCTTTTTACTATATGTACTTCTGTTGGCTTTTTCATTTATTCCTCTGTATTGAATTACTAGTTTTACGAAAATTCCAATATATTTTGCTCTTAGAAAGATTTTCCTTGTTTCATGGCATATATTCAGTTTTCTTTTGGGACTCTCCAGGTAGGTGTTTTAGAAGTGCTTCAAACTCTCTAGGTGTAAAACTGAATTCACTTCATTTTCCTTACAAAAGTTTCTCTGACATCATTCATTGGTATCCTAAAACAGAAGAACAAAACATTTTTTCTTTCATCAACACTCCAAACAGATACACAATTACAGTTATGCACACATTGAGTATCTCTTGTGAATGACAGGCTCAAATAAGAAATCACTGAGAGTAAAACATTCTAAAGTGGTCAGGGAGACGTCACAATAGTTATTCCAAAAGACTTTCATAACTGACATTCTGAGGTCCCAGTTTCAGTCTCCAACACCACGAGAAGCTAGAGCTGAGCAGTGATCTGATTAAAACAAAAAATAAAAACACTCTAAAGCAGAGATCCCAAGGGTGCAATCCCTTTGCCATAGACTTCCCTGAAGATATTTCCTTTCCAGCTCCTATGGAAGAAATTCCAGCCAGCAAAATAACTCCCCTGGAGAGTTCATGGACATGCATCAAGCCCAGATTGCTGTGTATCAAGCCCATTGCCATGCATCAAGCCCAGATTCAAGCCCCATCACCTCCACATCACAGGGGACATCTCTGTGCTGTGGTGTCCTTCTCTCCCCCCATCTCTTTACCTCTCTATCTGAAGAAGAATAATAAAAGGACTGTATCTAATAAATCCAGTGCCTCAGGTATAATTTGAAGTAGATTTATGCTCGGGTAATGGCTTAATGAAATACAGGTCATTAACATGCCAGTATAGGACCACTCATTCCTGCTATGCCCCACTTGTTAGTTTCTAACACCTGCAAGGGTATATTTAGAGTTGTTACCAATAGTTCAGGGTCAATTGCACCTACTTTGACCATGTGCTCAGCCACACCTATTTTAAGAGGACCAAGAAGACTAAGTATTCTTCTTCATATTTCTTCATTTCTCCCTTCCTTCCTTCCTTCCTTCTTTCCTTCCTTCTTTCTTTCTTTCTTTCTTTCTTTCTTTCTTTCTTTCTTTCTTTCTTTCTTCCTCTTTTTCTTTCTTTCTTCCTCTCTTTCTTTCTTTCTTCCTCTCTTTCTTTCTTTCTTTCTTTCTTTCTTTCTGCATTCTTTCATTGATGCAGCTATGCTCACACAGGATGCTCGTTCCACATGGAGGCTCAGAAATCCCATTACCTGCCGATTGAATCTTTAACACATATTTACATTTAATTTTAAGCATATCCCTCAGTTAAAATTACTATGTTTTATTCTTAGAATTAATAAAATGTTAGAGAAGAATACTTGCATTTAAAATAAATGCTACCAAAGTAACGTGGTTATAGAATATTTCATTTCCAATTGTGTCTCTGAGATGCGACATGACACAGCAAGGTATGAAAATGAAATAAAATTGCTTAGAAACTGGTGTGGTCCCCTAGCTGGCTAAATAAACTTAATACAGTCTGATGATTTCATTTCAGTCCCCTCATGTAATTCTGATTAAAATGCCATGCAGTGGAAAATTTTATTTTAATGAAAAAAAAAAAACTGCTTGCTATGTATTTTTGTGGCATTCCTATTTCTTATATTAAGTGTCTTTATAGCCATGATTCCCACACTTGAATTTATGATGGTATTATCTTTCTGAAAAATCTGCGGCATAGTTTAAATACAGTAGATCCTTGTATTTTTTCACTTATCTTTATTAGTCATATAGAATTTCTTAATTCTAGAAATATTAGAGCAGGGGAGATAGCATAATGGTTATGCAAAAATACTGCCATGCCCGAGGCTCCAAAGCCCCACTTTTAATCACCCAAACCACCATAAGCCAGACCTCTAGTTTAAAAAAAAGTAAATATTTCACCCTCTCATTCTTTTTTAAAATACTTTTAAAAATATTTATTTCCTTTTTGTTGCCCTTTTTATTGTTGTTGTAGTTATTGTCGTTGTTGTTAGATAGGACAGAGAGAAAGGGAGACAGAAGGAGAGGACTGAGGAGGAGAGAAAGACAGACACCAGCAGACCTGTTTCAGCACCTGTGAAGCACACCCCCCCCCCTCGCTGCAGGTGGGGAGCTGGGGGCTCAAGCCAAGATCCTCAGACCGGTCCTTGAGCCAAGTACGCTTAACCCACTGCGCTACTGCCGACTCCCACCCTCTCATTCTTTTTTTTTTTAATTTTTTTTATTTTTTAAATATTTATTTTATTTATTTATTCCCTCTTGTTGCCCTTGTTGTTTTATTGTTGTAGTTATTATTGTTGTTGTATAGGACAGAGAGAAATGGAGAAAGGAGGGGAAGACAGAGGAGGAGAGAAAGATAGACACCTGCAGACCTGCTTCACCGCCTGTGAAGCGACTCCTCTGCAGGTGGGGAGCCGGGGTTCGAACCGGGATCCTTATGCCGGTCCTTGTGCTTTGCGCCACCTGCACTTAACCCGCTGCGCTACAGCCCGACTCCCTCACCCTCTCATTCTTAAAGTGGGGAGATAAACCCCAGAAAACAGAATCTCTGGGGAAGTTATGTATTTCTCTATGAATGTGCAATGTTCTGCATCCTTAATTATTCCTCTTGTGCTTGTCTTTATAGTAAATCTTCATTCAAATATACAACCATTTCATTTGTCAACAAAGTAATACAAAATTGTAGGTAATATTTTGCAAAGGCTTTGTTTATTTGGGTATTCAGACAGGACCACGTTTCCAGAATTAGAAAGAATCCTTACCTTGGAGATTCTAGGTGCTTTATGATTCTGACAGTAGAAGAGTAAGCAGAACATTCCAGAAGCATGTGCCATGGTACTGAATTGATCAGTTTGTGTTGTCATGAAGGTTTGAGATAAAGATGACCCTAACTCTTCCCAGAAACTCTTCTTTGAATCCTTTACTCTTTTACTGACAAAACTTTATTCAGTCTGATAACAGCATATTGATCAAATTCATTGAGCATATCCACTCCTCTAAAGTCTAAAACAATATTATTTGGGATGTCAGGATCAGATAGCCAGATCCTGAAGCTTCATTCTGAATTCTCTTTTTAGCATTTGCTAATCATCCAGTCTCTTTGTAGAAAGCAACATGATAGACTCATGTGAGTATATTCTATCTTTCTAATGCAGACAGTCTACAGCAGCTTCTTCCTGTGATATCATAGATGCACAAGACAATCCATGAGAGATCAAGAATATTGTCTTCTTAGCCAAGTCTCCTCTACACTGAGTATTTCAGGTTCCCAGATTCAGTTATAAAACTGTTGAATAAGCTGAACTCTACTCTTTTCTTTTTAAAATGTTTATTTGTTTGTTTATTTATATGAGACAGAGAAGGGGAAGAGGGAGTGAGAAAGAGAGAGAGAGAGATGCCCATAGCACTGCTTCACTGCTTGCAAAGCTTTACCCCTTCAGGTGGATTCATGGGCTTGAACCTGGCATTATACTATGTGCCATGAGCCAGATAAACCCTGTCCAGCCCCTCTTCACTCTAATATTCACCATAAAGCATTCTTTATGACTGCCACCACCATTCAGAATACCAATATTATGGAGGAAAAATTTTTTCATTCTTCCTTTTCATTCTTCATTCTTCATTCATTCATGAAATTTCTTCATTCTCCCTTTTCATTCCATGTAGTATTTCATATGATAAAATCATGGTTTTATTTGTTTACTTTTAATAGTTTTTATTCTCAAAATATACCCCCACCAACACATGTCTAGAGACTCTTCTTTCCTGTTCTCCTGTGTGTTTTGTTTCCCAGTAACATTGCTTTTCTACTCTTGGCAACCAGAGTTCTATGCATTATTCATAGATTGGATCTTGTTCAACAAGGAAAAAAAATCAGTGTGTATATAACCCTACATCAAAGTCTCCAATGTATCTGAAGATCTGTATTCATACTCCTCACTTGGTAATCCCACTGAAAGTGAAAAGTGAAAGGTGCACTTGGTTATTTGACATAGATTATACAAGCCCTTAAGAAACCTGTAACAATATTAATGTTCAAAGATAGTGTTTAGAATCCTTCCACTCAATGTAGTTTTTACATAGATAATAGTGAGAGTTATAATGGCAATAAGCAAATGTCCCAGAAAAGAGGTAAGTACAAATACATAATATAAGTGATCTGAAAGCTAGAATTGCCCCCAACAGATATATTCAGCAAGGTTAGAATATGTGAACTCCTGACATTTTTACAAAATTATGAAACTATGTTATTACCTGGTCCATGATTTAGACCATTAGAAATGGCCTGCTTGAAGCTTAAGAAAACATAAAACAGATTAAGAAAACAGCAAGATATTTTTCCTAAATGTGTGAATATTAAAAATTGGGCCATTGCTATATCTATCCATCTTTAAAGAAAAAATGATCCTATGAATGAGTGGAAAAGTAATAGTGTGGCTCATTGGTCTAGGGGTATGATTTCACTTAGGAAAATTAGCAACCAGTACTAAACTTAGAAATCATCTGTTCCAAAACAAAATTACACTTTGTTCAAAGACAAAAGTGAGACATGTTAGGATCATATACTTCAGAATTTGATATAAAGTGAGAAAAACAATAGTGTGCAATGAGATAGTTGTATCTAGATAACAATGTATCTAGAAAGGAGCTTCTGTGAGCATGGGTGTGTGATAATGAGAGAAACAAAAATCTATTGTCAAGTTTTGCCTTTGAAGA
Source organism: Erinaceus europaeus (assembly GCF_950295315.1). Classification (NCBI taxonomy): domain Eukaryota; kingdom Metazoa; phylum Chordata; class Mammalia; order Eulipotyphla; family Erinaceidae; genus Erinaceus; species Erinaceus europaeus. Next base: position 38,683,487 of record NC_080175.1, read on the forward strand.
TGGTCTTGGGTTTGAGTTGTGGGGGCAAGGACTCTGATTTCAGTTTTCTGTCTTTATGTGTTCTTTGCTTTTGCTAATTTAATCACTATGTTTACTTTAGATATGTGTATTATTGAGAGCCAAGAGAAAATATATTAAAAACTGTGTTTTGTGTCATGTATATGCATTTCTGTAATACAATATATTAGAGAGACTAAGGTCCCTTGGGATGAATTGGAGGCAGGCTTGATTTTAGTGATTTTTTTGTGTGTGTGTGATTATGGTTTAATGGCAACACATTAACAATATATTACAGAAGGGTGTTTGGACATCATGGTAATGATGTGTGTTAGTTGATTCATACTTAATAACCACAGTTGAAGGCTGGGTTTGTATGGAAAAACTTGCCAATAAACATGTCAGATAGCCAGAACTCCCACCTTCTGCACCCCATAAAGAATTTTGATCCAAACTCCCAGAGGGGGAGAAATATTGGGGAATGTTCAGAGGGCTCTGAACCCCAGTTTCATCAAGACCCAGAGAGAGAAGAGGAAAAAAAAAAGAAGGACATTTTGAAGTAGAAATAAGTGTCTGTGTGACTTAGAAAGAAATGAAAGGAAGAACCATAGAAGAAAGGGGGAAAATGTACATATAGACATATGTACATATAGACAGACAGTTACAGAGATAATAGTCAATTGTTGCCTTCAACCAAATTGGTACTGGTGCTGCCGCACTACATTATGCTGCTTCTGAAATCCTACTGTGAACCAGAGATACCAAGCCTGAGAAGTCAACCTCTCAACTCTTCAGATCTGATGAGAACTTTCCTAACACATGGGATTATCTATATCCACACAAGATGGCACATCATTTAACTAAGTTATACATAACAGATTAGGCTAGGGTTTAGGGTACTGGATACAGGTATACATATATCCATAAACAAGGGGCAATTATATAACTCTATATATAACTGCTCAGTAATGGTTGAAATGCCTAAAGAAGGCATCATAAATTCTGTAATTGATTGGACTTAGACCAAATTAGCTGGGCCGCCGGGGGCTGGAACCGGGATCCATAAGCCAGTCCTTGCGCTTCACGCTGCCTGCGCTTAACCTGCTGCACTACTTCCCGACTCCTCTAAATAGTTAATTTTATCCACAGATTTTTTTTTCTTTTAAGAACAGGAGCTACTCTCTGCCCTAATCAATTTTCTAGCCCTTTTTCTCTACTTTGACAACATTCTCTCAGGCAATATTTTTATCCAACCTCAGGCTAGCTACCAAACTCAAGGAAAACTACCATAGTTGTATGCCCCAGGAACATGCCTAAAATGATATTCCTAGCTTTCTTCTACCTTAAAACTCCTAATCTCATTTGTTCTCATCCTATTTTTTGGGATTAATCAATCATTTTGTCTCAGCTTAGGTCAAGTCACCTTTCAAGTTAACAAATTACATATTCTACCATGACTCCATCCCAACTTCTCTGGTCAGATGACCTCACCAATGTGTCCTGGACCCTTGCATCTTCAGAGCTCTGGCCCACTAGGGAGAGGTAAAAATAAGCTTGGGGGTATGGATCAACCTGGAAAAGCCCATGCTCAGTGGAGAAGCAATTACAAGTCAGAAATCCTACATTCTGCTCACCCCATAAAACCTTGATGCATGCCCCCAGCACGGGAGAAGTAGTAGTATGAAGATAAGAGGGCTCTGAACTCCAGCTAGCTCCATCAGCACCCGGAGAGAGAGAGAAGGTAAAGGAGAGGGATATATAGAGGTAGTTGCCATGTCATGAGTGCCTTGGAAGGGAAGAGAGAATTGAATTGGAAAAGAAAGAGGCAATTATGTATAAATGTAGACAGATAGTTGTAGAGATGATGGTTGGCCCATGTCTACAACCTTTAGGGAACTATGGTGGATTGCAGTGATCTTCAGCCTTGAAGATCAGAACTCTATTGGTGGGAGATGTGGATTCAAACCCCTATTGACATGTAATTCTGTAATATGAAAATAAATATACAAATTATAAAAAAAGAAAGAATAGTCAACCCATATATGTGATATTGGGAGGACCAGAGCAGTTTTCAGTGGAGGGAATGGAGACACAATGGTGGTAATGGTAATTATACCATTACTATCTCACAGTTTTGTAAATTAATATTAAATCACTATTTAAAAAAATACAAATCTTCACTTCTGAAGAAAGCCCTATTATCAGCTTCACTGAATGCGCAAACATATAGTCAATAAATTGTGCCAAAATAAATAAATAAACAAAATATTTAAAAAGAATCACAGTTGATAATTTGACAGTCATAGCTAAGACATATACAATATTGGTCTGGACACTCACTTGCCTGATAGTACATGAGCCTTACAAAGTATAAAGCCCTGGGTTGAGTTCCTAGTATCAGTTGAAAACATCACAGCATCAGGGGAAGGTTCATGAATGATGGAGTGGTTATGATGCCTCTCCCTTTCCTTTAGCTTTATATAAAAGTTTTTAAAGAAATGAAAAAAAGAAGAAATATGTAAATATATTCTTGACTTTAACTTAAACAAGAATACCTTAACTAGTTAGGTACTTCAGAGGGAATGTGGATGTACTATTTCAATTTGTCTCTGTAAATTGTTAAACTTCATTAAGATAAATCTCTAAGACAATTTATCAGCAAGGTGACTCACCCTCTTGCTGAAACCAGTGATAGGTGCTAGAAGCCACTTGTATTCAGGTACCTAACAGCTGCCCCAGTTCCTGTACTTTCTCTGAACAATTGCCTATGGTGACACATAGGAGAGCTGTATTTTTATTTTTTCTTTATTGGGAGGTTAATGATTTATAGTCTACAGTAAAATGCAGTAGTCTGTACATGTGTAACATTTCTCAGTTTTCCACATAACAATCTAACCCTTTCCTTAGGTCCTCCTCTGAGATCATGTTCCAGGACCTGAAAAATCCCCCCAGAGTCTTTTACTTTGGTAAAATACACCAACTCCAGTCCACTATCTGCTTTGTGTTTTCACTTCTGTTCTTATTTTTCAACCTCTGTGTATGTGTGAAATCATCTCTTATTTGTCCTTCTATTTCTGGCTTATGTCACTTTCTTCAAGCTCCATCCAAGATAAGGTGAAGTTGAATTCACTATTTTAATAGCTGGGTAGCATTCCATTATGTATATGTGTATATATATATATATATATATATATATATATATATACATATATATATATATACATATATATATATATGACATCACAACTTAGTCATGAGAGTTGTATTTTTCACCAGTCTTTCAACCTGTGATTGGCCAAATATAATAAATATGTTCATTCACTTGCCTCTGGAAGGTTGAAGTCAGACTTCCTTCCTTTGGTATTCCCTTCTTTACTTCCCTCCTCCCTTCATTCTATTCTCTATAGAGCACTGCTGAGCTCCATCCCTTGGTGGTGCTCAGAATTGAACCTAGGACATTAAAGCCTCAGTCATGAAAGTCCTCTACGTAATCACTATGCTGTTTCCTAGCTCAATGTCATGAAACCATCCATGTTTTAAAGTTCATCTCTGAATGGATTAACTTATCTCCGGCCTCAATCTAAGATAACATCATTGTGTTCATTTTTCCTTTCCCCTCTCCTCTATCATGGAGTTACTTCTTGTGTTTCCCAGGAAGCAGTCTCAATCATATCTGCATACCATGCTCTATTACTAATTTGTTATGCAAATAATTTTTGTTATAAATCCATGTTATGAAATGTTTTATCTTCTCTGGTGATGTTATGATATCTTATTCTCTCGCATTCTGTTAATATGAATTATAGTTATTTTTTAATGCTAATACAATATTAAATTCCTGAGGCAAGCCTCCCATCTTTGTGGATATATATATATCCATACTTACATTTATTTATAGATTACTAGGTTTAGTTTGGAAGTTCCACATCTCAAATTTATTCCCTTATTCATGATTTAAATTGCTGCTTTATCAGTCTTGTTTCTTAACTGTCCATGTCAACTATTGTGTCAACATTGTACTGACCTCATAAAATTTGTTTGAAAAAATTTAATTTAGATTTAGCTTTGGGAATAAATTTAATTATCACTAGGTGGTTTATGAGTTAATATATTTAATTAATACACCCTGAACAATTTAAAATATTTAATAAAATCATTATATCATTATGAAATATACCCAGTGAACCAGTAGACTTTCCTAAATGAAACTGGGGGAAAAAAAGTCAAGGTGATAAAATAAATTTGAGACTGAAAGTACTTAAGTCACACTTGGAGTGCAATGTTCACCTTTATGTGTAAGGCAACAATTTTTCTGCCTTTTCAAAGTAATATGGTCTTTCTCTCTAAATGTGCATCATTGTAAAGAAAAGGCAATAGTGGAATCTATAAAGCATAGGGCCTTGTGTGAGCCCAGAACATTTGAAATTTAATCTGAATGTTATCATGTTGATATGCTCCTACATTTTGTTTTGACTATTCAAACTATTTAATGCTTGTTGAACCATGTGCTAGGCACCTTTTTATGATCATTTGCAATATACAGAAACATATATATATATATACATATATATATACATATATATTATGAAAAACCACTAGGGTTTATGTTTTAGTTTATATTCTCCCATTATACATTTGAGATAGTACAGGAAACTAACATACATAAATTTATACATAAATTTCATATGCCACCAGTTACAATAATCATTCAATAATCATAAGTTAAATGGAAAACAAGGGTTACTAGAATGATGATAGAACTATGGATAGATAAAAGACACTATATGAGATTGGTTTAAGAGTGTTGTGTTAATACAGGCAAGAGGTTCACATCCTTTTCATCCCTTTCCTGTGCACAAGCCATTTAAAGCTGGTAGTCGCCACTGTACAATCACATCTATATCAGACTTCTACACAACATCTGTTAGGCTTGTCTGCATTCCTCTTATAGACTGACTTCACTGACTGTTCTATGTTATTCTGAATGCGTGTTCCACAATTTAGTTTCCAACAGTCCAAATAATGTATCTTTGATTTTCTACAGTTTTTAAAATGCTTCATTTCCTTTTTAAATAGAAATGTGAAAGTGAAAATAAGAGAGAGACTAGAGTACTGCTCATCTTTATCATATGGTGGTGCTGATGATTGAACCTGTATCCTCTGGAAACTCCATATTTATAGACTGGTACATGGTCTCTGTGCTATCTTTCTGGCCCAGATATATGTTTGCTTTGTTTTCATGTTTCTGCAAATGTTGCTTCTTTCATCCCTCTTAGCTTTGTGTCTAGATGTAAGTGTGCAAGCATTCCTATAGGATACAATGCTTTGCCTGAAAATATTACATTGTTGTCTAGTAAACTTTAATAACAGTTCTGAAGGAACTTCAAAAATAATTTAACAAATTTCTTTACCACAAGTACTGTATATGAGATTTCCTATTGTTTTATGCATTTGCCCTCATCTAAAATATGAGATTAATTATTTCCAATCACAGATTTGCAGGATGAGGCTCCATGGTTTTAATATGTCATTCTATAAAATATAACTGCAAGACAAACTAAATTTGTAATTAAAGACATGAAAAATTAACTCATACACTGTCTATTGTGATAGATCATACCATATGGATTCCACGTCCAGACAAGGGTCCCATGTCATTTAGAGTAGCAGCAACTATAGACCATTCACATAGGCTGTAAGCTGTGTGATGATTTCAAAAGTATCAACAATATTCGAAATTGTGAATGGAAGCCAAAGTACAATTTTTCTCTCCAGGATAAAAATTCTTCAAAAATATAAATCACAGTTGGAGAGCAAACAGGAGAAATAACAATGTATAGCAAGATAAAGGACAGGAGACAGAGCATGTTTTAGACTTCACTCAGCACTGAGACTGATTATTCTGTACCTTGAGTTACAGCAGACTTCCTAAAATTTCCATTATGGAAGTCGATAAATGCCATGTAGGCAATAAATAGGAAGATTAAGTGGGTGTGACAATGGTCACAATTACTATTACATAAGAGGAAGCTGAAGGGCCTGGTGTGGCACACCTAATTAAGCACACATAGTACTAAGCACAAGGATTCATGCAAAGACCAGGGTTCAAGCCATGGCTCCCCATCTGTACTGCAGAAGCTTAAATATTAGTGTTTAATACTCTCTTTCCCAATATCCCCCTTCTCTGTCAAATTCACTCAGTCCTATCCAATAAAATGACGGGAAAAGTGGCCACCAAGAGCAATAGATTCATAGTGCCAGCATCGAGTCCTAACAACAACATTGGAGAAAAAATAAATGCTGACAAATAGGGTTTACAGAATGACTTACAGAATAAAGATCTGTGAAAAGATAATACATATAACACATCAATCCCTAAACCTAACCCTAACCTCCTAATCCTAACTCTAACGGAATGAAAGCCAATCTACTAATACATATAACACATTAATAAAATAGGTAGTTGTATATTGTTAGATTGAATAAGATTTTTCTTTAGTTATTTATATGTATGCCTTTAAAGTTCACAGAGATGGACCTCTATGACTACTTAAGAAAATAAATTGCAAATGCAACCTGTATTTGACTTATGAGACAAATGAGGTCTCTGAAACTCAGAATGTAATATAAGTCTGATGAAAGAAGCAGTCACATTAAAAAAAAATGGTGGGGGAGTCAGGCAGTAGTGCAGCGGTTTAAACACAGGTGACTCGAAGCATAAGGACCTGAGTGAGAATCCCGGATTGAACCTCAGGCTCCCCAACCTGCAGGGGAGTCGTTTCACAGATGGTGAAGCAGGTCTGCAGGTGTCTTTCTCTCCCCCCTCTGCCTTCCCCTCCTCTCTCCATTTCTCTCTGTCCTATCCAAGAACAACAGCATCAATAACAACAATAATAATAACTACAACAATAAAACAACAAGGACAACAAGAGGGAATAAATAAATACTTAAAAAATTAAAAAAGAAAGAAAAATTGATGGTACAGAGAGAAATTGATAACGGAGGGAGAGAAAAAGAAGGAGAAAGAGATACATCTGCAGACCTGCTTCATTGCTCACAAGTGAGGAGTGGAAGCTTGAACCTTGTGCATGATAGCATGTAGCAGGCACCTTCTTAATGTTAAAAAAATAGTTTATCAAGAGTAACTTGCATACAGGATATCTCATTATCAAGAGAAGGACACATGGCTTTAATTAGAGAAATGATCCACACCCACCTGCCTTATAATGAACTTCTTATACTCAAGCAAAATATGTCTTAGTTTAATATTTCAGTGGCAATAGGTTTGTGTCAAAATATTAACACTGGAGTAATGTTGTGGTGCACCTGACTGTGTGCATATGTTATAATGCTCAAGGATTGAGGTTCAAGCCCCAAGTCCTCACTTGCAGAGGGAAAGATTCATGAATGTTGAAACAGTGCTACAGCTGTCTATTTTTCTCCTTCTCCCCTCTTGGCTCTTGATGTCTCTCTCTGTACAATAAATAGTGAATAAATAAAATTTTGTTTAAAAATAAAAATTAAAGAAGTTTCTCTAAAGTCAAGAATACTGGGGTTAAAGTCCCAGAACTTTGCCTTATGTTCTTCCACTATAACAAGATGAATTATTGCATCTGTTTTCATTAATGTGTTGTCTTCTTTGTTTGTTTGGTTTTTGTTTTTATTTTTTGGAAATAATTACCAAACTTCATTCCAGAAAAAAGAGTTCTATCAGTCCTAGGTGTACAATGGCACCACTTACAAGAAAATCGGGGTAGGGGAGATAGCATAATGGCTATGCAAGAGGCTCTCATGCCTGAGGAAAGTCCCAGGTTCAATCCTCCACACCAGCACTAACCAGAGCTGAGCAGTGCTCAGGTAAAAAAATAAAAATGGAAAATAGAGATGATATTAGGTACACAGTTATGGTGCACCTGATAGAGAATACATATTACAGAGCACAAGGACCCCCTGAATTCAAGTTCCTGGTTCCTACCTGCAGGGGGGATGTTTCAGAAGCAGTGAAGTGTTGCTGTAGTTTTCTTCCTTTTTTCTCCCTATCTCCCTTTTCCCTCTCAGTTTCTATCTTTATCCAGAAAATGAATTAAAAATAAAATAAAGGAAATTGAGATAATCATAACAGAAACAGGGACATGAGAAAAATAAGAGGCCATATGAGGAATTTTTGTATAACACTTTGTGATCAAATTTTATAGACACCTTAAGCAGATCTTAAAACTCGTCTGTTCTTTCTAGTCCTATTTCTAACTTTGACACCATCTCCCCACATAATACCTTTGGTCCACCTGTATGTTATCTGTTGGGCTCAAGCACAATTTAGTAAAGTCATGGGCCCCTTGGAATATAAATAAAATAGACCTACCAGATTTTTCCAAAATAGAGACTTCAAGTCACATCTGCTCTATTCTTACCCTTAAGTCCCTAGTTATTTAACGATTTGTTCTTCTTTATATCTTAATACTTTTTCAGCCACCAAGTTGCTGATGCTACCATGAAACCAACTTGACTTCCCTCAGCAAATGATCCCACCAATGCACCTGGAACCCTGCCTCTCAAGACCCTGACCTACCAGGGAAAGATAGGGACAGGCTGGGAGTATGGATTGACCTGTCAGTGCCCATGTCCAACAGAGAAGCATTAAAGAAGCCAGACCTTCCACCTTCTGTACCCCATTATGACCCTGTGTCCATGCTCCCAGAAGAATAAAGAATAGGAAAGCTCCCGATGGAGGGTATGGGATAAGGAACTCTGGTAATGGGAATTGTGTGGAATTTTATTTCTCTTATTCTATAGTCTAGTTGATCATTATTAAACCAATTTTAAAAAGAATGAGAGAAAAACGTGTCTGTTCTTTTTTTTAATATAAGGTGACAATGGATTGATTTCTTTTTTTATTTTTTATTTATAAAAAGAAAACATTGACTAAACCATGGGATAAGAGGGGTACAACTTTACAACTTCACACAATTCCGACCACCAGTACTCTTTATCCCCTCCCCTCCCCTCCCCTCCCATGATAGCTTTCCCATTCCTTAAACCTCTGGGAGTATGGACCCAAGGTTGTTGTGGGATGCAGAAGGTGGAAGGTCTGGCTTCTGTAATTGCTTCCCTGATGAACATGGATGTTGACAGGTTGAAATGGATTGATTTCTATAAGTATAAAAATGGAGTCACTCCTGTACAGTATGACTATATAAAGCCAATAAAGGAGTCATTACTCCCTGACTGGCAGGCACAATTTTCTGCATTTTGTTTAGACTGAAGTACCAATATAGTCCCTGGGCCTGGGATAAGATTTGAGAATAGTGTGAACTAGACAGAACTTTCTGATATTAAACACAATTTGTTTTGCAGTTGAGTTTTATAGTAAAATTTTAACATGGAGATATATAGCAAGCACCCTTTTCTATATTATTCATTTACTTTGAATAATGAATATTTAGTATGTAACTGATCCTGTCCTAGATGTTGAGGATACAGTTAAAAAATTTAAAAGTAAACAGAAACTATATCTTTCTAAAATTAAATTATATTATGAACAAGTATATAATAAGTAAATGGGGACAAATAAAAAGTGTGGTAGAAATTGATAAACTTGTTGAGATATAGAACATAGGACAAATATTGGTTTAAAAATGACAGTAGTGACCAGGTGTAGTATACTTGGTTGACTGCACATGTTACAATGCACATGGACCCAGGTTCAAGCCTCTAGTCCCCACCTGCAGGGAGAAAGCTTCAGGAGTGGTAGAGCAAGGCTGTCCTTCTGTCCCTCTGTCTCTCTATATCTCATACCCTCTCAATTTCTGGCTGTTGCTATCCAATAAATAAAGATAATTTTTAAAAAGTTTTATTAAAAATGGCAGTTAGTGAGGCTGCTGTCCAACCTAATTTCTCTTACTGCTTACTAATGCCATGTGTTGATCAATAATACACCTCACTGCTTCTCACCCTAGAAATAGATAAATAAATAATAATAAGAAGAAATGCTATAAACTGTCTCCCTTAATTTGTTCCTTGAGTTCCATTCCATTGCCAGCACTCATTCATTGGAGAGATTTATTCAGTGTCATCTATTGCATTAGACAACTGAAATGTACAACTTGAATTCAGACTTATCATTTTACCTTCTCATTGGGATACTAGAATTTAAAAGAACTAGAGGAAATCTAATGTAAAATGTAAACACAGAGAGTCCAAAATTATGGTTCACCTGGACAATGCACCTGTTCTGTTGTGGGTCCCTCATCATACTAGAAGTATAGGAACTATGGGATCTTTTTCACTTTCTTTCTGTATCTCTGTCACTGACTCTCTATCTGGAAAAATGTTGGTGAGGAGGGGCACATCCACAGTAATGATAACAAATAAAATAAAATAAAATAAAATAAAATAAAATAAAATAATTACAGTCATGTTGTGGGAATGGCCTGAGATTTTGTGTTTGGTGATGATTCTCAAATCAAGTGTGGATAATGAGATATTTACACAGACAATTAGAAGAAACATGCTGGGTCTAGGTTTAAGGTGCACATCACTTGGTCTACTTCTGCTTCCTTCTCATCTAGTGTTCTCCTATATACTCTACCCTGTTTGAAATTTCCTAGAAAGTTCCTATAAGATAGTCTAGTTGTGTTCATGTAACACTGGAATTCTATGGGCTTAGTAAATATTTATTTTTGCCTCTGTAGGTCTCTTGTCATGAGTGAAGACATCCCTATCCAGTCATTTATATTATACACTTTCAGCAATGTATATCTGCTCCATCCTTTTATGTAGAAAGGATAGATAATACTTTTTCATGATGTTAGAGGGAAAACATTCATTCAGTCTTTCTGCTTTAAGTATTCTGGAAGCAATCAAATTTCCATTAATGTATTTTATGCAGATAAAGGAGCCCCATTCCTATGACCCATTGGCTGTGAGTTGGTCAGGGATGATTGTGGGAATTCACCAATATTCTTCCACTCCTGTTGAGATGACTACATGCTTTTTGCTCCACTAAGCTGTTTTTAGAGCAAATTGCAACAATTACTTTCTTTATGGAGGTGAACTTTATATTTTATACACTTAGCAATCTGAAAGTGCACAGTTCAGTGGGATTTAGTGCTTTCTTGTCAATGTACTTAAAAGAACACTTCCTTTCTTAAATAATTTCCTTTAAATAATTACTGTTTCTCCTCCCAACCATTATCTGGCATCCACTCATTTGTTTCCTGTTTCAACGAACTTGCCAATTTTGAGTATTTTAATAAAAGGAATTATACAATTATGTGACAGTTTGCACTGGATTTTTTCATTTAGTTTAATGTTTACAATATTTATACAAGTTGGAGCCAGAATCAGACATCATGTTTTTATGGAAGGATAATGTTGCATTTTATGTGTATACCATTTGTTTTAAATACTTGCCACCCTGATGTTTATGTCTCTGTGTGCTTTCAATCAGCATTTACTTAGGAAGTTAAAGGTGTTTTAAATGATTTCTGGGTATTTGCTGATCTACTTTGGAAACTTATTTATTGCAAGTTAATTGCCTATTATTAATTTTTTAAAAGATTATTTTGCTTCCAAGATTATTGCTGGAGCTTGCTGGCCAGCACTACAAATTCACTACTCTTGATGGATTGAACCCAGATCCTTTCACAGATCCCTGTGCTTAGTACTATGTGCACTTACCCAAGTGCACCACCACCCAGCCCCAGGATTTATTTATTCAGTGAGAAAGAGTAAGCAGAGTAGCACTCTGCCAGGTGCAGTGCTAAGTATTAAACCCAGGGCTTTACCCTGGTGAAGTCCCATCTTCTACCCACTGACCACATTTCCAGTTATTGTACATATTAGAAATCAGATTTTGTTTTTTATTAATGGTTTAATAATGATCAACAAGATCGTGGGATAATATGGTACAGTTCAACCATCAGCATTCCATATACTCTTGCCTCCATTGGAAGTTTCCCTATTCTTTATCCCTCTGGGAGTGCAGACCAAAGACCTGTATGGGGTACAGAAAGTCTCAGGTCTGGCTTCTGGAATTGCTTCTCCACTGGACATGGGTGCTGGTAGGTTAGTCCATATCCATACCACCAGCCTGTGTCTTTCTCTAAGGGGGCAGGGCTCTGGAGAGGTGGAGTTCCAGGTGACATTGGTGAGGTCATCTGCCCAAGGAAATCAGGCTGATGTCATGGTAGCATCTGTCATTTTTCTTTTTATCACTGGGTGACTGTAGTTTTTATAAATATTATCTAATTCTAAAATCTTATCTAATATATAGCTTAAAGATATTCTCTTCTTGCAAGGTTGTTGCTTAGATTTTTTTTTCCACTGAGAAAGAGAGGAGAACAATACCCTGTCATTTCTGATGGTCTGTGTTTTTTCTGTCTTTCTTGTATGGTGCAGGATTGATTCCCTGAAACTCTTGCAAGCAAGTGATATGCTCAACTGTTAAGTTACCTCCCTACCTCCCTACCCTCTTTTTACACTTTGCTGATAATGTTAATATTAGTGAGGTCTAGTTTGACTATTGTATTCTTTTTTATTTATTTATTTATTCCCTGTTGTTTTATTGTTGTAGTTATTCTTGTCATCATTGTTGGATAGGACAGAGAGAAATGGAGAGAGAAGGGGAAGACAGAGAGGGAGAGCGAAAGATAGACACCTGTAGACCTGCTTCACCACCAGTGAAGTGACTCCCCTGCAGGTGGGGATCTGGGTCTTGAACCCGGATTCTTACACCGGTTCTTGCGCTTTGCACCACATGCGCTTAACCCGCTGTGCTACTGCCCGACTCCCTATTGTATTTTTTTGTAACTTGTGATTTTTTTGTTAAATCTGAGAACCCACAACCAAATTGGGGTCTTAAAAAAATGTCCCTGGCATGTCTTCCTGCACACTTTACTCAATCCATACCATTTGATACTACATCTGCCGAGCTCAACCAAATCAATGCAACCAATACCACCTCAACAAGTTTCACTTCCTATTGCCTCTAGAGACACCAAGCATGGAATGTCAACTCATCTACAGCACTCTGGTAATACTGTTCCTAGTTCATAGGACTCCTCAATTCCATATTGGGTGGTGCACCTACTAACAGGCAGAAACTAGATATAGATCAGGGTATATGAGACAGAACACATGTGCACATGTACCCATAAGTTAGGGGAAAATATACACCTTAAAGCAAAAGGGCACAATAGTTTGCAGTGAACCAAAAAAGCAAGCAAGTAGAAAGACATAAAAAAAAAAAAAAGACACCATAAAATGATACTTACATACTTTCCCCATATTTGGGAGCTACTCTCTGCCCTGATCCAACTTTCTAGTCCTATTTGCAACTTTGACACCATCTCCCCAGACAGTACCTTTAGTCCACATGCATGTTAATGGTCATCTCAGGCAAAAATTAGTAAAATCATGGGCCCCTTAGAGTATACCTAAAATAGACCTACTAGCTTTTTACAAAATGGAAACTCCAAAACTCATTTGCTTTATTCTTGCCTTTAGTTTCCTGACTATTAAACAATTTGTTCTTCTTTATGTCTTAATGCTTTTTCAGCCACCAATTTGCAGATGCTACTATAAACCTGATTTCCCTGGTCAGAGGACCTCACCAATGTACCCTGGAACCCCATCTCTCCAGAAACCTGACCTACTAGGGAAAGAGAGAGAAAGGCTGGGAGTATAGATTGACCTGCCAATGTCCATGATCAGTGAAGAAGCAATTATAGAGGCCAGACCTTCGACTTTCTGTAACCCATAATGATCCTGGGTCCATACTCACATAGGGGTAAAGAATAGAAAAGCTTTCAAGGGAGGAGATGGAATGCAGAACTCTGGTGCTGGAAACTGTGTCTAATTGTACCTCTCTTTTGTTATGACCCAGTTTATATTTTTCATTTGAGCACACTTAGGTGCATAAATGTTAACTGATTTCTTCAAGGTGACAAAAAATACTATTTTCATTTTTTCATTCCTTCCAAGCCAAGTACAAAGCCTTTCCAGGTTTTCACTATGTGCTCAAGATTCTACCTCTAAGTCAGGTAACCTCTGTTCTTCCAAATGTCCTCTCCTATGAGCAAATAACATAGCTCTTTAACTACCTATTGGTTCTCCTCAGTACATAGCAAATTTTTACTAAAAAATATTGCTCTAGGAGGAAGTACCACAAACCAAGAGTTGTCAACCCACAAATTTCATGAGACCCTACAGTTGCTTCCACAAAAGTCTATAGTCTAAACAGGACTTTTCTGTATGCTGAAGGCAGCTGGAAATAAAAGATGAGGCACAGGTATAATGAAATCACTAAAATTAAATATCAATTGCAACAAACAAAATAAATAATTGAAAATATTATATTATAGATTTTACTAAATCACGTGTTCGTGCAGATAACTACATTTTAAAATTGACCTGAACAACTAAAATTCATGCTACATTAATTTAGAAGTAGATCTTCCTTTGGTTAATCACATTATTGATTCATATTTTGAGCACTCCAACCATGTATTATAACTTCTGGAATTTAATTTTTTTTTGTGGTAAAATAGCTCAATGAGATTTTCCTGTTCAGAATCAAGTAACTACAATTCCTCTTTTGACTCCTATAACTTATTCCTAGATCAGTCAGTGATTTGACCGACATAGGGTAGAGAACCAGCTCCTTTCTAGCAGTTTTGAAGTCATTTATCTCACATACAGCCAGGGAATTCCTTTCTGTGGTGCTTAATTATCTGCATTCATGTCTTGTCTGATTCCAACAGAAGGCACAGATAATTCTTAGACAACCAATAGAAACCTCTGTGTCACTGCTTATAATTCTGATGGGAAAACTTCTGAGGATTAGTAGTCATGTACTGAAGACTGTCAGGGAGCTTAAAATAAGGTCAAGCTAAAGCCACACATTTAGTAAATACTGAGCGTATATATAGTTTTTGTCCTTTGGAGAAGTAAAATCAACTAAACAAATCAGGAGAATAGCTAAATCAAAAACTAAAATAACCTGTTAATAAATAATGTGAAAAAAGTAAAGCTAGGACTTTTTTAAGTCAGAAGATCAGAGATGTATAACCAATGCTCATCAAAAATCTTCTATAATTCTGGTGAGCTAAATACTTTTAAATAACTCTGGGCCCAATGTATTAGGAATTACTATCTGTCTGTTATGTGAAGATTCTTATTTGTTTTCATAAGAATTTTGCTTTTAAAAAAGGAGGGGACTATAAACTGTTTTATCTATAAGAAAGTATATATTACCATGTGCAATCCCCTGGTCCCCACCTGCAGAGTGGAAGCTTCATGCGCAATGAAGATATATTGCAGGGTTTACCATTCTCTGTTTCTCTCTCTCTGCTATTTCATGCCCTCTATAAAAGGATATGGTCAGCAGTAACAGTGGAGTCAATGAGCACCAGTCATAATTCTGGTAGGAGAAAAAAACAATAGAAATTAAAATTATAGTTGCAAAGTAAATCACACTGTAGGTGAAACCCAGGTTAGAAGCCCAGTACCACATGGAATTATCACTATTCAAGGGAAAGAGACTGTGGTGTTGTGCAGCTCTCCCTCAGATATCTGAAATTAAAAAAAAAAAAAGAAAAAATCAAAACAACAATAGCAATAAAAGAAAACAATGCGATTTCAGGGAGGTGAGGCAATGAGGCAGCAGCAGCTGTGTTTTTCTCCTCTCCTCTCCCTGGTCATCTAGGAATAGCAAAGGATATCACCTGGGACCGCAACAAGGCAGGCATAGAAAGACTCCAGGAACCCACCAAATCACCAGTTGAGTCCAAACATGTGTGGCTTATGTGTAGAGAGCATAAAGAGAGATTGAGCATCTGGTAACAGTCTAGAATTTTACCAGTTGAGGCACCAGGTCCAGTCTATTTTACAAACAAAAAAACTGCTGAAGGGGGAGTGGGGCGGTAGCACAGCGGGTTAAGCGCACATGGTGCAAAGTGCAAGGACCAGTGTAAGGATCCTGGTTCGAGGCCACGGCTCCCCACCTGCAGGGGAGTCACTTCACCGGTGATGAAGCAGGTCTGCAGGTGTCTTATCTTTCTCTCCCCCTCTGTCTTCCCCTCCTCTCTCCATTTCTCTCTGTCCTATCCAACAATGACGACATCAGTAATAACCACAATGAAACAACAAGGACAACAAAGGGGAATAAATAAATAAATAAATATTAATTTTTTTTTAAAAAACTGCTGAAGGGAGGAGAGGACACCCCTAAGACTCATGAATTACTATTCTGAGTCTCCAATGCTACTACCCTCAGAGGCTGGAGCAGTAGTGGGGAGGTCCTGTGCTGCCACCAGGGAACAAAAAAACTAAAAAGGAAACTCAGCAGATCTATACCTCAGTGGCCTACCAATGTGGCTGTGAGAGTCTCTTTACATAGACACTGGATTATCTCTTCCCCACAATGCTTTATCTCTTGGTCAGGAGTGAGGGATTAAGCTAAGAAGCCTATTTAAGTTTAAAAGCCCTCAGGCTCCCATAGCCTACAGGGAAGAAAAAGAACAAAAGAGGATTTAAAGCCACAAAGCTCCAACTCAGGGATTAAAATACTATTGAAACAACTGTCAACTTCCACAACTGTGAACCCATTAATTACCTTACTTAGACACAAATCAATCCAGGCAAGAGTAATCAGTCATTTGAAAAGTACTGAGAGAGGGATCTCATAACATAATAGATATGGTTAAACCAATGAGAAGAAATATTGGAAAAATGAACCAGGACAAAAGTCCACCTAAAATCCCCCCAAAATTTGAAGCACAAAATAATGAGGTCAACATCCAAACACTAGTTAAGGAAATAATCACAGGAGTGAGTAAAGAGGTTGAAAGAATTGTCACCAGAAATGCAAAAGCAACAAATGAGACTCTGGAAAAAAAAAAACACTAATTATCTCAAAATTATTAGAGAGCTGAAAGCTGAAATAGCTGAGCTAAGACCACAACTAGCTGGACAAGCTAAAACAGTATCAAAACAGGGTAGCAAAATAGATGAACTCCAGAAAACAGTAGAGGGGAGAGAGAATAGGATCAATGAGGCTGAAGACAGAATTAGTAAGATCGAGAACAAATTAGAGACAACTAAAAAGGAGGTAAGAAATGTCAAAAAGATATTAAGAGATACTGAAAACAACAACAGAGACCTATGGATGAATTCAAAAGAAATAATATGTGCATTATTGGCTTGCCAGAGGAAGAAAGGGGTGGGAAGTAAGCATTCTTCAGGACATAAGAGCTGAGAACTTCTCTAATCTAGGCAACATAAAAGACGTAAAGGTTCGAGAAGCCCAGAGGGTCCCAAATAGAATTAACCCAGACTTAAAGATATCAAGACACGTCATATTTAGAAAGGAAAGGAGCAAGGCTGAAGAAAGGATCCTGAAGGCTGCAAGAGGAAAACCCATAAGATTAGCACAGACTTTCCACACAAACACTACAGGCCAGGAGAGAATGGCAAGATATTGATTGAGTATGTAATGAGAAAGGCTTTCAACCAAGACTACTTTATCCTGCTAGACTGTCATTCAGACTAGATGGAGGCATAAAAACCTTCTCAGACAAGCAACAGTTGAAGGAACCAACTATCACCAAGCCTGCCCTAAAAGAAGTTCTGAAAGGTCTCCCATAAACAAACAGTCAGTATTGATCGACCAGTCAATGCCCATGTTCAGCAGGGAAGCAATTACAGAAGCCAGACCTTCCACCTTCTGCAACCCACAATGACCCTGGGTCCATGCTCCCAGAGGGATAGAGAATGGGAAAGCTAGTGGGGAGGGGATGGGATATAGAGATTGGGTGGTGGAAATTATGTGGAGTTGTACCCCCCATCCATTGATTTTGTTAATGTCTCCTTTCTTAAATAAAAAAAGTCAGACCACCATAAATAGGCCATCTGTCAGAACACTCTAAAGCTCTACAAGAATGGCATTAAAATATCTTCAGTCTCTGATATCAATAAATGTCAATGGCCTGAATTCACCTATTAAAAGACACAGCATAGGAAGGTGGATCAGAAAACACAACCCAACAATATGCTGTGTATAGGAAACCCACCTAACTCAATAAGACAAACACAAACTCAAAGTGAAAGGATGGAAAACTAGCATACAAGCTAATGGCCCACAAAAAAGAGCAGGAACAGCTATTCTCATATCTGACATGATAGACTTTACAATGAATAAAATTAGAAAATACAGGGATGGGGGTCAGGTGGTAGCACAGTGAGTTAAGTGCACATGGTGCAAAGTGCAAGTACCCTGTAAGGAATCTGGTTCAAGTGTTGGATAGTATGCCAGCTCCCCCTGGCTTCTGCTTAACCATATGCCTATATAGGGATAGATTTAATCCCATTTAAAGCTTTGGTCTATTTACATAAATCACTTTTACATTTACATAAAGCACTCCCTCCAGGGCATTGGTGGTTCAGTGATAGGATTCTCGCCTGCTCCACCCCCTCCTTTTCACACTCTGATTTTCACCAGTCACTTTTCTCTCCACCGTCTCTATATCACATCCTGTTTCCACCCTACTTGGAGAGTATAAAAACAGCTGCTCTTCTGATTAAAGACACTTGGAAATTGCTTTCCGGCTCCGAGAGTTCCAGAGTGTATCTCCTGCGAAGTTAGTGCAGCACGAGTTCCTGATCCCTCTCCCACGCAGCAGCCTAGATCGGCTCCAGTTGAGTTCTCTCCAACCCAGAGAGCACTAGCTCAGGAAGAAGTACCCTCAACAAAATGGAATAAATAAATAAATATTAAAAATTATAGGGATGGACACTACTTACTGCTCAGAGAATCAGTCAATTAAGAGGACTTAACAATTATTAACATCTATGCACCCAATCAGAAGCCATCTAAATATATCAAACATCTATTGAAAGAGCTACAGCAATATATTAACAGCAACACATTCATATTAGGGGACTTCCACACCCCAGTCTCTCAACTTGACAGATCATCCATGCAGAAAATCAATAAAGAAATGAGGGAGCTAAATGAAGAGATAGATAAACTACAACTATTGAATATTTTCAGAGTCATTCATCCCAAGAAACTGGAATACACATTTACTCAAGTCCACATGGATAATTCTCAAGGATAGACCATATGTTAGGCTGTTGTGCCCAGAAGTTCAAGTTCCAATTTCACACAAGGAAGACCATAATCTGATGCAATAGCAAGAGCCTTTATTAGCAAGCTTATGCTTGGACCAATACCCTTCTACACAAGGGGAGGGAGAGTCTGCAACAACACCTAGCAACATTTTTCACCTCCTCTTTTTATAGTATAAGAAACAAGGAGCAGTTGGTTTCAGTTTAACACTCTCTAACAAGTAACAGTTGGTTTCAGTTTAATGGCTGTAACAAGGAACAGTTGGTTTCAGTTTAGCAGTCTCTAACCTCCACAAGGCCACAAAGACAGCATCAGAAAATTCAAGAACATTGGGATTATCCCAAGCATCTTCTCAAAGCACAATAGAATTAAATTAACACTTAACAATCAACAAAATATTAGTAATAGCTCCAAAATGTCAAAGCTAAACAGTACACTACTTAACAACTACTGGGTCAAAGAGAAAATAAAGGAATAAATCAAAATGTTTCAAGATCTCAGAGAGAGGCAGACTGGGAGTATGGACCGACCAGTCAACGCCCATGTTCAGCGGGGAAGCAATTACAGAAGCCAGACCCTCTACCTTCTGCAACCCTCAACGACCCTGGGTCCATGCTCCCAGAGGGCTAGAGAATGGGAAGGCTATCATGGGAGAGGGTGGGTTATGGGGATTGGGTGGTGGGAATTGTGTGGAGTTGTACCCCTCCTACCTTATGCTTTTGTTCACTAATCCTTTCTTAAATTAAAAATTTAAATAAAAATAAATAAATAAATAAATAAAAGTTAAAATGAAAAAAAAAATGTTTCAAGATCTCAATGAAAATGAAGACACAAGCTCTCAAAATATTTGGGACATGGCTAAGGCAGTACAGAGAAGGAAGTTCATAGCTATACAAGCACACATTAGGAAACAAGAAAAAGCAAAAATAAACAACCTGATTGCACATCTTAAAGACCTAGAAGAAGAAGAACAAGGAACCCTAAAACATCCAGAAAGACAGAAATAAATAAAGTTAAGGCAGAATTAAATAACATTAAAAATAAGAAAATCATAAAAAAGATCAACAAAAGTAAATGTTGGTTCTTCAAAGAGTGAACAAAATCAACAAACTTTTAGCCAGACTCACAAAACAAAAAAGGGAGATGTCCCAAACAAATTGGATCATAAATGAAAGAGTAGACATCACAACAGACACCGCAGAAATCCAACATATCATGTGAGGCTTCTATGAACTACTATATGGAACCAAGCTAGAGAACCTGGCAGAAATGGATGATTTTCTAGATACCTATGAACTTCCAAAATTAAGTAAAGAGTAACTAGATAACATGGACAGGTCCATCACAGCTAATGAAATTGAAACAATTATCAAAAACCTTTCCAAAAATAAAAGTCTTGGACCAGATGGTTTTACAAATGAATTCTACAAAACCTTTAAAGAGAAACAAATAGTTCTACTTTTAAAAGTTTTCCAGAAAACTTATGACATTGGAATACTCCCTTCCACCTTCTATGAAGTAAAAATCACTCTGATACCAAAAGCAGACAGGGACACAACCAAGAAAGAAAACTACAAACCAATATCTCTGGTGAACATAAATGATAAAATATTGAACAAAATTCTATCCAACCAGATACATCAGTGAATTAAAAAGATTGTTCATCATGACCAAGTGGGGTTTATCCGAGGGATGCAAAATTGGTCTAATATATGTAAATCAGTCAATGTGATTCAACACATCAATCCAAGCAAGACCAAAAACCACATGGTCATAGCAACAGATGCAGAGAAAGCCTTTGACAAAATACAACATCCCTTTATGATCAAAGCACTACCAATAATGAGAATAGATGGAAAATTCCTGAAGATAGTGGATTCCATATATAGCAAACCTACAGCCAACATCATAGTCAATGGTGAAAAGCTGGTAGCATTTACCCTCAGATCAGGTACTAGACAGGGATTCCCACTATCACCACCACTATTCAACATAGTGTTGGAAGTTCTTGCCTTAGCAATCAGGCAGAATACAGATTAAAGGGATACTGATTGGAAGAGAGAAGTCAAATCCCCCCTATTTGCTTATGACATGATTGTATACATAGAAAATCCTAAGGAATTCAGCAAGAAGCATTTGGATATCATCAAGCAATACAGTAGGGTGTCAGGCTACAAAATTAACATTCAAAAGTCAACGGTATTCCTCTATACAAACAGTAAGTTAGAAGTTAAAATCCAGAAATCAATTCATTTTACTATAGCAGCAAAAACAATAAATTATCTAGGAATAAACCTAACCAAAAATGTGAAAGATTTGTATACTGACAATTATGAGTCACTGCTCAAGGAAATTGAAAAAGACACAAAGAAGTGGAAAAATATTCCATGTTCATGGGTTGGAAGAATTAACATCACCAAAATGAATATACTACCCAGTGCCATATACAAATTTAATGCTAACCCCATAAAGATCCCAACCACAATTTTTAGGAGAATAGAACAAATGCTACGAATGTTTATCTGGAACCAGAAAAGATCTTTATTTGCCAAAACAACCTTGAGAAGAAAGAACAGAACTGGAGGCATCACACACCCAGATGTCAAGTTATATTATCAGGCCATTGTCATCAAAACTGCTTGGTACTGGAACATGAATAGACACACTTACCAGTGGAATACAATTGAGAGGCCAGAAGTAAGCCCCCATACTTATGGAGATCTAATCTTTGACAAAGTTGCCCTGATTATTACATGGGGAATGCAGAGTCTCTTAATAAAATGATGTTGAAAAAATGGGTTGAAATATGCAGAAGAATGAAACTGAGCCACTATATTTCATCAAATACAAAAGTAAATTCCAAGTGTATCAAGGACTTGATGTTAGACCAGAAACTATCAAATACTTAGAGGGAAATATTGGCAGAACTATTTTCCACATAAATTTTAGACATCTTCTATGAAACAAATCCAATTACAAAGAAGACTAAGGCAAGCATAAACCTTTGGGACTACATCAAATTAAAAAGCTTCTGCATAGCAAAATAAACCACTCCCCAAACCAAGAGACCCCTCACAGATCCTTATATGTCATACATCAGACAAAAGTTTAATAACCAAAATATTATAAAGAACTTGCCAAACTCAAGAACAAGAAAACAAATAACCCCATCCAAAAATGGGGAGAGGGCATGGACAGAATATTCACTGCAGAAGAGATCCAAATGGCCAAGAAACACATGAAAATTCTCTAAGTCTTTGATTGTCAGAGAAATACAAATAAAGACAGCAATGAGATACCACTTCACTCCAGTAAGAATGTCATACATCAGAAAAGATAATAGCAGCAAGTGCTGGAGCGATTGTAGGGTCAAAGGAACCCTCCTGCACTGCTGGTGGAAATGTCAGTTATTCCAGCCTATGTGGAGAACAGTCTGGATAACTCTCAGAAGGCTAGAAATGGACCCACCCTATGATCCTGCAATTCCTCTTCTGGGAATATATCCTAAGGAACCCAACACACCCACCCAAAAAGATCTCTGTACAAATATGTTGTTAGCAGAAATATTTGTGATAGCCAAACCTTGAAGAAAGTCATGTGTCCAACATCATATGAGTGGCTGAGTAAGTTGTGGCATATATACACTATGGAATACTACTTAGCTATAAGAAATGATGACTTCTCCATTTTAGCTGATCTTGGTTGGACCTTGAAAAAATTCATAGTAAGTGAAATATATCAGAAACAGAAGGATGAATATGGGACAATCTCACTCTCAGGCAGAATTTGAAACACAAGATCAGAAGAGAAAATACAAGTAGAACCTGAAATGCAATTGGTGTATTGCACCAAAGTTAAAAACTCTGGGGTGAGAGGGTCAAAGCATACGGGTCCAAAAGGGATGACAGAGGACCTAGTGGGGGTTGTATCATTATATGGAAAACCGGGAAATGTCATGCATTGTATTTACTGTCAAATGTAAAACATTAATTCCCCAATAAAGAAATTTAAAAATATAAATAAATAAATAAATAAGTTAATAATAAATAAATAAGGATTCTGGAAGATGGCGGAATGAGAAGCTGCTAGTGGCATGAGCTCCAACCACATCTACTGGAATTGGTAGGATTTTTTTCCTTTAGTAGGACAGTCAATAAGGGGTCCTAGTGGTGACACAAAGGAGGTGACTATAACTCAATTTTGGTTAGAAAATAGAGTAAAAAGAAAGGGAAAAAATTTTCTTTTAAATTATTATTCCTGAAGAACACCCCTTCCCCCAATAACCAATCCCTGGGGACCAGAGATCTGCTCCTAGCAGGCTCCCCTGCTGAGCTTCTTTCTTTACCAAGATTACTGTCCCAACAGGGGGTGTCATTCATTCTAATTCTATGCCCTTCTGAAACCTTTGGCCTTTTTTTGCCACACCACACTCAGCTCCAGAATGATGGGTCTGACAGGGTCAGCACCCTAGAAAACTCTCTTCAAGGAAGAATTCTGGGAGTGGGTCTTGGCATCCTGAGCAGATCTAAATTGGAAACTCTGATTGTTTTCATTATGTACATGGTAATGATGCTGTGTAATCGGGGACAAACAGCCCCTGTTCCCAGATTAGATACATAGATACATTAGATGAATAGGAAATGAGGTAGAAAAAGTTATAGGTCATCAAATACATAAAGTTTTAGGAAAAATTCTTAATAATACTTACTTACCTCCTCTTATAAATATGTTAAAACTCTATGTAAAATACTATCTGCTAAGCCTATTACTCAGAAATGCATCACCCCATAAAGTACATTTCTGTGTAAAACCATAAGGCCATATAATCAAGAAATGAGCTTTACTTTCTGTTTCAGATATTGTTTATATAAGGCTGAAAGATATATAAGTTCTCACTGACTGAATAAAAATTGAGTTCAGATTCACCCTCCAACAGAGGGTGGTATATTCTGTTCTCCTCCTGACCCACCAGGTGGTCACCTTCAGAGTTCCCTGATCCTTCCTGCTGCTCTTCCGCTGTAGCGGTCCATCACATTTTTTCTTTCTAAGTAGCCAATCAGCTGCCTCTGCTCAGGGGGCCTGAGGCAATCTGGAGCCCTCCAAGCTGAAGACAGAACAGGTTTTTTACTCTGTTCTATTTTATCATCAGTACAAGTTAAACACGTATCCCTTTCCCCCTCTCCTTCAGGTTGACCAGAAATAATTCTTAGTG
The DNA here is from genome assembly GCF_950295315.1 of Erinaceus europaeus. Classification (NCBI taxonomy): domain Eukaryota; kingdom Metazoa; phylum Chordata; class Mammalia; order Eulipotyphla; family Erinaceidae; genus Erinaceus; species Erinaceus europaeus. The sequence continues at coordinate 38,707,825 of NC_080175.1, forward strand.
TATATTCCATTGCTAGGGGACTACGTGTCTTATTCACTGCTAAAGTAACTTGTTTCACTTTTCTTACCGCCTCTACCCATTCCCTCACTACCCCCCACATAGCTAATTAAATAATAAAAAATAAATAATAAAAATAAATAGATAACTTTTTCCTTTCACTGCTCTTTTATTACTGTTATTTTTCTTATCTTTTTCTTTTTTCTCTATTTCTTTCTTTTTTCATTCTTGTCATCCTTTCTTCCTTCCTCCTTCAGCTTTCTGAATTCACTGATACACATTTGGGAATTATTTTGGGGAAGAAATCTGACTCAGAGTGGACTCTCATGCATGTATCCATGTATCTCTGCTCTACTTCCCTTTCTCCTTTAGCTACCCCTATACATACAGTGGATAGTAGATTTGCATAACTGTCTATTCCTGTTATTCTTGTTTACTCCTGAGGTTTTTTTTTTTCTTACTTTCTTAACAATCAGCTGCCTCTGCTCAGGTTGCTTGAGGCAATCTGGGAAAGGTTTTTTACACTTACCTATTTTATTATTAATATTATATAAAGGTGTATCTCTTTCCTCCCCTCCTTTAGATTGACCAGAATTAACTCTTAGGGTATCCTTCATTTCTAGAGGACTGGGCATCTTATCCATTGTAAGAGGAACTTGTCTCATTACTCCTACCTCCTCTACAGACTCTCCCCTTATCCCTCCTCCTAGCTAAATAATAAAATAAAATAAAATAAAATAAAATAAAATAAAAAATAAGTTAATCAATCAAAAAATTTACTTTCACTGCTCTTTTATTACAGCGCTTTTTCTTATCTTTTTTCTTTTCTCTCTCTTGTTTCTCTTTTTTATCTTGTCTTCCATTTCTTCCTTCCTTCTTTGTCTTTCTGAATACACTGATATCCAGTTGTGAATTATTTTGGGGAAGAAATCTGACTCAGAGTGGACTCTCTATGTGTGTATCTCTGCTCTACTTCCCTTTCTCCTCTTGCTACCCCTAGAATTTACAGTGGATACTATATTTGCATAATTGTCTATACTTGCTATCCCTTCTTTCTCTTTCTTCTATACTTGGACTTGGTTGCTATTTTTTCATGGACTGGAGAAATTGTTTGGCTAACTGGTAGTGATTAAACTGCTTCAATCCTTGCTTCAGTCACTATTGTAATTCCTGAGGTGGGTGATTGCATTTGTCATAAAGGTATTTAGTACAGTGCTGCTTGTACTCATGACACAACAACTGAGGAACAACAAAGCATATAAAAAAAAAGAAACACATAAATCAAAAAAATGGGTAGATCAAAAACAAATAAAACTGCCTCTCAAATGAATGAAGACAAGAGCCCAGAAGAAATGACAAATCAGCCAGAAGTAACCATCGACAAGAAAAGTATGCAAGCAATAATAAACTTATTAATTACAGAAATGAAAACAACATTGGCGGAAAGGAATGGCAGTATTAGGGAAACAACAGTTGAGACCCCCAAGGAAAATACAGATTATCTTGAGGCAATTAGAGAACTGAAAGCTGAAATAGCTGTAATGAAGAAAGAAGCTGAGGCAAGGGAAAGCAGACTAACAGAAGCAGAAAACAGAATTAGTCAGACAGAGAATGAGTTAATAGAATTTTAAATGATGAAGGAGATATCACAACTGACACCACAGATATCCAGAAAATCATGCAAACCTTCTAAAGATTCCAAGCTAGAGAATCAGGAAGAAATGGAAGCATTCCTAGAAACATATGACTTTCCAAAACTGAACCAAAAAGAACTACAAAACTTAAATGTACCAATACCAGACAAAGAAATTGAAACTGTTATTAAGAATCTCCACAACAACAAAAGTCCTGGACCAGATGGCTTCACAAATGAATTCTAAAAAAATTTCAGGAAACAGTACCCATACTTCTTAAGCTTTTCCTTAAGATTGAAGAAACAGGAATACTCCCTTCCACCTTCTATGAAGCCAACATTACCCTGATACCAAAATCTGACAGGGACACAACAAAAAAGGAAAACTACAGACCAATATCTCTGATGAACATAAATGCCAAAATATTAAACAAGAACTTGGCCAACGGGATACAGCAACACATCAAAAAAGATTGTTCATCACAACCAAGTAGGATTCATCCCAGGAATGCAAGGTTGGTTCAACATCTGTAAGTCAATCAATGTTATTCACCACATCAATAAAAGCAAAGCCAAAAACCACATGGTTATCTCAATAGATGCAGAGAAAGCCTTTGACAAAATCCAACACCCATTCATGCCCAAAACTCTAAAAATAAATGGAAATAGATGGGAAATTCCTCAAGATAATGGAATCCATATGTAGCAAACCTACAGCCAACATCATACTCAATGGACAGAAGCTGAAAGCATTCCCCCTCAGACTGGGGCTAGACAGGGCTATCCACTGTCACCATTACTTTTCAACATAGTACTGGAAGTTCTTGCCATAGCAATCAGGCAAGAGAAAGAGATGAAAGGAATACAGATTGGAAGGGAAGAAGTCAAGCTCTGACTATTTGCAGATGATATGATAGTAGACATAGAAAAACCTAAAGAATCCAGTAGAAAACTACTGGAAGTTATTAGGCAACATAGCAAGGTGTCAGGTTACAAAATCAATGTACAAAAATCTGTGGCATTTCTTTATCCAAACAGTAAATCTGAAGAAGAAGACATCCAGAAATCACTCCCATTTACTCTTTCAGCAAAATCAATCAAATACCTAGGAATAAAGTTGACCAAAGAAGTGAAGGCTTGTATACTGAAAACTATGAGTCGCTACTCAAGGAGATAGAAACTGATACCAAGAAATGGAAAGGTATCCCATGCTCATGGATTGGAAGAATAAATATCATCAAGATGAATATTCTCCCCAAAGCCATATACAAATTTAATGCAATACCCATCAAATTTCCACCAAGCTTCTTTAAGAGAATAGAACAAACACTACAATCATTTAACTGGAACATGAAAACACCTAGAATTGCCAAAAACATCTTGAGGGAAAGTAACAGAAATGGAGGCATCACACTCCCAGATCTCAATCTATATTATAAATCCCTCATCATCAAAACAGCATGGTACTGGAACAAAAATAGGCACACAGACCAGTGAAACAGAATTGAAAGCCCAGAAATAAATCACCACATTTATAGACATCTAATCTTTGATGATGGGGCCCATACCATTAAATGGAAGGAGGCTCTCTTCAATAAATGGTGCTGGGAAAATTGTGTTGAAACATGCAGAAGAATAAAATTGAAACACTTTATCTCACCAGAAACAAAAATCAATTCCAAATGGATCAAAGACCTGGATGTTAGACCAGAAAAAATCAAATACTTAGAGGAAAACATTGGTAAAACACTTTCCCACCTACACCTCAAGGACATCTTTGATGAAATAACTCAAGTGCAAGAAAGATTAAAGCAGAAAAAAAAATCAATGGGACTACTTCAAATTGAAAAGCTTCTGCACATACAAAGAAACTATCAAACAAACAAAGAGACCCCTCACAGAATGGGAGAAGATCTTCACATGCCAGACATCAGATAAGAAACTAATCACCAAAATATATAAAGAGTTCAGCAAACTTAGCACCAAAAAAGAAAATGACCCCATCCAAAAATGGGCTGAGGATATGAACAAAACATTCACCTCAAAGGAGATCCAAAAGGCTAACAAACATATGAAAAACTGCTCTAAGTCACTGATTGTCAGATAAATGCAAATTAAGACAACATTGAGATACCACCTCACCCCTGTAAGAATGGCATACATCAAAAAGGACAGCAGCAACAAATGCTGGAGAGGCTGTGGGGACAGAGTAACCCTTTTACATTGCTGGTGGGAATGTAAATTGGTGCAGCCTCTGTGGAGAGCAGTCTGGAAAACTCTCAGAAGGCTAGACATGGACCTTCCATATGACCCAGTAATTCCTCTCCTGGGGTTATACCCCAAGGACTCCATAACACCCAACCAAAAAGAGGTGTGTACTCCTATGTTCATAGCAGCACAATTCATAATAGCCAAAACCTGGAAGCAACCCAGGTGCCCAACAACAGATGAGTGGCTGAGAAAGCTGTGGTATATATATGCAATGGAATACTATATAGCTATCAAGAACAATGAACCCACTTTCTCAGACCCATCTTGTACAGAGCTAGAAGGAATTATGTTAAGTGAGCTAAGTCAGAAAGATAAAGATGAGTTTGGGATGATCCCACTCATCAACAGAAGTTGAGAAAGAAGATCAGAAAGGGAAACTAAAAGCAGGATCTGACTAAATTGAAAGTAGTGAACCAAAGTAAAAACCCTGTGGTGAGGTGTAGACATGCAGTTTCCTGGGCTGGTGGGGGGTGCAGGTGTGGGTGGGTGGGTGGGATGGGACACAGTCTTTTGGTGGTGGGAATGGTGTTTATGTACACCCCTAGTAAAAAATGTAGTCATATAAATCACTAATTAATTAATATGAAAGAGGAATAATTAATTGTATTTCTCGAAGTTTTTAAAACACAGACTAAGTCTTTTTAATATATAGGCTGTGTATTTGATATGCGGACACTCTCAAAAGCCTAGACCAAGTAGATCAGAAGCAACCAATGGCACAGCTACATACAAGATACTGGGTACTATACAGCAAACCCTAACAAAAGGACTTTTCAAAGTTAACCCAATTGCCAAATAATGTGATGATAACATTAACTATCCATTTCCTTTTGAACCCTAAAACAGCAGGAACCTCACATCTCCACTATAGAGCCTATATTTCTCCCAGTCCTGGAACCTTAGGATAGGGCCCTCTTTCCCGTATGCCTCTCCCAATCCGTATCAAATAATATTGCATCAGCTGATTGCAACCTAATCAACGCAATGATTGCCACCTCAACATGCTTCAGCTTAATCTGTGTCCAGAGACTTCACATGTGGAATGACAACCCTTCAGCTTCATTACTCGGGTGAGACCTTTACTTTCAAAGTATTCTCAAATTCCATCCCAGGTGGATCACTTTCTAACAAAGTCCCAAAACTTAGATATAGATCAGTTTCTGTGAGAGACAGCATATGTTCACAGGTATCCATTAACTAGTGCAAAATATATACCTGAAAGCAGAAGTACACTAGAGTTTGCAGTGAGTACCCGCCTTCAACACTTCCTCTCCACTATTCCTACCTTTGTGTCCATGATTGCTCAACATTCCTTTTTTAAATAAAAAATTAATTTAAAAAATAATAATATTTATAAATAAAAAAAGAAAGCAGTGGTTTTTGCAAACACTGTTTTTACTTAGAGTGAACAAAAGAAAGTATGGGGCTGTTTTAGGGTTCAAAAAGACAATTGATAGTTAATGTTATCATCACAGTAATTGGGTTAACTTTGAAAAGTCCTTTTTTAGGGTTTGCTGTACAGTACCCAGTATCTTGTATATAGCTGTGCTATTGGTTGCTTCTGATATACTTGGTCTAGGCTTTTGAGAGAGTCTGCATATCAATTACACTGCATATATTGAGAAAAGATTCAGTTTGTGTTTTGAAAAACTTGGAGACATACAATTAATTTCCCCTCTCTCGTATTAATTAACTAGTGGTGTATAGGACTATATTTTACTAGGAGTGTACATAAACACCATTCCCACCACCAAAGACTGTGAACCCATTCCTCCCACCCACTCCCACTCCCCACTGTCCCAGGAAGCTGCATGTCTACACCTCACCTCAGGGTTATTACTTTGGTGCCCTACTTACAATTTGGTCAGGTACTGCTTTTAGTTTCCCTTTCTTATCTTCTTCCTCAACTTCTGTTGATGAGTGGGATCATCCCAAACTCATCTTTATCTTTCTGACTTAGCTCACTTAACATAATTCCTTCTAGCTCTGTCCAAGATGGGTCAGAGAAGGTGGGTTCATTGTTCTTAGGAGCACCTCTTTTTGGTTGGGTGTTATGGAGTCCTTGGGGTATAACCCCAGGAGAGGAATTACTGGATCATATGGAAGGTCCATGTCTAGCCTTCTGAGAGTTTTCCAGACTGCTCTCCAGAGAGGCTGGACCAATTTACATTCCCACCAGCAATGTAAGTCCTGGAACCATTGGATAGAGCCCACTTTCCAGTATGCCTCTCCCAATCCGTATCAAATAATATTGCATCTGCCGATCACAACCTAACCAACACAACGATTGCCACCTCAACATGTTTCACTTCAGACTGTGTCCAGAGACTACACGTGTGGAATGACAACCCTTCAGCTTCATTACTCGGGTGAGACCTTTCCTTTCATAGTATACTCTAATTCCATCTCAGGTGGTTCACTTTCTAACAAAGTCACAAAACCTAGATATACACCAGTTTCTGTGAGAGAGAGCATATCTTCACACGTATCCGTAAACTACTACAAAATATATACCTGAAAACAGAAGTACACTAGAGTTTGCAGTGATTATCCCCCTAACGCTTCCTCTCCACTATTCCAGCTTTGGGTCCATGATTGCTCAACAATTTGTTTGGCTTCGTATGTTAACTCTCTTTTCAATCACCAGGTTCCAGATGCCATCAGGATGCCAGCCAGGCTCCCCTTGACTGAAGACCCCACCAATGTGTCATGGAGCTCTGCTTCCCCAGAGACCCACCCTACTGGGGAAAGAGAGAGGCAGACTGGGAGTATGGCCGACCAGTCAATGCCCATGTTCAGCTGGGAAGCAATTACAGAAGCCAGACCTTCTACCTTCTGCAACCCACAATGACCCTGGGTCAATGCTCCCAGAGGGATAGAGAATGGGAAAGCTATCAGGGGAGGGGGTGGGATATGGAGAATGGGTGATGGGAATTATGTGGAATTATACCCCTCCTACCCTATGGTTTTGTTAATTAATACTTTCTTAAAAAAAAAAAAAAGTATGGGGCATTAACATAATTAGCATATGGGTAGTATCAGCCCACCATAAACAGCATTTGAAAGACATTTGCAAACTCACAAGGTGTTGTGGGCATATAAAGTTACTTAGGCAAGTGTTTAATGGAAGTTGCTTCCTCCTGCTTGGTCTTTCCTTGGTCATCTCCATCTTCGCCAAGGACCTGCAGATGATGTTTCCCCAGGACTCACAGGTGTTATACATGAACACTGGTGAATTAGGTTTGAGGATTTGTTCTCTCACCACATTAGTTAGCCTTTTTCTCCTGTATATTTTTTTCCACCTCAGTTCTTATGTACCTAATATACTTAACATTTTGACAAATACCAAGCAAAAGCCCTACAGAATCTTTTAGTTTTTATAATAAATGTCAGTCAGGAGGGTTGAAATCTTACAAATCTGAGGTTCTAGCCCTGGGGGAAAATTAAAAAAAAAAAAAATACTGTGTGTACTAAGTCAATCAGTGTTAGAACCTCAAATGGAAAACACAAAATAGTTTCAGGTCATCATCCCATGTTCAATTATGGCCAAAGTAAAACAACTGCTTCTCATTTTTTAAAATTTTTATTTATAAAAAGAAAAAACTGACAAAACCATAGGATAAGAGGGGTACAATTCTACAAAATTCCCCCACCATAATTCTGTATCCCACCCTCCCCTGATAGCTTTTCTATTCTTTAACCCTCTGGGAGTATGGACCCCGAATCATCATGGGTTGCAGAAAGTGGAAGGTCTGGCTTCTATAATTGCTTCCTGCTGAACATTGGCATTGAAAGGTCCATCCATACTCCTAGCCAGTCATTTTCTTTCCCTAGTGGTGTCGGGCTCTAGGTTTGTGGGGCTCCAGGACACATTAGTGGGGTCATCTGCCCAGGGAAGTTAAGTTGGCATCATGGTAGCATCTGGAACCTGGTGGCTGAAATAAGACTTAACAGATAAAGCCAAACAAATTGTTCACTGATCATGAAGCTAAAGGCTGAAATAATTCAGATGAAGAGTTGGTGGGAGGGGGGGTGTCTCTGTTTTGGAGAAAGCTAGTAGGCTTACTTTAGTTATATTTCAAAGGGCCCATGACTATACTAATTTTTTCCTGACGTCTGATATGCAGATGGACACAAGTTATTGTCTGAGGAGATGATGCCATGGCTGGAAAAATGGCTAGAAACTGGGTCAGGGAAGAGAGTACCTCCCAAATATGGGAAAGGCGTATAAACATTGTTGACTGATTATTACTGAGAATTGAAAGTTGTAAATCATTAGACCATTGGATCTCTAGAGTGCTAGGATTCTTGCAAGCAGCATATGGTTTGATTATGTTTTTTGATCCATACCCAATTCTGTGCTTTTTTATGGGTGAGTTTAAGCCATTGACATTCATTGATATTATGGATTTAATGTATTGTAGTGCCATTGTTCAAAAATTTTTTTTTTGTTTTCTCTGATATATTGCCAGTATTATAGTGATGTTCTTGTTTATAAGAGGTCTTTCAGAACCTCTTTCAGGGCCGGTTTGGTGATAGTTGCCTCCTTTAGCTGTTGTTTGTCTAAGAAGGTTTTGATCCCTCCATCTAGTTTGAATGAAAGTCTAGCAGGATATATTATCCTTGGTTGAAACCCTTTTTCATTCAGGGCTCCATAGATATCTTGCCATTCTCTTCTAGCTTTTAGAGTTTGAGTGGAGAAATCTGCAGATAATCTTATGGGTTTTCCCTTGTATGTGCCTTTTTTTTTCTCTCTTGCAGCCTTTAGGATCCTTTCTTTATCCTTACTTCTCATTGTGACTATGATGTGTCTTGGTGTCTTCAGGTCTGGGTTGATTCTGTTTGTAACTCTCTGGGGCTCTTGAATCTTGATGTCCTTTCTGTTATTCAGGTCTGGGAAGTTTTCTTCTATTATATCCTCTATAATGTTTGCTTCCACTTCTTCTCTTTCTTTCTCTGGCAGGCCAATTATGCGAATGTTACTTCTTTTGAGATCATCCCATATGTCTCCGTTGTTGTTTTCAGTGTCTCTCAATCTCTTTTTAAGCTCTTTCACCTCTTTCTTCATTTTCTCTAACTCATCCTCTGTCTGACTAATTCTGTTTTCTGCTTCTGTTAGTCTGCTTTCCCTTGCCTCAGATTCTTTCTTCATTACAGCTATTTCAGCTTTCAGTTCTCTAATTGCCTCAAGATAATCAGTATTTTCCTTGGGTGTCTCAACTGTTGTTTCCCTAATACTGCCATTCCTTTCCTCCAATATTGTTTTCATTTCTGTGATTAATAAGTTTATTATTGCTTGCATACTTTTCTTATCTATGCTTACTTCTGGCTGATTTGTAGTTTCTTCTGGGCTCTTGTCTTCATTCATTGGAGTAGCAGTTTTATTTGTTCCTGATCTACCCATGTTTTTGATTTATGTGTTTCTTTTTTTATGCTCTGTTCCTTAGTTGTTGTGCCTTGAGTACAAGCAACACTGTCCTAAATACCTTTATGACAATTGGACTCACCAACCTCAGGAATTACAGTAGCAACTAAAGGAAGTATTGAAGCAGTTTAATCACCCAGTTAGCCAAACAATTTCTCCAGTCCATGAAAAAATAGTAACAAAATCCCAGTGAAGAAGAAAGAGAAAAGAAAGAAGGGATAGCATGAATAGACAGTTATGCAAATCTACTATCCATTGTATATTCAAGGGGTAACAAGAGGGGAAAGGGGACTAGAGCAGAGATACACACATAGAGGGTCCACTCTGAGTCATATTTCTTCCCCAAAATAATTCACAAATTCAGGAAGGCAAAGAAGAAGGAAAGAAGGAGTGTATGACAAGATAAAAAAAAGAAAGAAAAAGAAAAAAGAGACAAGTGAGAGAAAAGGAAAAAGATAAGAAAAAGAGATGTAATTAAAGAGCAGTGAAAAGAAAAAAAGCCTCAGAACTAGACAAGGATGGCTGAAATAGACAGTTATGCAAACCTACTATCCACTGTATATTCTAGGGGAGGCTAAAAGAGGAAGGGAAGCTGAGCAGAGACACTTGCAGTGAGAGTCCACACTGAGTCAGAATTCTTCCCCAAAATAATTCCCAAATGTGTATCAGTGAATTCAAAAAAGCACACTGTTTGGTGGTGCAGGGGCTGGAGCCTGTGGCTTTGGAAGCTGTAGGATTAAGGAAGAAAGGATGACAAGAATGAGAAAAAAAAAAAGAGAAAGAGAGAAAAAAGAAAAAGATAAGAAAAAGAACAGTCATAAAAGAGCAGTGAAAGGAAAGATTTTTTTAATTTATTTTTAATAATTTAATTAGCTGTGCAGGGTAAGGGGGGTTGGCTACTTAGAAAGAAAAAAAAATGCCAGAGGTTTCAGAATGGTATAGACTTAGAATGAATGATACTCCCTGATGGGACAGGAATTTGGTAAAGAAAGAAAGAGGCTCAGCAGGGGAGCCTGTTAGGAGCTGGTACCCAGGGACTGGTTATGAGGGGGTGGGGAGGGGGAGGAGGTGTGCTTTATAATTAAATGGAAAAAAATATTTCCCCCTTTTTTCTACTCTATTTCTTAACCCAAATTAAGTTATAGTAACCTCCTTGGTGTCACCACTAGGATCCCTTATTGACTGGCCTACTAAAGGCAGAAAATCCTACCATTTCCAGAAGATGTGGTCAGAGCTCAAGCCACTAGCAGCTTCTCAGTCCACCATCTTCTGGGAACCCCCTCTATTAGTCTTTTTTTTTTCTCCAAATACTACTTACAGGAAATCTTTGAGATTAAATAAAATAAAAAAGTTTAAAAATAAAAAAAGAGTGCACAATATAATTATCGAGAAATGCCACCACTAGTACATGGGCAGATTTTTCTGCTGAAAAAAATAGGATTTTGTATATTTCCATAAAATTTGGTATCACATGTATAGATAATTTTATATCTAACTTAGAAAACCATACAAAAGTACTCTAAATTTTTACTTAACTATGCTGCATAAGACTGTTGAATTATGTTAAGTGAGCTAAGTCAGAAAGATAAAAATGAGTATGGGATGATCCCACTTATCAACAGAAGTTGAGGAAGAAGATCTGAAAGGGAAACTAAAAGCAGGACCTGACCAAGTTGTAAGTAGGGCACCAAAGTAAAAACCCTGTGGTGAGGAGTAGACATGTAGTTTCCTGGGACAGTGGGGGGTGGGAGTGGGTGGGAGGGATAGGTCACAGTCTTTTGGTGGTGGGAATGGTGTTTATGTACACTCCTAGTAAAATGTAGTCATATAAATCACTAGTTAATTAATACGAGAGGGGGAAAATTAATTGTGTGTCTCCAAGTTTTTCAAAACACAAACTGAATCTTTTCTCAATATATGTAGTGTAATTGATATGCAGACTCTCTCAAAAGCCTAGACCAAGTATATCAGAAGCAACCAATAGCAGAGCTATATACAAGATACTGGGTACTGTACAGCAAACCCTAAAAAAGGACTTTTCAAAGTTAACCCAATTACCAAATAATGTGATGATAACATTAACTATCAATTGTCTTTTTGAACCCTAAGACAGCAGGAACCTCACATCTCCACTATGGAGCTCTACTTCCCCCACTCCTGGAACCATTGGTAGGGCCCACTTTCCCATATGCCTCTCCCAATCCATATCAAATAATATTGCATCTGCTGATCACAACCTAACCAACATAATGATTGCCACCTCAACATGCTTCACTTCAGACTGCGTCCAGAGACTTCACATGTGGAATGACAACCCTTCAGCTTCATTACTCGGGTGAGACCTTTCCTTTCATAGTATACTCTAATTTCATCTCAGGTGGTTCACTTTCTAACAAAGTCCCAAAACCTAGATATACACCAGTTTCTGTGAGAGAGAGCATATGTTCACAAGTATCCGTAAACTACTGCAAAATATATGCCTGAAAGCAGAAGTACAGTAGAGTTTGCAGTGAGTACCCCCCTAACACTTCCTCTCCTGTATTCCAATCTTTGGGTCCATGATTCCTCAACAATTTGTTTGGCTTCGTATGTTAACTCTCTTTTCAACAGCCAGGTTCCAGATGCCATCAGGATTCCGGCCAGGCTTCCCTAGACTGAAGACCCCACCAATGTGTCCTGGAGCTCCGCTTCCCCAGGGACCCACCCTACTAGGGAAAGTGAGAAGCAGACTGGGAGTATGGACTGATCAGTCAACACCCATGTTCAGTGGGGAAGCAATTACAGAAGCCAGACCTTCTACCTTATGCAACCCACAGTGACCCTGGGTCCATGCTCCCAGAGGGATAGAGAATGGGAAAGCTATCAGGGGATGGGGTGGGAAATGGAGATTTGGTGGTGGGAATTGTGTGGAAATGTACCCTTCCTACCCATGGTTTTGTTAATTAATTCTTTCTTAAATAAAAAATTAAAATAAAATAAAATAAATTAAAAAGAAAATAATACAAAGATCACTCACTTTAAAAAAAAAAGACTAATAGAATTATTTCATATAGTCATAAGAGAAAAACTATTCATGTAGTTCAAAATTTGAAGGAAAATAACAGCATAATTATGTTTACTGTGTATCAAGAAGTGTTCTAATGACCTATAATAATTCAAATAATTGATAATCAACCTGTAAAGAGTGTACCATTTGTGTACAACTCAGCTTCAAGTCTTGCCCCTACCTTGCTAAAGGCAATTATAGTGCTATGGACTTTTTTATTCTCTTTGCTGCTACCTAAAATTAATAAAGTGGGTAGGATAAGTAATTAATTTTGATAGTTTGCTGCTATGTTATGTGATCCAGGTTTGAGGCTGGCTTTCATTACATTGAAGGTAGTTTGATGTTATCATCTCTTTCGAGCTCTTTGTATCATTTCTTCTCTATGTCTTTCTAATAAATAAATATTTAAAAGTATATACCATTTATAATTTATAGAAAAGTGGGCTTAAGGTATAAATTGAGTAATCTGAGTTCTAGTAATTGATCAGAATTGGAATTCCAGCTTCTGGATCCAGAGGCTTATATAGGAAAAACTAACTAAATAAATAAATAAAGATGATGCTTATGCTCAATAAAGTTCTAGAAAATTGTTTTTTCACTGTAAGTAAAGGGGAACATTTTTCAGATAAAATGTATAATCAATGACTACTTGGAATCATATGTAAAAAATTATGATAGCAGAACCTTTTATGAAACAAAGCACTGAATGAATCAGAGTTCAATAAAACAACATTAACTGTTTTATTTATTTGGCGTTACTGGGGTCTCATGAATGCACAATTTTACCAACCCAGGACAAATATTTTATTCATAGAATGAGAGGGATAGGGGTAGAAAGAGAGAGGAGACAGAGAGGAGAGAGAGATTTCACTGAATTAAAACTTTCTCTGGGTCATATCATTCCCCATTTTCTAGGACTAAAATTTGAGTAGCTTACATAGACAGACAGGTAACTTACCTGGTAAGATAACACTCAATCTTTCAATAACATATTTCCTTTAAATGATATTTTAAATGATTTAGTACCATTGATCATGTTGAATCTAAAATTCAATTTATGTATGTATTTATACATATAGATTTAACTCAGCAATAAAGTAGAAGTCATTTTTAAAGATATTTGAAATCTTATTAAAATATATGTCTTATAGCAGAATGCCACTTAGAGTTCAACTTAAATAAATATAATATCTTAAAATATAATATTTTGGATCAGCGGAATAGTTCATTCTGACAGTGTGCTGCTTTGCCTTGCCATCAACCCATGTTTGAGCCTGACCCTTACCACATTGATGGAAGTTTTGGTGCTGTGGAGTCTCTCTCTTATTAAAATAAAAAATATATAAATCTTGTTAATACATTTTGTTCAACAACAGAAAACAAGCAATATAATTACAAAAAGGACCCCAAACATAAGCACGTATTTCAAAAACAAAAATACATACAAATTATTAGTAAGTATGTGAAAAGATATTCCACATTATATGTCATGAGAGAATGTAAAATAAAACAAAAATGAAGTGCCACTGCATACCTATTAAAATAATCAAACCCAACACATTGAAAACATTTGTTGGTGAGGATGAGGAACTAGATAAATTGTCACTCGTTGCTAATGGAAATAAAAAAAATGGCACATCTACTTTTGAAAACAGTTTGGCAGGTCCTTAAAAAATGGATTATAGCCATTATATTTAAGCTATCAATTAAGTGCCTTCATATTTAACCAAAGAATCTGAAAATTCACACCCACACAAGAGTTTTATGTTGGTATTTATAGCAGCCTTATCCATAATTTCCAAAACTTGGAAGTAGCAAAGATGTCCTTCAGTAGGTGAATAGATAAATAAACTATGATAATACACATAGTGGAATATAATTTAGCACTAAAAGGAAATGAACTATCATGTTGTGAAGAGACAGGGAGGGACCTTAAATGTCTATTACCAAATGAATGTGAACAACATAAGAAAGCGACAAACTATTATGTTCCAACTATATGACATTCTGCAAAATGCAATGCTATAAAGATAGTAAAGGACTTGAGAGACTGCATACTGGTTCCACAAAAGATTCTCAAATCTGAGGCTCTGAGTTTACAGATTCAAATCCCAGCACTACCATATGTGAGAGCTGAGCAATAATCTGGTTTCTGTGAACTCTCTCATGTGTCTCTCTCTTTAAAAAATAAAGTAGGGGGTGGAGCCATGATGGCAACTTGGGGATAATACATGATGTGAGCTCCAAAAGGAAGTAGCTTTCAACCTGGGATTCTCCAATGAGGGTAAGATATCTGGGCCAGTGTGGAAAGGCTGAACAAGGGGTGTTCAGGGTAACACCAAAAAAAAAAAAAAAAAAATTCCTGTAACCCACACTTGGACTGCCAAACAGGCCAAAAGAACAAAGAAAAGAAAATCTTTGGCTTGATTATTTCTGAACTCACCCTCCCCAGCCCACCCCATCACCAGAACCAGCTGGCTGTCAAGTTGCACCTCTCAGGTTTCCTGAGAGGTTTCCTGTAGAGCTGTTTTCTTTACCATGATTCCTGGCTCAGCAGAGGTGTCATTCCAAGCTTTATTTCCCTGTCTTTTCTTTTGTAAGGGGCTGGTGCTGTATTTGAGTGACAGAATACCTGAGCAATCAGGGCCACAGCTCTGCCTGTGGAAGACTAGATGGGGTGTTTTTTGTTTGTTTGTTGATACTTCTTATAATTTATAGTCTTTGCTTGGTTTAGGAAGGGGACCAGGATGTGTGCAGCCAATCTGGAGTGGTCCAAGCTGAAGACTGACTGTTAGGGTTTTTTACCTAATTTTATTTTATTATTACTATTATTATATATGTGTGTCCCTTTTCCCTCCTATCCAGGTTGGTCAAAATTAACTGCCGTTGCTATTTCCCTTAATCAGTGATTGGCTATCCTATCCATTGCGGGAGAAACTTGTTTCTTTCTCCATCTTCCCTCCACCCTTCTTTTTCTCTCCTCCTAGCTAATTGAAAAAGAAAAATCTCTTTTCATTCACTGCTCTTTTTTTTCTTTCTTTCTTCTTCTTCTTTATTTTGCCTTCTGAATTCAATGGCACTCATTTATGAATTGTTATGGAAAAAATATGAATCAGAGTGGACTTTGTCTTTCTGTATGTATCTATTTTCCACTTTCTCCCCTTGCTATACCTAGAAATATAGTGGACAGGAAATTTACGTAATGGCATATTCTTGCTTTGCCTTTTTCCTTTCTCTCTTTTTTTCTTTTTCTCTTGGTTTTGTTTGTTATTTTTTTCTTGGGGTGGAGGTGTTGTTTACCTAACTGGTATTGCTTAAACAGCATCAATCCTTGCTTCAGTTGCTACTATTATAATTTCTGAGGTTTGTGACTGCATTTGTAAAACATTTTTAGTATAAAGTGGCTTGTACTCAACACAAAATAACTGAAGAATAACAGAACAGAAAATTAAAAACCACATCAATTTAAAAAATAGGTAAATCAAAAGCAAATAAAACTACTAACAAAATGAGTCAGTACAGGAGCCCAGAAGAAACTATAAATCACTCAGAAGTAACCATAGATTAAAAAAAAGGTATGAAAGCAATAGTAAACCTAATAATCATAGAAACGAAGACAACTATGGAGGAATAGGATATCAGAGTTAGGGAAACACAAATGAGACCCTCTAGGAAAATACTAGAGATCTCAAAGTAATTAGAGAAATGAAAGCTGAAATAGCTGAGCTAAAATGCCAGTTAGCAGAATGAGCTAATATGATAACTGAGGGGGAGAGGAAGATGGCGGCCTGAGAAGTTGCTGACAGCGAACGCTCTGACCGCATCTTCGGCAACGGTAGGATTTTCTGCCTTTAGCAGGCCAGTTAATAAGGGGTGACACCAAAGAGTGGGTACAATTTAATTTGGGTTAAGAATTAGAGTAAAGGTGACACGGACTAGCGGGGCTCCACAATTCCCAGGGCGCCGGGCAAGGCGAGTGCGCCGGGCATTGTCCTCCGCCCGCCCAGGAAGGCGGCTCCTCCACCGGTTGCAGAGCGCGGCGGGCAGAGGACCCGGAGAGAGCACTTTAGCTCGGGGGCTTCCTCTTGGGAGAATCCAGGGTCCACCGCGACCCTGAGAGCAGATCCAAAGACTTCTTGAGTATAGCTCTCATTGGATCAAAGGATTTGGAGCTAGTTTTCATTTTTGAGAAATCCTTTAAAAAAGTCTGGAGGGGGGGGTTTCCCGGAAGATGGCGGACTACGGAGAAGCAGCTAGCCTTTGAGCTCCAGACACATCTCGTGTAAACAATAGGATTTTCTGCCTTTAGCAGGCCAGCCAATAAGGGGCCACAGCGGTCATACCAAGGTGTCTATAACTTAATTTGGGTTAAGAATTAGAGTAGGGGAAAAAAATTCTTTTTTCTTCCTTTTAATTTTCAAGCATACATCCTTCCCGCCGCTCCCCCCGCCCCACCATAAACAGTGCCTGGGACCAGCTACTAGCAGGATACCCCATACCACCAAACAGGGTTTTTTTTTTTTTAAACTCACTGATACACATTTGGGAAGTTCCTCGCACTGCTCTTTAATTACAACCCTTCTTCTTATATTCTCCCTTTTCTCTCTCTTATCTCTCTCTATCTCTTTTTTTATTTTTTATTATTACTATTTTTTTTTATCCTGTCATACACTTCTTTCTTCTTTGCCTTTCTGAATTTGTGAATTACTTTGGGGAAGAAATCTGACCCAGAGTGGACTTTCTATGTGTGTATCTCTGCTCTAGTTCCCTTTACACTCTTGTTACCCCTAGAATATACACTGGATAGTAGATTTGCATAACTGTCTATTCTTGCTATCCTCTCTTTCTTTTCTCTTTCTTCACTGGGATTTGGTTACTATTTTTTCACGGACTGGAGAAATTTTTTGGCTAACTGGTAATGATTAAACTCCTTCAATACTTACTTCAGTTGCTACTGTAATTCCGGAGGTTGGTGAGTGCAATTGTCATAAAGGTATTTAGTACAGTGCTACTTGTGCTCACAACACAACAACTGAGGAACAACAGAGCATTAAAAAAAAAGAGAGAGATAGAAACACATAAATAAAAAAAATATGGGTAGATTAAAAACAAATAAAACTGCTACCCCAGTGAATGAAGACAAGATCCCAGAAGAAACCATAAATCAATCAGAAGTAACCATAGATAAGAAAAGTATGCAAGCAATAATAAACTTATTAATCACAGAAATGAAAACAACATTGGAGGAAAGGAATGGCAGTATTAGGGAAACAACAGTTGAGACACCCAAGGAAAATACTGATTATCTTGAGACAATTAGAGAACTGAAAGCTGAAATAGCTGTAATGAAGAAAGAAGCTGAGGCAAGGGAAAGCAGACTAACAGAAGCAGAAAACAGAATTAGTCAGACAGAGGATGAGTTAGAGAAAACTAAGAAAGAGGTGAAAGAGCTTAAAAAGAGATTGAGAGACACTGAAAACAACAACAGAGACATATGGGATGAGCTCAAAAGAAGTAACATTCGTATAATTGGCCTGCCAGAGGAAGAAAGAGAGGAAGGGGAAGCAAACATTCTAGAGGAAATAATACAAGAAAATTTCCCAGACCTGAATAACAGAAAGGATATCAAGGTGCAAGAGGCCCAGAGAGTACCAAACAGAATCAACCCAGACCTGAAAACACCAAGACACATCATAGTCACAATGAGAAGAAGTAAGGATAAAGAAAGGATCCTAAAGGCTGCAAGAGAGAAACAAAAAGTCACATACAGGGGAAAACCCATAAGACTTTCTGCAGATTTCTCCACTCAAACTCTAAAAGCCAGAAGGGAGTGGCAAGATATCTATCGAGCCCTGAATGAAAAAGGGTTTCAACCAAGGATAATATATCCTGCTAGACTTTCATTCAAGCTAGATGGAGGGATCAAAACCTTCTTAGACAAACAACAGTTAAAGGAGGCAACTATCACCAAGCCGGCCCTGAAAGAGGTACTAAAAGACCTCTTAAAACAAGAACATCACTATAATACTTGTAATATATCAGAGTAAACAAATCGTTTTTTAGAACAATGGCACTACAATACATTAAATCCATAATATCAATAAATGTCAATGGCTTAAACTCACCCATCAAAAGGCACAGGGTGGGGGGATGGATCAGAAAACATAACCCAACCATATGCTGCTTTCAAGAATCCCATCTGTCACAACAAGATAAACACAGACTTAAAGTGAAAGGATGGAAAACTATCATACAGGCTAACGGTCCACAAAAAAGGGCAGGAACAGCCATTCTCATCTCAGACACGATAGATTTTAAATTAAATAAAGTAATAAAAGATAGGCAAGGACATTACATAATGATTAGAGGATCAATCAGCCAAGAAGACTTAACAATTATTAACATCTATACACCCAACGAGGGACCATCTAAATACATTAAACACCTACTGAAAGAATTTCAAAAATACATCAATAGTAATACAATAATAGTGGGAGACTTCAATACCCCACTCTCACACTTAGACAGATCAACAAAACAGAGAACCAATAAAGATACAAGAGAATTGAATGAAGAGATTGACAGACTAGACCTCTTGGACATTTTCAGACTCCTCCACCCCAAAAAACTGGAATACACCTTCTTTTCAAATCCACATAACACATACTCAAGGATAGACCACATGTTAGGCCACAAAGACAGCATCAATAAATTCAAGAGCATTGAAATCATTCCAAGTATCTTCTCAGACCACAGTGGAGTAAAACTAACTTTTAACAACAAACGGAAAATTATTAAAAGACATAGAATTTGGAAACTAAACAACATGCTCCTTAAGAACCACTGGGTCAGAGACTCACTCAAACAGGAAATTCAAATGTTCCTGGAAACTAATGAAAATGAAGACACAACCTATCAAAATATTAGGGACACAGCGAAAGCAGTACTGAGAGGGAAACTTATAGCCATACAATCACATATTAAACACCAAGAAGAAGCCCAAATGAACGACCTTACTAGACACCTCAAGGACTTAGAGGAAGAGGAACAAAGGAACCCTAAAGCAACCAGAAGGACAGAAATCACTAAAGTTAGAGCAGAAATAAACAACATCGAAAATAAAAGAACCATACAAAAGATCAATGAAGCCAAATGTTGGTTCTTTGAAAGATTAAACAAAATTGACAAACCCCTAGCCAGACTCACCAAACAAAAAAGAGAGAAGACTCAAATTAATAGAATTGTAAACGATGCAGGAGATATCACAACTGACACCACAGAAATCCAGAGAATTCTGCGAAACTTCTATAAAGAACTATATGCCACCAAGCTAGAGAATCTGGAAGAAATGGAACAATTCCTAGAAACCTATGCACTTCCAAAACTGAACCAAGAAGAACTACAAAATCTAAATGCACCAATCACAGACAAAGAAATTGAAACCGTTATTAAGAATCTCCCCAACAACAAAACTCCTGGACCAGATGGCTTCACAAACGAATTCTACAAAACTTTCAGGAAACAGTTAATACCCATACTTCTTAAGCTATTCCATAAGATTGAAGAAACAGGAATACTCCCTTCCACCTTTTATGAAGCCAACATCACCCTGATACCAAAAGCTGATAGGGACAGAACAAAAAAGGAAAACTACAGACCAATATCTCTGATGAACATAGATGCCAAAATATTAAACAAGATCTTGGCCAACCGGATACAGCAACACATCAAAAAGATTGTTCATCATGACCAAGTGGGATTCATCCCAGGAATGCAAGGCTGGTTCAACATCCGTAAATCAATCAATGTCATTCATCACATCAATAAAAGCAAAGCCAAAAACCACACGATTATCTCAATAGATCCAGAGAAAGCCTTTGACAAAATCCAACACCCATTCATGCTCAAAACTCTACAGAAAATGGGAATAGATGGGAAATTCCTCAAGATAGTGGAGTCTATATATAGCAAACCTACAGCCAACATCATACTCAATGGAGAGAAGCTGAAAGCATTCCCCCTCAGATCGGGGACTAGACAGGGCTGTCCACTGTCACCGTTACTCTTCAACATAGTATTGGAAGTTCTTGCCATAGCAATCAGGCAAGAGAAAGAAATCAAAGGGATACAGATTGGAAGGGAAGAAGTCAAGCTCTCACTATTTGCAGATGATATGATAGTATACATAGAAAGACCTAAAGAATCCAGTAGAAAATTACTGGAAGTTGTTAGGCAATATAGCAAGGTATCAGGCTACAAAATCAATGTACAAAAATCAGTGGCATTTCTTTATGCAAACACTAAATCTGAAGAAGAAGACATCCAGAAATCACTCCCATTTACTGTTTCAGCTAAATCAATCAAATACCTAGGAATAAAGTTGACCAAAGAAGTGAAAGACTTGTATACTGAAAACTATGAGTCGCTACTCAAGGAGATAGAAACTGATACCAAGAAATGGAAAGATATCCCATGCTCATGGATTGGAAGAATAAATATCATCAAAATGAATATTCTCCCCAGAGCCATATACAAATTTAATGCAATACCCATCAAAGTTCCACCAGGCTTCTTTAAGAGAATAGAACAAACGCTACAATCATTTATCTGGAACCTGAAAACACCTAGAATTGCCAAAACCATCTTAAGGAAAAGAAACAGAAATGGAGGCCTCACACTCCCAGACGTTAAACTATATTATAAAGCCATCATCATCAAAACAGCATGGTACTGGAACAAAAATAGGCATACAGACCAGTGGAACAGAATTGAAAGCCCAGAAGTAAATCCCAATACCTATGGGCATCTAATCTTTGATAAGGGGGCCCAAAGGATTAAATGGAAAAAGGAGGCTCTCTTCAATAAATGGTGCTGGAAAAACTGGGTTGAAACATGCAGAAGAATGAAATTGAACCACTTTATCTCACCAGAAACAAAAATCAACTCCAAATGGATCAAAGACCTAGATGTCAGACCAGAAACAATCAAATACTTAGAGGAAAACATTGGTAAAACACTTTCCCACACACACCTGAAGGACATCTTTGATGAATCAAACCCAATTGCAAGGAAGACCAAAGCAGAAACAAACCAATGGGACTACATCAAATTCAAAAGCTTCTGCACATCCAAAGAAACTATTAAACAAACAGAGAGACCCCTCACAGAATGGGAGAAGATCTTCACATGCCAGACATCAGACAAGAAACTAATCACCAAAATACATAAAGAGCTCAGCAAACTTAGCCGCAAAAAAGCAAATGACCCCATCCAAAAATGGGCAGAGGAAATGAACAAAACATTCACCACAGAGGAGATCCAAAAGGCTAACAAACATATGAAAAACTGCTCTAGGTCACTGATTATCAGAGAAATGCAAATCAAGACAACACTAAGATACCACCTCACTCCTGTAAGAATGGCATACATCAAAAAGGACAGCAACAACAAATGCTGGAGAGGATGTGGGGACAGAGGAACCCTTTTACATTGCTGGTGGGAATGTAAATTGGTGCAGCCTCTGTGGAGAGCAGTCTGGAAAACTCTCAGAAGGCTAGACATGGACCTTCCATATGACCCAATAATTCCTCTCCTGGGGTTATACCCCAAGGACTCCATAACACCCAACCAAAAAGAGGTGTGTACTCCTATGTTCATAGCAGCACAATTCATAATAGCTAAAACCTGGAAGCAACCCAGGTGCCCAACAACAGATGAGTGGCTGAGAAAGCTGTGGTATATATACACAATGGAATACTATGCAGCTATCAAGAACAATGAACCCACCTTCTCTGACCCATCTTGGACAGAGCTAGAAGGAATTATGTTAAGTGAACTAAGTCAGAAAGATAAAGATGGGTATGGGATGATCCCACTCATCAATAGAAGCTGACTAAGAAGATCTGAAAGGGAAACTAAAAGCAGGACCTGATCAAATTGTAAGTAGGGCACCAAAGTAAAAACCCAGTGGTGAGGGGTAGGCATGTAGCTTCCTGGGCCAGTGGGGGGTGGGAGTGGGCAGGAGGGATGGGTCACAGTCCTTTGGTGGTGGGAATGGTGTTTATGTACACTCCTAGCAAAATGTAGACATATAAATCAGTAGCTAATTAATATGAGAGGGGGAAATCAATTGTATGTCTCAAAGTTTCTCAAAAGACAAACTGAATCTTTTTAATATATAGGCTATGTATTTGATATGCGGACTCTCTCAAAAGCCTAGACCAAGTAGATTAGAAGCTTCCAATAGCACAGCTATATACAAGATACTGGGTACTGTCCAGCAAATGATAACAAAGGGACTTTTCAAAGTTAACCCAATTAACAAATAATGTGATGATAATATTAACTATTGAGTGTCTTTTTGAACCCTAAGACAGCAGGAACCTCACATCTTCACTATAGAGCCCCTACTTCCCCCAGTCCTGGAACCCTTGGATAGGGCCCACTTTTCCGTATGCATCTCCCAATCCAAACCAAATAACATTGCATCTGCCGACCACAACCTAACCAAAGCAACGATTGCTACCTCAACATGCTTCACCTCAGAATGTATCCAGAGACTTCACGTGTGGAATGACAACCCTTCAGCTTCATTACTCGGGTGAGACCTTTCCTTTAATAGTACACTCTAATTTCATCTCAGGTAGTTCACTTTCTAACAAAGTCCCATAACCTAGATATACACCAGTTTCTGTGAGAGAGAGCTTATGTGCACACGTATCCATAAACTACTGCAAAATATATACCTGAAAGCAGGACTACACTAGAGTTTGCAGTGAGTACCTCCCTAACACTTCCTCTCCACTATTCCAAGCTTGGGATCCATGATTGCTCAACAAATTGTTTGGCTTCATATGTTAACTCTGTTTTCAATCACTAGGTTCCAGATGCCACCAGGATGCTGGCTAGGCTTCCCTGGATTGAAGACCCCACCAATGTGTCCTGGAGCTCTGCTTCCCCAGAGTCACACCCTACTAGGGAAAGAGAGAGGCAGACTGGGGGTATGGACCGACCAGTCAACGCCCATGTTCAGCGGGGAAGCAATTACAGAAGCCAGACCTTCTACCTTCTGCATCCCTCAACGACCCTGGGTCCATGCTCCCAGAGGGATAGAGAATGGGAAAGCTATCAGGGGAGGGGGTGGGTTATGGGGATTGGGTGTTGGGAATTGTGTGGAGTTGTACCCCTCCTACATTATGCTTTTGTTCACTAATCCTTTCTTAAATAAAAAATTAAAAAAAAAAAAAAGAAAAAAAAATATGATAACTGAACTGAAGAAGGAAGCTGAGGGAAGAGAAAGCAAATTAACCGAAGCAGAAAACAGAATAATCCAGACAAAGGATGAGCTACAGAAAACTAAGAAAGAGGTAAAAGAGGTGGTCCAGGAGGTGGCACAGTGACTAAAGCATTGACTCAAGCATGATTTTCTGAGTTCAGTCCCTGGCAGCACATGTACCAGAGTGATTTCTGGTCCTTTCTCTCTCTCTCTCTCTCCTCCTCATGAATAAATAAATTAAAGCTTTTAAAAAAGGAAAGAGATAAAAGAGCTCAAAAAGAGATGAAGAGACACTTAAAACAACAACAGAGACATATGGGATGATCTCTAAAGAAGTAAAATTTGTATAATTTGCCTACCAGAGGAAGAAAGAGAGGAAGAGGACATAAATATTCTAGAGGAAATAATGGAAGAAAATTTCCATGACTGAAAACAGTGGAAAGGACATTAAGATTCAAGAGGCCTAGAGAGTCCCAAACAGAATCAACCCAGACCTGAAGACAACAAGACATATCATAGTTACAATGAAAAGAAGCAAGGATAAAGAAAGGATCCTAAAGGCTGCAAGAGAAAAACAAACATTCAAATACAGGGGAAAACCCATAAGAATACCATCAGACTTATGCACTCAAACTCTATAATCCAGAAGAGAAAGGCAAGATATCTATTGAACCCTGAATAAAAAAGGGTTTCAGTCAAGGATAATATATCCCTCTAAACTTTCATTCAAACTGTATGGAGGGATAAAAATCTTCCCAGACAGGCATCAGTTAAAAATGGCAACCATCACCAACACTGCCCTGAAGAAGGTACTAAAAGACCTCTTACAAACAAGAACATTACTATAATACTTGCCATATATCAGAGCAAATAAAGAATTGTTGAATAATATCACTACAATACATTCAAACCATAGTATCAATAAATGTCAATGGGTTAGATTCACCCATTAAAAGTCACAGAGTGGGAGAATGGATCAGAAAACATAGTCCAACCATATGCTGATTGCAAGAATCCACCTGATCCAACAAGGCAAAAACAGACTTAAAGTGAAAGGATGGAAAGATATTATTCATGCTAATGGAGCACAAAAAAAAAAGGGCAGGAACAGCCATTCTCATCTCTGACACAATAGACTTTAAATTAACTAAAAAATAAAAGATAGGCAAGGACATTACATAAAGATTAGAGGATTAATCACCCAAGAAGATTTAACAATTATTAACATCTATGCGCCCAATGAGGGACCATCTATATACATCAAACACCTACTGAAAGAACTACAAAAATACATCAATACAATAATACTGGGGGACTTCAACACACCATTCTCACACTTAGATCAAGAAGCATGGAATCAACAAATAAACAAGATAATTAAATAAAGAGATGGACAGACTAGACCTCCTAGATATTTTCAGACTTTCACCCCCCAAAAACTGGAATACACATTCTTTTCAAATCCACACAGCACCTCTTCAAGGATATGTTAGGCCACAAAGACAGTAGCAACAATTTTCATAGCATTGAAATCATCCCAAGTATCTTCTCAGACCACAGTGGAGTAAAGCTAACATTCAACAACAAACAGAAATTTACCAAAAGTCACAGAATTTTGAAATATCAACAACATATTGCTTAAGAACTGCTGGGTCAGAGGGGCACTCAATCAAGAAATTCAAATGTTTCCGGAAACAAATTAAAACTAAAACAAAAGTTATCAAAATATTTGGGACACAGCTAAAGCAATACTGATGGGGACACTCATAGCCATACAATAACATATTAGAGAATAAGAAAAAACACAAATAAACGGCCTTACTAAAACCTTAAGGACCTAGAGGAAGAAGAACAAAGGGACCCTAAAGCAACCAGAAGGACATAAATCACTGAAATTAGAGCAGAAATAAACAGAAAATAAGAGAATCATACAAAAGATCAAGGAAGCCAAATATTGGTGTTTTGAAAAATTAAACAAATTTGACAAAGCTCTAGCCAGACTCATTAAAAACAAAAAGCAAGAAGACTCAAATAAATGGAATTGTAAATGATAGAGGCAATATCACAACTGACACCACAGAAATGCAGGAAATCATGCAGACTTTTTATGAAGAACTATACACCACCAAGCTAGAGAATCTGGAAGAAATGGAAGAATTCCTAGAAACATATACCCATCCAAAACTGAACTAAGAAGAACTATAAAACTTAAATGGACAAATCACATACAAGGGAATTTAATCAATTATTAACAGTCTTCCCAAAACAAAAGACTGGACCAGATGGATTTACAAACAAATTCTACAAAACCTTCAGGAAACAGTTAATACCCATACTTCTAGAACTCTTCCAAAAGATAGAAGAAACAGGAACACTCCCTTCCACCTTCTATGAAGCAAACAACACCCTGATACCAAAAGAAACAACAAAAAAAGAAAACTACTGACCAATATCCCTGATTAACATAGATGTTAAAATTTGAACAAGATCCTAGACAACCAGATACATATGACCCAATAATTCCTCTCTTAAGGATGTACCCCCAAGGACTCCATCACATCCAATGTAAACTATGTGCATACACTTATATTCATAGCTGCATGATTCATAATAGCTAAAATCTGGAAGCAACCCAAGTGCCCAACAACAGATGAGTGGCTGAGAAATCTGTGGTATATATACACAATGGAATACTATGCAGCTATTAAGAACAATGAACCCACCTTCTCTGAACCATCTTGGATGGATCAACAAGGAATTATGTTAAGTGAGCTAAGTCAGTAAGACAAAAATGAGTACGGGATGATGATCCCACTCATAAACAGAAGTTCACAGATAAGAACAGAAAGAGAAACTCAAAGCATGTTTTGACTGAGTTTGGAGTAAGGCACCAACATAAAAATCTCTGGGTTGAGGGTAAGGGTGGATGTTCAGTTTCACTGGGGTTGGGAGGTGGGTGGAGAGGATGGAGTGGTGATGGGAATGATGTTTATGTACATTCCTATTAACTTGTAGTCATATAAATAACTATTTTATTAATTAGAGAGGGGAAAAATTATTTTATGTCTCAAACTTTTTAATGCATAGTCCATTGGCTGAGTCTTTGATATGCTGACTCTTTTAAAAGCTTAGACTAGGGAGAATAGAAGCAACTGGTGGCACATCTACATACAAATAATATCAAAGGACATAAATTATGGTGAGGTTGTGTATGATACAGCAAATCCTAAGAAATGGACTTTCAAAGTCAACTCTATTGCCAGATAATATGATTATAGCAATAGCTATCTATTGCCTTCTTAAACCCTAAAACAGCAGGAACCTCCTGCTTCCTCTGTAGAGCTTGTATTTTCCCCTGGAACCTTTAGGGTGGAACTCACTTTCCTGCACTCTTCTCTCAATTCATATTAAATGAAACTGCATCTGCTGATCCTAAACTAATCAAAGTAAAGAGTGCCACCTTGGCGTGTTTCACTTAAGACTGGGTCCAGAGATGTGAGGCGTGGAATGTCAACCCTTCAGCATCATTACTCAGGTGAGAGTTTTCATAGGATTCTCTAATTCAATTTCAGGTGATTCACTTCCTAACAAAGTCCCAAAACCTACATATAGACCAGGTCCCATGATAGATCATATGTTCATATGTATCCATAAATTAGGGCAAGATATATACCTGACAGAAAAGTGCACAGTAGTCTGAAGTGAGTCCATATTTTCAGCAAGAAAGTAGAAAGACCTAAAAAGACACCATAAAGTTTCTAATGACATATTATCTACTTAGAATTAGATAACCTCTTCACCTACTTCCCTTTATACTTCCCTTACTCATTCCAAAGCTAAACTTTTCAAAGTAAGGACTGCAAAAGCTAAGTAAGGGTAAGTGACTTTAACGATGACTCTTCATCACTATCAGGCCACTCCATCATCTAGGGCCCTAGTCGGGGAGTTCTGAGATTCCCAAACAGACAGACATGATGGGCCTAGATCTCAAATATATCTGTCTTTCCATTGTTACTCGTCATCTCTATCAGGAACAATACAGTAGACCCTTTTATGGGTTCCCATAGGACCTTGCCCTCAATGTTGATCAACAACTGTAGAGAATGTTCCATCATCCAAAGAGGGGCTGGGCAACATACTCTATCTACCTCCTGAGGAAGAAGTGTCCTGAAATTTGGGCAGCTTGGAACATACCTAGTCAAGACCACAGAATGTAAGCTCAGAGCTACAGGGATGCATAGGTCACATAGGCTCCTAAGCTGAATATGGGACCCAAATGAGATCAAATTGATGGGGTATATAGTCCCCAGAGCCCCACCCACCTAGGGAAAGAGAGAGACAGGCTGAGAGTATGGATCAACCTGTCAAAACTCTTGTTCAATGGGGAAGCAATTACAGAATACAGACCTTCCACTTTCTGCGACCCATAATGACCCTGGATCCATAGTCCCAGAGGGATAAAGAATAGGAATCTTATCTGGGGATTGGATGGAATATGGACTTCTGGTGGTGAAAAATGCATAGAGTTGTACCCCTCTTATCCTATGTTTTCTGTCAGTGTTTCCTTTTTATAAATAAAATTAAAAATAAATAAATAAATAAAACATTTTAAAATACAATTAAAATGTATGGTTTTCAGGGATTAAGAGGAGAAAGAAATGAATAGCTTTTGTACAGAAGACTCAGGTAGTGGAGCCACTCAGTTTGATACTATGATTATGGGCATATGTCATTATAAATTTACCCAAACTCATCGAGTGTGTGCTATCAAGTCTGAGACCTATTGTACACTATGACCTTTTGCTGACAGTAACATATTATTGTAGGTTTAGTGATTGTTCCAGGTGCACCAGTCTGATGGAGGAACAATAATAACTCATTTCTTTTTGGAGGAATGTAAATTTAGATAAACCATTTGAGAGAAATGACAATGTCTAATTAATTTAAATATAAAACCATGTGTTAAATAATCTCTTTAGAGCAAATCTTGCTCATATGGCCCAAGAGATGTAAAAAAAAAGAGTTAAAACATTATTATGCATTGGAACTAATCCAATGGAAAGAGTACAACCTGCCTGAGGGTCAGAGGTCCCAGGTTCAACTCCAATACCACCATGACCAGAGCATAGTAAAACAAAGATCAAATGATTAAAAGAAACAATTCATAATATTGATTATAAAATACAAACAAACAATATTATAACCTGAAAATGGCTTAAGTAGACCACAGTAGTGAAACAGAGGAAGAGATTTGTGTATACTAAAACATGAAATTTTATATACATAAAAAATTAATGAGCTAAAGTCAAACATATCAACATCAGTGGAAGAAAAAGTACTTAGTATAAAATATAAGTTATAGGAGAATACAGACAGTATAGTATCATCAATATGAAGTTTAAAACAAAAATGTTGGAGGTTTCTTTTAGAAAAATACAGTTACACAAACCAGAAGTCAGAAGGGGTTCTATGGTACTAAGCCAAGATCTTCAGAATCAGTATGAACTTGTATTTACTTTTAAATACAGATTATTACAGATAAATAGGTAGACACATGGATACATACCTAATAACCTGTGAATATAAAATTTACATAATCTGAAAATACTGGTAACCTGCACCTAAATAACCCAGTGCCCATAGTTTTGTTTCAAAATAGGATTCACTAAATATCTCAACCTGTAAGCAATTTACTTCTTTACCTGTCTTACTGTGTTAGCTAGAACTCCAGTACAATGTTGGCAAGAAATGTAATAGTGGACAAATTTGCTTTATTCTTGAAGATAGCAACGAGATATCTTACTTTTCTCCATTAAGTTGCAAATTTTATGCCTTTTTTTTTCTTCAAATCAATCAAGCTCCTCTCTATTCCAGGTTTCCTGGAAATTTTTGTATATGTATGGACTATTCGTATAGACCTTGATCACTTGGAGTATATTTTGTTTATCATGTATTCCACATAAAATTAATACCAACTCTCACATTCTGTGTTGTCAATTTTGAAGGAAATACCACTCTTATGCCATATATACCTACATCCAAGGAACAAGGAATTCCATATCCTTAGCTTTGTGGGTAGACTATCTTCATAACTTGTATTTTTATTCTATACCTTTTATTAATATATTTAGATCATATATATATACATATATATATATATTACTATGGCTTCATAGAATTAGACTTGAATTTTAATCCAACACTATTTCATATTTATTTATTTTGGATAGAGTCAGAGACATTGAAAAAGAAGAGGGAGGGAGAGAGGGAGTAAGACCTGTAACAGTGCTTCAGTGCAGTTGGGGTCCAGAGGTTTGAATCCAGATGCTTGTGCACTGAACTATGTGCGCTCAACCATGTGTACCACAACCCAACCTTACTTCCATAGTTTGAAACTAAACTTGTTCTAGTTTTAGGTACCAGAGGCATTATCACTTGCTTCTGCATTCTTTTTGCCATCTTTCTAACAATGTGTATACACATGCATTTGTGTGTGTGTGTGTGTGTGTGTGTGTATGTGTGTGTGTTTGAGTGCTTGCACATTTTTTTATTATTACAAAATGCTTCAGACTCATATTAGATATTTCTTTCATAAATCAGTCTCTTCTCCAAGGGTTCCTAGTCTCCTTTATTGGAAAATTATACTGGAAACAGAAATATGAGTGTTGGATATGTCTATTGTTACTTAAATGTGTTATATTTATTCATGTTATCAGAGAACAAAAACTGCATGTCTATACTACCTCTTGTATGCAAAAACACTATAAATATTCATAAGCATAGTCATATATAACTATACTAAGTAAACATGACTCACTCTGATATCTCTAATTCATTATGACATGGGTCACTTTAACTCCTACCTCTTGATATTCTGTAAACTTACATTCCTCTAACAGTAAGAAACCTGTCTCCAAGCCTCTGCCACTCATTTGCTTAATTAGTCCATTTCAGGATGTGTTCACAGTACCCTAAGAATCCACTAGTTATCGCTAAGGCTGAAGAAAGTGACAAATGCAGAGAATCACATGTTGCAGGTCAAGAGGTGGTGCAGCAGACATACTATTGAATTTATAAGTATGAGGTGTCTGATTATTAAACAATTTGTTCTGCTTTCTATCTTAATGCTTTTCAGCCACCACATTGCAGATGCTACCATAATGCCAACCTGACTTCCATGGGCAGACTGTGTTCTAGAACCCAGCCTCCCCAGAGCTCTAGCCCACAAGGGAAAGATAGAAACAGGCTGGACTTATGGATTGACTTGCCAACACCCATGTCTCGCAGAGAAGCAATTACAGAAGCCAGAACTCCCACCTTCTGCACCTCATAAAGATCTTTGGCCCCTACTCCCAGAGGGATAAGGAATGGGGTAGGTTCAGAACACTGGTGGTGGGAATCTTGTTGATCATTATCAAATCACTAATAAAATAAATAAATAAAAATATGAGGTATGAGATTTGATATCCAGCACTGCAAATGCCAGAGTGATATGTTCTGGTATTCTCTCTCTCAACCTCTCAATCTCTCTCATCTCTCTCTCTCTCATTAATGAGTAATTAATAAATAAATCTTTCAAATATCAATCTTACTTATTTATTCATTCACTCAGCTAATATATATGTTTGAACACAAAAAAAGGGGATATTTTACTTTTTAACTGATTCACTTTATATTTTATGCAGTGGCATAAAGCAAATCCAGAGTCTGGTGCATATATTCTACTACTGAACTAACTTCCTGATCATGTGTTTAATGTGTATTGCCTTATGAGATAGTGATATAGAGGGAGTGGAAACACTGTTACACTCTCCATGACACATAGAGCTCTACTGCTTCGATCTTTATTGCTTTCATGCAGTTCTGGGAAATATACTAGGCAGACACTGTACCACTGAGTCACCTCCCTGCCACTCCAACGCACAACCCATTACTACTAATAATAATAGCTACATAGTAAATATTAACATTTTAAAGAAAATGTTTGAACCCAGAAAGATTAAAATTAGGAGCAATCTTAATAACTACAACAGATGAAAACTTGACATACAATGTAATAGATTGGATCTGCAAATTAAAATATCTATCATTTTTTAAAAATGTAATTTGGAGTGGATCTTAAGAACTGAAAAAATTATTCAAATTAAACAAACTCACTGCAGGTAATTTATAGTATGATAAGATGTGTACTCAACTGGGTGTACCACCACCCAACCCCTATCTCTGACTTTCTCAAAATATAGAATAAAAAATTGTGCCAGGAGGTGATTTAATGTTCTTACATATGCACAAGATTCGTTCCTTGATACCACATTTTAAAAAGTGTGGAAAATATAAACAATAAAATATTTTTCATTTCTGACAAGATAAGAACTTGTCCTTTGCAATAGCATAGCTGAGCTTGGGGGATTACACTAAATCAAATAACTCAGAAGTTGGACAGATATCAAATGATCTCACTTATGAAACTGCATATCTAAAATTTACAATCTGAAAATCAATACTACTTTAATAAAACTTAAAAAGTTAGAAACCAAGTGAACAGTAGCTTATTGGACTGATGAAATATAGCTGTCAATGATTTTAATGATTGTGTTACATGCTAAAAAATAAATTTGTTAACAAAAGCAACCAAATGAGCATATAAAATGGTTAATTTGCTATGCTCATAAATATGTAAAACTCCTGTTTGCATGTGAAAAAGACAAAGATGAAACTATGAAAACAAAAGTGAGAGAGATAAGAAGCTTATAAAGTTAGATTATGTTTGTTTGCTTAATTTTGTCCTCACAAGTACTTCATTACTCTAGATCAACTTTTTCATATAGAAAGAGAAACAGAGGGTCCTAGTGGTGAAGCACCTGGTTAAGTGTATGCATTACAGTGCACTGGGAAACAGGTTCAATAACCACTCCCCCACCCAGTTCCCACTTGCAGGTCAGGGGAAGCAGTGAAGTAGCAATACAGGTGTTTCTCTCTTTATCTACCTCCCCCACCCCTCTCAGTTTCTCTCCGTATCTATGTAAAATAAATAAGTGAATACAATCTAATTTTGAAAGAATAACTTAAAAAATAGAAAGATAAACAAAGAAAAAGAAGAGAGACACCACAGCACTGGGGCTTTCCTCAGTGCTTTGTACATTTCTGTATTGTGTCCAGCAGCTGAGGCCTGGGTCAAACACATGACAAAGATGGCATTTTTTCAGGTAACCCAACATATTGACCTCCTAATGCTTGCGTTTGGTTTTGTTTTATACATTATAGCTGCATGCCCATTCATACTCCCAATAGACGCTGTTTTTTTTTTTTTTTTCTATTTAAGATAGAGAGATACAGAGGGAGAGAAGAGAAGGAGAAAGATAAGAAAAGGCACCACAGCGTGTTTTATGTCCCATGGGCTGTCCAGGGCTCAAAGCTTAGTCCTCACTCATGGTACATTGTGTATTCTACTAAGGATGAACTATCTCTCTGACCTTAAAGTTGTTTTGTTTTTTTTTCCCATTAACTATGGAATTATTTTATCTTTAATATTGTTGTAATTTTCAAATGAAAACTTCTTATGATTTTAAGGCTTTTGTGCTTGGCTATTTAAATGCTAATTGTTATTGACAGTGCCAGGTGCTTTTAGAAGGATTGTGCAATAACATTAAGAGTTAACCTGTGGAATTTTAGAAAACATTGATTAAGACAGGACTTTCCTGGAACCCTTGGATAGGGCCCACTTTCCCGTATGCCTCTCCCAATCCATTTCAAATAATATTGCATCTGCCGATCACAATCTAACCAATGCAACGATTGCCACCTCAACATGCTTCACTTCAGACTGTGTCCAGAGACTTCACATGTGGAATGACAACCCTTCAGCTTCATTACTCGGGTGAGACCTTTCCTTTCATAGTATACTCTAATTCCATCTCAGGGGGTTCACTTTCTAACAAAGTCCCAAAACCTAGATATACACCAGTTTCTGTGAGAGAGAGCATATGTTCACAAGTATCCGTAAACTACTGCAAAATATATGCCTGAAAGCAGAAGTACACTAGAGTTTGCAGTGAGTACTCCCCTAACGTTTCCTCTCCACTATTCCAGCTTTGGGTCCATGATTGCTCAACAATTTGTTTGGCTTCGTATGTTAACTCTCTTTTCAGTCACCAGGTTCCAGATGTCATCAGGATGCTGGCCAGGCTTCCCTGGACTGAAGACCCCACCAATGTGTCCTGGAGCTCCGCTTCCCCAGGGACCCACCCTACGAGGGAAAGAGAGAGGCAGACTGGGAGTATGGACCGACCAGTCAATGCCCATGTTCAGCGGGGAAGCAATTACAGAAGCCAGACCTTCTACCTTCTGCAACCCACAATGACCCTGGGTCCATGCTCCCAGAGGGATAGAGAATGGGAAAGCTATCAGGGGAGGGTGTGAGAAATGGAAATTGGGTGGTGGGAATTGTTTGCAATTGTACCCCTCCTACCCTATGGTTTTGTTAATTAATCCTTTCTTAAATAAAAAATTTTAAAAAAAGACAGGACTTTAATCACTGGGAAAGAGAAACGAAATGACTTATTGAGGTTTAGGAAAAAATATGACTTTACATACATGTACTCACTTAAAAATTGATTCCAGGCAATCCATCAAATACAGTGAAGTTTTGAATGCTGCTAACACAGCCCTGAAAAATATCAGCTCTCTGCCAATATTGTGTAATTCTTGTGAATCACTTGTTACATTCTCTAAAGATCTAGAAATGACTGATATTTTCAAAAGATTGACTAAAGCTAAAAGATAGAAGTAATCAAATAATAAGCACTGCTTCTTTTTAGTGAGTGGGGACACAAGAACTGAATACTAATAAGAAATAAAGAACATCTCTTTTACACCTTGATTTTTCCAGAATGTCATTTCACCTCTGTCCACATTTACATTCACTGTGAAATTAATGGATCTAACAGAATTCTCCCAATAACTTGGTTTCTGAGGTGTGTCTCACTCCAAAGTAGTATGCTTAACCTTAACTAAGTAATAATGTCAGGCACAATCCACCAAAAACATTTACTATCAAGGATTAAGTGGTGATAAAGTTTACCCAAATTAGAATAGTAAACCCCTGAAGGGTGAGAGGATACAAATTATATATTTTTTAAATACTACAAAATGTAGTTAGCCATTGAATACTGCCTTAAAGCACAGTATATTTCAGCTAGTTTTCAATTATCCTATTATACTTGTTTATCCACCAATGGGAATTACTAAGAGCTATAAATTTTACACCTTACCAGTTCAGAGCCCCTGCTTTAACACCACACAACAGCCATGGTGAACAACACTGAGGCTGCTCTATAGATGATGAAGTTGTGCTATAGTGGCTCTCCTCTTCCTATTCATGTCTCTATCATCTCTCTCTTCTTAATTTTAAATATATATAAATATGTATTTTTATTGGATAGAGACAGAGAGAAGTGGAGAGACAGGAAGGAGAGACAGAGAGATGGAAAGAAATATAGAGACACCTTCAGCCCTGTTTCACCACTTGTTAAGCTTTCCCCCTGCAGGTGGGGACGAGGGGCTTGAACCTAGATTCTTGTGCACTGTAATGTGTGTGCTTAACCAGGTACACAACCACCTGCCCCAGCTCTCTTTCCATCTAAAGCAAAGAATTGAAAAATGGTCAGAGTAAATGACTCAGTGGTGGTATTATATGTGCATAAGGTCCTGGGTTTCTAGAGATTCATAAAACAATAAACTAGGGGCCAGGAGTTGACATATCTGTTTAAGCTCGTACACTATAGTGCACAAGGACCCAGGTTCAAGCCCCTGGTCCCCAACTGTAGTGAAAAATCTTCACAAGTGGTGACATCTCTCTCTCTCTCTCCCTCTCTCTCTCTTCCCCTCTATATGCCCCCTTCCCCTCCCAATTTATCTGTCTCTATCCAATAATAAATAAAATTAAAAAAATGAAAACAATAAAATAAATTTGTATTGTCTTCCACACTATCAAAAAGGTCACTTGGACAGTGGCTATAACAAAATGAGTCCCTGAGGTGCTATAAAAGTGAAGGAAGTGAACTGGTAGAACCCAAATTAAAGTGGCATATCCTTATTTACTTCCAGATTCACTAGAGAGGGGGCTACACTGTGTATTGTAATAAGAGAAAAATTCTTGAGAGTTCTGCTCAGAGGCAACAGTTAAATAAACCACTTCAGTACTGCTATCTTATTAAACCATTCATTCAAAGAACTTGCATTCCTCCTTACCAGTTTCAAAGACAGATGATTGGTAGATAGATAGAAAATAAATAAACAGATGATTATGATAGATAGATAGACAGACAGACAGACAGACAGATAGATAGATAAGGTAGATGATAAATAGATAGATGGATAATTATTACCATAGTACATTTCTATCACTTGTGGAGCTTCCCTTTTGCATGGCACTGTCATGTAGTAACTGAGGGTTGGAACCCAAGTTCTTCCACATGATCAAGTGTGTTCTCTACTGTGTGAATTATCTCTTGATAAGCCTTTGATTTTTCTAAAACATATTTGTATTGGAACTAGACTGTTTTATTTAGGAGAAAGTTTGCTATCACAACCATTTTAAATAAAACTGGAGCTATGTAAAGATCCTCTGTGCATAATATGCACTTTTCCAATACCACACCTGCTTTTGTTAGCACACTTAAATAACAAACTCATCTCTGCATTGTTTTCTGAATTTGACAGAAGACA
Organism: Erinaceus europaeus; assembly: GCF_950295315.1. Taxonomy (NCBI): domain Eukaryota; kingdom Metazoa; phylum Chordata; class Mammalia; order Eulipotyphla; family Erinaceidae; genus Erinaceus; species Erinaceus europaeus. The sequence goes on from NC_080175.1 coordinate 38,744,198, forward strand.
GGAAGTTATTGCATTTTAAGCAAGGAGAAAAACTTACAGCCAATTGATATTTTCACGCACTGTGCAATCAAATTATTCAACAACAGACTTTTGTTAAGTATTAAAAAGAACAAAAAGCCAACCAATCCTGTATGACATCACAGAACTTTCAGGAGCCTGCAAAGACTAAACTGTCCCCATGTTAGGAAAACAGTTTCTAGAAAAGTTGTGAGCTTATTATTGTAGATATAAAACTTCACTGCCTACCTATACTTTCCCACTGACATTGAGCATCAGAACTTACAAATAGATTCACAACTGACTTCTAAAATGGCATGCAAATTAGTCCAAGCTAGGATTTTCATCTGAATTTGCCACTAGTTTTGATTTTTACTATCTTCTGGATTTCTTCTCCTTTCACCTTGATTCCATTCATATATATATATATATATATATATATATATATATATATATATATATATATATATATATGAATGTTATTTTATTACTTTTATATTTTACTATTAAATCCTTTCATTTTTCTCTTTGGCTACCACCTGAATAGAACTGGAGGGAAACACGTTAAGTAAAATAAGGCAGAAGTAGTAAGACAATTACCAGATGATCTCATTCACAGATGGGATCTAGAAACAAGATAAGGATAATACAAAGCAGCAGATGGGGTGGGGTGGGGGAGAGCTCAGTAGGCTCAGTGAGGAAGGGAAGAGCACTAAGGGGAAGCCAGGGACATAGTCCTTCTGGAGAAATAAGATAATGACACATCATCTTATTTGAAGGGTGACACATGCTAACACTTATGTTAGGAAGATATGGAAATGTGTCCTTGTAACACCAGCAATTCTGTAAATCAGACTTTCTTAAAAAATTGATATTGAGGGAGTTGTTCAGTGGCACAGTGGGTTAAGCGTACATCTAGCAAAGCACAAGGACAGGCACTAGCTCCCCACCTGCAGGGGAGTCACTTCACTGGCAGTGAAGCAGGTCTGCAGGTGTCTATCTTTCTCTCTCCCTCTCTGCCTTTTCCTCCTCTCTCAATTTCTCTCTGTCCTATCCAACAACAATGACACCAGTAACCACAACAATGTTAAAACAAGGGCAACAAAAGGGAAAATAAATAAATAAATATTAAAAAATGATATTGAAGTTTAACAAAATAATAATATCTTAATCTTTTATGTTCCCACTTCTATTCTCATATTGACCATCACATCAAAAGTTGGTATTCCTTTGCTTCTTTTCATGTTGGACTCCTTGAAGTAATTCTTGCAAGGGAGAGTTGGTTGTGGCAAATTCTTTCAGTTTCTGAATGCTTGAAAAGACCTTTATTTCTTCTTAATATTTGAAGCATAATTTAGCAAGATATAGAATTCATTGCTTCCAAGTCTCATCTTTTGGTACTTTGAATATGCCATTCCTTGTCTTCTGGCGTGTAGAGTTTGTGATGATAATTCTGATGAAAGGCAAGTGCTTTTGCCTTTGTATGAGACTTTCTTCCATTCCCTGGCAGCATGAAATATTTTTTTTCACTGTATCTAGTTTTGGATAGTTTTACAATAACATGTCTTGGTGTGTGTTGTTTTGGATTAAAAAATTTGGTGTGCATTCATATTCTTGGATTTCTATATTCTATATTTTGTATGGATCAGGTATAGAATATTGATATATTTTGAATATTGATCAGGTATGGAAATTTCTGTGGGGCACACCTGTTTAAGTATTCAAATTAAAGTGTGCAAGAACATAGTTTCAAGCCCCTGGCGTGTGTGTGTGTGTGTGTGTGTGTGTGTGTGTGTGTGTGTGTGTGTGTGTGTGTGTGAAGGTCTGGAGTCCAGTCTGATTAAGGAAGCAATTCAAGGTCAAGTCAGAGGCAGCTCTGGGGCAGACACTCTAGATTCCTTATTTCCATGGCCAACTTCCCCACTTCTAGGAAATCCTACTGTCACTAATTAACTAATCCAGTAAATTTAATTATCATTACTATTTATTTTCAATAGAGATAGAGCAAGTTGAAAGGGAAAGAGGAGATGGAGAAGGAGAGGGTGAGGGAGAGAGACGCCTGCAGTATTATTTTACTGCTCCTGAAATTTCCCCCATAGGTGGTAACCAGGGGTTTGAAACCAGACACTTGCACTCAAGCAATGCTCAGCCTTCTAATTATTATTATCATTTTTAACCAGAGCACTGCTCTGCTCTGCTTATTGGTAGTGCGAGAAATTGAACCTAAAGGGGGTCAGGTGGTAGCACAGCAGATTAAGCACACACGCTACAAAGCACAAGGATCTGGGCAAGGACCTGCTTAAGGATCCCAGTTCAAGCCTCGGATCCCCACCTGCAGAGGGGTCTCTTCACAAATGGTGAAGCAAGTCTACATGTGTCTAAATTTCTCTCCCTCTATCTTCCCTCCTTTCATAATTTCTCTCTATTCTATCCAGCAGCAACAGCAATGACAGCAATAATAATAATGATGACAACAAGAGTAACAACAAGCGTAACAAAATGGGAAGAATCCAGGAGCAGTGGATTTGTAGTGCAGGCACTGAGTTCCAGCGATAACCCTGGAGGCAAAGAAAAAAAAAAAAGATATAAAAGAAAAGAGAAAGAAAAGAAGTTGAATCTGAACACTTGGAGCCTCATGCATGAATGTCTTTTTACATGATCATTATGCTATCTCTTCAGCCCATGAATTAAATATTAACCACAGGAAACCCCGGTTAAGATGGTAACAGCTGGAAGTCCAGCGGGCTCATAGGTTAAGTGCACCTTGTGCAAAGCACAAGAACCAGCATAAGGATCCCAGTTCCAGCCCCAGCTCCCCACCTGCAGGGGAGTCACTTCACAAGTGGTGAAGGAGGTCTGCAGGTGTCTATCTTTCTCTTCCCCTCTCTGTCTTCCTCTCCTCTCTCCATATTTATCTGTCCTGTCCAACAACAATGACAACAATAATAACTACTACAATAAAACAACAAGATTAACAAAGGTAATAAATAAATATTTTTTAAAAAGATGGTAACAGCTGAAAAAATATATTATCTTCATGAAAGATAATTTTGCCTACTAGGGAAAGGTTAATTGAGTCTTCAGACTGACAATATTTTGGAGAAGTAAAGAAGATAACCATGTTTGTGATAATAGGAGTAGGGGCAAAAAAGATTTCTAGCTAGGCAGAAAGCCAATGAGGAGACATTTCACTGCTTCTTCTCAGGAGTCAGGAGCTGATTCCTCCACATATGCCAGGCTGCTGTCTCTAGACCTCTCTCACATGGGGTTAAGGTTTGGATCTGTTATGACTCAAGTTCAGAAAAGTCTGACCTAGTTTCTGACTATATAAGTCTTTTCTAGAGTTTAACATCTTATGAAAAAAAATAAATATAAAAAAGAAAAGATTCCAATATCAGCTATTTCTTTACTTTGATTTAAGACAAAAGAACAAGACATGGGACTTCCAGAGGTGTGGCTGGGATTAGCACCAGCTACATTTTACTCTCCCTGATCAGCTAAGAAAAAGCAATGAAAATCACGTAAAGACTCAAAAAATACAGTAAGACCTCTTAAAAAGCTTGCCATGCCACAGGTGAGTACAGACACGTGGATCATGGACAGAAAGGGGGTTGGAGAGTGATTCCTAGGACTAAAAGGTCATGTTCAGTGTCAGCTGGCACCAGACTTCGAATTTGGCAGCTGAAGCACACCACTTACAGGTCTTAATTAAAGAAATAGCCATTAAAAAAGGAAAGAAGGAAATGGAAAGAACAAGAAATGGAAAGATATCCCATGCTCATGGATTGGAAGAATAAATATCATCAAAATGAATATTCTCTCCAGAGCCATATACAATTTAATGCAATACCCATCAAAGTTCCACCAAACTTTTTTAAGAGAATAGAAAAAAAAAACACAATCATTTATCTGGAAACAGAAAATAACTAGAATTGTCAAAACCATCTTGAGGAAAAGAAACAGAAATGGAGGCATCACACTCTCACATCTCAAACTATATTATAAAGCCATCATCATCAAAACAGCATGGTACTGAAACAAAAATAGGCACACAGACCAATGAAACAGAATTGCAAGCCCAGAACTAAACCCTCACACCTATGAACATCTAATCTTTGATTCTTCTTCTAGCGTTTGCCCTTCTTCCGTAGCCAGTCAACAGGTCAGGCTGAAAGCTGTCAGGAGCTGCTTGTTGCTGGCTTTGAAAGTGACTGGGATCCATGTGGATTCAGTCGGCTAGGAAGGATCATCAGTTTCCCCAATGAATGGGTACTCACGGGATGCACCATGAGAAGGTCGGTCCAATGCATCCCAATAATCTTTGATAAGCAGGCCCAAAGTATTAAATGGAAGAAGAAGGCTATCTTCAATAAATGATGCTGGAAAAACTGGGTTGAAACATGCAGAAGAATGAAATTGAACCACCTTATCTCACCAGAAACCAAAATCAACTCCAGATGGACCAAGGACATGGATGTTAGACCAGAAAATATCAAATACTTAGAGGAAAACATTAGGGGAACACTTTCCCATCTAAACCTCAAGGGCATCTTTGATGAAATAAACCCAATTGAAAGGAAGACTAAAGCAGAAACAAACCAATGGGACTACATCAAATTGAAAAGATTCTGCACAGCCAAAGAAATTATCACACAAACAAAGAGACCACTCACAAAATGGGAGAAGATCTTCACATACATCTTCACATGCATCTTCACATACATCAGACAAGATACTAATCACCAAAATATACAAAGAGCTCATCAAACTTACCAACAAAAAAAGTAAATGACCCCATCCAAAAATGGGCAGAAGATATGACCCAAACATTCATTACAGAGGAGATCCAAAATGCTAACAAACATGAAAAACTGCTCCAGGTCACTGATTGTCAGAGAAATGCAAATAAAGGCAACACTGAGATACAACCTCACTTCTGTGAGAATGGCAGACATCAAAAAGAACAGTAGCAACTAATGCTGGAGAGGATGTGCAGACAGAGGAACCCTTTTGTATTGCTGGTGGGAATGTAAATTGGTCCAGCCTCTGTGGAGAGCTGTCTGGAGAACTCTTACAAGGCTAGACATGGACTTTCCATATGACCCAGTAATCCCTCTCCTAGGGATATACCCCAAGGACTCCATACTACCCAAACAAAAAGAAATGTGTACACCCACGTTTATAGCAGCACAATTCGTAATAGCTAAAACGTGGAAGCAATCCAGGTGCACAACAAAAGATGAATGGCTGAGAAAGTTGTAATATATATACTCAATGGAATGAACAATGAACCCACCTTCTCTGACCCATCTTAGATGGAGATAGAAGGAATCATGTTAAATGAACTAAGTCAGAAAGATAAAGATGAGTATGGGATGATCTTATTCAGAAACAGAAGTTGAGAAAGAATAAAGAAAGAGAAACTCAAAGCAGGTTCTGACTAAATTTGTAGTAGGGCACCAAATTAAAAATCCTGGGTTGAGGGTGAGGGTAGATGTTCAGTTTCATGGGGTTGTGGGGTGGGGGGAATGGGATGGGACACACATAGTCTTTTGGTGGTGGGAATGGTGTTATTTACATTCCTATTAATTTCTAGTCATATACATCATTATTTAAGTAATATGAGAGGGGAAAAACTGATTGAATGTCTCAAACTTTTTAAATCAAAGACTGTCTTTTTAATACATAGGCTGAGTCTTTTATATGTTGACTCTCTTAGGGGCTTAGTCCAGGAAGAACAAAGTAACCAGTAGCATAGCTACATAAAAATAATGTCAAAGGACATGAAATATGGTGATAGTGTATATGATGCAGTAAATCCTAGCAAGGGGATTTTTCAAAGTTAACCCAGTTGCCAAATAATGTGATTATAGCAATGACTGCCTATTCTATTCTTGAACCCTAAGACAGTGGGAGCCTCTTGTTTCCTCTATTTCCTGTATTTCCCCAAGTGCTGGAACTTCTGGGGTTGGGCTCACTTTCCTGCATACTTCTCTCAAGTCATAAAAAATTATGTTGCCTTTGTCAATCCCAGCCTGGTTAATGTGATGAGTGACATCTCAGAATGCTTCACTTCAGACTTTGTCCAGGAACGTCAGACACGGAATGCCAAACCTTCACCCTCATTACTTGGGTGAGACCTTTCCTTTCATGGTATTCTCTAGATCCATTCCAGGAGGTTCACTTCCTAACAAGGTCCCAAAACCTAGATATAGACAAGGTTCCATAGGATGGAGCATATGTTCACATGAATTAGGGCAGGATATATACCGAAAAGCAGAAATACAATAGTCTGTAGTGAGTCAGTGAAAAGTTCATAATAAAAAAGTGTATACTTATACTTAGACATCCTCTTCACCTACTTCCTATTGCAGTTCTCTCACTCACTCCAAAACTAATCTTATCAAAGCAAAAAGTGCACAAGCTGAATAAGGGCAAGAGACTGGCATACTTTAATGATGACTCTTTAGTCACTATCAGGCCACCCCATCAGCTGGGGCAGAATCAGGGAGTCCTTAGATTCCCAAACAGATATGATGGGCCTATTCCTCAAATAAATCCCTCTCTCCATTGTTACTAGTCATTTCTATCAGCAACAACAAAATAGACCCCTTTGTGGGCCACCATGGGACCTTGCCCTCAACTTGGATCAACAACAGTAGAGAATGTTCCATCCTATGAAGGGAACCTGGAAAACATACTCTATGCTACACCTGAGGAAGATTGGTCAATATTGGGTTAGCATGGAATGTTCCTACTGATGGCCACAGAATGTGAGCTCAGATCTAGAGGGATGTGGAGGTCACACAGGCTCCTAAGCTAATTATGGGCCCCAGATAACATCAAATCGATGAGGTTCACAGTCAACAGTATTTATACCCCTTTACCATATTAGGGAGCTACTCTTTTCACTGATCCAGCTTTCTGGTCCTTTTTCCAGCCATGACATTATCTGCCCAGACAATAACTTGGATCCTCTAGCATATCAAATTTCAGTCTCAGGAGCAAAAAAAAAAAAAAAAAAGGCAAAAAAAAAAACAACTAGTATAGCCACAGGCCCTTTGGAATTTAACTAAAATATGCCTACTAGCTATCTACAAAACTCTTCATCTGCACTATTCCAGTCCTTAGGTCCATGACTGGTCAACAGTTTGTTTGGTTTTGTGTCTTAACTCTCTTATCAACCACCAGGTTCCAGATGCTAGCATGATGCCCACCAGACTTCCTTGGACAGAAAACCCCACCAATGTGTCCTGGAGCTCTGCTTCCCCAGAGCCCTTCCCATCTAGGGAAAGAGAGACAGACTGCAAGTATGCATTGATCTGTCAATGCCCATATTCAGCGGGGAAGCAATTACAGAAGCCAGAGCTTCAATCTTCTGCATCCCACAATGACCTTGTGTCCATACTCCCAGAGAGTTAAAGAATAAGAAAGCTATCAGGAGAGGGCATGGGATACAGAGTTCTGATGGTGGGAATTGTGCAAAGTTGTACCCATCTTATCCTATGGTTTTGTCATTGTTTCCTTTTTATAAATAAAAAACTTAAAAAATGAAAGAAAGAAGAGAAGAAAGGAAGAAAGGAAAAAAGAAAGAGAGAAAGCAAGACAGAGAAAGAAAGTAAAGAAACTAGAAAAAGAAAAGGAAAGAATATCACTTAAGCCACAGGAGAGTACAGATATGTGTCACTTGTAGATGGAAAGAGAGTGAGTGAGCAATCCCCAGGACTCATAACTGGTGCTCAGAGAAGCCTGGCACCAAATGAGATTTGTGTCTGAGACACACCACTTCTGCACCAAAGTTTTAGCTATGAAAAACTGTTAAAAAAAAAAAAAAAACCTGAAAACTCACCAATTAATAACTGTGATTTCTTGAGTCTCCATTGCCCTTTCCCCACAGAGGCTGGAACAGCAGCAGGGAGACCCTATATTGACATCAAGGACAAGAAGGTTGGCCCTGTAGAGCCTGAAGCTAGGCCTCCAATATGTGGATTTTGCCTTCTTTCATCATGTCCTTAAAGAAAGAATAAGGCTAAAATGTCCCACTAGGTCTGCCATGAGGTGTTTTGGCTTGCTCTTGGCCAGACAAGGACAAACAATGACAGACCAACGAGCTATCAGAAATGAAACACAGGTCTGGAGGCCTGGCCAGTCCACTTCTTGCATCTTAGGCCAAAGTCTTGATTACCTAGTTCCACAGATCTCACCATTACTAGCACTTGCATCCTAGAAGTGAAGTTACAGGTCTCTTGAGTTTCATACCTTAAAACACAAGACATATTTTCTATGTCCACCACAAATAGGTTCAAGTTTATTTTTCCATGATGCTGCTCAGATTCTCGTCCTGAGATCTCAGTGGGAGTTTACTGTCAGAGGCCCTTGCCCTAGACAAATTCAAAAACACAGAGGGAGGATCTGGCAACTTATGTAGATGCTTAGAATAAAATTTAAAGTAGTCCAGATAGGCAGGGGAGGTAGCATGATGGTTATGTAAAAAGATTTTCATGTCTGAGACTCAAAGTCTCTGGTTCATTGCCCTAACACCACCACAATTCAGAGATGAGCAATACTCTGTATCTCTCTCTATCTCTCTCTCAAATAAGGCAAATATGGAGGCCTTGCAACTGTGCAACTGGTTGAGTGCAAACATTTCCATGAGCAAGGACCATATATCAAACACCTCCCACCCCAGCTCTTCACCTTCAGGGGGGACACTTCATAAACTGAGAAGCAGGTCTCTAGGTCTCATTCCCCTCTCAATTTCTCTCTCTCTCCTATCAAGTTAAAATATAAAGGGAAAAAAATTGCCCCTGGAAGCAGTGGATTCATAGTGCTTACACAGAGCCCCAACAACCCGAGTACTAATAATATGCAAAAGTAAATAAATGAATAAATAAGTTAACACAATGTATTTTTATAAAAGAAAAGAAATATACAAGATAGTAGAATTCTTTGCCTTTTAAATTATGCTCTTACTATTTAACATTTTTTAATGGTGTCAGTACATCATAAACTATGGAGTAAAACAAAGGAAAATAACACAGCCCTTTAACAAGTTAATGAGTCCTTGTGTTAGCCCCTCCCCTACTTACGTACTAATTTCTCTCTTCCTTCCTTCCTTCCTTCCTGCCTTTCTTTCTTTCTTTCTTTTTTGCCAGTAGAGACATTGCTGGGGCTCAAGGCACTGTTCCTGCTGACCTTTTGTTTGCTTGTTTCCGTTTTTCTTTAACAGAAGGTGAGAGACAGTAAGGAAGTAAGACAAAGAGAAAAAAAAAAAAAAAGACACCTGCGGCACTGCTCCATCATTCTTCCTCTGCAAGTAGGGAGCAGGGACTTAAGTAAAAGAGTCCTGTAATGTGGTAAGGTATGCATTCCACTGGGAGCACTGCCACCTGAACCCTAAGTTCTAATTTTAACTGCAGTACTTTGACTATCTTATTCAAAAAGGAGATAACTTAGAATTATCTTAATAAATCATAATAGGAGAACCAAAATTGCAGACTGGGGATACAGAGAAGACTAGATGCTGTAGCGAAAGTGTTAGGGCCCCATGGAAACAGAACTCCTTGTGGGACATTTTTATTTATTTTATTCTTAATACCTTCAGCTGATTAGATGAATTTCACTCGCATTCTAGAAGTAAATCTGCTTTACTCAAAGTCTATTGATTCAAATGACAATATCCTATAAAAAATACAATCACAAAGAAGTCTGGAATCACAGTGGACCAAATAGTTGGCCTGTCTCTGCCCAGCCAGCCTGACACAAAAAATCCAGCATCTCACACCATTCTAGCTCAGAGCACCACGATCATGGACTTACGTTGCTACTGTATTCCTAGATCTGTCTACACTTTCTTCTCACAGCAAGGGGACCTTTTTAAAATGTGCACAGAGGGCCAGAAATATAGCTCTTCTGGGAAGCTGCCTGTTCTTTTATGTACATGATTGAGAATCAAACCCACTCACCCCACCCCCTGTACTGAAGGAAGCTTTGGTGCTACGGACATTCATGTCCTGGTACATGATGATAAAAAAAGAACCCATGTTGGGGGTGAGAATGTTTTACAGATACGTATCATTGTGAGAAAATAAATTTTATCCAGGTGTCAACAAATGTATTGTAAACCATTAACTACCCAATAATAAATAAAAGCATGCGGGACTCTAGATTTTTCTTTCTGTTTTGTTGTGGTTTGTCTTTATCTTTGTCTTTGTGGCATCAGAATTTTTTACATGTATGACCTCAGCACTTCAGAGCTTACTTTCTCCAGAAAAACAGATTGAGAGACAAACAGGAAGAGAAAAAGATAACACAACATTAACAGAACCTGTCCTAATGCCTTATTACTCCCATGTGGAGTCAAGACTCAAACCTAGGCTGTGTATTTGGCAAGCAGGTTTCCTGCCCATTGAGATAATTCTATTGCTCTAGGATCCCAGAAGTTTAAAGCTTCTTTATAGTACTGGAAGCTAGCTCACTTGGTAGAATGCATGGCTTACCATGTGCCAGCTCCTGAACCCCAGACTAGATACAACCTCGGAGTTCTGTGAAAAGCAAGCACTGAGAGAGCTCTGTGGATGGTAGAATGGTGCTGTGGAGTCTTTTCTCTGACTCTCTTCCTCTTTTTAAAAAATAAATGAAAAGGCAGGCTGAGAAGGACAGTCAACAGTACTGCAAATGAAGCAGACCCTAGATACACTCCCTGAAACCACATACATTTTTTTAAAAAGTATTTTGGCTGCCCATTGCATTTACAATAAAATCAAAACTTTGATGACTAGTGAGTGGCTCACCTAGCAGAGGGTACACATTACCACATGTGAGAACTCACTGAGCTCAAGTCCTATGTTCCTATCTGCAAGGGGAGGCTTCATAGGTGGCAGAACATTGCTGTTGTGTCTCCTTTTCTCCTCTTTTCCTTCAACTTCTGTCTCTATCATTTAAAAAAAAGGGGCGGGAGGTAGCACATTGGATTAAGCACACATTGCGCCTGCACAAGGATCCCAGTTTGAGCCCCCAGGTCACCACCTGTATGGGAGTCCCTTCACAGGCAGGGAAGCAGGTCTGCATATATCTATTTTTCTCTCCCCCTCTATGTCTTCCCCTCCTCTCTCAATTTCTCTCTGTTCTATCCAACAACAATGATATCAATAACAACAACAATAACTATAAAAACGATAAAACAACTAGGACAACAAAAGGTCGGGAAGCCTCCAGGAACAGTGGGTTCCTGGTGCAGGTACCAAGCCCCACCAATAATCCTTGAGGCACAAAGAAGAAAAAAAAAAGCTGGTGGGGGGGGGGTTCCAGGAAGATGGTGGACTGAGAAGCTGCTAGTAGATTGTGCTCTGATCACATCTTCTGCAAACGGTATGATTTTCTGCCTTTAGCAGGCCAGTCAATAAGGGGTCCTAGTGGTGACACCAAAGAAGTGACTATAATTTAATTTGGGTTAAGAATTAGAGTAAAGGTGGCACGGACTAGTGGGCTGGCTGCTCCAGACTTCCCAGGCGGCAGCGGGCAAGGCGGGTGTGCTGGCATTGTCCTCGGCCCGGGAAGGCGGCTCCTCCGCTGGTTGCAGAGTGCTGCTGGGCAGCCGGCAGAGGACTCAGAGGGAGCACTATAGCTCGGGGGCTTTCTCTTGGGAGTCTCCAGAGACCACCGCGACCCTGAGGGCAAATCCAAAGACTTGTTAAGTATAGCTCTCATTGGATCAAAGGACTTGGAGCTAGTTTTCATTTTCGAGAAATGCTTTAAAAAAGGCTGGAGGGGGGGGTTTCCCAGAAGATGGACTGAGAAGCTGCTAGCCACTGAGCAGCAAACACATCTCCTGGAAACAGTCGGATTTTCTGCCTTTAGCAGGCCAGCCAATAAGGGGCCATAGCGGTAACACCAAGGAGGTGACTATAACTTAATTTGGGTTAAGAATTAGAGTAGGGGAAAAAAATTATTTTTTCTTCCTTTTAATTTTCAAGCATACCTCCTTCCTCCCCCCATAAGCAGTTGCTGGGGACCTGCTCCTAGCAGGATACCCCACAACACCAAACAGGGTGCTTTTTTGAATTCACTGATACACATTTGGGAATTTCCTTGCACTGCTCTTTAATTACAACACTTTTTCTAATCTTCTTTTTCTCTCTCTTGTCTCTACCTCTCTCTTTTATTTTTTAATCTTGGCATACACTTCTTCCTTCTTCTTTGCCTTTCTGAATTTGTGAATTATTTTGGGGAAGAAATCTGACTCAGAGTGGACTCTCTATGTGTGTATCTCTGCTCTAGTTCCCTTTCCCCTCTTGTTACCCCTAGAATATACAGTGGATACTATATTTGCATAACTGTCTATTCTTGCTATCCTCTCTTTCTTTTCTCTTTCTTCATTGGGATTTGGTTACTATTTTTTCACGGACTAGAGAAATTGTTTTGCTAACTGGTAACGATTAAACTACTTCAATACTTACTTAGGTGGCTACTGTAATTCGGAGGTTGGTGAATGCAATTGTCATAAAGGTATTTAGTACAGTGTTACTTGTACTCAAGACACAACAACTGAGGAACAACAGAGCATAAAAAAGAAACACATAAATTAAAAAAATGGGTAGATCAAAAACAAATAAAACTGCTACTCCAATGAAAGAAGACAAGAGCCCAGAAGAAACTACAAATCAGCCAGAAGTAACCATAGATAAGAAAAGTATGCAAGCAATAATAAACTTATTAATCACAGAAATGAAAACAACATTGGAAGAAAGGAATGGCAGTATTAGGGAAACAACAGTTGAGACCCCCAAGGAAAATACTGATTATCTTGAGGCAATTAGAGAACTTAAAGCTGAAATAGCTGTAATGAAGAAAGAAGCTGTGGCAAGGGAAAGCAGACTAACAGAAGCAGAAAACAGAATTAGTCAGACAGAGGATGAGTTAGAGAAAACAAAGAAAGAGGTGAAAGAGCTTAAAAAGAGATTGAGAGACACTGAAAACAACAACAGAGACATATGGGATGATCTCAAAAGAAGTAACATTCCTATAATTGGCCTGCCAGAGGAAGAAAGAGAGGAAGGGGAAGGAAACATTCTAGAGGAAATAATACAAGAAAACTTCCCAGACCTGAATAACAGAAAGGATATCAAGGTTCAAGAGGCCCAGAGAGTACCAAACAGAATCAACCCAGACCTGAAGACACCAAGACACATCATAGTCACAATGAGAAGAAGTAAGGATAAAGAAAGGATTCTAAAGGCTGCAAGAGAGAAACAAAAAGTCACATACAAGGGAAAACCCATAAGATTATCTACAGACTGCTACACTCAAACTCTAAAAGCCAGAAGGAAGTGGCAAGATATCTATCAAGCCCTGAAGGAAAAAGGGTTTCAACCAAGGATAATATATCCTGCTAGACTTTCATTCAAACTAGATGGAGGGATCAAAACCTTCTTAGACAAACAACAGTTAAAGGAGACAACCATCACCAAGCCGGCCCTGAAAGAGGTTCTAAAAGACTTCTTCTAAACAAGAACATCACTATAATACTTGCAATATATTAGAGAAAACAAATTTTTTTAGAACAATGGCACTACAATACATTAAATCCATAATATCAATAAATGTCAATGGCTTAAACTCACCCATCAAAAGGCACAGGGTGGGGGGATGGATCAGAAAACATAACCCAACCATATGCTGCTTGCAAGAATCCCATCTGTCACAACAAGATAAACACAAACTTAAAGTGAAGGGATGGAAAACTATCATATAGGCTAACGGACCACAAAAAATGGCAGGAACAGCCATTCTCATCTCAGACACGATAGATTTCAAATTAAATAAAGTAATAAAAGATAGGCAGGGACATTACATAATGATTAGAGGATCAATCAGCCAAGAAGACTTAACAATTATTAACATCTATGCACCCAATGAGGGACCATCTAAATACATTAAGCACCTACTGAAAGAATTTCAAAAATACATCAATAGTAATATAATAATAGTGGGAGACTTCAATACCCCACTCTCACACTTAGACAGATCAACATAGCAGAGAACCAATAAAGATATGAGAGAATTGAATGAAGAGATCGACAGACTAGACCTCTTGGACATTTTCAGACTCCTCCACCCCAAAAAACTGGAATATACCTTCTTTTCAAAACCACATAACACATACTCAAGGATAGACCACATGTTAGGCCACAAAGACAGCATCAATAAATTCAAGAACATTGAAATCATCCCAAGTATCTTCTCAGACCACAGTAGAGTAAAACTAGCATTTAACAACAAACGGAAAATTTTAAAAGACACAGAATTTGGAAACTAAACAACATGCTCCTTAAGAACCACTGGGTCAGAGACTCACTCAAACAGGAAATTCAAATGTTCCTGGAAACTAATGAAAATGAAGACACAACCTATCAAAATATTTGGGACACAGCTAAAGCAGTACTGAGAGGGAAACTTATAGCCATACAATCACATATTAAACACCAAGAAGAAGCACAAATGAACGACCTTACTGTACACCTCAAGGACTTAGAGGAAGAGGAACAAAAGAACCCTAAAGAAACCAGAAGAACAGAAATCACTAAAGTTCAAGCAGAAATAAACAACATCGAAAATAAAAGAACCATACAAAAGATCAATGAAGCAAAATGTTGGTTCTTTGAAAGATTAAACAAAATTGACAAACCCCTAGCCAGACTCACCAAACAAAAAAGAGAGAAGACTCAAATTAATAGAATTGTAAATGATGCAGGAAATATTACAACTGACACCACAGAAATCCAGAGAATCCTGTGAAACTTCTATAAGGACTATATTCCACCAAGCTAGAGAATCTGGAAGAAATGGAACAATTCCTAGAAACCTATGCCCATGCAAAACTGAACCAAAAAGAACTACAAAATCTAAATGCACCAATCACAGACAAAGAAATTGAAACCGTTATTAAGAATCTTCCCAACAACAAAAGTCCTGGACCAGATGGCTTCACAAACGAATTCTACAAAACTTTCAGGAAACAGTTAATACCCATACTTCTTAAGCTATTCCATATGATTGAAGAAACAGGAATACTCCCTTCCACCTTCTATGAAGCCAACATCACCCTGATACCAAAAGCTGATAGGGACAGAACAAAAAAGGAAAACTTCAGACCAATATCGCTGATGAACATAGATGCCAAAATATTAAACAAGATCTTGGCCCACTGGATACAGCAAAACATCAAAAAGATTGTTCATCATGACCAAATGGGATTCATCCCAGGAATGCAAGGCTGGTTCAACATCCGTAATTCAATCAATGTCATTCACCACATCAATAAAAGCAAAGCCAAAAACCACATGATTATCTCAATAGATATAGAGAAAGCCTTTGACAAAAACCAACACCCATTCATGCTCAAAACTCTACAAAAAATGGGAATAGATGGGAAATTCCTCAAAATAGTGGAGTCTATATATAGCAAACCTACAAGCAACATCATACTCAATGGACAGAAGCTGAAAGCATTCCCCCTAAGATGGGGGACTAGACAGGGCTGTCCACTATCACCATTACTCTTCAACATAGTATTGGAAGTTCTTGTCATAGCAATCAGGCAAGAGAAAGAAATCAAAGGAATACTGATTGGAAGGGAAGAAGTCAAGCTCTCACTATTTGCAGATGATATGATAATATACATAGAAAGACCTAAGGAATCCAGTAGAAAATTACTGGAAGTTATTAGGCAATATAGCAAGGTATCAGGCTACAAAATCAATGTACAAAAATCAGTGGCATTTCTTTATGCAAACACTAAATCTGAAGAAGAAGACATCCAGAAATCACTCCCATTTACTGTTTCAGCTAAATCAATCAAATACCTAGGAATAAAGTTGACCAAAGAAGTGAAAGACTTGTATGCTAAAAACTATGAGTCGCTACTCAAGGAAATAGACACTGATACCAAGAAATGGAAAGATATCCCATGCTCATGGATTGGAAGAATAAATATCATCAAAATGAATATTCTCCCCAGAGCCATATACAAATTTAATGCAATACCCATCAAAGTTCCACCAAGCTTCTTTGAGAGAATAGAAAAAACACTACAATCATTTATCTGGAACCTGAAAACACCTAGAATTGCCAAAACCATCTTAAGGAAAAGAAACAGAAATGGAGGCATCACACTCCCAGACCTTAAACTATATTATAAAGCCATCATCATCAAAACAGCATGGTACTGGAACAAAAATAGGCACACAGACCAGTGGAACAGAATTGAAAGCCCAGAAATAAATCCCCACACCTTTGGGCATCTAAGGGGGCCAAAGGATTAAATGGAAAAAGGAGGCTCTCTTCAGTAAATGGTGCTGGGAAAACTGGGTTGAAACATGCAGAAGAATGAAATTGAACCACTTTATCTCACCAGAAACAAAAATCAACTCCAAATGGATCAAAGACATAGATGTCAGACCAGAAAAAATCAAATACTTAGAGGAAAACATTGGTAAAACACTTTCCCACATACACCTCAAGGATATCTTTGATGAATCAAACCCAATCGCAAGGAAAACTAAAGCAGAAACAAACCAATGAGACTACATCAAATTGAAAAGCTTCTGCACACCCAAAGAAAGTATTAAACAAACAGAGAGACGCCTCACAGAATGGGAGAAGATCTTCACATGCCAGACATCAGACAAGAAACTAATCACCAAAATATATAAAGAGCTCAGCAAACATAGCAACAAAAAAGCAAATGACCCCATCCAAAAATGGGCAGAGGATATGAACATTCACCTCAGAGGAGATCCAAAAGGCTAACAAACATATGAAAAACTGCTCTAGGTCACTGATTGTCAGAGAAATTCAAATTAAGACAACACTAAGATACCACAACCTCACTCCTGTAAGAATGGCATACATTAAAAAGAACAGCAACAAATGCTGGAGAGGATGTGGGGACAGAGGAACCTTTTACATTGCTGGTGGGAATGTAAATTGGTCCAGCCTCTGTGGAGAGCAGTCTGGAAAACTCTCAGAAGGCTAGACATGGACCTTCCATATGATCCAGTAATTCCTCTCCTGGGGTTATACCCCAAGGACTCCATAACACCCAACCAAAAAGAGGTGTGTACTCCTATGTTCATAGCAGCACAATTCATAATAGCTAAAACCTGGAAGCAACCCAGGTGCCCAACAACAGATGAGTGGCTGAGAAAGCTGTGGTATAAATACACAATGGAATACTATGCAGCTATCAAGAACAATGAACCCACCTTCTCTGACCCATCTTAGACAGAACTAGAAGGAATTATGTTAAATGAACTAAGTCAGAAAGATAAAGATGAGTATGGGATGATCCCACTCATCAACAGAAGTTGACTAATAAGATCTGAAAGGGAAACTAAAAGCAGGACCTGATCAAATTGTAAGTAGGGCACCAAAGTAAAAGCCCTGTGGTGAGGGGTAGACATGCAGCTTCCTGGGCCAGTGGGGGGTGGGAGTGGGCGGGAGGGATGGGTCACAGACTTTTGATGGTGCGAATGGTTTTTATGTACACTCCTAGCAAAATGTAGACATATAAATCAGTAGTTAATTAATATGAGAGGGGGGAAATCAGTTGTATGTCTCGAAGTTTCTCAAAACACAAACTGAAACTTTTTAATATATAGGCTGTGTATTTGATATGTGGACTGTCTCAAAAGCCTAGACCAATTAGATTAGAAGCATCCAATAGCACAGCTATATAAAAGATACTGGATACTGTACAGCAAACCATAACAAAAGGACTTTTCAAAGCTAACCCAATTAACAAATAATGTGATGATAACATTAACTATCAATTGTCTTTTTGAACCCTAAGACAGCAGGAACCTCACATCTCCACTATAGAGCCCCTACTTCCCCCAGTCCTGGAACCCTTGGATAGGGCCCACTTTCCCGTATGCCTCTCCCAATCCAAACCAAATAATATTGCATCTGCTGATCACAACCTAACCAATGCAATGATTACCACCTCAACATGCTTCACCTCAGACTGTGTCCAGAGACTTCACGTGTGGAATGACAACCCTTCAGCTTCATTACTCGGGTGAGACCTTTCCTTTTATAGTACACTCTAATTTAATCTCAGGTAGTTCACTTTCTAACAAAGTCCCATAACCTAGATATACACCAGTTTCTGTGAGAGAGAGCTTATGTTCACATGTACCCATAAACTACTGCAAAATATATACCTGAAAGCAGAAGTACACTAGAGTTTGCAGTGAGTACCTCCCTAACACTTCCTCTCCACTATTCCAAGCTTGGGATCCATGATTGCTCAACAAATTGTTTGGCTTCATATGTTAACTCTCTTTTCAATCACCAGGTTCCAGATGTCATCAGGATGCTGGCCAGCCTTCCCTGGATTGAAGACCCCACCAATGTGTCCTGGAGCTCAGCTTCCCCAGAGACACACTTTACTAGGGAAAGATAGAGGCAGACTGGGAGTATGGACCGACCAGTCAACGCCCATGTTCAGCGTGGAAGCAATTACAGAAGCCAGACCTTCTACCTTCTGCAAGCCTCAATGACCCTGGGTCCATGCTTCAAGAGGGCTAGAGAATGGGAAAGCTATCAGGGGAGGGGGCGGGTTATGGAGATTGGGTGGTGGGAATTGTGTGGAGTTGTACCCCTCCTACCTTATGTTTTTGTTCATTAATCCTTTCTTAAATACAAAATTAAAAAAAAAAAAAAGCTGGTGGGCAGTTTTGGAAGTGGCAGTGTCATTGTGAAGGTATTGAGACTTTGATGACAGTAAAACAAGCAAAAAGCAAAACCCTGAACTTTTCCAGGTCTATGTAGTCACCTGATTTCATCCCACTTTTGGCCTTGTCTCCATTCTTTCTTCATATGCCACTCTCTCATGGCTTCTCATTCTGCTCCTATAACGGTCATGCTTGATGCTGATGTCAAGCATATCATTCCTCCTAGCTCTTGTTTTAAAGATAAGTTGTGTCTAGCTTATCTTTCAGAACGGAGTTCCCCTTTGATTACCTGAGACGAGTAAGTTTTTTGCCGTGATCATAAGGAAGATAACCTGTATAGTCTTTAAATAAATGAGTGCATACAAGTATTTGTCCTGGAATTTTGTGGTCCAAGGTCTACAGTGTCACTTGGGAAGAACAGTGGAAGCAGTCCATTAAATCTGTCCATCCTCTGCCTGTAACATTCAGCAGAAGTAACATTCCCTGCATCTGTGGCAGAGTTATGGATTGGAGTCCACTGGCCAGAAGTGAATTAGGTACCAAATGGGTACTTGAAATGTCGAAACCTATCAGTCAAAGTGTGGCTGGAGGCTCCTCTTGATTCCAGAAAATAAAAAATAATAATAATAAAACTTTATGAGATTCCTGTCTTAGAATCCTTAAAGACCTTAGGGTATCTTTTGAATTACAGTTTTCAAAGAGCAGCACCATTTTCACTGGCTGATTAAAACGGGAATGTTGCAAACATAACCCTGCTAGCTCTACCCTACATTTTGATTAAAATATGAACCCAGACCTTCTCTTAGCAACTCAAACTGTTGATTAAACTGCTGCTAGTTCTTGGATGAACTTTCTATTGCCAAAGGGTACCCTGAACAATTCCGAGTACTGAAGGAAACGTGACATCACAAAATAGAAGAGGTAAATAAAAAATGACTTACAATAAGAAGTCTACCATCTACTAAAAAAAAAAAACCAGAAGGGGCATCATGATACTTTAATGGGAAAAAATGAATCAAATATTTTTCTTTTCACCTATGAAGGAAAAACTATTAAATGACATCTATTTATTTTTTTTCACACCTGTACTATGTAAATGAAAGACCATTTAGTCATGATTTTGATAAAATGGATTTTATTCTGAAAGGGTTTCTGAAATATTATTAATGTTCCCAGGCACAAACAGCAGGTGAAAATGAACATTTTACAGAGTTTACATGTTTGCTTTCTCTCCACACCCAATTACAGATCTAAACTAAATTTCAAGTCTCAGGTTTTTAATTGACAATGAAGTAGTTTTTAATTGGCAATGTGAGAACCAGTGGACTCTCTAAATACAGACACATTGGTTGTGCTAGGTCTGGATCTGTGAGCAAGGAAAAGCCTTCGGGTATATAGTTAAACAACCAGAATAAGATTTGCCCAAGAAAAATTCACAGTCTCTTTGGAATATATAAATATTATAATATTTTATTTATTCATTCATTTAGTTAATTTTATGTGTTTAACTATCACCACAGTTATTTGGGGGCTCAGTTAAGGCAATGTGAATCCGTTGCTCCCTCCATTTCTTTCTTTCTTTCCTTCTTTCTGTCTTTTTTTTCTTTATTACTTTTGTCTCTCTCTCTCTCTCTCTCTCTCTCTCTCTCTCTTTCCCTCTTTATTTGACAGGACAATTAGGAAGTAGAATAGAGAAAGTTGAGAGGAGATAGGAAAATATAGAGGGAGATAAAAAGAGTCCACCAGGTTCCAGATGCTAGCAGGATGTGACCAGACTTCCCTGGACAAAGAACCCCACCAATGTGACTTGGAGATCCGCTTCCCACAGGCCTTCTCACTAGGGAAAGAGAAACTCAGGCTGGGAGTATGGATAGACCTGTCAACACCCATGTTCAGTGGTGAAGCAATTACAGAAGCCATACCTTCAACCTTCTGCATCCCAAAATGATCTTGGGTCCATACTCATAGAGGGTTAAAGAATAGGAAAGCTATCAATGGAGGGGATGGCATATGGAGGTCTGGTGGTACGAGCTGTAACCTCCTTATCCCATAGTTTTGTCAATGTTTCCTTTTTATAAATAATTTTTAAAAAAAAATAATCATCTGAAGATCTGCTTCAATGTTTCTGAAGCATTACCTCCTGAAGGTGGGGAAGTGGTTTCTTTTTAATTTATTTTTTATTTAAGAAAGGATAAATTAACAAAACCACAGGGTAGGAGGGGTACAACTCCACACAATTCCCACCAACCAATCTCCATATATCCCACCCCCTCCCCTGATAGCTTTCCCATTCTCTATCCCTCTGGGAGCATGGACACAAGGTCGTTGTGGGTTGCAGAAGGTGAGAGGTCTGGCTTCTGTAATTGCTTCCCAGCTGAACATGGGCATTGACTGGTTCATCCATACTCCAAGTCTGCCTCTCTCTTTCCCTAGTAGGGTGGGACTCTGGGGAAGCGGAGCTCCAGGACACATTGGTGGGGTCTTCAGTCTAGGGAATCCTGGCCTGCATCCTGATGACATCTGGAACCTGGTGGCTGAAAAGAGAGTTAAGATACAAAGCCAAACAAATTGTTGAGCAATCATGGACACAAAGGTAGGAATAGTGGAACTGTTGAGGGGGTGTACTCACTGCAAACACTAGTGTATTTCTGCTTTCAGGTATATATTTTGCACTAGTTTATGGATACCTGTGAACATATGCTCTCTCTCACAGAACCTGGTCTATATCTAGGTTTTGGGACTTTGTTAGAAAGTGATCCACCTGGGATGAAATTAGAGTATACTATGAAAGGAAAGGCCTCACCCGAGTAAGGGCAGTCATTCCACATCTGAAGACTCTGGACACAGTCTGAGCTGAAGCATGCTGAGGTGGCAATCGTTGCGTTGATTAGGTTGGGATCAGCAGATGCAATATTATTTAATATGGATTGGGAGAGGAATGTGGGAAAGTGGGCCCTATCCTAAGTTTCCAGGACTGGGGAAAATATAGGCTCTATAGTGGATATGTGAGGTTCCAGCTGTCTTAGGGTTCAAAAAGAAAATGGATAGTTACTGTTATCATCACATTATTTGGTAATTGGGTTACCTTTGAAAAGTCCTTTTGTTAGGGTTTGCTGTAAAGTATCCAGTATCTTATATACTGGTGCCACTGGTTGTTTCTGATCTACTTGGTCTAGGATTTTGAGAGAGTCGCATATCAAATACACAGCCTACATATTAAAAAGAATCATTCTGTGTTTTAAAAACTTCGAGACATACAATTAATTTTCCCCCTCTCATATTAATTAACTAGTGATTTATATGACTACACTTTACTAAGAGTGTACATAAACACTATTCCCACAAGCAAAAGACTGTGTCCCATCGCACCCAACCAACCACCCCTACCCAACCCTCCACTGGCTCAGGAAGTTGCATGTCCAACCTCCCCCTCACCACCAGGGTTTTTACTTTGGTGCCCTACTTTCAATTTATTCAGATCCTGCTTTTAGATTTCCTTTCAGATATTGTTTCTCAACTTCTGTTGATGAGTGGGATCATCCCATACTCATCTTTATCTTTCTGACTTACCTCACTTACCATAATTCCCTCTAGCTCTGTACAAGATGGGTCAAAGAAAGTGGGTTCATTGTTCTTGATAACTGTATAGTATTCCGTAGTGTATATATACCACAGCATTCTCAGAAACTCATCTTTTGTTGGGCACCTGGGTTGCTTCCAGGTTATAGCTATTATGAATTATTCTGCTATGAATATAGGAGTACACACCTCTTTTTGGTTGGGTGTTATGGAGTATTTTGGGTACAACCCCAGGAGAGGAATTACTGGATCATATGGAAGGCCCATGTCTAGATTGCTAGAGTTCTACGGACTGCTCTCCACAGAGGCTGGGCCAATTTACATTCCCACCAGCAATGCAAAAGGGTTCCTCTGTCCCCACAGCCTCTCCAGCATTTGTTGATGCTGTTCTTTTTAATGTATGCCATTCTTACAGGAGTGAGGTGGTGTCTCAGTGTTGTCTTAATTTGCATTTCTCTGACAATCAGTGACCTAGAGCAGTTTTTCATATGTTTGTTAGCCTTTTGGATCTCCTCTGAGGTGAGTATTTTGTTCATCTCTTCTGCCCATTTTTGGATGGGGTCATTTCCTTTTTTGGTACTAAGTTTTCTGAGCTCTTTATATATTTTGGTGATTAGTTTCTTGTCTGATGTTTGGCATGTGAAAATCTTCTCCCATTCTGTGAGGGTCTCTTTGTCTGTTTAATAGTTTCTTTGGATGTGCAGAAGCTTTTCAATTTGATGTAGTCCCATTGGTTTGTTTCTGCTTTAGTCTTTCTTGCAATTGGGTTTGATTCATCAAAGACATCCTTGAGGTGTAGGTGGGAAAGTGTTTTACCAATGGTTTCCTCTAAGTATTTAATTTTTTCTGGTCTAACATCCAGGTCTTTAATCTATTTGGAGTTGATTTTTGTTTCTGGTGAGATAACGTGGTTCAATTTCATTCTTCTGCATGTTACAACCCAGTGTGCCCAGCACCATTTATTGAAGAGAGCCTCCTTATTCCCTTTAATATTTTGGGCCCCCTTATCAAAGATTAGATGTACATAAGTGTGGGGATTTAGTTCTGGGCTTTCAATTCTGTTCCACTGGTCTGTGTGCCTATTTTTGTTCCAGTACCATGCTGTTTTGATGATGATGGCTTTATAATATAGTGTGAAATCTGAGAGTGCGATGCCTCCATTTCTGTTTCTTTTCCTCAAGATGTTTTTGGCAATGCTAGGTGTTTTCAGGTTCCACATAAATGATTTTAGTGTTTGTTCTATTCTCTTAAAGAAGCTTGGTGGAACTTTGATGGGTATTGCATTAAATTTGTATATGGCTCTGGGGAGAATATTCATTTTGATGATATTTATTCTTCCAATCCATGAGCATGGGATGTCTTTCCATTTCTTGGTATCAGTTTCTATTTCCTTGAGTAGCGACTCATAGTTTTCAGTATACAAGTCCTTCACTTCTTTGGTCAGCTTTACTCCTAGGTATTTTATTGATTTTGCTGCAACAGTGAATGGGAGTGATTTCTGGATGTCTTCTTCTTCATTTTTAGTGTTTGCATAAAGAAATGCCACTGATTTTTGCACATTGATTTTGTAGCCTGATACCTTGCTATATTGCTTAATAACTTCTAGTAATTCTGCTTTATTCTTTAGGTTTTTCTATGTCTACTATCATATCATCTGCAAATAGTGAGAGCTTGACTTCTTCCCTTCCAATCTGTATTCCTTTGATTTCTTTCTCTTGCATGATTGCTATGGCAAGAACTTCCAGTACTATGTTGAAGAGTAACGGTGACAGTGGACAGTCCTGTCTAGTCCCCGATCTGAAGGGGAATGCTTTCAGCTTCTGTCTATTCAGTATGATGTTGGCTGTAGGTGTGCTATTTATAGATTCCACTATTTTGAGGAATTTCCCATCTATTCCCATTTTTTGTAGAGTTTTGAGCATGAATGGGTGTTGGATTTTGTCAAAGGCTTTCTCTGCATCTATTGAGATAATCATGTGGTTTTTGGCTTTGCTTTTATTGATGTGTTGAATGACATTGATTGACTTATGGATGTTGAACCAGCCTTGCATTCCTGGGATGAATCCCATTTGGTCATGATGAACAATCTTTTTGATGTGCTGCTGTATCCGGTGGGCCAAGATCTTGTTTAATATTTTGGCATCTATGTTCATCAGACATATTGGCCTGTAGTTTTCCTTTTTTGTTGTGTCCCTGTCAGCTCTTGGTATCAGGGTGATGTTGGCTTCATAGAAGGTGGAAGGGAGTATTCCTGTTTCTTCAATCTTAAGGATAAGCTTAAGAAGTATGGGTACTAACGTTTCCTGAAAGTTTTGTAGAATTTGTTTGTGAAGCCATCTGGTCCAGGACTTTTATTGTTGGGGAGATTCTTAATAACAGTTTCAATGTCTTTGTCTGGTATTGGTGCATTTAAGTTTTGTAGTTTTTTTTGTTGTTGTTGTTCAGATTTGGAAAGTCATATGTTTCTAGGAATGCTTCCATTTCTTCCAGATTCTCTAGCTTGGTGGTGTATAGTTCTTCGTAGAAGCTTCACATGATTTTCTGGATACCTGTGGTGTCAGTTGTGATATCTCCTCCATTGTTTACAATTCTATTAATGTGAGTCTTCTTTTTTGTTTGATGAGTCTGGCTAGGGGTTTGTCAATTTTGTTTAATCTTTCAAATAACCAACATTTCGCTTCATTGATCTTTTGTATAATTCTCTTATTTTTTATGTTGTTTATTTCTGCTCTAATTTTAGTGATTTCTGTCCTTCTGGTTGCTTTAGGGTTCCTTTGTTCCTCTTCCTCTAAGTCCTTGAGGTGTGCAGTAAGGTTGTTTATTTCAGCTTTTTCTTGGTGTTTATTATGTGATTGTATGGCTGTAAGTTTCTGTCTCAATACTGCTTTAGCTGTGTCCCAGATATTTTGATAACTTCTGTCTTCATTTTCATTTGTTTCCAGGAACATGTGAATTTCCTGCTTGAGTGACTCTCCGACACAGTGGTTTTTAAGGAGTATGTTGTTTAGTTTCAAAATTCTGTGACTTTTAATAATTTTCTGTTTGTTGTTAAATGTTAGTTTTACTCCACTGTGGTCTGAGAAGATACTTGGGATGATTTCAATGTTCTTGAATTTATTGATGCTGTCTTTGTGGCCTAACATGTGGTCTATCCTTGAGTATGTGTTATGTGGATTTGAAAAGAATGTGTATTCCAGTTCTTTTTGGTTGGAGGAGTCTGAAAATGTCCAAGAGGTCTAGTCTTTCAATCTCTTCATTTAATCCTCTTGTGTCTTTGTTGATTATTTTCTTTGTTGATCTAAGTTTGAGAGTGGGGTATTAAAGTCTCCTACTATTATTGTATTACTATTGATGTATTTTTGAAGTTTTTTCAGTAGATGCTTGATGTATGTAGATGGTCCCTTGTTGGGTGCATAGATGTTAAAAATTGTTAAGTCTTCTTGGCTCATTGTTCCTATAATAATTATGTAATGTCCTTGCCTATCTTTGATTACTTTATTTAATTTAAAATTTATTGTGTCAGAGATGAGAATGGCTGTTCCTACCCCTTTTTTATGGTCTGTTAGCCTGTTTGATATTTTTCCATCCTTTTACTTTAAGTCTGTGTTTATCTTGTGTTAGATGGGATTCTTGCAAGCAGCATATGGTTGGGTTATGTTATCTGATCCACCCCCCAACTCTGTGCCTTTTGATGGGTTAGTTTAAGCCATTGACATTTATTGATATTATGGATTTAATGTATTGTAGTGCCATTGTTCAACAAATTTTTGTTTTCTCTGATATTTTGCAAGTATTATAGTAAAATTATTGTTTATAAGAGGTCTTTCAGAACCTCTTTCAGGGCCAGTTTGGTGATAGTGCCTCTTTTAACTATTGTTTGTCTAAGAAGGTTTTGATCCCTTCATCTAGTTTGAATGAAAGTCTAGCAGGATATATTATCCTTGGTTGAAACCCTGTTTCCTTCAGGGCTAGATAGATATCTTGCCATTATCTTGTGACTTTTAGAGTTTGAGTGGAGCAGTCTGCAGATAGTCTTATGGATTTTCCCCTGTATGTGACATTTTGTTTCTCTCTTGCAGCCTTTAGGATCCTTTCTTTATCCTTACTTTTTCTCATTGTGACTATGATGTGTCTTGGTGTCTTCAGGTCTGGGTTGATTCTGTTTGGTACTCTCTGGGCCTCTTTAATCTTGATGTCCTTTCTGTTATTCAGGTCTGGGAAGTTTTCTTCTATTATTTCCTCTAGAATGTTTCCTTCCCCTTCCTCTCTTTCTTCCTCTGGCAGGCCAATTTTATGAATGTTACTTCTTTTGAGATCATCCCATATGTCTCTGTTGTTGTTTTCAGTGTCTCTCAATCTCTTTTTTAGCTCTTTCACCTCTTTCTTTGTTTTCTCTAACTCATCCTCTGTCTGACTAATTCTGTTTTCTGCTTCTGTTAGTCTGATTTCCCTTCCCTCAGCTTCTTTCCAAAGTTCAGCTATTTCAGCTTTCAGTTCTCTAATTGCCTCAAGATAATCAGTATTTTCCTTGGGGGTCTCAACTGTTTTTCCCTAGTACTGCCATTCCTTTCCTCCAAAGTTGTTTTCATTTCTGTGATTAATAAGTTTATTATTGCTTGCATATTTTTCTTATCTATGGTTACTTCTGGCTGATTTGTAGTTTTTTCTGGGCTCTTGTCTTCTTCCATTGGAGTAGCAGTTTTATTTGTTTTTGATCTACCCCTGTTTTTGATTTATGTGTTTCTTATTTTTATGCTCTTTTGTTCCTCAGTTGTTGTGTTTTGAGTACAAGCAACACTGTACTAAATACCGTTATGACAAATGCAGTCACCCACCTCAGAAATTACAAAAGTAACTGATGCAAGATTGAATCAGTTTAATCATTACCAGTTAGCCAAACAATGTCTCCAGTCCATGAAAAATAGCAACCAAGTCCAAGTGAAGAAGAAAAGAAAGGAACGCTGGGATAGCAAGAATAGACAATTATGCAAATCTACTATCCACTGTATATTCTAGGGGTAGCAAGAGGAGAAAGGGAAGTAGAGCAGAGATACACAGAGAGTCCACTCTGAGTCAGATTTCTTCCCCAAAATAATTCACAAATGAATATCAGTGAATTCATAGAGACAAAGAAGGAAGGAAGAAATGGAAGACAAGATAAAATAGAGAGAAACAAGAGAGAGAAAAGAAAAAAGATAAGGAAAAAAGCTGTAATAAAAGAGCAGTGAAAGGAAAGTTTTTAATTGATTAATTTATTTTTTATTTATTTTATTTTTTTAATTAGCTAGGAGGAGAGAGAAGGGGAGAGCCTGTAGAGGAGGTAGGATAGTGAAACAAGTTCTTCTCGCAATGGATAAGACGCCCAGTCCCCTATCAATAAAAGATACTCTAAGAGTTCATTTTGATCAACCTAAAGGAGGGGGGGAAAGAGATACACCTTTATATAATATTAATAATAAAATGTAGCAGGGTAAAAAACCTGTCCCAGATTTCAAGCCTCCCAAGCAGAGGCAGCTGATTCTTAAGAAAGTAAAACACACAAATAAACAAACAAAAACACCTCAGGAATAGCCAAGAATAGCAAGAATAGACAGTTATGCAAATCTACTATCCATTGTATATTCTAGGGGTAACTAGTGGAGAAAGGGTAGTAGAGCAGAGATACATGCAGAGAGAGTCCACTCTGAGTCACATTTCTTCCCCAAAATAATTCCTACACATGTATAAGTTAATTCAGAAAGCTGAAGGAGGAAGGAAGGTAAGAAGGATGACAAGAATGAAAAAAAGAAGAAAAGAGAGAGAGAAAAGAAAATGATAAGAAAAAGAACAGTAATAAAAGAGCAGTGAAAGGAAAAATTTACTTATTTATTTATTTATTATTTAATTAGCTGGGCGGAGGGGTGGGGGATATTGGGTGGGGAGTAGTAAGAGTAAAACAAGTTATTTTAGCATTGAAAAGTCACCCAGTCCCCTAGCAATGGAAAATACACTAAGAGTTAGTTCTGGTCAACCTGAAGGAGAGGGGTAAGGGTTACACATTTATTTAGTATTGACAACAAAATAGAACACAGTAAAAAACCTGTCCTGTCTTCAGCTTGAATGGCTCCAGATTACTTCAGGCTCCCTAAGCAGAGGCAGCTGATTGGTGAGGAAAACACACACACACACACACACACACACACACACACACACACACACCTCTGGTGGTCTTTCCCTGTTTCAATAAGGCTCTGCTTGGTGGAATATTTGTAGTTCTAATTGGCCACTTAGAAAGAAAAAAGGCCAGGGGGTTAAGAAAGGAATAGAATTAGAATGAATGACACCCCCTGGTGGGACAGGAATCTTGGTAAAGAAAGAAGCTCAGCAGGGGAGCCTGCTAGGAGAAGATTTCTGGCACCCAGAGACTGCTGTTGAGGGGGGGGGTCAGGATTGCACTTCGGGAATAGTAATTAAATTTTTTTTCCTTCCTTTTTACTCTATTTTCTAACCCAAAATGAGTTATAGTCACCTCCTTGGTGTCACCGCTAGGACCCCTTATTGACTGTCCTGCTAAAGGCAAAAAATCCTACCGTTTCCAGTAGATGCTGTCGGAGCTCAAGCCACTAGCAGCTTCTCATTCCGCCATCTTCTGGAATCTCTCGGGAGGTGGGGTTTTGAACTTGGGCCCTTGTGTATGTTAATATGTGCACTCAACTGGTTATGCCACCACCAGCATATTTATTTATTTATTTATTTATTCATTTATTTATTCATTATTTATTCATTCATTTATTCATTCATTCATTTATTCATTTATTTATTATAATGAAAGACAGATACAGAGAAAAAGAGGCCAGAGCACTGCTCAGCTCTAGTTAAGTTATGGTTTTGCTCAGGGTTGAAACTGGGACCTCACAGCCTCAGTCATGAAAGCTTTTATATCCTGTTGTGTCCCTAACACCTCTCTTTGGAATATTGTATGAACAACTGTATCTTGTGAGAAAGTCTGAGTAATCACTATGAAAGTAAGCACTACAACTGAGTTCCAGATGCTACCACAATGCCAACTTGATTTCACTGGGCAGATGACCTCAACAATGTATCCTGGAGCCCCATGTCTCCAGAACCCTACCCTACTACGGAAAGATAGAAATAGGCTGAAGGTATAGATCAACCTGTCAACACCCATGTTCAGTAGAGAATTAATTACAGAAGTCTGACCTTCCACCTTCTGCACCCCATAATGATCTTGGGTCCATGCTGCCAAAGGGATAAAGAATAGGAAAGCTTTCAAGGGAGGGGATAGAATACAGAGTTCTAGTGGTGAGAATTGTGTGGAACTGTACCCCCCTTATCCTATGATCTTGTTAATATTTCCACTTTATGAATATTTTTTTTAAAAAAGGAAATGGAGAAGGTATAAAGAACGTAGTCTGTGTCAGGTTAAAAATTATGAAACTAATTTCATTCTCTCTTGAATCCATCCCAAGTATACTTTTCTCTTAACACTCCATCCAAACAATTCTTGTCAAGGACACTACAATGTATTTTGCCAAGACCAGTGACTGAATCTGAATACTCATTTTAGTTCACCTCTCAGAAATATGTGTCATAGTTTACTATTCTTTTCTTAAGACACAGTATTCACCTAATTTCTAGACATAACACTTGATGAATCATTACTTCTTCACTAACTGATACTTATGTACTATTACCAGATTACTGCTCAGCTCTGGCTCCAGTTTATTGTGGTGTAGGGGAATGAACCTGGGGATCTGAAGCATCAGGCATGAAAGTGTTTTTCCATAATTACTATGCTATCTTGTCCACCCCTCAGAGTCTTCTTCTTATACTTTTATATTTCACTTTCCCAATACTTTAATACTAACAAAACACAGAGATATCTCCTTGGCTTCTTTTCTACTAATACTTATACTATTTTACTTAAAACTATATTAAGCATTAAAAAGCACTACCTATAAAGGGTAATACAATGCAAGTTTTAGGACATGTCTGTGAGACAGTATAATAGTTATGCAAAGGACTTTCATGCCTAAGGCTCCAGTGTTTCAGGCTCAATCCCCAATATCACCATAAACCAGAACTGAGTAGTGCTCTGATCATTGTATCTTTCTCTTTCTTATTAAAATAAACAAAATATCACTTCACAAGCAGTGAAGCAGGTCTGCAGGTGTCTATGTCTCTCTCCTCCTCTCTGTCTTCCCCTCCTCTCTCGATTACTCTCTGTCCTATCCAACAACAATAGCAGTGATGATAACAATAACAATAATAACTACAACAAGTGCAACAAGGGCAACTAAATGGGAAAAATGGCCTGCAGGAGCATTGAATTCATAGTGCAGGCACTGAGCCCAGTGATAACCCTGAGGAAAAAAAAAGATTTAACTGTCAAAGCAAAAATAATAATAATAAGTTATAAATGCATCTAAAGAACCAACTATATGATTAAACAAAGTAACACTTTCAAAATGAATCATTGAGAAACAGAAGTAGGAAATACTAAGAATGTAACATAAGAAATAAAGAGAATTTCATGAGTAGTAAGTAGTAAATAGTGTCTCAAAGTTAAAAATAAAATTAATTAGCTGAAAACTATTTTTGAAAAACATGAAAGCTACTGGGTCATACGGAAGGTCCATGTCTAGCACTATGAGAGTTCTCCAGACTGCTCTCCACAGATGCTGGACCAATTTACATTCCCTCTAGCAGTACAGAAGAGTTCTTCTGTCCCCACAGCCTCTCCAGCTTTTGTTGCTGCTGTCCTTTTTGATGTATGCCATTCTCACAGGAGTGAGGTGGTATCTCAATGTTGTCTCTATTTGCATTTCTCTGACAATCAGTGACCTGGAGCAGTTTTTCATATGCTTGTTAGCATTTTGGATCTCCTTTTTAGTCAATGTTTGGTTCATATCTTCTGCCCATTTTTAGATGGGGTGATTTGCCTTTTTGGTGCTAATTTTGCTGAGCTCTTTGTATATTTTGGTGATTTCTTTCTTGTCTGATGTATGGCATATGAAGATCTTCTCCCATTCTGTGAGGGGTCTCTTTGTTTGTGTGATAGTTTCTTTGGATGTGCAGAAGGTTTTCAACTTGATGTAGTCCTATTGGTTTGCTTCTGCTTTAGTCTTCCTTGCAATTGGGTTTATTTCATCAAAGATGCCTTTGAGGTTTAGGTGGGAAAGTGTTCCACTAATGTTTTCCTTTAAGTATTTGATAGTTTCAGGTCTAACATCCAGGTCCTTGGTCCACTTGGTGTTGATTTTTGTTTCTGGTGAGATAAAGTGTTTCAATTTCATTCTTCTGCATGTTTCAACCCAGTTTTCACAACACCATTTATTGAAGAGAGCCTCCTTCTTCCATTTAATACTTTGGGCCCGCTTATCAAAGATTAGCTGTACATAGGTTTGGGGGTTTAGTTCTGGACTTCCAATTCTGTTTCACTAATCTGTGTGCTACTTTTGTTCCATTACCAGGCTGTTTTGATGATGATGACTTTATAATATAGTTTGAGATCTGGGAGTGTGATGCCTCCATTTCTGTTTCTTTTCCTTAAGATGATTTTGGCAATTCTAGTTATTTTCTGGTTCCAGATAAATGATTGCAGTTTTTATTCTATTCTCTTAAAAAAGGTTGGTGGAAGGTTGATGGGTATTGCATTAAATTTGTATATGGCTCTGGGGATAATATTCATTTTGATGATATTAACTCTTCCAATCCATGAGGGTGGGATATCTTTCCATTTCTTGGTATCAGTTTCTATTTCCTTGAGTAGTGACTCATAGTTTTCAGTATACAAGTCCTTCACTTCTTTGGTCAGCTTTACTCCTAGGTATTTTATTGATTTTGCTGTAACAGTGAATGGGAGTGATTTCTGGATGTCTTCTTCTTCATTTTTAGTGTTTGCATAAAGAAATGCCACTGATTTTTGTACATTGATTTTTGTAGCCTGATACCTTGCTATATTGCCTAATAACTTCCAGTAGTTTTCTGCTGGATTCTTTAGGTTTTTCTATGTCTACTATCATATCATCTGCAAATAGTGAGAGCTTGACTTCTTCCCTTCCAATCTGTATTCCTTTGATTTCTTTCTCTTGCCTGATTGCTATGACAAGAATTCCAATACTATGTTGAAGAGTAATGGTGATAGTGGACAGCCCTGTCTAGTCCCCCATCTGAGGGGGAATGCTTTCAGCTTCTGTCCATTCAGTATTTTGTTAGCTGTAGGTTTGCTATATATGGATTCCACTATTTTGAGGAATTTCCCATCTATTCCCATTTTTTTGTAGAGTTTTGAGCATGTATAGGTGTTGGGTTTTGTCAAAGGCTTTCTCTGCATCTATTGAGATAATCATGTGGTTTTTGGCTTTGCTTTTACTGATGTGTTGAATGACATTGATTGACTTACAGATGTTGAACCAGCCTTGCATTCCTGGGATGAATCCTACTTGGTCGTGATGAACAATCTTTTTGATATACTGCTGTATCTGGTTGGCCAAGATCTTGTTTAATATTTTGGCATCTAAATTCATCAGAGATATTGGTCTGTAGTTTTCTTTTTTCCTGTGTCCCTACCTGCTTTTGGTATCAGGGTGATGTTGGCTTCGTAGAAGGTGGAAAGGAGTGTTCCTGTTTCTTCGATCTTATGGAAAAGCTTTAGGAGTATGGGTATTAACTGTTTCCTTAAGGTTTTGTAGAATTTGTTTTTGAAGCCATCTGGTACAGGACTTTTGTTCTTGAGGAGATTCTTCATAACTATTTCAATTTCTTTGTCCTTGATTGCTGTATTTAGGTTGTGTAGTTCTTCTTGGTTCAGTTTTGGAAGGGCATATGTTTCTAAGAATTCTTCCATTTCTTCCAGATTTTCTAGCTTGGTGGCTTGTAGTTCTTCATAGAAGTTTCACATGATTTTCTGTATTTTTGTGATGTCATTTGTGATATCTCCTCTATTGTTTACATTTCTATTAATTTGAGTCTTCTCCCTTTTTTTTTAATTGAGTGTGGCTAAGAGTTTGTAAATCTTGTTTAATTTTTCAAATAACCAACATTTGGCTTCATTGATGTTTTTTATGTTTCTCATATTTTTTTTATGTTATTTATGCCCTATCTTTAATAATTTCTGTCCTTCTGGTTGCTTTAGGGTTCCGTTGTTCCTCTTCCTCTAAGTGCTTAAAGTGTGCAGTAAGGTCATTTATTTGAGCTTTTTCTTGTTGTTTGATATGTGACTGTATGGTTATAAGTTTCCCTCTCAATACTGCTTTAGTTGTGTCCCAATTCCTCTCCTGGAGATATACCCCAAGGATTCCATAATGCCCAATCAAAAAGATATGTGTACTCTTATGTTCATAATAGCACAATTCATAATAGATAAACCTGGAAGCAACCCAGGTGCCCAAAACAGATGAGTGGCTGAGAAAGTTATATACATATATATACACAATGGAATACTATGCAGCTATTAAGAACAATGAACTCACCTACTCTGACCAATCTTGGGTGGAACTAGAAGGAATTATATAAAGTGAGCTAAATCAGAAAGATAAAGGAGAGTATGGGATGATACCACTCATCAATAGAAGTCGAGAAAGAAGAACAGAAAGAGGAACTAAAAAGCAGGATCTGACTAAATTGAGAGTAGGGCACCAAAGTAAAAACCCTGTGGTGAGGGGGAGAGTAGACATTTGGCTTCTCAGGGTGGAAAGGGGGCGGGGGTGGGTGGATGGAACAGGACACAGTTTTTGGCGGTGGGAATGGTGTTTATGTACACTCTTATGAAAGTGTAGTCATATATTCACTATTGAATTAATATGAGAGGGTAAAATTGATTGTATGTCACCAACTTTTTAAAGCACAGACTGAGTCTTTTTAATACATAGGCTGAGTCTTTGATATGTGGACTCTCTCAAAAGCCTAGACCAGGTAGAACAGAAGCAACTGGTGACACTGCTATATACAAGATGCTGGGTATTATACAGCAAACCCTAATAAAGGGAATTTTCAAAGTTAACCCAATTACCAAATAATGTGATGATAACAGTAACTATCCATTGTCTTCTTGAACCCTAAGACAGTAGGAACCTCACATTTCCACTATAGAGCCTATATTTCCCCCAGTCCTGGAACCTTAGGGTGGGGCGCATCTTCCTGCATGCTTTTCTCAACTCATATCAAATAATATTGCACCTGCTGATCGCAACCTAGTCAACCCAATGAGTGTCACCCCAGAATGCTTCATTTCAGACTGTATCCAGAGACTTCAGGTATGGAATGACAACACCTTCAGCTTCATTAGTCGGGTGAGACCTTTCCTTTCATCGTATTCTCTAATCCCACTCCAGGTGGTTCACTTCCTAACAAAGTCCCAAAACCTAGATATAGACCAGGCCCCATGAGATACAGCATATGTTCACAGGTATCCATAAACTAGGGCAAAATATATACCTGAAAGCAGAAGTACACATGAGTTTGCAGTGAGCACCCCCCAACACTTCATCTGCACAATTCCAGCCTTTAGGTCAATAACTGTTCAACAATTTGTTTGGTTTTGTATGTTAACTCTCTTTTCAGCCACCAGGTTCTGGATGCCAGCATGATGTTGACTAGAATACCCTGGAATGACGACCCCACCAATGTGCCCTGGAGCTCTGCTTTCCCAGAGATCCATCCTACTAAGGAAAGAGAGAGGCATATTGGGAGTATGGATTGACCAGTCAATGCCCATGTTCATCAGGGAAGCAATTACAGAAGCCAGACCTTCCACCTTCTGCAACCCCCAAAATGACCCTGTGTCCATACTCCCAGAGGGATAGATAATGGGAAAGCTATCAGGGGAGGGGATGGGATATGGAGATTGGGTGGTGGGAATTGTGTGGAGTTGTACCCCTCCTATCCTACTGTTTTGTTAATATCTCCTTTCTTAAATAAATTTAAAAATAAGTCTAGTATGAATAGCCAGGAGGAACCCTGTATCATTGCAACTGACACCAAGCAAGAAAAGGAAAAGCAGGCACATTGCTTTTTCCTTTCTGGGGACTATCTTGGCAGGGGAATCCAGTTCTTTTGGTACTAAGTAGGTCAAGAAAGAGGGCCTCTTTGAGAGAGGGGACTAAACTGAGGAAACATGCCGGGTAGGGGGCAAGGGTTGGAAATTTGTTCAAGGAGCAGGAAGGTGACATTGTGGTGAAAGCCCATGGTGCAACAGCAAGAAAAGTTTTTAAATCCAAAGGGAGGCATTGCTTTGTGACCTACTTGCACACCTGAAAGTCACCTGCTCTATAGCCTTGTCCCATGGCACATAACCTCCAACCAGCAAGACTTAAAAGTAGGTAAAAGACTGGAAGAGTGAGGGTGATTATTTTAAAGAAAATAGTCCTCCATCCCCTATATTGCACAGTACTTGGATACATCATTTTACCTTGCACAAATAATGTTAGCAGATGACACCTGGCAGATGAATTCATGGTGCTTTTGCAAGGGGTAGCTTCCCAGAGAACATTGTGCAGATTAAATAAGGAAAGTTCACCTTTTATCAAATCACAGAATATTGGAGAAGGACACTCATTTTTGCCTGAGGTGGTTTACATTGTTATTGCCTGGAGGAGCAATATGATGAAAGCTACAATTTGGAAGGTAATTCAAGTGAAAATGTGAAGGGGAGACAGAGGCTGCAAGCAGGGAGGATAATTTAGACATTACTACTGGAGATAAAACAAGAAACAATCAGATTCTGAGCCAGGAAATAATAGTGCAGGAAACATAGTGAAGGGTGCAGACTGCAGTGACTCCATGACAGACTCCAAGAACTGCAGAAATGAGATAGGCTCCAGTTTCAGAAAAACAAGTCCTGGAATTCAGGACCATTACTAGAAATTGAACCCACGACCTTGAGTCAACAGGAACAAAGATAAGCTGAGCATTAAGAAAGGCATCTCTGGAGAGATAGAGACCATTAAACATTTCCAAGGCATCTCCGGAGAAAGAGACTGTTAAACATTTCCCCACATTTCCCCCAGATGTGTAAAGAAGATAACCACAAGGCTAAGCTTCTCATGTATGCTATGTAACCCATACCCCTCTTGTGCTGGGGTTTGGGGTCAAGCACCTAGACCAGCTGTGAGGTCTCGAACCTAGCCCCTAGCCCAGGCTAGAAATAAAGGATCTTTGTTTTTATATCACTCTGGTCTCTTGGTGTCTCCTTGGGTTCCAGAACCTAACAGTAGTAAAGGTCCACTAAGGGAGACTTAGGGAGCATAGTGGGGGAGGTATGTGTGGCTTATTCCCAGTGCCTAGAAAAGTGCGTGGTGAGGGAAGATTTGTTTGTAGTGAACTTGAATAATCCTATTTTACTTCCAGGTAAAGCCAAAGAGAACATTTTTTTAAATTTATTTATTGGGGAATTA
This sequence comes from Erinaceus europaeus, assembly GCF_950295315.1. Classification (NCBI taxonomy): domain Eukaryota; kingdom Metazoa; phylum Chordata; class Mammalia; order Eulipotyphla; family Erinaceidae; genus Erinaceus; species Erinaceus europaeus. Next base: position 38,780,907 of record NC_080175.1, read on the forward strand.
ATGGTTTACAGTTGACAGTAAAGTACAGTAGTTTGTACATGCATAATGTCTCCCAGTTTTCCATATAAAAATTCAACCCCCACAATGTCTTCCTCTGCTATCATGTTCAAACAGGAACATTCTGAAGTAGGAATTAGTCACTCTATTACACAGGTAAGGAAAAGAAGAGGGTTTTGTTTGTTTGTTTTGGTTTTGTTTTGCTTCCTTGTTTTTGCCTCCAGGGCTATCACTGGGGCTCACTTCCAGCACTATAAATCCATTGCTTCTGGCAGCCATTTTTTCCATTTTATTGGATAGGACAGAGAGCAACTGAGAGGGGAGGGAGAAGTAGAGAGGGAGAGAGAGAGAGAGAGAGAGTAAGAGAGAGACAGAGACATGTAGACCTGCTTCACAGCTTATGAAGCTTCCCCTCACAGGTGGAAAAGGGATATTTTTTAAAGTCAAATAATGTGACTCAACTCACACAAAAAAAGGTGGCAGAAGCAAATCACCAAACGAATCACAGTGACATTCCAGAAAACCATCTTTACTGTCAAAGGCACAGAGAAAGGGACTCAAGAAGTTGTTTATTAAATCTGAAACCACAATGTTCATGATTTCAGCAGGCAGGAAGTCAGAAGCTGTGAAGTGGAAAAGGATGGATACATAGTGAGAACAGAAAGTCAAATATTAGAGTTCAGTACCTTAGGTTACAGGACTTGCATGTCCAGGGGCCCCACTTTAATCCCTGGCACAAGCATATGACAGAACCTGTCTTTCTTAAAATGTGAACTCTTTTAAATGGTTATGGTGACCTGGCAAATATAAATAATAGTGAACTGGCTGGAGGGCTTATAGACTGAAAAGAACTAAGTTTTTCTACAGACAGATGAAGAGAGTTTATGCAAAGAGTATTACAGAAAGAAATTCTGGCCAGGGCCATAATAGTACAAGGGTTAAAAGGTATTCCCTTTTCCAGGAGAATTGACTTCCTGCAAAGTTGGAGCTGGGTTAGAGTGAAGCTTTAGTTTAAAAGAGGCACAGAAGCATCCTGTGGTACTCTCCATCCTCTTTTTCTAAATGGCCATTCTGTTAGCAAATTACTAATTTAGGAGACCAGACCATTAGTGGAACTTTGCAAGGTCTCAGTGACATTTACTGTAACCTTCTAGCGGTGTTGTTAATGGAACTTTTGAGAGACTTCAATCTGATACTGGAGACTCTAAATACTATGGCTCTTCAGTATTGAAACAGAAGGCTCTCATTTTGTCAAATTTCTCAGTTTAGAAAGACTGGGGGAAAAAAGGGTGCTAAAAAGCACCTGGATAGGAAGTTAGCCAAGTGGTTTTGGAAATAAATATAATCCAATATTTTAATCTCCCACCTCAGTGGCTTGTGTTTCATACTTGTGATATTTTTTTCAAAAATTTCATTCATTGTTCTGATTCCTTCTTTCACCTGAGTATCCTCCACTGAATTGTAAAAGATAGCAAGTAATTCTGTGTTTATAATTTCACTTAAAAGCTTCCTTTGGTCCTTAGAATACTTTCTTCCCTATTCCTTAATCCTCCTTGTCACTTTCAATATGTGTTTCAACTTCTAAACCAAATCAATTCTGCCTGTAAAAAAAAACACACACACACACACACAAACAAATAAAAAACCACAATATACTTATCACAGAAAATATAATTTAGCCATAATATATGACATTAGATTGTATCTCATTGTTTATGTTATATTGCATTATATGGTACTCGAGTTAATTGATAGTACACTACGTTGTCCTATATGGTATTTAATATTACCTCACAATGCATATCAATAGATTTTCTTCCAATGATTAAGAACTTGGGCAAGTATCTTAGTCTCCTTGAGCACAAATCATTTGGTCACTCATATAATGGAAGAAGTCTACCTACTCATTCAGACATTGTGAGGGTTAAGTAATCAGGCAAACATCACTGTGTGACTCATAACAACAAGAAAAAAAATGCATTGGACATTATCTCCCTTCATTTCTTTTTATACAATGCACTCTAAACAGAAAAATTAACAGTTTAATTCTGACATATCCAGTATATTTAGCAAACTTTAGGTTTCTGGGGATTCTGAGAGTTAAGAAGACAAAGAAATGATGAGTGATAGTTGATGCCAAATTCCAAGCATCCTTGGTATAGCCCCCCTGGCACATAAAGTCTCTTTATATTGCGGTACTACTACAAGTCATGCTAGCTCATTATTTATTGAATTAAGGAATGAAGAATGAAATGGACAGATGAGCAAAAGTCAGCTGAAGTGGCATGACCAGTGAATCTACCGGTGGCATAATTCCTTGTGTAATCAGTCCACAAAGAAACAGTAGCCTCTGGGAGTCGGGAGGTAGTCAGCAGGTTAAGTGCACATGGCACAAAGCGCAAGGACCAGCATAAGGATCTAGGTTCAAGCTTCTGGCTCCCCACCTTCACGGGAGTCACTTCACAGGCGGTGAAGCAGGTCTACAGGAGTCCCTCTTTCTCTCCCCCTCTCTGTCTTTCCCTCCTCTCTCCATTTCTCGCAGTCCTATCTAACAACAATGACAACAATAAAAACAATAATAATAACTACAACAAGGATAAAAACAACCAGGTCAACAAAAGGGGGAAAAAATAGTGGATTCATTTTGCAGGCACAGAGCACCAGCAATAACCTTGGAGGCAAAAAAAGAAAAGAAACAGTAGCCTCCGCCCTTGTACTGCTTCCCTCACTTCAAAGTCTACTCCTTACCTAACTGAAGTCTGTGTAGTTGTAAGATAATGAATTTTACCTTAAGGCTTTGGACCCTGAACATATGGCAACAATACCGCTAAGAGTTGTTGACCCCTTGTTAGCTGTGTTGTATTGGGAAAAGCCCACACACTTGGCTGCATTGATTTCTTCATAGAAAAAAAAAAAAAAGTACATCTCTAAACTGGATGGGAAAGAGCAAATGAGACAATGGCTAGGAAAGCAATTTTATGCCCTGTGAAGTGCTTTCACACATAAACACAGTTCTTTCTTGGGTTTCTTCATAAGAATACCCCAAACACTGTCTTTGAATTTAGATTATGATGTTCCCTATGGACATTTTCTTCACATCACTGCCCTGCACAGTTAGAAAAATCAGATCCTGTGGGTTCTCCCATGAGACTCAGGGTGATGACAGATTCTTCTCTGTCCAAGGTTCTGCATTAAGTTGTCAACAAAGCCTATTGATTTTACCTCATTGGCCCCCACCTTCTGCCATCTCAGCTTTTTTCATTTTTCTTCTCCCAAGCATAGGACTTACCACTTGTGACTTTAGAAGTACTTGATACTTATTTGTTTGATAATGTCTCTACTTTGCTTAGAAAAACAATTTGAGAGAGTTGCTTATACTCAAAGAGAATAAATAGAAAACAGCAATGCCTGATAAAAAGATGTGAAACACAGATGAAGTAGAGCAGAACTTTAATGAACATGTATTAGTAAGACATCATTCTTGGTGTAAGACACTTCTGTTTCATTGATCTCTTCCAATTTAAGTGCAAAGGAAGCAGATTCCATTTTATTTATTTATTTATTTATTTATCTATTTAAGAAAGGAGACATTAACAAAATCATAAGATGGGTGGGTACAATTCCACACAGTTCCCGCCACCCAATCTCCATATCCCAGATTCCATTTTCTAGGAGGATCAGCCTTGGAAAATGCTGTTTGGCCTTACTAAGCCAATTCCTTCTACTAAATATTGAATGAAAAAACTCATAACAAAATTCTCCTGGAGATGTAAGAAGTCTGTTGAAAACCTTTTCATCCCTCTATGGTATATTATGTCTTCATGCTACTCATATACCTGTTAAATGCATTCTGTACTTGTGAGGAGACAACCAATGGCAAAAGCCAAGATATAGAATCAGTGGAAAGTCTATAGATTTAGTATTTCAATAAGGCAGTATGATATCTAGCACTTTTCTACATCTGTTGTATAAGGTAAAACCTGCATTTAATTTGATTTAATAAAAGTTGGAGTTCTCAGATATTCACATTTATTTCAAATATAGCTAAAAAGTTAATATATAAATGTTTACATGATGATATGGTAAAATAGTTCTTGATATAAACATCAAACCTGGCAGTAGGGCACATGCAATTATAATTCAATGTCCATAATGGCAAAACCAATTTGCACAGGAAAATGAGAGGAGGATAGGGGAGTGCTCCCCTGGTAGACTGCATCACTATGCAAGAAGCTCTGGGTTCAAACCAAAGGCCACATGGGGACAGCAATAGGAGATCTCATGGATAGTGTTACAGGAAAGCATTTCTCTCCCTCCCTTTCTCTGTTTTATCCCCCCTCTTCTCTATATATCCCTAAAAATAGAGAAACCTAAGTTGGGGGCATGATATCAAACACTATAAAAATAAATAAGACATGGGGGAAGAGCCATTTTCTCTTCTTACACAAATAAACCAGAAAGTAAAAATGAATTTACTTCATTGGCCTTTTATAAGAAGAACAGAAAGATATATAGGAATACATCCCAGAAATAAAAAGTGATGACATTCAGAAAAAAAAATAACAGGGATCAGAAGAGTGACATGAAACTTGTCTTTGCTGACTATTGACTTTGGGTGACTCCAAGGCTGGTAATCTAAATAACAGATGGAAACAGTTGTATATCTCACATTCCATGAATATAAGCATTTTACACACTAATATTTGCTTTGTGTTTTAACAAAGAGATTATTTACTTAATTTAATTTATTTAATAAGTGATTTAACAAAGTTATACAAAATTGAGATTCTTTGGGTATAATTTCAAACCCATACTTGGGAAACACTAACATTTAAAAACAAAAAAATAACTGCCTCTCACATGTTGAAGACTACACTTATCCAGTACTTTTGCTTGGGCCAACCACATAGAAGGTGCTCAATATAAGTAGGGCATCAAAGTAAAAACCCTGTGGTGAGGGGTAGACATGCAGCTTCCTGGGCCAGTGGGGGGTGGGAGTGGGTGGGAGGGATGGGTCACAGACTTTTGGTGGTGGGAATGGTGTTTATGTACACTCCTAGCAAAATGTAGACATATAAATCAGTAGTTAATTAATATGAGAGGGGGGAAATCAATTGTATGTCTCAAAGTTTCTCAAAACACAAACTGAAACTTTTTAATATATAGGCTGTGTATTTGATATGCAAACTCTCTCAAAAGCCTAGACCAAGTAGATCAGAAGCATCCAATAGCACAGCTATATACAAGATACTGGGTACTATACAGCAAACCATAACAAAAGGACTTTTCAAAGTTAACCCAATTAACAAATAATGTGATGATAACATTAACTATCGATTGTCTTTTTGAACCCTAAGACAGCAGGAACCTCACATCTCCACTATAGAGCCCCTACTTCCCCCAGTCCTGGAACCCTTGGATAGGGCCCACTTTCCCGTATTCCTCTCCCAATCCATATCAAATAATATTGCATCCGCCCATCACAACCTAACCAATGCAACGATTGCCACCTCAACATGCTTCACCTCAGACTGTGTCCAGAGACTTCACGTGTGGAATGACAACCCTTCAGCTTCATTACTCGGGTGAGACCTTTCCTTTTATAGTATACTCTAATTCCATCTCAGGTGGTTCACTTTCTAACAAAGTCCCAAAACCTAGTTATACACCAGTTTCTGTGAGAGAGAACATATGTTCACACGTATCCATAAACTACTGCAAAATATATACCTGAAAGCAGAAGTACACTAGAGTTTGCAGTGAGTACCTCCCTAACACTTCTTCTCCACTATTCCAAGCTTTGGGTCCATGATTGCTCAACAATTTGTTTGGCTTCGTATGTTAACTCTCTTTTCAGACCAGGTTCCAGATGCCATCAGGATGCTGGCCAGGCTTCCCTGGATTAAAGACCCCACCAATGTGTCCTGGAGCTCAGCTTCCCCAGAGACACACCCTACTAGGGAAAGAGAGCGGCAGACTGGGAGTATGGACCGACCAGTCAACACCCACATTCAGCTGGGAAGCAATTACAGAAGCCAGACCTTCTACCTTCTGCAACCCTCAATGACCCTGGGTCCATGCTCCCAGAGGGATAGAGAATGGGAAAGCTATTATGGGAGGGGGTAGGATATGGAGATTGGGTGGTGGGAACTGTGTGGAGTTGTACCCCTCCTATCCTATGGTTTTGTTAATTTATCCTTTCTTAAATAAAAAATAAATTTAAAAAATATTAAAAAAAAGAAGGTGCTCAATAAATAAATGGAAAAGCTAGGGGTAATGAGTTCACTACCACATTGAAAGCTGCATAGGTTGCTAACTCCTTGTCATCTTTTGGAGTTCAGTACAAATATACTATTTTGTTTTAATCCTTGAAACAGGCCAGATAATGACAGATGAAAACAAACTGCCCATCGTTAAAAGTCCCTAGAAGACACTGCTCATTGAATTTTTATCAGTTTGTAAATCTTAACTGATGTTGGCCCCAGCTGGCAATCCCCCCAGACTGGACATTTCAGCCATGGTTTTCTCAGTCCTGCAAATCTAGTTCAATACCTAGCTTTAGTGATAAATAAATATCTATTGAAGGATCAATAATACATATGGAAAGTGGTTTGCACAGCTTTTTCTCCCTCTCTGTTGCTGGCCTGCTGCCCTGGGAATGAAAACCAAAGTTTGACTGATTGAAGGGAAAAGAAGTTACTTGTATAAACTCCAAGTAGTCTTTCTTCAGAGTCTAGGAGATAAGTGTCCAGGTGAAAAGTGCAAGGAGACCATTTGCAATTGTTTTTTTAAACTCTGGAAAACACCAAACAATCCTAAAGCTGAAAAGCAAGTCAAAATAAGAATGCCTCCTCTCCTATAAAAGAGCAGTAACTACACCTCTTCCTTTTTTCCTTTCTTCTCTGTCTGCACTCTCCAATAAGCATACACATTATCTCCAATAAATCTGTCTCTGAATATTCTTATTAACAAAAACACATTTCCATAGTTTTCGTATACTGGCTGGGTAGAACAAATCCAGGAAACTACAACCATTGGGCTCTGAGTAACCAGATACTGATGACAGTGAAGACTATAAGGTGGTGACCTCAGTCCAAACTCCCTGACTAGCTACTCTTTCTTCCTTTCATCCTTGTCCTCTCTCAGGCTGAAAACTGGAGCTCTTTCTCTCTTTTCCAAGCTTTAAGCATATCTACTACAGTGTTTCTTGTTTCTGTATTGATAAATTCTCTGAATGCCTCTTAACCTCCCCTCAGTTATTTGTCTTTCAAACCTCTCACCTAACTTTTGTTTTTTTTTAAATATTTTTGCCCTTGTTTATCATTGTTACTGTTGTTATTATTGTTGTTGTTATTGCTGTCATTGTCTTCCAGGTAGGGACTGGGAACTTGAGTCTAGGTGCTCTACTGGGTATATCACCACCACCCAGACCTTACCAGTGTTTTGTTGTTGTTGATTGTCTGTTAAAGTTTTTTTCTTTTCCTCTTTTTTTTTATTGTTGTAGTTGTTGTTGTTGTTGTTATTGTTGTTGTTGGTGGTGGTGTCATTGTTGGATAGGACAGAAAGAAATGGAGAGAGGAGGGGAAGACAGTAGGGAGAGAGAAAAATAAACACACCTACAGACCTGCTTCACCCCACAGGTGGGGAGCCAGGGGCTTGAACCAGGATCCTTATGCTGGTCCTTGCACTTGGCACCACGTGCACTTAACCCGCTGCACTAACCCTCGACTCCCATGTTTTTGTTTTTTACCAGAGCACTGCTTAGCTCTGGCTTATGGTTGTGTGGGGAACTGAAACTGGGGACTTCAAAGCCTCAGGCATGAGAGTCTGTTCAACCATTGTATTCTTGATAGCACTTCCGTCCAGTGCTTTGATTGTGTGTGTGTGTGTGTGTGTGTGTGTGTGTGTGTGTGTGTGTGTGCTCATATTCTAAAACAAATTAGTTATATTCTTCCCTTCCATTCCTACCTCTTCCTGCCACAGCAATCTTAGATATGCCACAGTAGCTGAGCCATATCACGCTTTACCATTCACAGTTGCTTCTCCAGTATTTGCTCTCTTCTTTTCATTGTGTTGTTGATTTCTGCACCAACACCAACAGACACACAAGCCAGTCTGATTCCTGAGCTATTCTGTTCTCCTGCACCCACATCCCAGTGCTGGACCAGGCTGCAGTGTTTGTTCAGAACAGAACTACAATCACAAAGGACAAACCTTTCAACTCCTCCTAGGAGAAAATTACCAGTGACTCTGGGACATTAGTGACCAGATCAGGAAGTTCATCTATTCATTTAAAAAAGAAAGAGAATATAATCCTGATGAAATCCATAATCAACACTTCAAATATCACCACTTATTAGGGGTCTGTGGCCGTGTGGCAATTTGAAGCTGAGAAAAAAAGATAATGCCCACAATTAGGTGAAACCTCTCGTACAAGCTTTTTTTTCATAAACCTCTCAGAGATAGTTATAAATTATCAGTTTAATATACTTAACTATTACAATGAAACCACCTGTGCTCACTGGGGACCAATTGCACAGACAATGCCCATTAAATGGATTTAACTCTCCCCTTAATTTAGCAATAATATTACATTAATTCTAAAGCAGCATTAATTTTCCAACGTGGGTAATTAGGTTACATAAACATTGCTATCTTGATCATTGCTGTGCAACATCTGTGAACCTAAAACTCTTAGAAATCCCTGTGAAAAGAGGACATTAAGGTGATACTAATACTTTGAATTATGACAGTAATGGGGTCAGTACATAGAGACTCATATAAGATAAAACATTTCTATATATCTTTTATCAATTAAATGGCACAACATCCTGTGTTAAATTGATAGACAAATTAAACTGTTACCACATTATATAAAGGTAATGGAATTAGCTGAAATTTAATGTTAAGATTGAAAGTGATCAAATTGTTGGGGTTTACAGTCAACAATATTTATATACCTTTCCCATATTGGGAGCTACTCTCTTCCTCTGATCCAGGTTTCTGGTCTTTTTTTCAGCAATGAAACCATCTCTCCAGACAATAACTTGGATCCACCTGCATATCAGATGTCAGACTCAGAAAAAAAAAAAAAACTTGTATAGTAATGGAGTCATGGGCCCTTTGGAATATAACTAAAATAGGACTAGGACTACTAACCATCTACAAAATGGAGACCCCCCCAAATCTTCACCAGTAATATTTCAGCCTTAGGTTCATGATTAGTCAACAATTTGTTTGGCTTTATATGTCAACTCTTTTTTCAGCTATCATGTTCTAGATGGTAACATGATGCCAACTGGACTTCCAAGGGCAGGCAACCCCACCAATGTATCCTGGAGCCCGCTTCTCTAGAACCCTGGCTCACTAGGGAAAGAGAGAGAGAGGCTGAGTATGGATCCACCTGCCAAAGCCCATGTTCAGCAGGGAAGCAATTACAGAAGCCAAACCTTTCACCTTCTGTACTCCACAATGACCCTGGGTCCATACTCCCAGAGGATTAAAGAATAGGAAAGATGGGGAGTCGGGTGGTAGTGCAGTGGGTTAAGCACACTAGGCACAAGGTTCAAGGACCAGCGAGTTCCAGCCCAGGCTCCCCACCTGCAGGGCAGTGGCTTCACAGGTGGTGAAGCAGGTCTACAGGTGTCTTTCTCTTCCCCTCTCTGTCTTCCCCTCCTCTCTCCATTTCTCTTTGCCCTATCAAACAATGACAACATCAATAACAACAATAATAACTGCAACAACAAAAAAACAAGTACAACAAAAGGGAAAATAAATAAATATTCAAAAATTAAAAAGAATAGGAAAGCTATCAGAGGAGAGGATAGGATATGGAGTTCTGGTGGTGGGAACTGTGTGAAGCTGTACCCCTCTTATCCTATGGTTTCTGTCAGTGTTTCCTTTTTATAAATAAAATTAAAAATAAATGACTAATAAAGAAAAGTGGGAGAGATGGTCTAAAGTTGGTGTTTTTTATTTGCTTGGCTGATATTGATATCATACATTTTTTCTGGTGGAAAACTTTTTTGGTAAAATTTCAAATTTAGTAAGCTGTTCAAATTTCTCCTTCACAGGCATATCACTGTGCCCTGAGACTCCTGGTGTGGGAAAACTTCCTCCTCAGCTACTCTGCAGCAAGCACATTTAAACTGAAAACAAGAAGATAAAGAAGAAATGAAGGATCAGAAAAGTCAGTGACATTATGAGGTCAGGAGAAGTCAATCAACTTCAACCTCAACCCCTCTGGCTAGTATTATTATCCTCTCCCTCCTCCTCCTTCTTTCCCCCTCCTCCTGCTCTTTTCCTCTTTCCTTCTCCTTTTCTTTTTCCTCTTCCTTCTTCTCTTATTCCTCCTCTTCTTGCCCCTCATTTGCCACCAAAATTATAACTGGATTCAGTACCCGCACTCTTCCTCCTTTCCTTACAGCCAGTTTTTTTTTTTTTTTTTTTTTTTTTTTTTTTTTGATAGTGGGTGAAAAAACAAGAAAGACAGAGAGGGGAAAGGAGAAGTAGAGAAAAAGAAGGAAATAAAGAAAGAAAGAAAGAAAGAAAGAAAGAAAGAAAGAAAGAAAGAGTAAATAAGAAAGAAAAACACCTGTAGCATTGTTCAGTCGCCTGTAAACCACCCCCACCTCCCGGTTAAGTGGAGACAAGGAGATTGAAACTGAGTCTTCACACATGGTAATGTGTGTGCTCTACTGTATGAGCCACCACCCAGCCCCTTGGCTCTTCTTTATAAGTGTAACAATTACTCTGACATATGGATTTGCTGTGAAAAATTAAACAAAGCAGTCTTATTAATGCAACTTGCCCAGAACTGATGCATAATAAGTTCTCTAGGCAACAGAATCAGTCGCACTGTTAGAACTGTCCTGACGAATCAGACCATGAAAGAATAAGTCCTTCCTAGGCTAAGCTTTCTACTGCTGCTGTAACAGATTATCACAAACCTGGTGGAAGTGCACATCTATATTCCTAACTTGCTCAACATTTAAATCATGAGTTTAGAAATAGCAACAAAATATTAAGTTGTTCATTATTATGAAGTTTGCGATGAACATCAAATCTTGCTGATACATAGATCTGGAAAGATCTTCATTGACTTAAGTAATAACCTTAAGAGAGCATGAGAAAATTCAGTGTACATCAGTGTAAAACCACACGCCTAGATTTAAAAAAAGAAAATGATAGAAGAAAGGATATACACTTCTGAAATGGTAATGTAAATGCAGCATTCAGACAAACACAATACTTTAATGTCTTCTTTATTTCTTCTCCTCCTCCTCCTTTTCTTTTGTTTGAATAAAATCCTAATGTGATTTGCAATTAGAGTACATTTTTTATATCTGCATTATATTTACATGTTTATGTAACTTCACTCTTGCAATAAATCTCTGTGTTAAGCCTTGTTCTATATATTTTAAAGATGGTAAGTTTGAAACTAAAAAGTATAAGGTCTGTGGAAACAACATAATGGCTATGTAAGAGTTTCGTAGTTGAGGCTCCAGGCTCTCAGGTCAGTTCCCAGGATCACCATAAACCAGAGCTGGGCAGGGTTCTGATGTTTTTCCCTGTGCCTTTTTCTCTCAATGTCTCATTCAAATGAAATAAATTACACACACACACACACACACACACACACACACATAAAGTGTTTGCAACCCAATTGCAAAAATAATTCTAGTTACTTAAGTGGCAAGAGTTGGTGTGAGGAAAACAAGTTTTCATCAGGTGCCAGCAAACCTAATATGATGCCTGACCCAGGTTTCAAAAACCTATTTTAAATAAGGACTGGGGTCCAGGACTGATAAAGCAGTGAGTTAGTAGGGAACATAGTGTTCAACCACACTGGTATCTGTCAAGAATTTAATGATTTTTCCAGTTGTTGGATGGGTCTCTGATCACTCAAAAAAAAAAAAAAAAAAGATTCATTGGAGTTTGCTAGTCAGAGCCCTACCCCTCTAGGGAAAGATAGAAACAGGCTATGGATATGGATTGACCTATCAATGTCCATGTCCAGCTGAGAAGAAATTACAGAAGCCAGACCTCCTACCTGCACCCCATAAAGATCTCAAGTCCATACTCCCAGAGGGGAAAAGAATAGGTAAATTTCCAATGGGAGGGGAAGAGACACACAACTTTGTTGGTGGGAACTAAATGGAACTGTTACCCCTGTTATCTTGTCTTAAAACACTAATAATAATAATAATAATAAAAGATGATGAGATGATATCCTTACATAGTCTCCTCCCCTCCACCTCATGGCAGTCTTCTAGCTTACTTTTCCCTAATATCAGAAGTCAGGGCAAAAGATGGTGTCCTGTGTAGTCAATCAATTCCTATCCTATGTGATAAAATTTCCTATCTGTCTTCAGAAGGGAGAGATCTTGAAGAAATATATCATTATATGGAGAGAAAGATAAATTCTTTAATGTTTGCTCACTAATAGCATATCATGTATCCTTCAATTACTAAAGATAACTTGAACTCAGATCATCATGATTCCAAAGTTTTTGAACTTTTAAACACATTTTCTCATATTAATGAATAATGCATTTTTCTAGCAAATTTATGCTGGAGAAGAAAATGCTTTACAGTTAGAAAGCATTCCATTATAGATAAAGAAACTTATTTTCTCATATCTCAGTAAAAAGAGGGTTGAAAGCATACATACCCAAAAGAATTCTTCATGATGTTAGAAGTATTCTTTACTATTGATAGTCAACATAAAACTCATTTGGAATTTATCCACTGTGTAGAGAATCTGAAGTTCTAGAGTAAGAGCTACATTTTAAGTAACTATAAGTTTGATTTTGAAGATCTCATTACTTCATTGTATAGTTCTCTAAATTAAGATATTTTTAAAAGGCATAAACTAGGAGAAAAACTTTAAAAAACATATTAGACAAAGGATTTGAAATGTTATAGCAATCTTTATCAACTGAACAATATGAAAAGTATTCCACTTAGAAAATGGCAAATTCTATAACAAGGCAACTCATCAGAAAAAAGACATGAACAGCAAACAAATAAATGGGAAGTAGTCAACATCTAGCTTTTAAAGAGATGCACACTAAAATCATCATTGTCCCCCAAAATGTATATGATTAAAAATTCTGAAAATATCAAGTGCTGTTAAAGATATGAAATAACTAAATCTCTCACAAAATGCTGCTAGCAATGTAAAATCTGCTGAGATGTAGAATTCTGAAATCATTTTGGTAGTTTATTTTAAAGTTATACATACTAACCATAGAGTTCTTGCCCACTCTGATGCCTTTACCATGAGGATATACATTAAAACCCATATATGAAAGAATATTGTGGTATTTTTATTTATTTATTTTTAATGGCCAATTTGGTTATTGTTTTGGTTCAGTACCCACATGACAAATCCACCAATATTCCTTTCCTCTCTCTCTTTTTTAAAAGACTTTATTTATTAATTAATGAGAAAGGAGGAGAGAGAGAAATAACCAGACATCACTCTGGTACATGTGCTGCCAGAGATAAAACTCAGGACTTTATGCTTGAGACTCCAATGCTTTAACCACTGCACCACTCCCTAGGCCAACTCTTTCCTTTCCTTTCCTTTCCTTTCCTTTCCTTTCCTTTCCTTTCCTTTCCTTTCCTTTCCTTTCCTTTCCTTTCCTTTCCTTTCCTTTCCTTTCCTTTCCTTTCCTTTCCTTTCCTTTCCTTCCCTTCCCTTCCCTTCCCTTCCCTTCCCTTCCCTTCCCTTCCCTTCCCTTCCCTTCCCTTCCCTTCCCTCCCCTCCCCTCCCCTCCCCTCCCCTCTCTTCTCCTCCCCTCCCTTCCCCTCCCCTCCCTTCTCTTCTCTTCTCTTCTCCTCCCCTCCCCTCCCCTCCCCTCTTCTCTTCTCCCCTCCCCTCCCCTCCCCTCCCCTCCCCTATCCTATCCTATCCTATCCTATCCTATCCTATCCTATCCTATCCTATCCTATCCTATCCTATCCTATCCTATCCTATCCTTTCCTCTTTCCTTTTTAGTGATAGAGACAGAAATTGAGAGAGAAGGGGGAAATAGAAAGAAAGAGAGACACCAGCAGCTCTTATTCATTAACTCATGAAATTTCTTCTCCAGCAGGTGGGGGTCGTGGACTTGAACCCTAGTCCTTAGGCATGGTAAAATGTGTGATCTACTGAGTACACCACTGCCTAGTCCTGGCCATTACAGTTTTATTTCTAACAACCCATAATTAAAACCAAATATCCTCCAATGAAGTAAGTAAACCAAACTACTGTATATCATACAGTGAAATGAATCAAATAAGCAATGAAGTAAAATTAGAAAAGAACAATGAACCACTGATATGCACACAACATTGAGTGGTTCCAAAGACAATACAATGGGTGAAAACAAAAGCAATCTCAAAGTTTTCATGCTGCCTCAATCTATGTTTATAAAACTCTCATATGACAAAATTATGGTAATGGGAATCTGGTTGCTTGGGTTCTTAGGTGGAGAAAAGGATTTTATTCTGCACCCTTGCTGGCAGGTAACAAAGATGTTAAAAATATTATTTTTAAGGCAGATGTAGCTGTTATATTACCTAATCACACAATGGATATATATATATATATATATATATATATATATATATATATTCATAGAAATGTAACCTAATTTGGAAAAAAAACATTTGAAATTTACAAATGGTAAAATATAAATAAGATTTATAGTTTTTCTGTTTTTACTGCTATGATTTCAAGGTTCTATTTCGAATTATTATGCTCCAATTGAATCAAATATGAACATTAGGGAAAACCAAGTGAAAAGTGCATGAGAATTTACTATGCTAGTTTTGGTCATTTCTTTTTTAAGTTCAAACATTTCAATAACAAAGGGAAATTTTAGCATTAAATTAGTAGCTTAATGTTTATGAAAAAGAAAGTTAATGTAATTTATCAGGATAAAAGAAGTGAGAAATGCCATGTTCAAATGAAAACATTCAAATAAGATTTGAGAAAACACTTCTGTTTAGATATTATCACCTGGTAACTAAGACTATATCTGTAATCAAAATAGAGCATCATATGTAAATTTATATCTGTATAACCTACTTCGATGTGGACCTGATATTCAGTGAGGCTTGTTTTTTGGGACATTTTTATGAAGATCTTAAGTTACTCAAATCATTGAAACATTTAGCATCTCTTCCAACAATTCATGAAAATTCCAAAACACACACATACACTAGCCTTTCTGACAAATCTGAGGTGGAACTTCATTGTAGTTTGACTTGAATATTCATAAGGATTATTGATGTTGACCAACTCTCCCTTCTCTTCTCTTCTCTTCTCTTCTCTTCTCTTCTCTTCTCTTCTCTTCTCTTCTCTTCTCTTCTCTTCTCTTCCCTTCCCTTCCCTTCCCTTCCCTTCCCTTCCCTTCCCTTCTCTTCCCTTCCTTTCTTTTTCCCTTTCTTCTCTTCTCTTCTCTTCTCTTCTCTTCTCTTCTCTTCTCTTCTCTTCTCTTCTCTTCTCTTCCCTTCCCTTCCCTTCCCTTCCCTTCCCTTCCCTTCCCTTCTCTTCCCTTCCTTTCTTTTCCCTTCCCTCCCTTCCCCTCCCCTCCCTTCCCTTCCCATCCTTTCATATCTTTTCTTCTTTCTTTCTTTCTTTCTTTCTTTCTTTCTTTCTTTCTTTCTTTCTTTATTTATTTATTTTTTAGAAGAGACAGAGAAGCAGAGTAAGTGAAAAAAAACTAGAACATAAAAGCTCCCCTCA
This sequence comes from Erinaceus europaeus, assembly GCF_950295315.1. Taxonomy (NCBI): domain Eukaryota; kingdom Metazoa; phylum Chordata; class Mammalia; order Eulipotyphla; family Erinaceidae; genus Erinaceus; species Erinaceus europaeus. Next base: position 38,796,643 of record NC_080175.1, read on the forward strand.
AGGAAATGGGGTCACTGGAACCTGGGTCATGTACATCTCAAAGCACCTCACTATCCAAATGTATACTCAATCAGGTGCACCACCAGCCTGTCCCTATAGAGATGTACATAAAAGAACTCTATCTTTATCAAATTATTCACGTATATTATATTTATTATATTTATTAGTGATTTATGAGATGCACATATACATCCTGAATTGGGCAGATGCTTCTGAAATGAAAAATCTATAGGCAAAAGAATAGAGGAAACAAGATTACATTGAGCTGTGGACTCTCTCATCTGTATCCCAGTATCTTGAGTGGACACCTGGGTGGACTGGGACTGTAGCCAAACTGCTCTCACCTTTTGATATCCTCAGAACATTGGTGGACTCTGTAACTAATCACCTTGTGCCTGCTGCACCAGCTTAAAAAAATAAAAGTAAAGTCTAGGTGCAGAGGAAAAAAAATTGTTCATGCCTTGTAGGAATGGATATAAAATCTCTTAACAAGAAATAACTTTAATTCCCTGCCCTCTAAGGAGCCTCAATCCCTTTCTCCCTTGTTGGGACCTGCTTGGCCTCGATCTAGGCCCAGCAGACACTCCCTAAGCCTGGCTTGAGTTTCGCTGATGGTCACTAACTTCCTCAGAGTGACACAGCACTTCCTGTGAGCTGTACCTGAATTCACCTCTGCCCTCCAACTGATGATGTGTAAAGAGCACAGGCCCCAGGATGGTTACGCTACCTCACACCACCTCTAACATCATCTCACCCTATCTTTCCATCCCTGCCTCTCCCCCCCCCCCCCCGCCCCACACCTATAAAGAATGGCCTTTTCCTCAATAAAGCGAGTCACTGCCTTAACAGAACTCCCAACTTGGTATCTTTTTTTTTTCTCAAGTCATCAACAGTTTCCCTCCACTCAGCCCCAAAAGGGGGTCCGGCTGATCCGGATCTCCATCCTCACAACTACCTGTCGGGGAAAACCCAACAGACTGGTGCCCCATGTGAGGCTACTCAATGGAAAACTGCTGCCGGGCCAATCAGTCTGCTGGTGAGTGTACCCCCATAAATTATGGGGCAGTCCTCTTCTCTTTCTTCCACCTCTCACTTGGGCAACACGTGAAAGAATTGAATTTCTCACGACAACTGACAGGCTGTGGCTGGGGCTACCCTCCGATGAGTCTTGAAGGTCTGACTTACGATATTCAAGTAATGGTGGCCGGTCTGGTCATTGCCCCTGCCTTGACTTAATGATTGCTTCCGTGTAACTGTGTGCGAGCATGTTGTGAGCCTCACAGATTTCACGGCCACTGGGTATGAGTGGGCTTTCTTTTTATTTTTTTTTAAGAAAGGATTAATTAACAAAACCATAGGGTAGGAGGGGTACAATTCCATACAATTCCCACCACCCAATCTCCATTTCCCACCCCCTCCCCTGATAGCTTTCCCATTCTCTATCCCTCTGGGAGCATGGACCCAGGGTCATTGTGGGTTGCAGAAAGTAGAAGGTCTGGCTTCTGTAATTGCTTCCCCGCTGAACATGGGCGTTGACTGGTCGGTCCATACTCCCAGTCTGCCTCTCTCTTTCCCTAGTAGGGTGGGTCACTGGGTAAGCAGAGCTCCAGGACACATTGGTGGGGTCCTCAGTCTAAGGAAGCCTGGCCAGCATCCTGATGGCATCTGGAACCTGGTGATTGAAAAGAGAGTTAACATACGAAGCCAAACAAATTGTTGAGCAATCATGGACCCAAAGCTTGGAATAGTGGAGAGGAAATGTTAGGGGGGTACTCACTGCAAACTCTAGTGCACTTCTGCTTTCTGGCATATATTTTGCAGTAGTTTACGGATATGTGTGAACATATGCTCTCTCTCACAGAAACTGGTGTATATCTAGGTTTTGGGACTTTGTTAGAAAGTGAACCACCTGGGATGGAATTAGAGTGTACTATAAAAGGAAAGGTCTCACCTGAGTAATGAAGTTGAAGTTGTCATTCCACATGTGAAGTCTCTGGACACAGTCTGAAGTGAAGCATGTTGAGGTGGCAATCGTTGTGTTGGTTAGCTTGTGATTGGCAGATGCAATATTATTTGATATGGATTGGGAGAGGCATATGGGAAAGTGGGCCCTATACAAGGGTTCCATGACTAGGGGAAGTAGAGGCTCTATAATGGAGATGTGAGGTTCCTGCTGTCTTAGGGTTCAAAAAGACAATTGATAGTTAATGTTATCATCACATTGTTTGGTAATTGGGTTAACTTTGAAAAGTCCTTTTGTTAGGGTTTGCTGTACAGTACCCAGTATCTTGTATATAGCTCTGCTATTGGTTGCTTCTGATCTACTTGGTCTAGGCTTTTGAGAGAGTCTGCATATCAATTACACTACATATATTGAGAAAAGATTCAGTTTGTGTTTTGAAAAACATGGAGACACACAATTAATTTTCCCCCTCTCGTATTAATTAACCAGTGATTTATATGACTACATTTTACTAGGAGTGTACATAAACACCATTCCCACCACCAAAGACTGTGACCCATCCCTCCCACCCACTCCCCCCCCACACTGGCCCAGGAAGCTGCATGTCTATTCCTCACCACAGGGTTTTTATTTTGGTGCCCTACTTACAATTTAGTCAGGTCCTGCTTTTAGTTTCCCTATCAGATCTTGTTAGTCAACTTCTGTTGATGAGTGGGATCATCCCATACTCATCTTTATCTTTCTGATTTAGCTCACTTAACATAATTCTTTCTAGCTCTGTCCAAGATGGGTCAGAGAAGGTGGGTTCATTGTTCTTGATAGCTGCATAGTATTCCATTGTGTATATATACCACAGCATTCTCAGCCACTCATCTGTTGTTGGGCACCTGGGTTGCTTCCAGGTTTTAGCTATTATGAATTGTGCTGCTATGAACATAGGAGTACACACCTCTTTTTGGTTGGGTGTTATGGAGTCCTTGGGGTATAACCCCAGGAGAGGAATTACTGGATCATATGGAAGGTCCGTGTCTAGCCTTGTGAGAGTTTTCCAGACTGCTCTCCACAGAGGCTGGACCAATTTGCATTCCCACCAGCAGTGTAAAAGGAATCCTCTGTCCCCACAACCTCTCCAGCATTTGTTGCTGCTGTTCTTTTTGATGTATGCCATTCTTACAGGAGTGAGGTGGTATCTTAGTGTTGTTTTTATTTGCATTTCTCTGACAATCAGTGACCTGGAGCAGTTTTTCATATGTTTGTTAGCCTTTTGGATCTCCTCTGAGGAAATGTTTTGTTCATATCCTCTGCACATTTTTGGATGGGGTCATTTGCTTTTTTGGTTCTAAGTTTGCTGAGCTCTTTATATATTTTGGTGATTAGTTTCTTGTCTGATGTCTGGCATGTGAAAATCTTCTCCCATTCTGTGAGGGGTCTCTTTGTTTGTTTCATAGTTTCTTTGGATGTGCAGAAGCTTTTCAATTTGATGTAGTCCTATTGGTTTGTCTCTGCTTTAGTCTTCCTTGCAATTGGGTTTGATTCATCAAAGATGTCCTTCAGGTGTAGGTGGGAAACTGTTTTACCAATGTTTTCCTCAAAGTATTTGATTGTTTCTGGACTGACATCTAGGTCTTTGATCCATTTGGAGTTGATATTTGTTTCTGGTGAGATAAAGTGGTTCAATTTCATTCTTCTGCATGTTTCAACCCAGTTTTCCCAGCACCATTTACTGAAGAGAGCCTCCTTTTTCCATTTAATCCTTTAGCCCCCCTTATCAAAGACTAGATGTCCATAGGTGTGGGGATTTATTTCTGGGCTTTCAATTCTGTTCCACTGGTCTGTGTGCCTATTTTTGTTCCAGTATCATGCTGTTTTGATGATGATGGCTTTATAATATAGTTTAAGGTCTGGGAGTGTGATGCCTCCATTTCTGTTTCTTTTCCTTAAGATGGTCTTGGCAATTCTAGGTGTTTTCAGGTTCCAGATAAATGACTGTAGTGTTTGTTCTATTCTCTTAAAGAAGCTTGGTGGAACTTTGATGGGTATTGCATTAAATTTGTATATGGCTCTGGGGAGAATATTCATTTTGATGATATTTATTCTTCCAATCCATGAGCATGGGATATCTTTCCATTTCTTGGTATCAGTTTTTATTTCCTTGAGTAGCGACTCATAGTTTTCAGCATACAAGTCTTTCACTTCTTTGGTCAACTTTATTCCTAGGTATTTGATTGATTTTGCTGAAACAGTAAAGGGGAGTGATTTCTGGATGTCTTCTTCTTCAGATTTAGTGTTTGCATAAAGAAATGCCACTGATTTTTGTACATTGATTTTGTAGCCTGATACATTGCTATATCACCTAATAACTTCCAGTAGTTTTCTGCTGGATTCTTTTGGTTTTTCTATGTCTACTATTATATCATCTGCAAATAGTGAGAGCTTGACTTCTTCCCTTCCAATCTGTATTCCTTTGATTTCTTTCTCTTGCCTGATTGCTATGACAAGAACTTCCAATACTATGTTGAAAAGTAATGGTGATAGTGGACAGCCCTATCTAGTCCCCGATCTGAGGGGGAATGCTTTCAGCTTCTGTCCATTCAGTATGATGTTGGCTGTAGGTTTGCTATATATAGACTCCACTATCTTGAGGAATTTCCCATCTATTCCCATTTTTTGTAGAGTTTTGAGCATGAATGGGTGTTGGATTTTGTCAAAGGTTTTCTCTGTATCTATTGTAATAATCATGTGGTTTTTGGTTTTGCTTTTATTGATGTGGTGAATGACATTGATTGACTTACAGATGTTGAACCAGCCTTGCATTCCTGGGATGAATCCCACTTGGTCATGATGAACAATCTTTTTGATGTGCTGTTGTATCCGGTTGGCCAAGAACTTGTTTAATATTTTGGCATCTATGTTCCTCAGAGATATTGGTCTGTAGTTTTCCTTTTTTGTTCTGTCCCTATCAGCTTTTGGTATCAGGGTGATGTTGGCTTCATAGAAGGTCGAAGGGAGTATTCCTGTTTCTTCAATCTTATGGAAAAGCTTAAGAAGTATGGGTACTAACTGTTTCCTGTAAGTTTTGTAGAATTCATTTGTGAAGACATCTGGTCCAGGAATTTTGTTGTTGGGGAGATTCTTAATAATGGTTTCAATTTCTTTGTCTGTGATTGGTGCATTTAGATTTTGTAGTTCTTCTTGGTTCAGTTTTTCATGGGCATATGCTTCTAGGAATTGTTCCATTTCTTCCAGATTCTCTAGCTTGGTGGCATATAGTTCTTTATAGAAGTTTCACAGGATTATCTGGATTTCTGTGGTGTCAGTTGTGATATATCCTGCATTGTTTACAATTCTATTAACTTGAGTCTTCTCTCTTTTTTGTTTGGTGAGTCTGTCTAGGGGTTTGTCAATTTTGTTTAATCTTTCAAAGAACCAAAATTTGGCTTCATTGATCTTTTGTATGGCTCTTTTATTTTCTATGTTGTTTATTTCTGCTCTAACTTTAGTGATTTCTGTCCTTCTGGATACTTTAGGGTTCCTTTGTTCCTCTTCTTCTAATTCCTTGAGGTGTGCAGTAAGGTCATTCATTTGATCTTCTTCTTGGTGTTTAGTATGTGATTGTATGTCTGTAAGTTTCCCTCTCAGTACTGCTTTAGCTGTGTCCAAATATTTTGATAGGTTGTGTCTTCATTTTCATTTGTTTCCAGGAACATTTGAATTTCCTGCTTGAGTGAATCTCTGACCCAGTGGTTCTTAAGGAGTATGTTGTTTTGTTTCCAAATTCTGTGATTTTTAATAATATCTGTTTGTTGTTTAAATGAGTGGGCTTTCTACCTGCGTGTCTGTGGAGTCGTTTCAGCTAAGTGGAGATTCTTGGCCATGCCGATAATGAGGTCAGGGTTTATAGGGCCACTCCTAAGCTAAGACTCCTTAAGGTCCCATGAGGGGCCTGGCTAGGTGAGCACAGTTGATTGTCTGTCACCCCTTGGGTGCCAGTTCTTTTTCACCCCTTTTATTTCTAGTCCTATCATGGGTTCAACCTCATCCAAGGGGCATCCAGATCCCTCCCTTGAATCCTTGCGTATTTTACTTAAGAGTCGAGGCTTGACTCTTTCTGATAATCAAGCCCTTCAAGCCTGGGGGTGCCTACTCAAGTTCACCCCTTGGCTTCCTGTCGCTAACCTCTTTGACTGGGACACCTGGGACAAAGTAGAGCAATTGATCACTTGGGCCCAGGTTGACCAAGGAGAGATTCCCCCTCTCGGGGTACTCCCTACTATCAAAGCTCTAAAAAGCTGCTTTCCTCCCAGGCCTCCCAAGGAAACCAAAGAAAGACGGCCACAAAAGGAGACAGAGATTAAGATTGACCCAAAGATAGATGCACCAGATAAATTGCCCCCACCTTCCTCAGAGCCCCTGTACCCCTCTTTAGACCCCTTTGGTTGTGCTCCTTGACCCAACATTAAGCCCTGTTCCTCCAAGTCCCTGACTCCTGAGTCGCTCACTAACCCTTTCCACACTCCTGGTCCCTTGCCTTCAGTGCCCCCTCCCTATATGGGAGGGGCCTTCGGTTTAGGAGAAACTCCCCACCTTTGCCCTGTCAATCTTAATCCCGGGGGTAACAGACCAGCCACCTGGTATCCCTGGGACCCCAGAGAATTAAAAGAACTAAAAAAGGCTATGGCTGAAGACAGACCCAGCTCACCCTGGGCAGATACTATTCTTGAGGGCCTATCCCACCAGGCCTGCATCACCTGGGATTGGAAAGAATTGGCTAAAGCTGTCCTGCCTGGGCCCACATTTCTTAAATTTCTGGCCTATTTTAATGAAGAGTGCCGAGCCCAGGGAGAACGAAACCAAAATGCCCAACCCCCCATCCCTATCACCGTTGGCATGCTCTCTGGCACCTCTTACCAATTTGCCATGGGTGCCCAACAGGCGGTTATTCCCCCCTTATCAAGATCAAATTAGAGCCATTGGCCTCTCGGCCTTGTGAAAGCTCAATGAGGGACCCACTGAATCCCCCATAGCAGGCATTAATCAAAAGGCCACTGAGGACCTCCCCTCCTTTATCGATAGGATCCAGAAGAGCTTGCAAAGAAATTTTCCAGCAGGTGAACTTAGGGACCGCTTTGTCAGATCACTGGTTTTGGATAACATGAACGCTGACCATAAACTTGCCTGTGCCGGGCTGCACCAGCAGAGTCTTGATCATTGGATTATTGCTGCCAGAGATGTTGACTCTTCCTCCCACCAGACTAGGGCCTTGGCGGCTGCCCTTAGAAAACCCCATAAAGAAGATATAGCCATCCTAGTTAATACCCTCCAACAAACTTCAACTAGCAAAGGGCGCACTTGCTTTAGTTGCGGCAGAGAGGGCCACTTTAAGTGAGAGTGCCCTAACCAGGCAAGAATCCCCCCTAACCAATCCACCGGGGGGCCTCGCACACCCTGCCCCAAGTGCAAAAAGGGCTTTCATTGGGCCCGAGATTGCAAATCTAAATTCAGTCTCAACGGCCAACCTTTAAACTCAGCCAACTCCCCGTTAAACAAGGGGAGGGGCCATGTCAGGGCCCACTGGACTGTCCTCCTGGTTCCCAGACTTAGACCTAAAATGACCCTTACCATAGGAGAAAAGACCTTCAGGATCCTCATTGACACTGGAGCCGACCCAACAGTTATCCAAAATGAGGATGTCCCTCCTTCCTGGCAGTTGTCCCCGGGACCCCCTCTATTGGGAGTCGGAGGGCAGTCCACATCATGGGAAACCTCCACCTGGCTCCCTTGTGCTGATCATGAAGGCAGTCATGGAGAGGTGAGCCCCTTGGTGGTCTCTGGCCTTATGGCCAACCTCCTGGCCCAGGACATCCTCGGAGAAGTCAAGGCATTCATTACAACAGACCACAAGAGATTCTATTATGACCTCTTAGATGACAAGGAGTATCAACAGTCCTTTGAACAGGGAAAGATTTTCCCTAACTACAGGGGAGATCCCCATTTTGAGCCATTTCACCCCCAATCCTAAGGGCCACTGCTGCCCCCCTGGTACCAAAAATTCATTGGAAGCCAGGAGACCCCATATGAGTTGAGCAGTGGCCTCTTCCAACCCAAAAATTACAACAATTATGTCAACTGGTCCAACAACAGCTAGAACTGGGTCATGTGAGGACTTCTACCAGCCCTTGGAATTCCCTCGTCTTTGTGATTAAAAAAGCAAATGGCGCATGGAGGCTCTTACATGATCTAAGAAAGATTAATGAAAGAATGGTCCCCCTGGAGACCCCTCAAAGAGGGCTACCCTGAATGCCAGCAATTCCCAGTTCATATCATTTGACCATAATTGATATTAAAGATTGTTTTTTCTCTATCCCCCTACACCCTGATGACTGCAGTAAATTTGCCTTCTCTATCCCCTCCACCAACTTTGGGGGACCTGACTCCCATTTTGAGTGGACTGTCTTGCCCCAGGGCATGGCTAACAGTCCACCAATCCGCCAATATTATATGTGCTCCATTTTTTCTGCCCTCCAAAAAGACTCTGACATCCTGTTCTACATTTATATAGATGACATCATCCTGGGAGCCCCTAACCCTGCCTCCATCCATAAGCTCACTGCTCAGTGTCTCTCTATCCTTAAACAAAACCATTTCCAGATAGCCCCTGAAAAGATCCAAAAGATACCCCCTTTTAAGATTCTTGGATCTATACTATGCGTAGATTCGGTCTCCCCGGTCAAACCTCAGGTCCAGATCCAGGGTTCTTACACCCTCCCTCAGCTGCAAAAGCTGTTGGGGGAAATTAATTGGTTAAGATCTTGGATCCTCATCACCACCGAAGAGCTTCTCCCCCTCTTTGACCTCCTAAGAGATCGTGATCTCTCCTCCAATATACCCCTGGGGCCTGATCACCTAGAGCTGCTTGCCAGGGTCCAGGCCACCATTGATTCAGCAGTTCTTAAACACTACGACCCCAATCTGCCCCTCATCCTTTACATTTTCCCTGGAAAAACATTGTCCACCACCCTGCTCGGTCAAAATGGTGAACCTGTTCATTGGGTTCATCTTTCTGTGGGAGGGCCCCCCGGAGTCTATTCCATGACCGACCAACTAGCTGATTGTATTGTTAAGGGTAGGGACCTTTCTGAACGACTCTTTGGGGTCGAACCTTCATCTCTTATCACCCCCTTCAAAAATACTGATTTCCTCTGGTTACAGAGGAACAATGGCCAGATTGCCCTGGCTCTAGAAGGCTTTCTTGGAAATATAGACTGTCACTATAGGCCTTACAAATGGATGAGCTCCTTTTCTAGACTTGAGTGGAGGCCTCCCCATCTCTTCCTCTCCCAGCTGGACCCTGATTATCTCACCATCTTTACTGATGGAGGGTTCTCAGGATCCTCCATAGTTATTTTTCCTCCCCCTAGATGAGACAATCCGCCCACACCAATAAAGACAGATGTTCACGCAGCCAAGGGGTCAGCTCAGTTCAAAGAACTGTATGCAGTTGTCATGGCACTCAATGCCGTGCCTGAGCCATTTAACCTATTTTCTGATAGTCTTTATGTTGTCAACCTACTACCCAATCTGGTTGAGGCCCATATCAGGCTTGACTCCAATTCCATTACTCCCTTGATGATCCAGACCCAAAACTTGCTTAAGCAAAGAAAAAACCCTTTGTTCATCCAGCATCTTTGGGGACACCAAGGCCTTCCGGGACTCCTTTGCTGAGGAAACTACATTACTGACCAATTGGCCTCTACATTACAATTTCACACCATCTCTGAGGCCACACGGTTTCATTTCTTAACACATCTGGAGAGGCCTCCACCATAGGTTCCCGCATATCCCCACAATAGACCTCAAAAAAATAGTGCACACCTTCAAGTCCTGTCAGCCTTTCTACAGGTGCCCCCTCTTCAGACCATGGGAAGTAACCTCCGGGGGCTCTGTCCTAATCATTTGTGGCAAACTGACGTTACCCACTATCCTCCTTTTGGAAAACTCAAATATATCTTTTTGACAATTGATACCTTCTCCCACACATGCTGGGAATCTGCCCACTCTGGAGAAAAATCTAAACATGCTATCAGTCACATGCTTCAGTGCTTTGCCATCCTCGGACTTCCAGACCAGCTTAAAACTGATAATAGCTCGTGCTTTGTCGGCAAATCCTTTTCACAGTTTCTCCACAAATGGGGAATTTACCACACTACAGGCATCCTATACAACCCTAGAGGACAGGCAATTGTTGAAAGACAAAACCAGGCCCTCAAATCTCAATTACAAAAACAAAAGGGGGAGTCCCTACCCCCACATGACCAACTAAAAAAGGCACTATTCACCTTGAATATATTAAATTTTTCAAAAGAAAGTCCTCAGCTATCCCCCTTCCAAAAACATTGGACCTCCTCCATCTCTTATAGTTCAGTCTGGGTCTGGTGGAAAGACCGGCTCACTGGAGCCTGGAGAGGGCCAGACCTACTTCTCACAGCAGGTAGAGGATTCGGATGTGTGTTCCCCCAAAATGAAAAAAGACCAATATGGATACCAGCCAGAAATATAAAATATTTGCCCCAACAGGTGTATTATGACAATGATCTTTCCAGGGTAGCTCTTGACCCTGAGACCCTCCCCTCTGCTTCTTCCACAGAATTCTTAGAAGGAGAAAATGAAGGCCCTCCTGCTGATCGTGATGACGACACTCCCCAAGATGTGTGATGGAGGATTTGGTGACCCAGGACAAGCCTGGAACACTCTTAAAACGATCATGGATAAACCTTGTGATTGTGGGGGAGGCAAATATAAGGCTCTCCCTACCACGGGTATTCCAGCCCGGACCGTGGATTGCCCTTCTGAGGTCGCCTACCTTTATAATGAACCACAAAAAAATGCCCAAATGGTTATATGTCATAAAGCCCAAGGCTATCCCCACTGTCAATGGCCATCTGGGACCATGCCCTTGCTCCTCTTACTATCAAACCATGCATTCCACATGCTATGACCAGGCCCAACAATGCATGCTGGTGTCTGATAATAAGACCTTTTGGATGGGCACCTGAAACTTCCTTAATCCTATGGCCAGGTTAGAGGGAGGAAATATAGCCTCCTCCCCTTGCTATGGTTCACCAGGAGATACCCTCTGTTGGGACCTCACAGCACCCATGGGGTTGTCCAATGGAGGAGGGGTCCAAGACAGAGTTAGAAAAATAGAAACTGAACAGATGACTGAGAGGCTCATTAGCTCCCAATATCCTGAGTTAAATCACCATCCTTTGGTCCTCCCTGAGGAACGGGGAGAATTGGCCCTTAATCCTCAGACCGAGGGGGTCCTTGAGACCACGTTTTCTCTCCTCAACCAAACCTCCCCTAACCTTGCTCAAGACTGTTGGCTCTGTATAAAAACTGGTCACCCACTACCCCTCACCCTCATTTCCAACAATTCGGGTTTCAACTCATCAATAGATCAGAAGTCCAACCCAGCTAACCCAACCTACCTTCTCCATCTGACCAACTACACTCTTTTTCCACCCGTGGAGGTCCAGGTACTCCCCCTTGGTAATCCGGGGATCCACCTTCACACATCTCCTCAACCCAACATTTCCCGCATAGACGTGGGAGAGATCCACCCCTCTTTACATCACGACAATATTACCTTAAATCCAGGTGACAGAGGATGCCCTCCAGCAGGAATGGTCTTTACCTGCGACAATAGACTTGCCCATAGTTTCTTACCTACCAACTGGGCAGGCCGTTGTGCTCTGGCCTTTCTCTTGCCAGACTTTGACATCATCCCTGGGGGTGAGCCTCTTCCATCCCCTCATTTGACCTCATTGGAGGGCAACATAAGAGAGCCATTGTCATGATACCCCTGTTAGTTGGTCTTGGTGTGATAGCCGGGGTGGCCACTAGGACCGCAGGTATTGGGCTGGCATCCCATTTTTATAAAAAGCTCTCACTCCAGCTGGTAAATGAGATGCAACTTGTCTCCAGTACCATTCTAGACCTCCAGAGACAGCTTGACTCCCTTGCCAAAGTGGTCCTACAAAATCGTAGAGGATTAGATGTGCTTACAACAGAGAAGGGAGGCCTTTGTTTGTTCTTACAGGAAAAGTGCTGTTTTTATGCCAACCGGTCTGGGATCTTCCAAGACAAGATAACGAAGCTTCAAGAAGATCTAGAAAAAAGGAGGAGAGAGTTCCAAGATAGCCCCCTGTGGACTGGCCTCCATGGCCTGCTACCCTATTTCCTCCCCTTGCTAGGCCCCCTCCTTCTCCTTCTCCTCCTCTTGACCGTGGGGCCTTGCTTGTTCAATAAAAGCAAACAGTTTATCCAGCAAAGGCTTGAGGAAATATGGCTTCACCAAGTTGAGGTCCGCTACCACCGACTCAGGACTCTGGAGCCTGAAGGCTACGAACCCTCCCCAGCACTCCAGTAGACCAATGATGGGTAAGATCTCAGAGAGACTGAGACAACCTAAGACAGGTCATGGAGCCAATACCCAAAAGCCAGGGTGAGGCATGGTATCCAATGACAGGTAAGATCACTGGCATGGTGCCAGCCTAAGACAGGAGCTGTGCGACCTAGCACTACAAAACAAAAGGGGGAGATTTTGGGACCTGCTTGGCCTCAATCTAGGTCCAGCAGACACTCCCTAAGCCTGGCTCGAGTTTCACTGACAGTCACTAACTTCCTCAGAGTGACACAGCACTTCCTGTGAGCCGTACCTGAATTCACCTCTGCCCTCCAACTGATGATGTGTAAAGAGCATAGGCCCCACGATGGTGATGCTACCTCACACCACCTCCAACATAATCTCACTCTATCTTTCCATCCCTGCCTCCCCGCCTATAAAGAATGGCCTTTTCCTCAATAAATCAAGCCACTGCCTTAACAGAACTCCCAACTTGGTATCTTTTCTTTCCTCAAGTCCTGGACACTCTCCCTCCCACTCAGCTGGTCCCTCCCACTCCAGCTGGTCCAGATCTCCCTCCTCACAACTACCTGTCAGGGAGAACCTGACACTCCCTCATTGGATTTTTCAGAAGTTGTGTTCAGGGAAAAGGTACCACCCAGAAAATAGAAATGGTTACAGGTATGGCTTGGAAAGGTGGAGGCAGGGTTTGGGTTTTAAAAGACATCTTCTCTTGCTCTCTCTCTGCCCAGACCATCATGTAAGTGTTAACTTGGGTCTGTTTACTCTTTTATTTTCTCTCTGTCTCTCTCTTTCTCTCATGTCCTAACATGTGAATGTTCTCAATTTTCCCAAATAAAAGTTTAAAGTACCTGAATAATCATTCTTACTCCTCAATTCTTTGTGGAGATAATGTATGACGAAAAAAATTTTAAATATTTATTTATTCCTTTTTGTTACCCTTTTTTATTGTTGTAGTTATTATTGTCGTTGTTATTGATATCATCATTGTTGGACAGCACAGAGATAAATGGAGAGAGGAGGGGAAGACAGAGGGGGGAGAGAAAGACACCTACAGACCTGCTTCACCACCTGTGAAGCAACTCCCATGCAGGTGGGGAGTTGGGGCCTCGAACCGGGGTCCTTACTCCAGTCCTTGAGCTTTGTGCCACCTATGCTACCACCCTACTCCCCATGACAAACTTTTTAATGTTGGAGGAAATGAATGATGGTCTTCCCTTTCCCCCTAAAATGGTTAAATGCAAAAAAAAGCATGAAAGACTCATACATTAAAAAGTGAAGAGAGATTAATTAGTAATTTACAAAGGCTTTTTTTTTTGCCTCCAGGGTTATCACTGGGGTTCAGTGATCACACTATGAATCCACTGCCATATTTTTTTCCCATTTTGTTGCCCTTGTTGTTATCACTGTTGTTGCCATTTTTATAGGACAGAGAGAAATCAAGACAGGAGGGTAAGACTGGGGGTGTGTGAAAGACCACCTGCAGACCTGTTTCACAACTTGTGAAGTGGCCCTGCTGCAGGTGGGGATCCAGGGGCTCCAACTGGGATCCTTATGGCAGTCCTTGTGCCTTGCGCCATATGTGCTTAAACTGCTGCACTACTGCCCAGCCCCCTGGGGGACTTTTAAGTCTATCATCTATCTATCTATCTATCTATCTATCTATCTATCTATCTATCTATCTATCTATCTATCTATCTTTACCAGAGCACTGCTCAGCTTTAGTTTATAGTGGTGCTGGGAAATTTAACTGGAGTTTTTGGAGGCTCAGGTTATAAAGTCTTTTTCATAGGCATTGTGCTATCTCCCAGGTCTCTGGGAAAGTGGAACTGGTTATATAAGTACTATTGCTAAGGGGGAAAGTGTTTACAGGCTTAAAATTTATCCCTCGGGAAGAGGAAGATGTGGAGACTGAGAGTGGGCATTTGCAAATGCTGGGGGAAAAATGGGATTGAATGAGAAGAGTCAGAAAAAGGTAATTCCTCCTGAAACTGTGATGATATTTTTAGTTGGGAGGGGCAGATTAAAATTCTCCAGGAAATTTAGTTTAAAATCATTTGCATATCAACACCAACTCTGAGAATCTTGGGGTGGTCTAATTTCAATACCTTAAAAAAAGTAATAGCAAAGAGAAAAGCTTCACTTATTCCAAAAATCTCCTAATAGAGAAGGCTATTTCTATGTGGTAGTCCTCCCTGTGAACAGTGAAATCCACTGTGTGATTTGTCAAGTCTATACTGACTTGCACTCAGCAAGCACTAGTAATAGTTTGCCTGTCCTTTGCCAGGCTCTGTGTGAGGATGAAGATGCACAAATGAATGAGATTCATTGTATAGGCTGAAATCATTTTGTCTAACAAAAGAGGTGCCCAAAACACACTGAAAACATTCCAAAATATTCATAAGAGGACATGAATGAGATAGGGATTGATTTAAGGAAAATTATACAGTTGTAAGCATTCCTTGGTCAGTAGAATATTTGAAGAATATGAAATTTTCAAGTAGATACATGTTTTTAAAATTCTTGAATTTTTGCAGTTGCACATTGCAATGATGCATTATTGTGTGTGTGTGTGTGTGTGTGTGTGTGTGTGTGTGTGTGTGTGTGTGTATGTATGAATGCACATTTGGTCTTTATCAAGGCTTCACAGCTCTGGAATGATTTTTTTAGATAGGGACTGAGACAAAGAGGCAGAGAGAGAAAAAGAGATCACTGAAGCTTTCTCCAGTTCTGTGGGGCCCTGCTAGAACCTGTTTGTACACAAGGTGAAGGAAACACTACACTATCCAACTGAGCCCTTTGCCAATGTGCAATGACCAATTTTATGTATTAACTTGGGAAGCAGTTGGGGGAAGATTAACATTTCAACTGGTAGGTTTTTGGAGTAAGCAGATAAGTTTAATATAAGAATTCAGAAATAAAAATAGGAATAAGTACCCTTGGTTTTAAAGATTTTTTTTTATTTATTAAAGAGAGAGTTAGGAGGAAGAGAGCATTCCTATGGTCCATGTGATGTCTGTGATCAAACTCTGGGCTTCATGTCTGAGAGTCAAATGCTTTATCCATTATACTACCTCCAGAGCAGAAGAAACACATTTGTGCTTATTTATTAGAAAGCCTAAATTGGCTTAAAGATACTGCTCTCCTCCAAGAAAGAGGTAATTCTTTAGATGGTCTTTGAATTTTATCTATACCACAGGCCTTTCTTTCCCCTCTAGCTTACTGGACATGCCAGAGATTTGGAACAGCCATTGTAATAAAAATTCCATAATATAGCTCAAAAGTTATCAAAGAACAAGACTTGAAGCCACATGGAGGGCAGAGAGTTGTTTATTTTATGTTAACAGGTTACAGGCTGATTCCTGCCAGACCTGCACAAGACTGTACTGCAGCACCCAGTTTTTATCAGTTTCAAACTGAGTGTGGCACAAGCTGATTGGTTATAAGGAGTCCATTAAGGTGCTGACAACAGAGGTGAGAGCAGGTTGGCTACAGTCAGAGTCTGCCACTCAGGGTATAGGAATGTAGAAGTGGGGGCCCACCAGGAGCCTCTAGATTTGTCATTTCGCCAGCCTCTAGAGATTAGCCCGTTCCTTATATGATCATATATATCCTTCTTTATCTAGCCATTTAACCATTCACCACCTATCTATCCATCCATCCTGCTACCACTTACCTGCCTATCTATCTATCATCTATCTATCTATCTATCTATCTATCTATCTATCTATCTATTTCATTTATCTATCACCTACTGTACCCACATGCTATTAATTTTATTTATCTGGAGAAACTTGATTAATACTTTTTTTTTTAAACCAAGCCTCATTGAACTATATACTAATCAATTTGGGACTGACATTTATTTTCTATCTTTGATTCTCTTTCTAAACTTTATAAATTCCTGAACTTGTTATTGATATTCACCAATGAACAGTCAATCTGCAAAACTCTAAGAACCCATCCTCAACCCCTAATGAGAGCCCAGGGCTCACTCACTGTTCCTTTGTTCATCTAAGACCTTACCTTTGCCCAGCAATGTGTGAAATTTCTGGGTCCTGTAAAAAAATAGCTTTTGTTTGGACACTGAATCCGTTTCCTGATGATAATTTATAAATGGCATTTTACATTGTAGGGAAGCAAAAGTTTATCATCCCCCCAAAAAAATTATGTGAGAGGCTCTATGGAAGAAGAATATAGATTAACTTTATAACAGAAGCCTGGAGAAAGTGTGATCTGTGGGGAGAACAGAACACTCTCTAGAGTCTCCTAACTGAGATCTCCTCAGGCATCCAGGAGCCAGTTGCTGCTGCCTTGTGTTTTGGGAGCTCTCCTACCCTCTTTTTTTCTCCTGAGACACTAATCCCATTGTCATTCTTCTTTCCACAGTCCTCTATTTTAAAGGGAGCCTAATTACATGCATAGTTTCTTAGAACCCTTGTGTTCTTTTTCCTGGAGACAGGAGATATACATATTGTCAGTGTTTGTCTTTACTTTCCTCTTATTAATCTGCTTCATGCTTCTTTGATTCTTTGCTCAGTCTTGAGGAGTCCAGGGGAGTCCAGAATGATTTATTTTCTAGCCCCCACAATCATGATAACAACACAAAGAACTGGTCTATTCATAAAGTTGAACAGTGGGGTGTGCCTATGGGAAACTTACCTGGTCTCGCTTGAGTACATCTAGGTATTTGCAGTCATTAGCATTAATATTAATAGGCTGAGAGACAAACTAGTAGATATGACTGTCTTCAGATGACTAAAGCCACGGGAAAAACATATAGACTCACTATAGTGAAGATTCCAGAAATCAAGGTTGCTTGTGCCCTCCACACTCCACCAAAACCTATTATTTAGCCAGCCCTAATTGGAGCTTTTATCCCCCTTCAACCATTTTCCTGGCATTCTGGATTGTCCATTTAGCAGAAGTGGGTGGCTAGACTACTCATCAGTTTTCAAATTGCTCATTTCTAGGACAAATTGTGTATACATGTGGGAAAGAATTTCAAAAACTGAGTGAAAAAAAAAGTTCTAGAATAATACACACACTGTGATTCATTTGGATTAAAACCAAACCCTGTTAAAGCCCAACAATGCGCTGCTTAGACAGACACATATTGCTGACAGGAGAGAGAAAGAACAAAGGAAAGCAGTGGGATAATTAAGATAAAAAGTTTAAGAATAGTTATTTCTGTGGGGAAGACAAGGACAGGAAATATCTGTCTTTTTGAAAGAAAAAAAAAATCAGCAACTACAGCATTGTTACATTGTCCATATTGCATCACTGATTAGAGATTGAAGGGAATTAATTCTGTTCTAAGAAGCTTATTCTAAAATCAGAGACTTCAGTGACTGTGGAAACAGATCAACAAAGCACTGACATGCATATCTGAGGGTCTTAGATCCACATGTGCTGAAAAGTGTTCTGGATTCTTCTCCTCTCCCTCTCCCTCTCCCTCTCCTTTCCCCTCTCCCTCTCCCTCCCTCTCCTTATACCTATCCCTCCCTATCCCTCCCTCATTCTTCCTCTCATTTCCCTCTCCCTCTCATTCTACCTCTCCTTCTCATTCTCCTTCTCCCCCTCATCCTCCCTCTCTCCCTCTCTCATTCTCCCTCTCTGTCTCTCATTCTCCTTCTCCCTCTCATTCTTCCTCTCCCTCTCTCCCTCTCTCTTACCCTCTCCCTCTCTCATTCTCCCTCTCTCACTCTCCCTTTTCCACACCACCTCCCTCTCTCATTATCACTCTCCCTCTCTCATTTTCCCTCCTTCATGTCTTTCATTTGTAACAAATAAATCTTTAAAAAATAAAGCCAGGAACTTAGGTCTCTGTCTCTACTCAGTCACATACCATCTTCAACTGTGATTATAATTGCCCTACTGCATTTATTTTTGCTATGAACTTCAAATTAATAAGTCGAGGCAATAATAAAGTCTTTGGTATCAGGGTTTGTTTTTAAAGGGAATTATATGTGATAATATACTTGAAAAACTCAACATAATTAAAAAAACATACAAGTTATAGTAGAATGAAGCATAGTAGTTGAATTAGCCTGTATTCTGCAAAGAAGAAAAATTAATTAAAACAACTTAATTGTATATGTTATGATATATGAGTCTATAACATGATATATATATTATTTATGTTTACTATATATCATAATATTACATGGGCATACATATTGGGTTGTCGCAAAACTTATGAGATGTTTTTCTTTTTTTTTTTTTTAGTACTTCCTTTTTTTAAGTACTTTGGATAAAGTCAGAGAAAATTGAGAGGGAACAAGAAGACAGAGAGGGAGAGAGAAAAAGAAGTACCTGTAGCCCTGCTTCGCTCATAAAGTACCCTCCTCCCCAATAAATAGGGACAGGAGGCTTCAGTTGGTTTCCTTGTGCACTGTTAAGATCTTCCTTCTTTCTACCAAATGCATTACTTTTTCTACCTGCCCCTTTTCCTATGCAAAAAGATGTGTCATGACTTTTCCAACAACCCAATATCACTATATTATATTACTATGAAAAATGAAATTCAGACCTGCAACTGCAGAGACTACTGAAGAGTTCAGCATTTTCAGTCAGCAAGATAATACCCATGAAAGAAGGCATGTGTTTCCCTCAAGGTGCAAGCATATTTTAGGAGGCAGGGAAAGGACAATGGCCCAGCTTATAGACAATCATATAGGAGAAAAGTATTTTCTCATTTACTATTATTAATTTAATATTGATTTACAAAATTATGAGATAACAGTGATATAATTCCACACTGTTTCCCCCACCAGAGTTCTGTGTCCCCATTCATTTCATTGGAAACTGCAGTAGTTCTCCCAAGACCACATATATGGGTTTATTATTTCTTTTTCTTTTTTTTTTTTTTTTTTGCCAGAGCACTGTTCAGTTCTGTATGGTGGTATGGGGGGATTGAGCCTGGAATTTGACGGAGCCTCAGGCTTGAGAGTCTGTTTGCATAACCATTATGCTATCTACCTCCACTATTATTTCTAATAACTATCTACATATATTTGCCCCTTTCTTCCCCCCCCCATATGGTCCTGCCTTCTCTTCCTTTCTAAGTCACACTCATACCTATTACTACTTCTGAGTCTCCTTTTTTTTTTTTTTTTGCCTCTTTTCTCTCTGGGCCTTGATGGAATTGGAGCTCAGAGCCTTCTAGGCATCTCCCATAACATTTCTCCTCTTCTGGGAGTACAGACAAAAATTCTTTGTAGGGGGCAGAAGGTGGATATTTCTGACTTAGTTGCTTCTCTTCTGGACATGGGCATTGGCAGGTTCTTACTCAACCTTTTGTTCTAGTAGACCCTGCAGTGAATTGAATGAGGTCCACCTGAATCCAAGAGGACCAACTGCTTCATTCAGTCTACAGCTGAAAATGTTAATTCATCTAGGAACACTATAAGAGTCACACTATGAATAATATTTGCTCAAATTTCCAAGTCCCCAGTGGCCCAGTCATGTCCACATGTAAAACGAACCATCATATTGGGTTGGGAATCTGAGACACAAAGAATAGCAGGAATATCTTGAAGGAAATAAATCTGGAGAGAAAGTAGAGCTTTGACCTTCAGTGGATTCCCTTTTTATGTCCCCTTAGAGTAAATTCACTCTCTGCCTCATGTAAATTAATAAACTCGATAATTCTGTATGCCTAAATCTAAACCTGGGGTCTGCCAGATGTTAGCTATAGAAACTCATGTAAGTCCCCATTATTATCCTCTGACAAAAATTTCTGTGGGAGACATCTTGAAAATCAATGGAAGTCTGTAAAACAGAAAATGTTTTAAAGCTACAAAATATAATAAGTCATATATATGTATAAATGGGGATACAATCTTTTAAAAATAACAAATGTTAGCATATTAAAAACTGAAAATTCCAATCCCAATGAAAATTCCAGCAAGTGAATAATAAGTTAATTCTAAATCTTATAGGGAGAGGCAAAAGACCTATAATAGCCAACAAAATATTAAAGGAGATGAAACAAATTTGAGAAAAGATACTATTCATTTCATGGAATACTATAAAGTTATTATAATGACAGTATAATCAAGACAGTGGTACTGGCAAAAGAACAGATGAATGAATAGAGAACCCAGAAGTAGACTCCAATAAGTGCTATCAAGAGACATTTCACAAACGAACAAAGGTAATGCAATAAAATTAGTCTCTCAACAAACAGTACTAGAACAACTAAACATTAACTTATAACAAAGTGAATTAGACCATATGCTCTTGAAAAGTATTAATTCAAGATTTGTCACAGAACTAAATGAAACTACATAAAACTGACCCAGAGTTACATACAAATTTAATGCAATCCCCATCAAGATCCCAACCACATCTTTTAGGAGAATAGAACAAAAGCTACAAATGTTTATCTGGAACCAGAAAAGACCTAGAATTGACAAAACAGTCCTGAGAAGAAAGAACAGAACTGGAGGCATCACACACACTCTCAGATCTCAAATTGCATTATAAGGCAATTGTCATCAAAACTGCTTCGTACTGGAGCATAAAATGACACACTGACCAGTGGAATAGAATTGAGAGGTCAGAAATAAGTCCCCACACCTATGGAAATCAATTGTTGACAAAGGTGCCCAAACTGTTAAATGGGAAAAGGGAATTCTCTTCAACAAATGGTGTTGGAAAAAATGGGTTGAAACATGCAGAAGAATGAAACTGAACCACTATATTTCACCAAATGCAAAAGTAAATTCCAAGTGGATCAAGGATTTGGATGGTAGACCAAAAAATATCAAATACTCAGAGTAAAATATTGGCAGAACTCTTTTCCATATAAATTTTAAAGACATCTTCAATGATATGAATACAATTACAAAGAAGATTAAGACAAAAATAAATCAATGGGACTAAAATAAATAAATATAAAACTGGGGGGGGGGCAGAGGTGTTTCACCAGCTAGAGTTCACAAGTTTCCATGCTCAAGGACCTGGGTTTGAGAGCCTTGGCCATCATATATGAGTGCTTACTAGAAAGTAAACTTCATGAGCTGAGAAACAATGCTATGTTGTTTCTTCTCTGTCTCTCACTCTGTGTTTCTATCTCTCACATTTTAGCTGGAGAAGCAGGAGAATGATGAAGAGGAAGTGAAGTGGGAGGATAAGGTATCAGAAGGAAAGAAATTATTCAATCATCAAAACCCAGTAATAACCCTGGGGATGATAATAATAATAATATACAAATCTGTGTAACTCCTAAATGATAAATTAAAGGAAAACATAGAAAACATTTGACTTCATTATGGTGTTATTAGATATAATACCAAAAGCACAATTAATAGTTGTAATAGTAGTAGTCATTTTGATGATGATAATACTTGAAAAACTAGAATTTTTTTAATTAAAAGCTCTTGCTCTGTAAAAGATACTATTAAAAGAATTAGGAGAGGGGGTCGGGCGGTGGCGCAGTGGGTTAAGCGCATGTGGCGCAAAGCGCAAGGACCGGCATAAGGATCCTGGTTCAAGCCCCCGATCCCCACCTGCAGGGGAGTCGCTTCACAGGCGGTAAAGCAGGTCTGCAGGTGTCTATCTTTCTCTCCCCCTCTCTGTCTTCCCCTCCTCTCTCTATTTCTCTCTGTCCTATCCAACAATGAACAACATCAACAATGGCAATAATAATAACCACAATGAGGCTACAACAACAAGAGCAACAAAAGGGGGAAAAAACGGCCTCCAGGAGCGGTGGATTCATGGTGCAGACACCGAGCCCAGCAATAACCTGGGAGAAAAAAAAAAAGAATTAGGAGAGAGGATCAGATGGTGGTGCACTCAGTTAAGGGCACAAGTTACCATGCAAAATGCCTCCTTCACTGAGTTCAATATGTTCAATTGGTTCAAACCGTGCATTCTGGAGCTGGGCAGAGAGACAGAGTAAGAGCTTCATGAGTGATGAAGCACATCTGCAGGTTTCTCTGTCTCTACACACACACACACACACACACACACACACACACACATCCTCTCACTTTCTGTCTGTCCTATCAAGTAAAAGGAAAAAGAGAGAGAGGGAAAAAAATGCCACCAGGAGTGGTGGATTCCTTGTGATAGCAATGCATCCCAGCAATAACCTTGGTGACAATAAAAAAAAATAAAATAAATGTGACGGTCGGTTGGTAGCACAGTGAATTAAGTGCACTTGGCACAAAGCATGAGGACCAGAGTCAGGACCCTGGTTCAAGCCCCAACTTCCCATCTGCATAGAAGTCGCTTTATAGGCAGTGAGGTGAAGCAGATCTTCAGGTGCCTTTCTCTCTCCCTTTCTGTCTTTCCCTCTTCTCCCCATTTCTCTATGTCCTATCCAACAATGAATGACATCAACAACAACAATAATAACCACAAGAAGGCTACAACAACAAGGGCAACAAAAGGGGGAAAAATGGCCTCTAGGAGAAGTGGATTCATGGTGCAGGCACTGAGCCCCAGCAATAACCCTGGAAGCAAAAAAAAAAAAAAAATTAAACGTTAGCAGAGAAGCCACAAGTAGAATCTGTTAGCTTTTGTCTATATAAAAGCTGTGCATGAATGTTTATCAGAGCTTAAAGTGGCAAAACTGTGAAATGATCACAATGTCCTTCATTAGGTAGATAAATAATTTGCAGTGTATCTAGATAATGCAGTATTATTCAATGTTACAAAAGAAAAAACTGTCAAATCAAGAAGATACATAATGGAGATAAATATACATTACTAAGCTTAAAAATAAGTCAAGTTTAAAAAGGAACTACCATACAATTTCACTGTATGGCTTTTCAGAAAAGCAAAACTAAATATAGCAAGAGTCAAAGACCTGTGGTTGCCAGGGGTTAGGGAGCTGGACAGACTGAATAGTGTGATCACAGAGAACTTTTAGGGCATGTTCTTTGAACCACTGTGCAGTCTTAGTGAGAGATAATCCATTCGTGAATCTGATCAGTTGCTCTGGGAAACATAGCTGCCTTGATTTTTAGCACAGACTAGAAAGAATCAGAGAAGTGTTCTCTAAACCATACTGCTTGTCATCAGAGAAGCTGGGGGGTGGGGGAGAAACTACATAGGGGAGGATGTCACAAAGTGCAAAGTGACTTTTATCTTACCCTTCTCAATTGGTATAGAGGATGAAATAAAGGGATGGGAGAGAAGGGGAAAACAACAACAACAACAAAAATAGATTCTTCTTCCAGATGAATACTTTCCTGAGAGGGAAGAAATGTTGATAAAAGCCCCCTAGAATTTCTCCGTGGAGGCAGGAATGTTTGAGAAGGGTCTTAGATTAGGGTAGATATAGATCCAGGAGAAGAAGAGGAAAATACCAATTTTTCTCCTGGGGTTCTAAGGTTTTACAGGACATTGTCCAAAATAACAGTGAATAAAATCTGAACTACAGACTGGTTATGGGCAACAAAACCTCTGATAGCTTACAACCTTTTCGGCCCATATATAAAATGGATATATATATGCATATATATATATGCATATCTTCTCTGTATGGAGAACATATGAAAAATTACAAGAATTTCCAAATCATATATATTTTTTTCTGTTCCTGTATTTTTCCTCCCAGATACTTGGAATAACATTGCGTGATGAAACACCTGAAATGAAGAATTAAGCAAGCCTGCTTTCAGTTTGCATTTCTGGAAAATCATAAGCAACACACACACACACACAGTCTGTGCGTCCAAAGTCATCCTGGATGGTCTAAATGTACCAATAATTTATTACCCACACAGCTCCACTGCAAAATCTATATGGGAAATAGAAAATGTATTTTTTCTGCTCTAGTAGCAGGAAAATCAATCTGTGACTGCTTGACAGATTCTGATCTTGTGGTTTAGGTGTCCTTAATCAGAGAAGTCTCCTGAAGGTGGAGCAGAGTGCATTGGAATAATAAAGAAGAAACCTGGAGGAACTGAATAGTTGATGTAGCCAAAGAGCCTCAGCATTACTAAGAGACATGGTAGAGGGGAAAATGTTTGCAACTATCAACCTTGAGAGTTCTGGGGTCTAGTCTTCACTTGATTATCAGCATTCAGTGAACAATTGTGATTACCTCATGGTGCTAGAGTTCTCTTACCCACTAACTTTTCTTTAGTGAATCCTTCCTTCCTAATTGGGCTTTTTGATAAATGGCATAAACCTTAAATGATTCAGCATAAAAAGAAATTCTAAGAGTGTGAGCACATTGCAGCAGTACATAGCAACTGTTAAGTTCCATGTATTCCTCAGGCTTTCTTCAGAATTTCTGACTTCCAAGCAAGATTCTCCCCCTTTGCTTTAGGACCCCTTTGCTGATAACACAGATCACTGGAGTCAGTAGCCTGAGGAGAGGATATTTGTCTTCTACTCTACATGTAAACAAGTTCCCATTTTCTTCCGAAATGACATAGAGTGGTTAAATCACCTTGTGCCAAGCACAAAGGCCAAAGGCAAGGAGCTATGATGTTGCAGAAATCTACATGACCCAATTCTATTATTATTGTTGTTATTATTCTATTTTAGAGAGACACCCGCAGCACTGCTTCACCACTTGTGAAGCTTCTGAGGTGGGGAAGGGGGGTTGAACCTTGGTCCTTACACATTTATAACATGTGTGCTCAATCAGGTGTGCATCTGACCCCATGAACCAATTCTTATATGACTCAAATGCACAGCTATGCCTTTTCCTCTCACTGCCCTTTCTCTTGATCTTTGAACTTGGCAGCAGAGCCCATAGCACATTAAATTATTTTAAAAATAAATGGGAGATGTGATAGTTGAGTGTACTTTACAGACTACGGTGAAAATATTAATAACTCTAACCTTTCTGAACAAAATGTGACACAGAAATTATAATGCTCATTCCTCAACACAGAAACTTTAATTGTCCTCTTGCTCCATGGTGCATAGGAAAAGCAGTTTTATAAAGAAAGTATCACTATAATCTCTCTATACTGATGAAGACCTTCAAATTACAGTATTGTTTGGGTGTTTGCAATCAGGAGTGAAAAGTAGATGACAATAAATAAGTGCTTGCTGTACTTCCAAGAAAAATATGCTAGCTATAAACATTGATAGGAAGGATGCCTTTATGATAGGTGATACTTCCAGGAAAAGACATCAACATGTGAAGACAGGAGGCCAGGTTTTCTCTACCATCATGGACCAAGCAAAGCAGGAAATTGAAAAAAGACAAGTAAAATGATAAAAACTAGAACCTTTTATTGGGGTGTATTTTGACACTATTATTTATTTATTTTTAAAATTTCTTTATTGGGGAATTAATGTTTTACATTCGAAAGTAAATACAATAGTTTGTACATGCATAATGTTTCTCAGTTTTCCATATAACAATACAACCCCTATTAGGTCCTCTGTCATCCTTCTTGGACCTGTATTCTCCCCCTACCCACCTACCCCAGAGTCTTTTACTTTGGTACAATATGCCAATTGAGACTGTTTGAAACTTAAGCAAACTTTATTTAGAAGTTAGTATAAACTAATAATAAAACATAACATCAAAACTAAAGCATTTGAGGGTTATATGAGGTTCTTTTTTCTTTTTATTTGAGAGAGACTTCAAGGTTCACCCTTCCACTAACAAGAAACTGAAGTTCTTAGATGGACAGGAGTACTAACAAACATGTGTATCTATACATTGTGGGCACTAATTCATTTAGTTAATAGTTCACCGATGTTGAGCCGTGCCATGGAGAAGACAGAGAGGATATCCGGAGCAAAGAGGGAACACAATATTTTATTTGCGCTGGCACCTCAGAGTTGGGTGAGAGAGAAGCAGGTTGGGCCACGTGGAGGTAGCTAAAATGGCCGCCTCACGCAGCAACCTTTCCTGTGTCTAAGCACCAAAGTGAAGGGCCGGCAAGAGAGAGAGGTGCGGAAGAAGAAGGGCTTTTATGGGAATAGCTCTCATGAGAATGGGAAGGGGGAGGAGTAACCATAGCACTGCAACTATTGCGGGGAATAGACAATGCCCTGAGGACACAATATGGTGAAACAGGAGCTCTGAGAATGTCCCAACTCTCAAGGGAGCTAGCAATAGCCTGAGGGGACAACATGGCAGATGTGACTGCATCTGCACAATTTCCCAGCACACCGAGTTCCTAGTTACTATGCAGTGTGTTGGTTCTTCTTGAATTGGTAAATTTTTAATATTTAAAAAAATCTTGTTATGCAAATCTCTTAGATTATGAAAAATAGAAAACATAACTAGCCTTCCTTATAATTTGAAGGTTTAAGGAAGTAAAGGAGGTAGCATAAATTAACTCCTATATTTTGAGAATTACAACTTTTTATTTATAAGATTTCAAAAGTATATAGTGGAAAGGGGTGTTCATACAATCTTATTAAGTCAGTCCTGGAATTTTCTTCCTTTATAAAGAGGCTCACAGGAAAGCGGCAATAAGTTCTCCCTTCATGCACAGAGTTACTCAGGTGTTATTTTCTGAATCTACATGTTTTATAGGCAAAGTCATTGAAAGCTTTGCTCTCCTGTTTGGTACATGCCACCCACAGATGGCACTGAGCACTTAAAGCATTAAATAGTCTCAATTGAGAGAGACATTCTGTAATGTGAAACGTGCACACCATGTTTCAAAGTTTTAATAGAAAACAATTCAAATGTATTAATATTTTATACTAATTTTATAGCAAGAAGACAATATTTTGTATATTCTGTATTAAATAAACTATCTTAAGTTAGCTTTCCATTTCCTTTTGTTCTCTTTTAAAAAGTAATGCTACTAGATGACTACATATTTAAAACATAAAATAAGACATATAAAGTGGTATATATGTTAATAAAATACAAAAAAATACATATATACATATACATATATACATACATATTTATATGGTTCCCCCTGTATTTATATGGAATAGTTATGGTTTAAATGAAATGCTGATAGAAAAATAACCATTGAGATTACTAATAACTTTAAAGTTGTATACACTTTGATAAAACAAATTAAAGAGCCAGCAAGATAGCTCATCTGGATAATGTACTTAGCAGTCCATGCACCAGATCAAGGAATAAGCCTGGCCTCCACTGCACTGGAGGAAGCATCAGTGCTATAGTTTCTTTCCTCCTTTCCTTCTGTATTTGTCTCTTGCTCAGTCTGAAAACGCTAATCTGGAGCAGTGAAGCTCTGACTGATGAAATTCTATATGTGTTTATGAAATGAGAAAGAAGACTAAGTGGGAAAAGCATGACACATGCTCTAGCAGGTACATAAAATACACCATTTTATGTAACAATTGAGTAGGTATGTGTGCATGAATTTCTTGGATCTTACTTGTTAAGCTGCTACATCTCCACCAATCAGCTAATCATAAAAGAATGTGTCCAGGTAATATCCTTAGCCAAGGTCGGACCCCTGCCCCTTCCTAACTCAGATGCACATAGACAAGAAAGGATTTATCATGAATGTTTTACAGCAGTCATTATGCACATAATACATGTGAGTGACTTGAACACCATAGCCATCTCTGTGAAGCTAAGACAATGGAGCATTGAGGGAGCTGATCAAAACATTCTCCAATGCAGGAGTGCCGTAGAAAGGCAAGATGCTAAAAGCCTACTATGAAACACCACCATTGAGTGAGAACAGACATCTGTGTATGACTTTGAAATTTTGTGTGGAGCCAAATAAGTACAACATGGCACTGTAATTATATGCACAGAAAGCCAGAGTGAGTGAGCAGCCTCCACAGCACTCAGCACTGAGCACAGGTGATCCTCAGAACCATAACAATAGCTAGAGGGAGAAGCCTATATTTTGCTCTCAATGTAAAGTCGGCTGCCTTGCACAGGGTCCTTTGGCAGTGATACTCCTTTTCTTACATGAGACCTGAGTAGGTGCTGTTCACTCTTCCCCACTGACACCATCTCGCTTGCTCTTAGTTAGCCAATTGGCTGGTAAACTTTTTGAAAGTGCGTTTAGTCCTGATACCTAACTACATGAGTGCACATATTCCTGGTTGGCATCTAGTACAAGTATAAGGCACAGTGCGCACTGTTTATAATACTTGATGTTTCCATTAGACATAAGTTTAAGTCTTAGTGTATAAATGTTATCTAAGAACAGTGTAACAGAGGCCTATGTTGGAGAGTCAATTTTCACAGTTTGAGGCTTACTCCCTATATCTGCCATCTAGAACATTCTCCCCCTCAGACTATGAGCACACTCTCTAAGGGCCCCTCTGCTCTTATGGAGGTAATTATCACATTTTCTTTCTGTTGAAATAACTCTGAGTGTTAAATCTAATGGTTGTTTACATCTTGTATAGAGAGTGTCATATGTATTTAAGCTGTGTATTTTTTAAATAAAGCAAGCTAACAAAACAAAACAAAAAACAACTCCTAACATCCAAGGTTGATCATTCTGGGTTCTGAAGAAGTTTGCCATACACCTGAATGTATAAGTGTGTGATTATAGATATTTGTTGAAGAATCTTTGCTACTGATAAATTGGTGGATTATCTCAATAAATCTTCCCAAGAAAGATTTTATCTTATTTTATTTCTCACAGTAGAGAAGTTATTTTCAAAATTTAGTTGCTTAAGTTTATTTTTATGGTACACTGAAATCACAAATAAGCAATATAAAGAGGTATATAAAGATGATATTAAATGCATTATATTTAAATATTTAAATATATGTGATAGAAACTAATTTTACTTTCTCATTTATGATTGCTTCTGTTACAGCAATTCTGCTTAATTTGCAACTTAAAGATTTGACAAATTGACTTTTTTTTCTCATGTAATTTATGTTGGGAAGATGTATAGTGGCATACTTTAATATTAATATTACCATTAATATTTTGTGCCTATGACATAGACATTTTGTACTAAATGACAATTAATAAAACATTTTAGAATTTTTGAGAAGTAACATAATAAAAATTAGGAAAAGTTATTCAAAAAATAAGAAAAATATTTAAAAATATACACAATATTTAAATATTTCAGTATATATATATACACTTTGTAGCAGCCAATAAAATTCCCAAACAATTTAAATATGATTTTAAAGTTCTATAAATAATAAATCTTATGAATATATATATATATATATTACATCCAAAATAACCAGCTAAATTACATGATATCTTATTTGCAAAAGGAAATGAAACTTAAATTCTTCAGAATAAAATATAAAAAAGAAGCAGGAACTAAAAAATGCAGATTAGACAGAAAAGTTGGTGGACTATAAACTTCTTTGAAAGAAATAACTTTATCCTGAATGAGGTGTGTGTGGGGGGACTCCAATATTACAAAAAAATCATATTTTAATGAGATAACAATAAACTTTAAACAAAAACTAGACAGCCTATCAAGTTGATTTTAAAAACTACCTACACACTGAAGATCCTGGTCACCACTTACAGGAAGAATTTCATGTGCAACAGAAATGTAGATTCTCTCTCCCTTTCTCTCTCTCCCTCTCCCTGACCCCTTCCTCTCCCCTTCTCTGTTTCTCTCTCTGACTCCATCCCTCCCTTTCTTCCTCTCTATCTCTTCATATATTTAAGCCAGCAGGAGTGGTAGAGTCATATGTAAATATGTAGCCCCAGTGACAACCATATGGCAAAAAAAAAGATACCTGAAAGAGTGAACAATGATATTACAAATAATTTTGTTACTTTTAAGAATAACTGAACTAATACAGTGAATTGATATTATTTATTAATTTTATTTATTTATTACCAGAGAACTGCTTGGTGGTACTGGGTATTGAATCTGGGATATTTTGTTACTCAAGTATGAAGGTCCTTTTACATAACCAATATACTATCTCCCCAGCCCCTTGTTACCTATGTATTTTTAATTAATTTTTTTTTTATTATTTGATTTTTACCAGAGCCCTGCTAAGCTCTGGCTTATTGGTGCTAGGGATTGAATCTCAGACCTCTGAGCCTCAGGCATGAATGTCTTTTGCAGAACCACTACATTGTCTCCCCAGCACACTAAAAACTGTTCTTATCTAGATATGTATACACTATTATTTTCTGTTTTATTTTCCTTTTTTTCCCTGCTACCAGATTTTTGCAGAGGCACTGAACCTATGAAATCCTACTGTTCCTTCCACACTCTTTATATTTTTCTTATTTTCCCAAATAGAGTAATAGGGATAAAGGAAAGATATAGCATCAACCCATGACTCATGACACTTCACTTTCCCATATTCCTTCCATGATGAGCTAGTGGCTCACATCTACACCATGTGCATGGTAAAATGTATGATCCAGAGAGTATCTTCCACCTCTCAACATACACTAATTCTCAATAATGAATAAAGCATATTATATCACTGTAAAGTTTTCAATGAAATGCCAGTTGTTTTGTAATTCTTAGATTTAGCTGTGAGTACAGTTATCCAATATATATAGTATATTAGTAAATTAATACAGTAGTGAAATTTTAAGAAATCAAGAAGAGGTTTTCTGTGAGTAATTACAGGTAATGAGGCAGAGAAAAAAGAAAGAAGTCCTAACCTGTGTACCACTCACTAGTTGAGTTAAAGATGTCTACTATGACAAAATTCAACATATTTATTCAACATATTTAGCTCCTGTTTCTCTTTATTATAAGCTAAAATGCTTGTAGTGTACACCAGCTGAGAGTCTTATGCTCTGTTTCATGACAGCTGTTGAATATAACCTTATTTCACATATAGTAAGTCTTTCCAAAGACATAGGAGTTCTGAATATTATGGATTCTATGTAGTTCTCTTCTCATCTCTAATCCTTTTCTCACTCTTACTTGATTCACAGCTACCCCACCTTCTTCTTGGTGTCAAGGTAACTTCACACAGGAGAACCTCTGATTACTCTCGGATCTATAAATTATAATGAACCAAATGAATCAGATATTGTTTGTAATTTATATAGTTCTATCTCCATCCCTCAGAGATTTTTTTAGTCACATTAAAGTAAACACAAATATTGGTCATCAGGTGTTGTTAAAATTCAGAGGCTCCAGTTGGCCGGGCTAGCTTCACGGGTGGGTAACAGAGACGACCAGAGACGTACGGCTGGGCAGGGAAGCTGTATTTCTTTATTCAAGAACAACGATTCATAAACTAACCCAAACTAATCACCAAACAGAACTCTGTTGCCTCTTTCCCCTGTGACGGTGCCAAGCACTCTGGAACTCTGGAATTCTGGAACTCTCTCGGGGTTCCTTGGGGCGGGGCCAAGCGGGCCTGTGAAACTAGCAGGACTGATCCAATTTTCTTGGCAGGGGGAGAGCTAGAACAACCCAATGTAAAGCATACAACAATTCCCCCTTTTCTTTTTAACTAAATGACTACAGTATCAAGGGTGTGGGGTGAACAGAAACCTATATCGTACAGGCATTTTTTAAAAAAGAAACTGGCACAAACACGGAGAAACATGTAAGCAAGTAACAAGAACCAGTGTGCTGCTAAGGGAAGGCCTGAGGGGGCCATTTCTTGCCTTTGTGGGCAAAACTTTATCAGTTTAAAAAAAAACATTTCTTGCCTCTGGGTGGCGTACTTGCCTCAACAGGCATTAGTATGGGGGCAGGGAACGGCCTAGAGTCCCAAAGGTAGCTGGCTGCAATTTACTTACTATGAAACAAAACTTGTCATTAGCATAATCAGCGCAATCTAACGTTTCTAATAGAGAAGGAATTTGAGACTTTTATATATCAACAACGTCTTTTTAACATTTTGTTACACCCATTTAAGATGGAGACACACCCTAGGTGTGCGCAGGAAAGGAAACCTCAGGCATGAGAATAATTATCATAGCCATTGGGTAATCTACCATTTCTAATAGAGAAGGTAATCGAGAGTTTTACATATCAACAAGTCTATTTAACCTTTTGTTTAGACCAACATAGTTAAAATATATTGATTGTTAACTAATTTTTACCTCAGACTTTAAATGTAAGTTAATTTTATCTTTATGAGAATTACATTGAAAACCTTTTTCATTTAACTTTCACTAGTAAGAATTTAGTCTTAAAGTTACTGTTTACCAAACTTTAAACATACACATAAACATGGTCATTAATGCACAAGGAGAGAAACCTTTGTTACGAATACATGTCATTTCAAACACAAATTTAGGTATATACTGTCTTAGTTGTTGGAGGGGGTGCTTTGTCCAGCGGTGGTCTCTTGGGGAGCTTCACTTCTAGGAATTGCAGTTGGGTACCATCTGTTGTTAAAATTCAGAGGATCCAGTTGGCCAGGCTAGCTTCATGGTCAGGTAACAGAGGCGACCAGAGACGCCTGGGCAGGGAAGCTGTATTTCTTTATTCAAGAACAACGATTCATAAACTAACCCAAACTAATCACCAAACAGAACTCTGTTGTCTCTTTCCCCCGCGATGGCGCCAAGCACTCTGGAACTCTGGAATTCTGGAATTCTCTCATGGTTCCTTGGGGCGGGGCCAAGTGGGCCTGCGAAACTAGCAGGACTGATCCAATTTTCTTGGCAGGGGGAGAGCTAGAACAACCCAATGTAAAGCATACAACAATCAGGCCCTTCAGGATTACATGAAGCTTCCCATATCTGATATCCTAGAATTATGCCTGCATCCTAAGGTAAAGCCAGGATTTGCAAAGTAAACATAGAATCTGATGTAATCACTAGAATTGGAAATAACAAGTCTGATATAGTGTGGTTTACACAATAGGAGAGATATTATTCAATTATACATGCCTTTAAGATGTTAATAATTGACAGAACTATAGGCACTCATACCCAATAAATAGAGGCTTAGAATGCCCAGCATGAGAGGTACAGGAGACATCTGGAAGAACATTATTGTTTAATGCACGCCATGTGTCCATGACTCCACACTCTCTCTTTTTTCTTACTACTAATGCTGTAAGAAAGTTTATTTTCAACTATGAAACATGAATGAAACATTGCTTCCAGCATCCAGAGAACTCCATTATGGCTTTTTTCTTTTTCTTTTTTTGTTTTTCTGAGAAAACTCAGTGGTTGTGAACAAGTCCATGGTTAAATGCTACAAATGTAGACTTGCTAATGTTTTGACTATTTCTTGATAATAATATACAATTTGAAACACAGATAAATGAATAAATGCTTTCAGTTCCTCTGTTACTTTATAATTCTGATGAGTACAGGTAGCAGAAAAATCTAAGTTAATTTATTAACTGGATAAATACTGGCCTCAGAACAAATACATCATATTATTAATGTCTTTTTCCCCGTGAAAATATTTACCAATCAACAGATATTATGTATATGTGACCATAATATGTCTATAAGACCAATAATTGAATCTACATATATATTAATGACATCAACTGATAGTAAGCAGTAATTGAAAATATGCTAATTTCTTGATGTTGCTAAGACATTTGACCAAACGAAGTAGAACTTAGAGAATGAAGACTTTATTCTATACATCAAACATCAAATAAACTTTAAAACAAAAGTACACAATTTTAAATCAATTAAGATGTTTGTAATATATAATAATGTGTTGGGTAGTATGCCAGCTCCCCCTGGCTTCTGCTTAACCATATGCCTATATAGGGATAGATTTAATCCCATTCAAAGCTTTGGTCTATTTACATAAATCACTCTTACATTTACATAAAGCACCACACTCACTCCGGGGCATTGGTGGTTTAGTGGTAGAATTCTCACCTGCTCCACCCCCTCTCCTTGTCACACCTTGATCCTCTCCTTGTCACACTCTGATTTTCACCGGTCACTTTTCTCTCCACCCTCTCTATATCACATCCTGTTTCCACCCTACTTGGAGAGTATAAAAACAGCTGCTCTTCTGATTAAAGACACTTGGAAATTGCTTTCCGGCTCCGAGAGTTCCAGAGTGTATCTCCTGCGAAGTTAGTGCAGCACGAGTTCCTGATCCCTCTCCTACGCAGCAGCCTAGATCGGCTCCAGTTGAGTTCTCTCCAACCCAGAGAGCACTAGCTCTGGAAGAAGTACCCTCAGGATATCCCAGCAATAATGTACACACTATGGTTTCCTACGCATAAATGAAAATGAAAACACAGGATGAAAATCACTACTCCACCTAAATAATAGAGATATTAAATAATTTTGTAACTTAAATTCAATATTTAAAACTTAAATATTTTAAGAACTAAAACATTAATTCAATGTTTTTAAGCTCATATGAAGAGATCTTAAAAATTGTTATATAGTATGCAGGCAAACTAAATAATATAAGACCAAAGATCATGCTATTTACAAATTGTTATCATCTTTGCCTCCTAAGTAATAC
Organism: Erinaceus europaeus; assembly: GCF_950295315.1. Lineage (NCBI taxonomy): Eukaryota > Metazoa > Chordata > Mammalia > Eulipotyphla > Erinaceidae > Erinaceus > Erinaceus europaeus. The sequence goes on from NC_080175.1 coordinate 38,831,301, forward strand.
TGAGATGTAGCCTGTCCTCTCTAAATAACCAATGCTGAATTTCATAGATATTTTTTTAAGATCTGTTAAGCTCCATAACAGTTAAGAATGGTGCACCTGGTTAAGTGCATACATCACAGGGTATAAGAATGTGGGTTTAAGTCACTGGTCCCCACCTAAAAATAAAAGTTGTGCTTTAAAATTGCTGTCATGTCACACTAGCAATAAGAAGAAGTTCTTTTGTTTTCATTGTCAGCAGGCTTATGCTGGGTTTGATGCCTGTACAATGAATCCACAGCTAACAGAGTCCATTTTTCCTATTTGTTTGTTGAGTTATTTATTGTTTCCTTATTGGAACAGAAAGAAATTGAGAGGAGAGGAGAAGATGAAGAAAAAGAGATGCCTGCAGCACTGTTTCACTGCTCATGAAACTTTCTCCCTGCTGGCAGGGAACAGAATCTGGAACCCAGGTCCTTTTGTTTGGTGATACATGTGTTTAAGCTGGTGATTTACCTTCAGGCCTCAATCAGAAGTTTTTACATATATTAAAAAAAAATTAGAACCACATATCTAGAAAGCACACTGAAAGAAGAAATCATAGTGAAAATTCTAACTTTTTGTGAATTAAAGGATAAAGTAAGTTGGGAATTTTAAAATTAAGTTTGCAATTAAAGACCCAAATAGATAACAGTACATAGATTTATATGACTTTATTAGAGAAAAAAATAAAAGAAGAAAACCTATGAATCCCTGAGCTAGAATCCTCACAAGAATGTAGAAATACAAAGATAAACAAATGAATTATTAACATATGTAAAAATAGATATGAAAAAAATTAAATTTTCTCTAACAAAAGTAAAATCATAACTCATCTCATTCACAGACAAAAGTCCACATATTTTATTTTATTTTGATAGGAGAGAAAGAAATTTATAGGGGAGATAGAGAGTACTGCTTCAACATTCATGAAGCTTACCCGGTGCAGGTGGAACATGGGGGCTTGAATACAGGTCTTTATACATGAAACCTGTGCATGCACTTTGGTGTGCTAACCCAAATCTCAGATTAACATATTCTAAACAAAATATACAATATTAGCAAATTAAATCCTTGGAAGCTGGTACTCTAATGACCAAGTTACATTTATTCTAGGAATTCAAATATTTTTTAACTTATTTATTTATTTTCCCTTTTGTTACCCTTGTTGTTTTATTATTGTAGTTATTATTATTATTGTTATTGATGTCCTCCTTGTTGGATAGGACAGAGAAATGGAGAGAGGAGGGGAAGACAGAGAAGGGGAGAGAAAGATAGACACTTGCAGACCTGCTTCACCACCTGTGAAGCTACTCTCCTGCAGGTGAGGAGCAGGGGGCTCGAACTGGGATCCTTATACCTGTCCTTGGCTTCACACCTTGTGCGCTTAACCCACTGTGTTACTGCCTGACTCCCGGAATTCAAATTTTAGTCAACATTTGTAAAGGTAAAATAAATAAATAAATAAAACTTAATGGAAGTGGTGAATACATAGTTACTCTAGGAATAAGAAAACATAATTTTAGTAAAATTACTGTCTACAATAAAAAGTCTTAGACATCTAGAAATAGAATTTTTTCTCTCAAGATTGTAAAGGGGGGGGGATCTGAGTTTAGTATGTAAATAACTAGGCAAAGGAATATAGACCAACTAGGAGTTTCACTGAGCAGATTGAGGCAGAAAAAAATCACAAGTTTTCATTGATACTTCAGAAGGAACGGATTGAAGACTATCCTTAGGAAGGAGCAAGTAAGTTCCTTCATTTATAGACAGATGTTTATAAAGACTTTCCATGATTCATCTTTCAGTAGGACCACAGTAACTGGTGTACCTTGGTCACTCAATGTTTATTGTTCTTCAATAGCTACACTGGTAAGAAGAACAGTGCTAAAATGCTAAATGTAATTTTGCATTTCAAAACAAGGGTGTAATCAAGTTTCCTCTCACATTTCTTAGCTTTGAATGACAAACTACTGAAATATTTGACTCTGGAAAATGTAAAATATTACCAGGAAGCCCACTCTTACTATTCTGACAAGTGCTGGAAGTTGTTAAACAAAGAAGGCATGAAAAGCAAAAAAAAAAAAAAAAGGATTGAAAACAAGGAACATCCTTGCCTTTACTTACTGGATTATAAAATTCTGAAGGGTGAATTACCTACAGAAAAATGCTTAGATATTTAGCATGTTTACTTGCAACAGTAAGCATTAAAAAATAAAAGATATTTATTTCTAAGTCATGTGATTGAGTTCTGGTCACATACAGAAAGCTGTATATATGTAATACATGTGACTTAATGAGTTTGGATGTAGATGTGTGGCTAGGAAACCATTGCCATGCTGTTGCTACTAGTAGAGCTATTTACCTGTCTGTAATTCTCTCTCTCCCTCTCTCTCTCTCTCTCTCTCTCTCTCTCTCTCTCTCCTCTGCCTTATCTTATCCTCCCTCTCCTCTCTCTTCTCTCTGCTTCTTCTCCTTCTCCTCCTCTTCCTCCTCCTCCTCCTTCTTCTTCTTGTTCTTCTTCTTCTTATTTCTTTTCTCTCTCTCTCTCTCCAATATTTCACTGTTCCAAGTAAACTTTTTTTCTTTTTATATGGGGTGAAGCAGATGCTTCTCCCAGTTGGTTTGGGCCTGAACCTGAGCTGTATACAAACAGGCACACTATCCAAATGTGAGCTATTTTACCCACCTCGAATATTTTTTTTTTTAATGAGAATTATTTGTTGGGTTGTTTCAATGACACAAGTGAATTAAAGAAAAAAAAAGCTTTTGAAATTTCTAACCAATTTTATAAAAGCTAGATTTTGCCCAAACCAACCAGTAATTCCCAATATTGTAAAAATGACAGATTTTATGCAAACTGGTATGTCTATTCAATGTATTTTCAATCAGAACTCAAGCATTAATAATTATATGGCTATCACAGCTTAGACAGATATAAGCAGACAGGTACCTGAAAGACCTGGCCCCTGGAGGATGGACCAGTGACCACAGCAGCAATGGGGGGGGGGGCAGACATTTCCTTCCACATCTTCATACCCTCATCTGGAACTGGGGGAGAATAATATTCTCTATGTCATATCTGTTTGGGAATCTCAGGACTCCCAAACAGAACCCCAGCTGATGGGGTGGTCTGATAATGACTAAAGAGTCATCATTAAAATATGCCAGTCTCTTGCTCTTATTCAGCTTTTGCAGTCCTTGCTTTGATAAGTCCTTGCTTGGGAGTGAGAGAAGGAAGCATAATAGGAAATAGGTGAAGAGGGTATCTTAGTCTAAGGAGACACTATTTCATTATGAACTTTATATGGACTCACTGTAGACTATTGTGTACTTTTGCTTTTAGGTATATATTCTGCCCTAATTTATGGGTACATGGGAACATATGCCCTATCTCATGGGACCTGGTCTATATCTAAGTTTTGAGACTTTGTTGGAAAGTGAACCACCTGGAATGGAACTAGAGAATCCTATGAAAGGAAAGGTCTCACTCGAGTAATAAGGCTGAAGAGTTGACATTACACTCCTGACACAGTCTTAAATGAAGCATACCGAGATGGTACTTGTTGTGTTGATTAGGCTGGGATCATCAGATGCAATAACATTTGGTTTGAATTGTGAAAAGCATGAAGGAAAGTGAGCTCCACTCTAGAGGTTCCAAGAATGGGGAAATATAGGTGCTATAGAGGAAGTGGGAGGTTCCTGCTGTCTTAGGGTTTATGAAGGCAATAGATAGTTATTGCTATAATCATATTATTTGGCAATTGGGTTAACATTGAAATATCCCTTTCTTAGGATTTGCTGTAGCATACACAACATCACCATAATTTATGTCCTTTGATATTATTTGTATTTGGCTGTGCCACCGCTTGCTCCTATTCTCCCTGGTCTAAGATTTTCAGAGAGTCAAGGCTGGGCAGTGGCCCAGCAACCTAAACACACATGGCACAAAGCTAAAAGATTACACTTCTAATGAGAGTTTAGTTGAGGTGATATAAAGGCAACAGTGGTTCTTAGCAGAATGTGACTCTCAGGAGCACACTGGGATTATAACAGCCTTGGAAGTGATGTTGGACTGGTGTTGAGATTTTTCACACAGGATAGAAAGTCGCAACCCTTGGTGAGTGGCATATGCTCATTTTAATCAAGAAAAAGAGGAGATCCTGGAACCTTTGGCAAGGAGGCCTTAATGGGAAATTTTGGGGAGAAATGGAAAAAAGAAACCCATGCTTTCTGTATAGCCTGTAACTCTTAAGAGCCCATCCTGAGAAATGCAGAATCCTCTCACAATCTAGTTTCCTATTATTTCTGAGTCCAGTGTAGCCTTGTAGAGAACATGCCTTCTCAACTTCAATCCAGAGGCACAGAGTGAAATGCCTCCTGCCCCAGCATCCACCTTTCCAGGCTGCCATTTTTCAGATAAAGAAAAACAAGACTGGGCAAATAGTATAACATAGTAGTTATGCAAAAGATTCTGAGATTTACTCTTCAGCATCATCATAAGCCAGAATTGAGCAGTGCTCTGGTTTAAAATGAGAAAGAAGACATGGAATGAAAGAAAGTGAGAAAGATGGGGAGAGTAAGAGGGGGGAGAGGAAGAGGAAGAAAGAGAGAAAAGAAAAGAGGGAGAAAGAGAGGAGGAGAGGGAGGAGAGGAGAGGGATGGAAATAGAGGGAGAACAGGGAGAGGGAGAAGGAGAGGGAGGGGCAGGGGTAGGGGGGCGAGAGAGAGAGAAACAGAGATAGGGAGAGGCAAGGGGAGAGAGGGGAAGACACCACAGCAGCATAAAGCACACTATGCAGCAGAGGCCAAGTTTGAACTTGGGTCCCAGGCCCAACAAATCAGACAGATTCCCAGGTGAGTTATTTTGTGGGCCTACCATAACTGCCCATTCACAGTACTGTCCCCTGTGCCTGAACTAGATGACTGACATTGTCCTTGAAAGGGAGACTGTTCTCTGTCAAGTGCTTACATTCCCTGGAGACAGCTCTACATGCATAGGTATTATTTCATTGGAACTTCAAACTGGCTCTATAAGGTAAATATTAGAGCTACTCTTTTCAAAACAAAGAGTGAGTTTCCTAGATTGCTTGCTAAAGTCCAAGCCATTATTAAAATGTAGAGAGGCTGCTAGTGCATTCTGATTCCAATTCCACACAGTTCCCACATACTAGCACCTTTTAAGCACAAAGACTGTCATAATCCACACACAAACTTAGGCTACACAGTCCTTAAAGCCATAGAAAACACACCAAACATCAGCCTTGATGTATTTATTGACTTAAGCATTCAGCTGAGTTTTTGAAAATAGGCCTTCTCTTTGTGGTTATGTCTAAAGCTCTTGAAAATGGCTTCTGTGTTTATCTTACATTCATTTTTATCAGAGCTTCTCACAGCAGCCTTGTCAGTAAGATTGTCATTCTCCTCTGTGCTGAATGGAGAAAAAGCAAGAAAGGAAGAAAGTGTGTCTGGTGGTGGTGGTGGTGATTAATCCAGTTCCTAATTCTGTCTCAAATAGTAGCTTTTTTTTTCATGTGGGCAATGATTTGGATGTAAATTTTTGCAGGCATGACTCAAAGTCTTTTTTTGTGTGTGCACTCTACCTCATGTTTAGTGATTTGAGTTCTTATCTTTGACATTTTGAAGGGTTAGAGAGTAGGTTCAGTCCTCACAGTACTGATAGAGTCTCAAACACTTAAGAGATCAGTTAATATTGCTTGAAATGATGAGTAAAGAGGAGGAGTGAAGTAAACTTAAGGGTGGAGGAAGTGTTAGAGTCATTGGTTTTCTTTTAGGCAGAAAATGGGGGTCACACCTGACTCAGATATAAAACCCCTACCAGGAAAGTAGAAACCAGCAGAGATTTAGATTTCATGTGAAAACGGACTGGGACACCAGAGCCCAGGTGTCTCAGAGTTGGTTTTCTCCACAGAATGTTTGCTGAGGTCTGGGTTACTTTGGAGTTGGACCAGGAGAGAAAAAGAAAGCAATGAATCAGTTAACAAATTCTGCATAACAACATCAACACCATGCATGCTACACTCTGCATCATATCCCTTATATGTCTGTTGGTATGCTTCTAATTCTGCTTCTAAAAACCCCTTCTGTTTCATTTGGTTTAATCCCCCCTGCTTAACACTGTATTCTACATAACCACTGTTAACTAAGCACTGGCATGCCTGCATGGCACTGGTTTGATCCCACTTAAAGCTGCAGTCTATTTACATAAACCACTGTTAACTAAGCACCACCCTCCCTCCAGAGCATTGGTGGTTCAGTGGTAGAATTCTCGCCTGCTCCACCCACTCTCCTTGTCACACCCTGATTTTCACCAATCTCTTTTTGCTCCACCCTCTCTATGTCACATCCTGTTTACACCCTACTTGGCAAGTATATATAAGGACAGGATTGTGAGTTTTAGTTTTAGTTTAGTTTAGCTTAGCTTGGCTTAGATTGTGCTGTGTTCTGCATGAATAAAGAGATACTGCGTACAGCTCAGCCATGAGTCCCTGGTCGTCTGTCTTCTCCCACAAAGCTAGTCCGGCGTATGTCCTTTTGTATATGATCATACCCTGTAGAATCCTAATAGTCTGTTCAGTGATAAACATACTATGACAACACATTTTACAATACCAACAGACAGTAACAAAACTTTATATGGTTACACTCTATACAATGACAGTGGCACATGCAATGACAACTTCTGTATTCTAAAATCATACAACTTTAATACTCATTCCATGGCAACACTATGTACAGTGCTAATACACCTGTACAGTGATAGCAACTAGGAGGGTAACAGATTATAGCACCAGTTACTTCACATGTCAAAATGGATTTGAGGATGTGATTAAGGCCTTGGATTTGAGGGGACTACCATGAATACTCCAAGTGCCCCATGCCATCACAGTGTATATGTATGTATTTATGTATGTATGTATGTATGTATGTATGTATGTATGTATATATTTATTTATTGATATCTAAGAAGGAAGAAAAAGAACCATCTGCAGCATTGCTTCACCACTCTCAAAGGTTGCCCTGCACAGGTGGGGACCAGGTACTTGAACCCAGGTCCTTGTACATTATAATATGGGTGCTAAACCAGGTGTGCCACTGTCTAGCCCCATCATCATAGTCTCTTTACAACTGGAAGAGGAAGGCAAGAGAGATGAAATGAGGGAAGGAGTTTTTGGAGTGATGATTTTGATGGGGTCCCAGCCAGGAACCGATTTGGAAAAGGTAGTGAAAACAGTCCTCCCCTAGTGTCCCAGGAGGAAGACAGCATGTGGACTCCTGTTCAAATGTGTATTTTAGAACTATAGGAAAATAAATGTATGCTTCTAATCCATGTAGGAAATACTGTTTTCTTAGACTATCAGCAAATCAATATGCAGACTAAAAACAAAATAAAATATTAGCAAATAAGGTTGTGAAGTGTACTATTTGAGGTGAACTTTATAGCAATAAAGATTGCTAGACAAATGATTTATTCAGGAAATCCACCCCCTCCATACAAAGCAACAAGAGAAGAAGTGTCAGCTTAAAAAAAATGGAGGAGAGGACAGTAAAGAGAAACTGAGCCAGGGTTCTGAGGAAAGTGACTTCAGTCAAGTCCTAAAGGGAGAACAGAGAACCAGATTCATCTCAGTTTGTTCTAGTTCCAGACCAAGACCTGGATTTTGTTTATAATATGCTGGACCTGGGCAGCTCCAAGAACTGTGCCCTATGCAGCACACACTTCTCTGTGAAGCTACAAACTAGCTCCAGGAGATTCTAGCTGTTCCAGGGCAAGAATCCAAAACAAGTTTCAGGTGTGGACAGTTCTAAAGCCAAAAGAGGAGTGAACAGAACCTGGTAATGGAAGCTTTTGGTATCCGGGCAGTGCAAGAACAGTGTCATAAAGCACACTGGGAATTGATTATGCTGTGATAGTAACTGTATTCTGTGTATATTATCCCAAAACCAATAGTTCCCAATTAAATACTCTATTATGCCTTAGGAAGTAGTGTAGTGGACAAAGCTTTGAACTTGCAAGAATGAGGTCCTGTGTTAGGAATTGGCATCTCATGTGCCAGAAGGATGCCCTACTTCTCCCTCTAACCCATTTGTCAGAACAGAGCTACACCTGAACTCAAAGCTTCTGGTAACTTCGGCTCAAAGCTCATATTTTGTAAGCTCAAGGCCCATGTTTTCACAGGGCACTGTTTACACTGCCGTAAATGATGTGATGACCGCCAGTGGTATAAAGGCTGTTTTAAAGACAGAAGGCAGAGCAGAAGTCAACCTGGCGGTATGGGGGCCTGATGGCCTGGACCTCATGGTCTCCTCCTTCCCTCAATAATAAAGAAGACAATAAAGATGGGAGCTAGCAAGCGAGAGCAAGCTAGCACTCCATGACCTCTCTCTCTCTTTCTGGCAGTGTGTACTGTTCTTCTATGTGCTAAGGGCCTCACCTCCATGGACCACTCTTCAGCCAATGAGCCTAACCCTTCGGCTGACTCCATTAGTGAATAAATAGTTATATATATATTCATAGGCAAGGAGAAAAGGACCATTTCAGTACATGCAGTGTATATGTGAAGGTATGTGTTTATTCCGATTTAAATTTATTCTTATTAAGCATAACTATTTTGAAACATGTATTATAGTTTAATGTTCAGTTTTTTGTTCCAGTCTCCTTTTCCCCAGCACAAAGGCTGTATTTAAAAGCACCCCTAAATCATTTAATTTTTTTAGGAAGTGGGTTGGGTATGTATATCAATGAAATTTTAAAATTGACAAAAAATGGTATACACTGATATCATAGCTATAATGTACAGGGAGGTACCAAGTTCAGTCTTTGACAATACCAGAAGGCAGATCTGAGTGGTGCTCTGATCAAAATAACCATCATCATCGTCACCATCATTCTCCTGTACTGTGCTAATCAAGAATTTTTTTCTTGAAGTAACCCACAATAATCAAGTTGATCCATTCTACCTTAACAATGCTTTTCTTATTCAAAAAAAGTAAATATTTACACAGCCTGAAAATAAATATTTGGTGGAAATAATGTATATAATCAGAAGACCCTATAATTCTATGCTTTCCTACAATTGTATGGAATCAAAGATATTTTTTTTCAGGTAACTTAAAATTTTATTTAAAACAAAACATGAGAGAGAGAGAGAGAGAGAGAGAGAGAGAGAATGGAACTGAGAACTGACTTACATGTTGCTCACATTGTAGTGCTGCAAAAACAGACCTCCAGAGTCTCACAGATATTTCTTAAGTAGCTCTGACCTTGACTTTGTCATTGGAAAAGTCTTTTTGTATGTTTACTTGTTAAACAAATGTAATATTGTATGCTTACTATCAACCTGAAACTAAAATAAATAAAGGAACCTACAGGGGTATGAATTGCATATGAGTTGGCTAGTAGGAGCTGTGATGGACAGGAGGTTTGGAACTTCAGTTAGCCAGAATTATAGGAGACTATGGACATTTTGTTTTGTTTTGTCACTAGCTTCCCCTATGAGTGGGTAAGCATTTTAAAGTAGCACTGAGAAAGTAGTAGAAAGAGTTTTCAAAAACACTACCAGAAACACTGCTTATTATGAGAGCTTTAGAAATGTAACCAAGCCTGGAAGACAAATCCAATAGAAAAGATAGACAATCTCAAATGAACAATGGGAAATTGGCTCCAAGTGAGACTGAAATTAAGGATATAATAGACCAGAGGGTATATGGAGGGGCCATTTCTATTCCTAGATCCCATGTATCTACTGCATGAGCTATCCTTGCATTTTAAATCTGTTTCTGCACACGTTCTGTTCTGCCTCATTTCTCTGAATTAAAAGCTTGCAACTTGCAAACCTGAGTCATTTGTGAGTCTTCCAAAGCGACATCCATGAGCAAATCTGACTTCTTCCAAGAGAGAACTGGCTCTTAGGCCTCCTCTTGAATACCCAGGGTCAGTTCTTCCTCAAGTTTAAATTCTGCCCAGGGAAGATCTAACACCAATCCTGTTCTTGGAACATGTTGTTATGGAGCTCCTATGAGTTGTATTTTCATAACATGTTGCCCACTTGATTTTTCTTTCCAGTGCTGAATCTCTTCAGTTCTATATCACAGAAGAAGCATCCTTCATCTGTGTTCAGAGAACACCATTTTGATGTTTACTAATACAGTTGGATTTAAAAGCAGGCGTTTCTGTTTGTGTGGATGTGCATCTGATCCAGTCTGCAGTTGAATAAGGAGGTCTTGGAGGGGATCTCTGGCACTTGACCATAATGATGCAGTTTATAACATTTAGAGAAAACTGAAAGGTGCAGTTTCTTTCCTCCATGTGTATTGTGACTTGGGTTAGCAGTATTCATTTGAAAGCAGAATTCAGGAAATTGTGCAGATGCAGTCACATCTGCCATGTTGTGCCCTCAGGGCACTGTCAATTCCCCACGATCGTTGGAGTTCTTTGGTTACTCCTCCCCCTTCCCATTCTCACGAGAGTTATTATCCTACCTTGGAGTGCTATGGTTACTCCTCCCCCTTCCCATTCTTGCAAGATCTATTCCCATAAAAGCCCTCCTTCTTCTGCCCCTTTCTCTCTTGCCACCTTTCACTTCAGTGATTAGATGCAGGGAAGGTTGCTGCACATTTTTGCTGATTCCATGTGGCCCAAACTGCTGCTCTCTCACCCAACTCTGGGGTGCCAGCGCAAATGAAGCGACTCCACTGCAGGGGGGAGCTGGGGGCTCTTGCACATCAGGCTATTATCCATCTACCCTAATTATCTCAGGGTCAGGTACCAGATAGTCAGTGAAATGCCCTAAGGCTCTATTTCCATGGAGATTTTTCAAACAAACTAGTATTAAACCTGTTTACTGGGGGTGGAGCGGTAGCCCAGCAGGTTAAGCAAATGTGGCACAAAGCGCAAATCCAGGTTCAAGCCCCCAGCTCCCCACCTGCAGGGGAATTGCTTCACAGGCAGTGAAGCAGGTCTGCAGGTGTTTATCTTTCTCTCCTCCTTTCTGTCTTCCCCTTCTTTCTCCATTTCTGTCTTATCCACCAATGATGACATCAATAACCACAACAACAATAAAACAACAAGGGCAATTCTAGACATAGAAGGTTAGAGCCTTCTAACCTTCTAGCACAGGATATTATAGTGTCAGACCTTGTAATTAACAGTCCACTGACAGATGAAAATGTTGACCTAAGGAGATAATGGCTCAAATTGACCTAACCATGCATGACAGAACCACAGCCAGAAATGTGACCTTTTATCATATTCAATATACCACAATATCTCCCCTAATAAGAGTTTCCACAACTTGATCCACCATACTTGCATATGGATTATTCTAATGATGAATATCTAGTTACCATCAATTATGTAAGATGCCCCAGATTCACGTCCCATTTTGCTGATCTCACTCACCATGCACTGGAAATATTGAATGTACATCTCCTCTCAGTAACTGAATAGCTCTGTGGTACACTTGAAAAGGCTTATTTCCTAAGGTTTCATGATTTCTTTCATTATTAAAAATGTAGACTAAATCCCAGCCATGACATCATCTTCCCAGACAATAATTAGGATCCACCTCCATATCAGATTTCAGGCTCAGGTACAAAAAAAAATACCACTAGTATAGCTATAGGCCCTTTGAAATATAACTAAAATATGCCTACTAGCTATCTACAAAATGGAGGACCCCCCCCCAACACTTCATGTGCACTATTCCAGCCTTTAGGTCCATGATTGTTCAACAATTTGTTTGGCTTTGTATGTTAACTCTCCTTTCAGCCACCAGGTTCCAGATGCTAGCAGGATGTGACCAGACTTCCCTGGAAAGACAACCCCACCAACGTGCTTTGGAGCTTCCCCAGAGCCCTTGCCCACTAGGGAAAGAGAGAGACAGGCTGGGAGTATGGATTTAACTGCCAATGGTCATGTTCAATGGGGAAGCAATTACAGACCTCCCACCTTCTGCATCTCACAATGACCTTGGGTCCATACTCCAAGAGGGTTAAAGAATATGAAAGCTATCAGTGGAGGGGATGGGATACAGAGTTCTGGTGGCGGGAATTGTGAGAAGTTGTACTCCTCTTATCCTATGGTTTTGTCAATGTTTCCTTTTTATAAATAAAAAAATTTTAAAAATTTAGACTAAAATTTAAAGATGTTTTTGCCATGAACTGGATCCTTCATCATTTAACCTGAGATAGTGGGGAAGAATTTGCCTTTGCAAAAAGTCAGCACTGCCAAAAGATGGAGTAAGGATGATGACCAGTGACAACAAGGGCAACAAAAGTGGGGGTAGCTTCCAATAGCAGTGGATTCATGGTGCAGGCACCAAGCCCCAGCAATAACCCTGAAGGCAAAAAACAAAAACAAACAAATAAAAACCTGTTTACTATTTTTTTTTCTTGCTTCTTTACCCAAGACCACAGTTTTCTTCTTCCTCTGTCTTCTGGCACACCCTGGTGTTTCCCCTGTATAACCACTTCCAAAGTGTATTATGCACCTTTTTTCTTGGGCAAGATGAATGGTTGACCATATTGGCAGTATCAACCAACTGGTCCTACTATAATACCAGTGCTCTTTTCCTACACTGCATGAAATCAGAAAGACTATCAATACAATCTGCTCTTTTCATTCTTTGATGCTCTTATTATCTTTAAATCAAGAGCAGAAAATGTGGATGCCAATTTCATAAGAAGCAGCAGAAATGAAGGCAACTACAGTTCATTCCTTGTCATTTTAGCAGGTATATACACAAGTCCTAAAACCATATTGAATCTATAAACATGGTTAATGACAATAATATTTCTGCCTAATATGATACATCTAGCCCGGAAACATCCATAAAGCATGCTGATTTAGAAAGGATATAGAAAAAATTAGCAAGATAGACTTTTCTATTATATACTGCAACTTACATACTGCAATGTAAAATTAAAGGTGTAGTCAAGATATTTTCTTTTTAGATTGAGTTATTTAATAAGGGCGTGGTGATGCATACTCTGTTATATGCAGTGCCCAGGATGCCTTATGCATGCAATGCATGCATGCCAGCTCTCAAGCCACTGATTAACACACATTATGTTAAATAATAATTGTGAAAAAGAAATAAAGCACTCATATAAGCAAGTACAAATTTCATTATATATATATTATGAATAGAGTGTTTGTGTTGCCACTAACCCTCCTCCCTAAATATGTTTACTTCTAGCCCACAACGTGGAAGCTTTAGTAGGAAGGGCATTCGGGAGCTATTTATGTCTCAAAATTAGAGACTTCATTCAGTTGGATCTGTGCTTTTATAAATTCAAGACCTGAGTCAGAAAAATAGTTCACCTGTATGGTATGCCTGCTTTGCCCTGCCCACAACCCTTTTAAGCCTGGCCCCCTGCATTGTAGTAAACCTTCTGTGTTGTGGTGTCTTTCCTTCTCTCTGTATCTCTATCTCTCTCTTTTTACCTGAAAAGAGCAGCATTAAGTAGTAAACCTTGATGTTGATTAAAAAAAAAGACATATTATTTTTCTCCATTGTCTACTAAATAAGGATAGTATGAGTACAACAAGAAAAGTGATGTCACAGTGGAAAGGGTCCTCAGCAAGTACCTGATGTGCTAGAGTTTTTCCCTGGAACTTTCTAGGGTCCAGAGCTCTGAGTAATAAATCTCTGTCATGTAAGTCACCCAGTCTATTATATTCTGCTCTAGTGATCTGAAGTGACTAAAATAATAATAATCATATAATTATATATGTAATCCATGTATCTATAATGCAAAATTTAACAATATGTAGAGATAAACTGCATATATAATATATGAGTTTTACATGTATGTGTATATAAAATATTCATTGAAATAAGAAAGGATGCATGTTATTTATATGAATAATTACAAACAAAACCAGTCACAGGTCAATAGCTACTGCAGGTACCAGATGCTTGTTGATTTTCTTATGCAACAAAACCACATCTGGATGGTGCAATAGCTGCTATTGGAGTCACCACTAGTTAAGTTGTTCCCCAAGACTCATAAGTCTTCTGTAATGGTACAGTAAATTGAGTAGAGATGTTTGAATCTCTTAACCTTGATGGCAGTTCTAATTTTGGCACTACCTCCAGGAATGCATTATTAACTACAACTTACTTTTCTGATACATAGTGACAAGTAGCAGACAAAAGGTGTATAAACAAAACATAAATATAGTGAATTATAACAGATTGTAAAAGCATAATAAAAGAGCATTTTAACAGAAACCAGTATGTTCAAGGCTTAAGGAAATCCTCAGTAATTTCTCAATCTTACTTGTATATTAGTATCAACCTACAAATTTTAGCAAATACTGCTGTATAGGTTATCTTAGAGAGTCTGTAGAATTAAAGAAATTTGAATGTGAAACAGAATAGTAGTGAATCATATAATTTTCTGTGATAGTATGATCTTACATAAAGGATAAGTCTGTCTTAAAGACAAAACATTGATAATAAAAGAACTATTAAACCTATGATTTAGCAGATGCAGACCTGGCTTAATGGGTATATGATTGGTTTTCATGAGTTTGCTGTTCAATTCCTGAAACTGCATGTAAGAAAGCAGTGCTCTGTTCTTGGTCTTGTTCTTGCCCTCCTTCCTTTTCTCCCTCCCTCTATTTTCATTAAATAAATTAATCTATGTGTTAAAATCTATATTTGATATGAATTTAAAATATTCATTTGAGGGGCCATAGAGATAGCTCACTGAGTAAGAAATTTGTTTTACTTTTTTTTAAAATTCCCACAAGGTTTACTTGTTCCTCTTCTTCTAGCATTTGCCCTTCTTCCATGGCCAGTCAACAGCATCAGGTTTAAAGCTGTCAGGAGCTGCTTGTTGCTGGCTTTGAAAGTGACTGGGATCCATGTGGATTCAGTCGGCTAGGAAGGATCGTCAGTTTCCCCAATGAATGGGTACTCATGGGATGCACCACGAGAAGGTCGATCCAATGGGGCTTGATACCCGCACTATGATCTCAATGTTCCTGGTGGCCATTTTCCCCTGTTTATTTATTTGAGTGAAAAAAAATTTATTAACATTATTTATTTATTTTATTTTTTATTTATAAAAAGGAAACACTGACAAAACCATAGGATAAAAGAGATACAACTTTGCACAGTTCCCACCACCAGAACTCTGTATCACATCCCCTCTCCTGATAGCTTTCATACTCTTTATCCCTCTGGGAGTATGGACCCAAGGTCATTGTAGAGTGCAGAAGGTGGAAGGTCTAGCTTCTGTAATTGCTTCCTGCTGAACATGGGCATTGGAAGGTCAATCCATACTCTCAGCCTGTCTCTCTCTTTCCCTAGTGGAATGAGGCTCTGGGGAAGCAGGGCTCCAGGACACATTGGTGGGGTTGTCTGTCCCCTGTTTTATTATTATTATTATTATTATTACTACTACTACTACTATTACTACTACTACTACTATTACTACTACTACTACTATTACTACTACTATTACTATCACTATTACTATCACTATTACTATTACTTAGGACAGAGGAAAATTGAGAGGGAAGAGGAAAACATACAGGGAGAAAACAAGAGATACATGCACACTCTGGAACTTATATTAGATTTTGTTTCCATTCAGATATAAAGAATGAAAAAGAATCATAAAGAAAGGCAGAGAGAATGAGAGAGGCTCTACAGCACAACAGCAATTCCAGGTACCATGGCACCTCCTCTGTGTGTTGGAGATCAAACCTGAGTCACACTCAAAGCAAGGAACACACCATACCTGGTAGACTATCTTTCTGGACCCTAAAGTTATTAATTTACTTATTTATTACATTTAGATAAGACTCAGGGAGGGAGAGAGAGAGAGAGAAAGAGAGAGAACACTGGATCAATCAAAGCTTCCTTCAAATTTATAAGGGATGTGCTTGAACCTAGGTCACACACACAGAAAAGTTGTTGAATATGATTGAAATATCTTTGCAAAATATTGATGAAGTCAATAAGAGTAAATGAAGTCATCTTCAGAAAGACTAATTTTAGGGTAGTAGTACAGTCAGAGAATAATCTTTGTAGCTTCTTAATTGATTCCTCTAAATTATATTTAGTAAGTGCCTACTCTGGGGAATTCATTACATGGACTATATTATATAGTAATACTGACAGACTGAATGCCCACCTTCATAAGTGTTTCAATTGAGTGGGGAGAACAGCCAAAAACAACAGCAACAACACCAAAGTCACTAGCAAAAATACATCTTGTGACAGAGGGAGGCTAGCTGAATCCAGCCTATTTCATCCACTTTGTAGATTCAGTACATGATTCCTACAGGGTTTGATGTTTAGTTGTCACTTGTTTTCATGATCACAATGTCAGAAGAGAAGCCAGAAGAGTCCCATGAACTGAATATTTCAGGTACACAATCTATGCAAAGACTTTCCCATGGAAAAAAATTTTGAATACATATAAGAAATCCGATGCTGGCAGTTTCAACTGAGCACATCTCTGTCTGCCAAATTTCCCCTTCCTCTTGTAATGTCAATCTTGGATTTTCCTATGTCTCAATTTTTTTTAATTCAATGAATTATATTGGACCCTGAAAGTTTTGTCAGATCTACCTATTAGACACCTTCCTCAGTAATAACTAACAACTCCTATGATGGAAATTATGGTTCTTCTGAACAAGACTGAAGCTTCTAGAAGCTGCATTATATATAGGAAACAAGGTGAAACATGAATTTGACCATGTCTGCCTGATATCTGCTAAACATAACTATCTTCTGTCAAACTAAATTCTATCTCTATCTGTCTTCTAGATTTCTGACTTCTAGACCTTCTTCTAGACCATGAATATTATCATAAATTTAGAGGATAAAAACTGACTAGGGCAATGAGGAACAGTAAAATAAAATGCTATCATAAAAACATTAGACACTTTTGATCTTCATGATGACTTTGTCTGTTCTGACAACTGTCACAGATTTTGTCATTTACTTTCTAGGTGACAGTGAGTAACATAATAAATCTCTCTTGCCTTAGGTCATTAATTTCTGGGTGGAAATTACAAAGATCCTTAAGATTCATGTGTGATTTGTTTCTTTTCAGCACAACAATCCAGTCACAGTGACTGTGAGATTTAAGATAGACTTGTATTGAATTAGAGTTCTGACTGAGGTACTAAAGCTGATAATAATAGGTAGTAAATACTAAAAAATTATAAAGAGATGCCAAACTAACTTTGGATAATGTATTACATTGTTTTTTTTTTTTTTTTTTTTACATTGTTTCACCTCTGTAATGCAAACTTCACAATACAGAGTTTAGGGCCAACTTCAGCAAATATCAGTGGTAGAATAAAGATTATTTGATTAACTTGCCCACTTGCAATGATAAGAAAACAGGTAAAACTGCACTAATCATTATTTAGAAGTCTCAGGGAGTCAAGTAGCTGGTAAAGCACACATGTTACAATGTGGAAAGATCCAGATTCAAACCCATGATTTCTTCCTGCCTGGGTGGAAGACCTCCTATAAACAAGAACATCACCATACTAGTTGGCATATAACAGAGAAAATTTAAAAAATATTGAATAATTGCACTGCAATACTTAAATCCATAATATCAATAAATGTCAATAGATTAAATTCACCCATTAAAAGGCACAGAGTGGGAAGATTGATAGGAAAACGTAATCCAACCATAGGCTGCATGCAAGAATCCCACCTGACACAACAAGACAAACACAGACTTAAAGTGAAAGGATGGAAAACTATCATACAGGCTAATGGACCACAAAAAAGGCAGCAGTAGGCATTCTCATCTCTGACAACATACAATTTTAAATTAAATAAAGTGATAAAAGATAGGAAATTTATTACAAAATGATTAGGGGATCAATCAAACAATAAGAGTGAATAATTATTAACATATATCACCCAATGAGGGACCTTCTAACTACATAAAATACCTACTGAAAGTACTACAAAAATACATCAATAGTAATACAATAATGGTGGGAGATTTTAACAACTCACTTTCACACTTAAACAGATCAACAAAGCAGAGAATGAAATGAAGAGATGGGCAGACTAGACATCCTGGACATTTTCATAGTCCTTCACCCCAAAAACCTGGAATACAAATTCTTTTCAAATCCACACAGCACATCTTCAAGGACAGACCATATGTTATGCCACAAAGATAGTATCAACAAATTTAATAGCATTGAAATGACCCCAAGCATCTTCTCAGACCACAGTGGAGTAAAGCTGACATTTAACAACAAACAGAAAATTACTAAAATTCACAGAATCTGAAAACACAACAACATACTGCTTAAGAACCACTGGGTCAGAGATTCACTCAAGCAGGAAATTCAAATGTTCCTGGAAACAAATGAAAATGAAGACACAAGCTATCAAAATATTTGGAACACAGCTAAAGCAGTACTAAGGGGGACACTCATAGCCATACAAGCACACATTAGAGAACAAGAAAAAGCTCTAATAAATGACCTTACTGCACACCTTAAGGACTCAGAGGAAGAGGAACAAAGGAACCCTAGAGGATGGAAATCACTAAAATTAGAGCAGAAATAAACAACATAGAAAATAAGAATCATACAAAAGATCAATGAAGCCAAATGTTGGTTCTTTGAAAAATTAAACAATATTGATAAATTGCTAGCCAGACTCATGGAAAAAAAAAGGGACAAGAATCAAATTAATAAAATTGTAAATGACAGAGCTGATATCACAACTGAAATCCATAAAGTCGTGTGAAACTTCTATGAAGAACTATGTGCCACCAAGCTAGAGAATCTGGAAGAAATGGAAGAATTCCTAGAAACATATGCCCTTCCAAAACAGAACCAAGAAAAACTATAAAATCTAAATGCACCTATCACAGAAAAAGAAATTGAAACAGTTATTAAGAGTCTTCCCAACAACAAAAGTCCTAGACCAGATGGATTTGTCAATGAATACTACAAAACCTTCAGGAAACAGTTAATACCTATACTTCTAAAGCTCTTCTACAAGATCAAAGAAAGAACACTCCCTTCCACCTTCTATGAAGCCAACATCACCCTGATACCAAAAGCAGATAGGGACAAATCAAAAAAGGAAAACTACAGACCAATATCACTGATGAACATTGATGCCAAAATATTAAACAAGATTCTGGCCAGCCAGATACAGTAGAACATCAAAAGATTGTTCATCACAACCAAGTGGGATTTATCCCAGGAATGCAAGGCTGGTTCAACACATTAAAGCCAATCTGTGTCATTCACCACATCAATAAACGCAAGACCAAACACCACATGATTATCCCAATAGATGTAGAGAAAGCCTTTGACAAAATTCAATACCCATTCATGCTCAAAACACTACAATAAATAGAAATAGACAGGAAATTCTTCAAGATAGTGGATTCCATATATAGCAAACCTACAACCAACATCATTCTCAATGGAAAGAAGCTGAAAGCATTGCCCCTCGGATCAGGGACTAGATACGACTGTCCATTATCACCATTACTCTTCAACATAGTATTGGAAGTTCTTGCCATAGCAATCAGGCAAGAGAAATAAATCAAAGGAATACACATTGGAAGGGAAGAAGTCAAGCTCTCACTATTTGCAGATGATATGATAGTATACAAAGAAAAACCTAAAGAATCAAACAGAAAACTACTGGAAGTTATTAAGCAATATAGCAAGGTGTCAGGCTAAGTAATCAATGTACAAAAATTAGTGTCATTTCTTTATGCAAACATTAAAACTGAAGAAGAAGATACCCAGAAATCATTTCAATTCAGTAATGCAGCAAAATCAATAAAATACCTAGGTGTAAAGCTGACCAAAGAAGTGAAAGACTTGTATACTGAAAACTATGAATCACTACTAAGTGAAATAGAAAATGATACCAAGAAATGGAAAAACATCGCATGCTCATGGATTAGAAGAATAAGTATGATCAAAATGAATATTCTCCCCAGAGCCATATACAAATCAATGTGATAAGATCAGTGTTCCACCAATCTTCTTTAAGAGAATAGAAAAAAAACTACAGGCATTTATCTGGAAGCAGAAAACACTTAGAATCACCAAAACAATCCTGAGAAAAAGAAACAGAAATGGTGGCATCACAATCCCCAATCTCAAACTGTATTATAAGGCCACCATCATCAAAACAGCCTGGTACTGGAACAAAAATTGGCACACAGTCCAATGGAACAGAATTGAAAGCCCAGAACTAACCCCCCAAACCTATGGACATCTAATCTTTGATAAAGGTGCCCAAAATATTAAATGGAAGAAGTAATCTCTCTTTAATAAATGATGCTGGGGAAACTGGGTTGAAACGTGCAGAAGAATGAACCTAAATGACTTTATCTCACCAGAAAAAAAAAAAAAACTCCAAATGGATCAAGGACCTGGATGTTAGACCAGAAACTATCAAATACTTAGGGGAAAACATTGGTGGAACACTTTCCAACCTAAACCTCAAGGACATCTTTGATGATACAAACCCAACTGCATGTAAGACAAAAACAAAAACAAATCAGTAGTACTAAATCAAATTGAAAAGCTTCTGCACAGCCAAGAAAACTATCACACAAACAAAGAGACCCCTCAGAGAATGGAGAAGATCTTCACATGCAATACATGAGACAAGAGGCTAATAACCAAAATATACACAGAGTTCAGCAAACTTTGCAACAAAAAAGCAAATGACCCCATCCAAAAATGGGTAGAGTATATGAACAGAGCACTCACTACAGACGAGATTCAAAAGGCTAACAAACACATGAAACATGTTTCCAGGTGGCTGATTGTCAGAGAAATGCAAATAAAGACAACATTGAGATACGGCCTCACTCCTGTGAGAATTGCAGACAACAAAAAGGACAGCAGCAGCAAATCCTGGAGAGACTTTGGGGACAGAGGAATGCTTCTGCACTGCTGGTGAGGTTGTAAATTGGTCCAACCTCTGTGGAGAGCAGTCTGGAGAATTTTCACAAGGTTAGGCATGGACCTTCCATATAACCAAGTAATTCCTCTCTCCTAGGGATATATTCCCAGGACTCTATAACATCCAACCAAAAAAATATGTGTATGCCTAAGTTCATAGCAGCACAATTCATAATAGCTAAAACCTGGAACCAACCCAGGTGCTCAACAACAGATGAGTGGCTGAGAAAGCTGTGGTATATACACACAATGGAATACTATGCACCTAGTAAGAATAATGAACCCACCTTCTCTCTGACCCATCATGAATGGAGCTAGAAGGAGTTATGTTAAGTGAGATAAGTCAGAAAGATAAAGACTATTATGGGATGATCTCACTCATAAACAGAAGTTGAGAAAGAATAACAGAGAGGGAAACTCAAAGCAGGATTTGAATGAATTTGGAATAGGGCATCAAAGTGAAATCCCTGGGTTGATGGTGAGATGGATTTGGCTTCACAGGGTGAAGGGGTGGTGGTGGTGGGAGTTCTGGGGGTAGTAGTAGGTGTGGGGTGGGATAGAACATAGTCTTTCTGTGGTGGGAATATTGTTTATATAGACTTCTATTAATTTGTAGTCATATAAATCACTATTTATTTAACATGAGAGGGAAAATTGATTGAATGTCTCAAACTTTTTAATGCACAGACCATAGGCTGAGTCTTTGATATATTGACTCAAAATCTTATACTAGGGAGAACAGAAGCAACCAGTGGCACAGCAATATGCAAATAATATCAAAGCACATAAATTATGGTGATGTTGTGTATGATACAGAAAATCCTAACAAAGGGATTTTTCAAAGTTAACCCAATTGCCAAATAATTTTATTATAGCAATAACTATCTATTGCCTTCTTAAACCCTAAGATACCAGGAACCTCCCACTTCCTCTAATAAACCTATATTTCCCCAGTCCTGGGACCTCTAGAGTGGAGCTCACTTTCCTGCATGCTTCTTGCAATTCATACCAAATGATATCAAATCTGCTGATCCCAACCCAATCAACGCAAAGAGTACCACCTCGGTATGCTTCACTTCAGACTGTGTCCAAAGATGTCAGGCATGGAATGTCAACCCTTCACCCTCATTACTCAGGTGAAACCTTTCCTTCCATAGGATTTTCTACTTCCATTCCAGGTGTTTCACTTCATAACAAAGTCCTCAAACATACATATAGACCAGTTCCCATGAGGCAGGGCATATGTTCACATGTATCCATAAACTAGGGCAAAATATATATCTGAAAGCAAAAATACACAATAGTCAACAATGAGTCAGTATGAAAGTCATAATGAAATAATATCTACTTAGATTTAGATACCTTCCTCACCTGTTTCCTATTATGCTTCCCTCACTCACTCCCAAGCTATCCTTATCAAAGCAAAGTCTGAAAAAGCTAAATAAGGGCAAGAGACTGGCATAGTTTAATGATCACTCTTTAGTCACTATCAGGCCACCTAATTAGCTGGGGCTCTATCTGGGGAGTTCTGAGATTTCCAAACAGACATAATGGGCCTAGACCTTGAATAAACCCCTCTCTCCATTATTACCAGTCATCTCTTTCAGGAAAAACAAAATAGACCCATTTGTACACCCCCATAGGACCTTGCCTTCAACTTGCATCAACAACAGTAGAGAATATTCCATTCTCTAAAGGGAAGCTGGACAACATATGCTACACCTGAGGAAGATTGGTCTTGATACTGGGGCAGCTTGGAATGCTCATACTGATGACCACAGAATGTGAGCTCAGATCTACAGGGATGCAGATGTCACATAGGCTCCTAAGCTGAATATGGATCCCAGATCACATCAAATCAGTGGGCTTTACAGTCAACAAAATTTATATACCATTACCATATTTGGGAGCTATTCTCTTCCCTGACCCAGCTTTATGGTCCTTTTTCCAGCCATGACATCATCTCCCCAGGCAATAAATATTATATATAGGATCCACCTACATATAATATTTCTGGCTCAGGGAAAAAAAAAAAACTAGTATAGCTACAGGCCCTTCGTAATTTAACTAAAATATACATACTAGCTATCTACAAAATGCAGGACCCCCCAACTCTTCATCTGCACTATTCCAGCCCTTAGGTCCATCATTGGTCAACAACTTGTTTGGCTTTATATGGTAAATCTCTTTTCAGTCACCAGGTTCCAGATGCTAGTATTTTGTCAACCAGACTTCCCTGCACAGTAAACCCCACCAATGTGTCCCGGAGTTGTGCTTCCCCAGAACCCTGTCCCACTAAGGAAAGAGAGAGGTAGGCTGGGAGTTTGGATTGACCTGTTAACACCCTTGTTCATCAGGGAAACAATTACAGAAGCCAGATCTTCCACCTTCTGCATCTCACAATGACCTTGGGTCCATACTCTCAGAGGGTTAAAGAATAGGAAAGCTATCAGGGGAGGGGATGTGATTCGGAGTTCTGGGGATGGGAATTGTGGGTAGTTTTACCCCTCTTATCCTAGGGTTTTGTCAGTGTTTCCTTCTTATAAATAAAAAATAAAATGAAAAAAAAAAAGGAGTTGTATTACACTGCTAGTAAGAATGCAAATGGGTGCAACCATTATGGAGAATAGTATGAATAATGCTTAAACAAATAAAAATGGAAATACCTTATGATCCAGCAATATTTCTCCTAGTCTCTTATCCAAAAGACATGAAAACACTAATTTAAAAGTGCATATGTACCCCTATGTTTATAGTTGAGTTATTCACAATAGCAAACAAATAAGAGCAGCTTAAATCCCCATCAATAGATGACTGGATTAAAAAGTTATGGAAAATGGCTTATATTAACAAAACAGGAAACAATATGTGTTGGTGAGATTGTGGAAAAAATGACTCCACTATACTGCTGGTGGGAATGTAAACTGGTGCAATACATTTGGAAGATTATGATGAGTCCTTAGACAAATTAAATGGAACTACCTTATGATCTAGCAATACCACTCTAAGACATTTATCCAAAAGACACTGAAACACTAATTCAAAAGGACATATGCACCACCATGTTCAAAGCTCTATTATTTACAGCAGCCAACGAGTTAAAGCAGTCAAAATTTCCATAAATACATGACTGGCTAAAGAAGTTACAGGGAGTATACACAATACAGTACTACTCAGCAATTAATTATAAAGATGATATTGTGTCCTTTGGAACAAAATGGATGGAACTATAGGTGATTACGTTAAGTGAAGTAAAGAAGGAATTAAAAGACAATTAGCAAATTGTTTCACTCATATATGGAATATAGAGAATGGAAACACATGAACTTTCAAAAAATAATAATAATAACAGCCAAATAAGTAGCCAAACTGTTCATAAGAACTCAGGAGAACTATGATGATTATCATTGTGTGGATGGGGACACAGAACTTCGTTAGCGGAAATGGTGTGGGAATATATCCATACTATAATTTTGTAAACCACTGTTAAATTACTAATAAATAGATAAGTTCATTGAAACACACACAATACCGTTAGCTCTGACACATGAACTACACAAACACAGGCGGTCTGTAAAACAGGTGTAAAATGGCTTCTACTGTCTGGAGAGGTAAGTGGAGGTCTTAGAAATGTGTTGATGTATGAAAGGTTTTTTTTTTAATGCAATTTAGGCCTTGCCTGACAAATATTTCAGAGCTTTCACTGAGACACTAAAAAGATTTTATGGTAGGAGTAAAAATAGATGGAAAGTAGAGTATCCTTGACTTAACTAAGGAGAACTGACTTTGCTCTGCATGCTTGTCTAACCAAGATTGCATTCTTATTTATGAAAAAAAAATCTAAAATACCTATAAACTGTCTTGAACTATATACAAATTTCAGTAAGAATTTACTAAGCATGAAGGAAATAGAAATAAATAGATAGAACTCAAGAGAATATACACACCAGAAATAGACCAGCAGGTTTTCTTGTAACTGGAGTTTCATGCACAAATATTTAAAAGACTGTGACTAGTATTTTTGAGTAGAGAGCCGAAAGAGATGAGAATTTTTCCAGACAAATTGTACTCTATAAAACAACACACACACACACACAATCTTATATATTAAATTATTAAAGCTGGTAAGAATTTAATGTCAATAAAGATTCAGCATAAGTTAAGAAGTATCAGAGGGGTAGTTGGATAGTTAGTAGGGGTAGGGGTAGTTAGTGCAGTGGGTTAAGCGCATGTGGCAACAAGCGCAAGGACCAGCTTAAAGATCCCGGTTTGAGCACCCCCCCATTCCCCACCTATAAGGGAGTCGCTTCACAGGCAGTGAAGCAGGTCTGCAGGTGTCAGTCTTTCTCTCCTCCTCTGTGTCTTCCCCTCCTCTCTCCATTTCTCTCTGTCCTATCCAACAATGACAACATCAATAACAACAACAATAATAACTACAACAACAATAAAAACCAACAATGGCAACAAAAGGGAAAATAAATAAATAAATAAATATAAAAAAATAAAATAAAATAAGTAGCAGAGGGGGGCAGGCGGTAGCACAGCAGGTTAAGTGCACGTGGCCAAAGCTCAAGGACTGGCTCAAGAAGTCTTGTTCAGCCCTAGCTCCCCACCTGTAGGGGGTTGCTTCACAAGCCGTGAAGTAGGTCTGCAGGTGTCTATCTTTCTCCCCCTTCTCTGTCTTTCCCTTCGCTCTTGATTTCTCTCTGTCCTATCCAACAACAATGAAAGCAATAACAACAATAATAAACAACAAAGGCAACAAAAGAGAAAAAATGGCTTCCAGTAGCAGTGGATTCATGGTGCAGGTACTGAACCCCAGCAATAAGCCTGGAGGCAAAAAAAAAAAAAAAAGATAAAAGAATCTGTGAGCCATGAAGCAGAAAACAAATAATTATAAAACATCTAGAAAGGGGCCCAGGTGGAGGAGCACCTGGTTGAACACAGGTATTAAAATGAGCAAGGACCCAGTTTCAAGCGCCTGGTCCCCACCTGCAGGGGAAAGCTTTGCAAGTGGTGAAGCAGTGCTGCAGGTGTCTCTCTGTCTCTCTCCCTATCACCTCCTTCCCTCTTGATTTCTGGCTGTCTCTATTCAATAAAGATAATAATAACATATAGATAGATAGGAGAAAGGATATTGAAAATACAGTAAAGAATTTTCTATAGAGGATTAAGAAAAAGGATTTTTCTGCAAACCTCACATAAAAGGAGAAATAAAGAACACACTAAAAATCAAACTTCTTGAAGCTACAAAATAGTAGAAAATCTTCAAGGCAGTCATAGAAAAAAGATATATGCTCTTCCAAAGACAATAACAAGAATAGCAGTTAATGTTTTTAAAGATGTGATGGATGTCTCTATTTTTGTTACATGTCTGGTGAAACTCCCCATAAAAAAATGAAGCCTTAAGAATAAAAGAAAAACTGAAAAAATATTGTTACTGACAGGCCAACACTTAGAGACTTCCTAAAGGGTGTTTTCTTCAAGTAGAAATGGGGAAAAAAAAAGAGAGAGATAACCTTGGACATAGAAAGTAAAAGACAAGAATGATAAAATGTTATAGGTTCAAACTCTGCATTAATTCTCTTAGTGGGATTTGCAAACATAAAGAATGATTGAAGCTCTGGAAACTGAAAGAGAAAAGAAAGAAAAGGCATCTGGCAAGAGCAACTGTAGAAAGGCAAGAAATATGAAATAAGAAAATAAAAATCAAAAAAAGAACTAAAGGACAGACTTAACCTCTAATATGGCAATAAGTACCTTAAAATGGCCTAGGGGTGCTGGGAGATAGCTATCCTGGTAGAGCGCACGTGTGAGAACCTGGGTTTGCACCCCAGGACAGCACATGGGAGCAACTTCAAAGGGGAAGCATCACAAGTGATGGAGCAGTGTTGTAGTTTCTGTTTCACTCTATGTCTGTCTCTTCCAATCTTCACCCCTTCTGTTTCTCACTTCTATATAGAAGAGGGCAGAAGGAAGAAGAGAGAGAATATGAGCCCTCTAGAAGCAATGGAATTGTACAAACATGAAGACTTAGTAAAACCTCAGTTAAAAAAAAAAAGAGAGATTCTTTAATTAGCATAATGAAGTAATCCAAGTATGTACCATTTATGAAATATTCACTTCATAGTTTAAAAAGTAGAAAAAAAAGTGTTAAATTTCTGCATGAAAACATTGATAAAACATCAGTTGCCTTAACTGTATATGAAATTTTTTGACTTTGAAATCCATATATGGCACTTCTAGTTCAAATATTTTGTAAGGGGTTAGAAACTAGTTAAACTAGATATTCTAGTAATACAATACAGAAATTGCAATTATTTATCAAAAATGCACATATGTCTGCCTTTTCTGATGATATTTAGAGGAGGAGAAATTGTATGATTACAACCTAGACTTGAAGATTCAGATGAGATTGGGCATCTTCAGGGTGGTATAGCCTTAGACTCAACTTGGAGATTCAAATTCTAAGAAAGTATACACTACAGTGTTCAAGGACCTAAGTTCAAGCCTCTACTCCCTACCTGCAGAGAGAAAGCCTTGAGAGTTGTGAAATAGTGCTGCAGATCTATCTAACATCTACCTATCATTTATCTATCGACCTATCTCTGTCTCCCCTTCCCTCTCAATTTCTAGCTGTCTCTATCCAATAAAAATAATTTTAACAATCAACTTTTATTTATAAAAAGGAAACACTGACAAAACCATAGGAAAAGAGGGGTACAACTCCACACAATTCCCACCACCAGAACTCTGTAACCCTTTCCCTCCCTTGATAGCTTTCCTATTCTTTAACCCTCTGGGAGTATGGACCCAGGGTCATTATGCTGTGCAGAAGGTGGAAGGTCTGGCTTTTGTAATTACTTCTCTGCAGAACATGGGCATTGGCAGGTCAATCCATACTCGCAGCCTGTCTCTCTTCTTCCCTAGCGGGTCAGGGATCTGGGGAAGCGGAGCTCTAGGACATATTGGTGAGGTAGTCTGCCCAGAGAAGTCCAGTTATCATGGTAGCATCTGGAACTTGGTGGCTGAAAAAAGAGTTAACATATAAAGCCAAAAAATTTGTTGACTAATCATGAACCTAAAGGCGGAATATTGCAGATGAAGATTTGGGTATCTCCATTTTGAAGATAAGTAGGAGGCTTAATATTTAGCTATTCCAAAGGGCCCATGACTATACTAGTTTTTTTCCTGAGCCTGACATCTGATATGCAGGTGGACACAAGTTATTGTCTGGAGAGATGATGTCATAGCTGGAAAAAAATTTAAAAGACTTATAAATCTTGTGTGCTATGCAGAGACGTGAATGGCGGTACACCTAATTAAGTGCACATGTTACAGTGCTCAAGGGCCTGAGTTCAAGTTCCTGTTCCTTGCCTGCAAAAAGGAAGCTTCACAAATAGTGAAGCATTGCTGGTGTCCCTCTGTCTCTCTTCCACTCTGCCTCACCCCCATCAATTTCTCTGTATATATCCAATAATTAATAAATAAGATATTAAAAAAGAATCTTAAGCAAAAAGATGATCTAGATGGATAAGTAAGACTAATGAGATAGAATGGCCCATAATAATACTTTCACAACTAAGGATCATTCTCAGTAAATGGAAGAGGACGCAGGAAAATCAGAAATACTATAAAATATTAAAATGGTAAGATTAATATTATGAAAAAAGTTAACACATGAAAATAGGTATAAAGTTAAGAAAACATTTTCCATGTGCATACTATACCATAAAGTTTCAAAAAAAACAGAGGTTTTAAAGCAAATAAAACTGAAATATATTATTTTTTAAATTCAGTAACAGCTTAGGTAAAAATATTAATTAAATAATAACTAGAAAATTCCCAAAATTCGCAGCTTCAACAAAACTAGTTTTTTTCATGCACCCAAAAAGAAATCATGTTAAAAGCTTTTTTTGACTTAATGATAATTACAATGTGATATATCAAAAAATGTGGGATTGGGGCCATCAAATAGCACAGTGGTTTAAACATTTTCAGAGGTCCTAAGTTCAATTACAGGCATTGTCATAACTCAACATTTAACAACGCTCTAGAAAAATTATATATATATATATATATATATATATA
This sequence comes from Erinaceus europaeus, assembly GCF_950295315.1. NCBI lineage: Eukaryota > Metazoa > Chordata > Mammalia > Eulipotyphla > Erinaceidae > Erinaceus > Erinaceus europaeus. The sequence goes on from NC_080175.1 coordinate 38,860,378, forward strand.
TATATATATATATATATATATATGCCTGAATGACAAGGGATGTACTTTTAAATCATAGTTGAATGAATGGATGAAAAGTCAAAGAACTAAAATTCAAGAAATGAAGAAATGGAGCTGCTATTTACTAACTGTGACAAACAATTTGCAATACTTTAGGTATGGGGAATCTTTGTGTGAAGGCAATGAGAAAAATTCAATCTTTCATACCTATTTCTCCAGAGATATACCATGTTCTTCACACACCCCACACACAATTTATTTTTGACGTAATATTAATTAAATGTGAAAATTACTCCAGTAAACATTCTAGATGGCATATGGGATGAGCTTCACTGCCTTTGAGTAGGTGAGAATTTCTTAGGCAGCACACAAAATGCTCTACATAAAATAGAAATTATTGATACATTGAAGTTTTCAAAAGTAATTACTACTTTTTACTGGAAGATAACACAAAGAATATAAATATGCAGGCCACATAATAGGGAAACACATTGAAAACAAGTGTGTGTGTGTGTGTGTGTGTGTGTGTGTGTGTGTGTGTGTGTCCATGAGAGAGAGAAAGATCACTTCTACAAGTCAATAAGAGACAAGTCAATGACCTAAGGAGTTATACAGAGTCATTCTGGAAAAAATAATACCAAATAGCTATTCTAAGCATATCAACACGAATGAGAAATGGCATGGAAAGAAAGAAGTAGAAAAGAGTCTTACAGTTGTGTTGTACCCAGATTTTTTGTCCCACAATTCAAGAGAAACTATGCAAACATTTCAAGTGTAGTGTCCACAGGAATGAGAGGGCCAGACTTGCAAAGAAAGCAGACTTACAAACGGTTACCTACATAATTTCAGCAGGTTTCAGGACAAAGGAGCTTTACCTAGCTATCTGGTACCTGGACCTAAAGCTCAAAAAGCAGATGTTGAGTGGTTCAGAGTTTGATAGACAGGCAAGAGGACGTTGGGGGTTATATAGTTAATTATCTACTTACAAAGTTGAAATCCCCAGTCTCTTCTAGCCAGCTTTTCCAAACTAAATTAAGACAGGACTTTTAAAGCAGCCTGTGATGGCAATGTGCATCTGCACAGGTACTCTACACCACTACCCATCAGGGAATTATTATTCAAATTACTATGATGACCTTACCTATCCACCAAAAGAACAAACATTTATGAAAACAAACAAAATGACTTTTGAGGTGGAGTTATAGTGATCCAATCTCAAGAAGTTGACTTTCCCCCACAAAACAAATATTGCAACAAAACAACTCAATGAATTTCATCAGAGAATAGCTAAGATTCCTTGTAAAGAAAAGAACATTACTAATATTTGGAGGGTGAAAATTGCATGTGGAGATCAGGAGCAGGAGTAAAGGGAATGACTCAAGCAAAGCTGGCACTGCACTGCCAGCAGGTGCTTTATTTATTGCCTCAAATCCATATGTTAGATTTAAGGACCCCTGTGAACTCCTCAGGAATCGAGTAGCTTAAGGAAAGGAGCTCAGGATTGCTGTTTAGAGCTATAGAAGTACCAGACTCTTGAGTGAACCCACAAGGGACATCCAGAGGAACCAGAAAACTTAATGCTGTTCTGTTGTGACAACAGGGAAGTCATCCAGATTCTATGGTATCTCAGCTGTCCTAGAGAACCTGATGAATGGGGTAAGAGTGCCCTGCAAGCAAGAAAACTGACTTTGAGCTCACAGTAGAGTTCCCACCTTCAAGAATCTGCCTTGGAAAAGAATGAGATCTGGGATCTCTACCCCACTCCTCAGCCCATCCTCCTGACTAGGACTCTATATAAGGAAAATCTGGTGCCATATACTGTCATGTCCTCAAAACTTGATCCATAATACAAATACAAAGGTGAAGTTAAGACTACCTGTTGGCCAACTACAGAAAAAGACGTAGGTAAAACTAGGATGGCTCTGGTACTGAATACTCAAATGAGGGTCACTAAGTAGAACATATTCTTTATCCTTCTGGGAGTATGGACCAAAGATCCTTATGGGGTGCTGAAGATGGGAGTTCTGGATTCTGAAACTGCTTCTCTGCTGGGCATGGGTGTTGAAAGGTTAATCCATAATCCAGCCTATTCTTATCTTTCCCTAGTGGAGTAGGCCTTTAAGAGGTGGGGTTCCAGGACACATTGGTGAGATCTTATGCCCAGGGAAGTCAGGTTGGTATCATGGTAACATCTACAATTTGGTGGCTGAAAAGCATTAATAAATAAAGCAGAACAATTTGTTTAATAATCAAGAACGTATCGCACCAAAGTAAAAGACTCTGGGGTGGGGTGGGTGGCTGGGGAGAATACAGGTTCAAGAAGGATGACAGAGGACCTAGTGGGGGTTGTATTGTTATATGGGAAACTGTGGAATGTTATGCATGTACAAACTATTGTATTTACTGTTGAATATAAAACATTAATTCCCCAATAAAGAAATAAAAAAATAAACAAGAACCCAAAGGCACTTGAGATTTGGGAGGAGACAGAATACAGAACTCTGGTGCTGTGAACTATATAGAATTGTGCCCTTCTTATTCCACAATCTTGACTATCATTCTTAAATCACGAATAAAATAAATTTTTAAAAAGTATTACAGATTCTGTGGAGCTGTCAGAGAAAGAAGTTAGGAACTATATTGTCAGGAAATTTGAAGAAATACAAAACTCTCAATTTAATATGGAGAAATATATTAAGAAAGATATGCATGTCATCAGTTACTTGACAGGAAAATGGAGAACTTCTAGACAAAGGCAAATGAACAAAATTCCCCACACCCATTGCCCTACACAACAGTTGCATGTTCCTTAGAAATTTAATATAGACTATCTACTGTAATTTACTTAGATCAGCTCTTATTTAAGAATTCAATGTCAAAGGGCTGGGTAGTAGCAAACATGTTTGAGTACACTCATTACAGTGCCCAAGCACCTGGTTTCTAACCCCTCCTTACCTAGACAGATGGAGAGGTTCACAACTGGAGAATTAGTGCTGGAGATGTCTCTCTCACTATTTCTATCTCCCCATTCCCTCTCAGTTGTTCTCTGTCTCTGTCCAAAATAAATAAATTTAAAATATAAATAAAAAGAAATTCAAAGTCAGCATCTTCCTAAACTTTTGAATGTATAAGAAGTTCAAATTATCTTTGTACAACCCTCCAATTCTTTTATGACTTTATTGACATACCCGACATACCCGACAAAACCATGCCAACTTCCAAGTTTTGTATCACTATACTACACCAGCAGTTAATTTGCATAGTTGTGGAAGTTTCATAGCTTAGCACTTACCTACAGTTTCTCAGGAAGAAGCAATCTCCCATTTTGCAAGAGAACAATTTAAAACATGAATTATTCTGTGGTATCAACTTCCCATGTTTCTCTCTTGGGGATCCCAGACATTCACAGATCAATCTCTTCAGGTGAAGAGCAATCAATTTGCAGACATTAATTATTGCTGTTAGTATTTTAGCATAGCACTGCTCAACTCTGGCTTCTGGTGGTGCAGGGGATTGAATCTGGGACCTTTAAGCCTCAGGCATGAGATTCTCTTTGTATAACCATTATGCTATATATCCCCACGCCAAATAGACAACTACATATTGGAGTTTTATTCTAGTCCCAGAATTGCATAGTTCCTGGAGCAATTTCCCAGCCTGTTCAAATGAGTGAGGATTTCCAATTTCTTTCCTCCCAGTTGCTCACTAAACAGCCTGGATTAGCCACACTCATGAGCATAACACATTACATTTAAGAACTCTCCTTTCCTGTATTGTCTTCTTGTTATAAGTTTCTCAATTACCATAATGAGAAGACAGATCACCTGTGTGTCTATGGAGGTTAAGTGTTCAAATCCATTTAGAATGTAGATTCTGGGGGCCAGGCGGTGGCACACCTAGTTAACTGCTCATATTACAGTGTGCAAGGAAACAGGTTCAAGGCCCTGGTCCCCACCTGCAGGGGGGAAGCTTCACAAGTCATAAAGCAAGGCTGCAGGTGTCTCTCTACCTCTCTTTCTTCCTTTCTCTGCTCAATTTCTTTCTGTCTCTATCTAATAATAAATGAATAAATAAAGTTTTTTTTTAAAGAAAGTAGATTCTGGACCTCAAAAATCACTACAAAATTTGTCTGCCTAATGGTAACTTTTTTAACTGAAGAGCAAGCCCAGAAATGTGTGCCAGATTTGTTGGGGGAAATGCTGAATAGATTACCCAAGTCCTAGAAAGGCTCAGGCTAGATCACGTTGGAGAAACTGTCAACACTCATAGCTATGCTTTTGAGTAAACATTCTGACTAGTTAGTCTGCAAGTAGCTAAGGTTTGTTTTGTTTTTGCTTTAATTTACATCAGCATTACCTTTGGAACCCAGTCAGTATCTGTGAGGACTCCAACATTCCTAGTTGTCATTTTTATTTTCTTCCTTACCTTTTTTAATTACATTTCTTCTTTCTTTTTATATATCATTTATATATTTCATAATTCATAATATATATAATTTTATATTATTCTATATATTATTTTTAATTGGGGGATTAATGGTTTACAGTCAACAGTAAATACAGTTGTTGTTGGTATGTGTGTAAAATTTCTCAGCTTTTTGCAAAATGCTCTGACCCCCACCTATGTCCTCCTCCACCATCATGTACCAGGACCTGAAAGCCCCACTTCCCTCAGAATCCTTTACTTGGGTGTAATACACCCAACCTACCTGTGTTCATGGCAGCACAATTTGTAATAGCCAAAATATGGAAGCAACACAGGTTTCCATCAACAAATGAGTGGCTGAGAAAATTGTAGTATATATACACAATGGAACATTACTTAGCTATTAAAAATAATTGTCACCCTCTTCACTCATCCTGGGTGGAGCTTGAATTAATCATGTCAGGTGAGATAAGTCAGAATGAAGGAAGAATATGGAATTACCTTACAGACAGAAGTTGATAAACAACAGAAAGGGAAACACAAAGCAGAAGATTTCTTTTTCTTTGTTTAATAGAAGTAAGAGATAAAAATGAAAAGAAAGACAGAGGGTGGGGGTAGATAGCATAATGGTTATGCAAACAGACTTTCATGCCTGAGTCTCTGTCAAGTCCCAGGTTCAATCCCCTGCACCACCATAAGGCAGAGCTGAGCAGTGCTCTGGTTAAAAAAAAAAAAAAAAAAAGAAGAAGAAGAAAAGAAAAGAAAGAGAGACTAAAAGATATTATAGCACTGTTCCATTGTTCATGAAGCTTCTTCCCTGAAAGTAAGGACTGAGCACTTGAACACCAGGGTCCTTGAACATGCTAATGTGTGCACTCTACCAGGTAAGCTACCACTTTGCCCCTAAAAATCACTTGTTTATGGCTTCACCTTCTTAAATAAAACAAGAGTCTACCTTGCTCCTGCTGTCAACAGTCTTGTAGTTTGGATACTTAGGATCCTTGCAAAACAAGAGCTTGCCTGCATCGAAGAGAGTCTTGATATCAGTAATCTGACAGCTGGAAAGTTCTCCTACTGGCCAGAATCCCAATGATTACAGTTCAGACATTTGATCAGCTCAGGAAGTGTCTGAGCAGGAAGTCATGTGGGACATAGCATTCAGTTCAATGACTGTGTCATTTCCTTTTCCAACATCAGACATATTTGAAGCTTCAATGGCAGCTGTCATTTCCCTTTTACTGAAGTGGACAGGTTCTGTAGTTGAAGCCACTTTGACTATAATCACAGGAAGAATGAATCTATCCGGGAATATTAGCCTCTGGGAATTTTCTGCAGGGGAGTTTCTTTGGAGCAATGAGTAGCACTTTCATCCAAGGAATTTCCCCATAAGATAGAACCTAGGCAGACAAACTGGCTTTCTCATCACTGGAGATATGGATGCTCAATCCAGGGAAATGTGCTCAGGTGGGCCATATTTGAATCATCAAGGGTAAAGACACCACCACTAAAATCCTTGTTTTATATATGTTCTCCATTTGGAAACAAGCATGGTGATTTGTGTATTTGAAGATATATGATATGCCAGGAGGTCTCAAAGCATGGGGGTTGGGGGAGGCATCTTCAAACAGCAAATCAATGACAAACACATAGGATGATTTTAAAGGAAGTGCATGAATGACAGATCTTTAAAAAATTTCAATAAATAGCTCTTTCCCCTTCTAATTTTAAGAGTTGGGCTATTCATCCTCTCCAAGACTTTCATTAGCCTTAGTGAACACGTGCAGTTCAAGCCTCAATTTTTGTCATGAGTGCTATTCAGAGAACATCTGTGTGGAACAGCTCTTTGGCGTTTTCAAGGGGAGCTGCGGTACTTGCTGAAAGGAAACTGTGGCACGCCATTCTCTGGACCCAATCAGGCTGCCTCTTTCAATGTTGAAACCACATGTTTTCTCTTCAAAGCAGATGCTTCCATCATTTACGACTAAATTACCCTAAGAGGTTGAGATAGGGGTCTTAGGATGAGCCAAACAGGAAGCATTGCTATAGGTTTCAAATGCTGCTCAAATCCAGCATTTGTTGATGTTGAAAAATGATACAGTGAGAGAATGGGACAGATGACAATTACCATTAAACTCCAACCAAAGCTGGGAAACAAATTAGCTCAGTGCTAGGATTCCTGTGGAATTGCTTGTTTGATTAAGTTAGCGTGGGGAGGAGGCTCTTTCTCTCCAGAATCTCACTGAAGGAGTTAAGTCCAGAGAAGGATGTGGTCAGAGGACTTAATACCATCTATGTGATTTAACTGTAATTGATGGGTATGGCCAGCAAGGGTTTTCCTTCTAGGTGAAAGTTAATACAAGCTTTCATACCAGTTCCCCTCTGGGTGTAGTAAAGAGATTCATTCTTTCTTATTTTGAAGATAGCTAGGCATTAGGTTATGTATGGGCATAACACACATGTAACCTGTTGAACAGAACACATTTTATATGTGTCACAAAAATTGCAGTTCTCAAAAAAAGTGACACAAGAAAAATCACTTTCTAGGGGTATTATGAGGTACTTGATTCCAACTAGGTGCTCAAAATGATAAGTACTATTTTCATTGCTTTTAATTATGTTTTATTTATATAACTGGAGGTAAACACATTGATCCGCCATTGGTAGCCAGAGGTATTTTTCTACTTACAGACCCCTTAAGTAGCTCCTCTACCAGACTCTTAACTCTCTTTATAGGCAATGATATTCTTTGCCTAGTTTGCTCACAAGCACATAAAATTGTGCATCAAACCAGCATTCACTAGAAAATAGACAGAGCAGGGGGTCGGGTAGTAGTGCAGCAGGTTAAGCGCACATGACGCAAAGCACAAGGACTGGCATAAGGATCCCGGTTTGAGCCCCCAGTTCCCCACCTGCAGGGGAGTTGCTTTACAGGCAGTGAAACAGGTTTGCAGGTGTCTATCTTTCTCTCCCCCTCTTTGTCTTCCCCTCCTCTCTTCATTTCTCTCTGTCCTATCCTACAATGAATGACATCAACAACAACAATAATAACCACAAGGGCAACAAAAGGGGGAAAAAATGGCCTCCAGGAGCAGTGGATTCATGGTGCCAGCACCAAGCCCCAGCAAAAACCCTGGAGGCAATTAATTAATTAATTAATTAATTAATTAGATAGAGCTAGGGCCAGGTAGTGGCACACCTGACTAAGTGCTCACATTATAGTGCACAAGGACCCAGGATCAAGCCCCTGGTCTGCACCTGCATGGAAGAAGCTTCACTAGTGGTGAAGCAGTATTGAATGTGTCTTTCTGTCTCTATCCCTCTCTATCTCTCCCTTCCCTCTCAAATTCTCTCTGTCTCTATCCAATAATAAATAAATATTTTTAAAGAGAAGAAGAAAAGAAAATAGAGTTGGTGAAATATTTCCCTTATATAGGGTCCTGCTCTGTGTATAACCCAGATTCAAGCCTGGCCACAATAGCATTAAAACTTGGATGGGGTTTAGTGTATTGCCACAAAGCAAAAGACACCTGGGAAGAAGGCAGGGAGTTCTGAGGTCCTTGTGTATGATGGTGGAAAGGTCCTAAATTGAGGGTGAGTGTTTTTCAGAGGTCTGTCATGGGGAGGTGAGAAATTGTGTCCATGTGTTAACAACTGTACTGTAAACTGTTAAACCCCAGGAACATAAAAGGGAGGGAGGAAGGGAGAAATAGAGGGAGGAAGGAAAGAAGGAAGGAAGGAAGGAAAGGAGGATGGAAGGAAGGAAGGGAGGAAGGAAGGAAGGAGGGAGGGAGGGAGGGAGAGAGGGAGGGAGGAAGGAAGAAGGGAGGGAGGAAGGAAGGAAGAAGGGAGGGAGGAAGGAAGGAAGGAAGGAAGGAAGGAGGGAGGAAGGAAGGAAGGAAGGAAGGAGGGAGGGAGGGAGGAAGGAAGGAAGGAAGGAAGGAAGGAAGGAAGGAAGGAAGGAAGGAAGGAAGAAGGGAGGGAGGAAGGAAGGAAGGAAGGAAAGAAGGGAGGGAGGAAGGAAGGAAGGAAGGAAAGAAGGCACTTTGGTGCCGTGGTCTCTTTTACTCTCTCTGTTGCTCTTAAACGTATAAATAAATAGGTAGATGATAGGTAGATAGATATATGTATACATATAGATACAGATGTTATTGTTTTGAAGGAGAATGGAATCAGGTTCCAGGAAGACAAAATTACTTTGTTCAGTTTCCTGGCTTAAGCTCCTACTTCCTTTACTACTTGCTGCACAGAATAGTCATCTTTCTCTTTCCTCTCCATTCCCTGTGTAGAACACATCAAAATAGGCCCCTGTCCTCCTATGGTTCATTCCTCATGAAAAGCCCCCCTGCACTGCTAAAAGTGCAATTATAAGTCTAAAGGGAAAATCTCCCAAGAATCCTCTTATCTCAGTGGAGCATTTGTATTTTGGTGTGTCTCAGTTTGATAAACACCCTCTCTGTATATAGAAGATCTGTCTTCACAACACTTCTCACATGATACCTATGAGCTCTGAGGTGGAGCCTGTCCCTTTGGCTATGACACTTTTCTGGATGTCTAAGTATTCATGATTTCTCCATTAGCAAAAAAAAAAAAATCATTTTGTAAGTTCTTCTATAGACTAATGACTGAAAACTATACATTGAATAAAAAAGTGTGGAGGATAAATTTGACTGGAAGAAACTCTAACATGGACAAATGTTCTGAGTTTGTTGAGGACACCTGGCCAGAATTAGGAAAATTCACAAGTGTTAAAGCAGGTCTGCAGGTGTCTATGGTTCTGGTTATTCAAAAGAAATTTGTGTCTGTGACTCAAAAGTCCTAGGTTCAGTCCTGGACACCACAGTAAGTTAAAATTGAATAGTACTCAGATTTTATTGAGAAGAAAAAGAAAGGGGAGGGGGCTGGGCCATAGCAAAGCAGGTTAAGCACACATGGTGCAAAACACAAGAACTGGCTTAAGGATCCTAGTTCAAGACCCTGGTTCCCCACTTACAGGGAGGTTGCTTCACAAGCGTTAAAGCAGGTCTGCAGTTGTCTATCATCCTCCCCCCCCCCCACTCTCTCCCCCTCCTCTCTCTGTCCTTTCCAGTAACAACAGCAGTGGCAATAAGAACAAAAACAACAAGGTCAACAAAATGGGAAAAATGGCCTCCAGGAGCAGTGGGGTTGTAGTGCATGGGAAAAATGGCCTCCAGGAGCAGTGGGGTTGTAGTGCAGGCACAAACCCCAGCAATAACCCTGGAGGAAAAAAAAAGGAGGAACAGGAAGAAAGAGAAAAAAAAAGCCAAGTATGGTATTGCAGTGTTGTACTATCATGGGGAGATGGGAAAATGTAACAAATGTCTTGTACATTATTATTAACCTAGGAAAACAAAAAATTTCCACTTGAAAAGCTATTTGAGTAAATTAATCACACCATAACTGGGAGTGGGTTGCGGGGAGGGAAGAATTAAGACTTGTTTTAGCTTTATATGCCCATGTAAACCCAAATGTTCACTCTTCCTGATTCTTAGTTTATTTCACAGGTAAACTATAATCCCTTAATGGAATTCTCCCATCTCTTTCTCTTTTTTTCTTGACTTTCTTTATTTAATTAATTTATTTTTTATTTATAAAAAGGAAACACTGACAAAACCATATGATAAGGGAGATACAGCTCCACACAATTCCCACCACTGGAACTACATATCCCTTCATAGTTTCCTATTTTTTTATCCCTCTAGGAGTATGGACCCAAGGTCATTGTGGAATGCAGAAGGTGGAAGGTCTGGCTTCAGTAATTGTGTTCCTGCTGAACATGGGTGTTGGCAGGTCAGTCCATTCTCCCAGCCTGTCTCTCTCTTTCCCTGGTGGGTTGGGGTTCCAGAGAATCAGAGCTCCAAGAAACATTAATGGGGTTGTCTTTCCAGGGAAGTCTGGTTGGCATCATGTTAGCATCTGGAACGTGGTGGCTGAAAAGAGAGTTAACATATAAAGCCAAAAAAATTGTTGATTAATCATTAAACTAAAAGCTGAATAGTGCAGATGTACAGTTTGGGGGGTCTCCATGTTATATATAACTAGTAGGCATATTTTAAATATATTCCAAAGGGCCTGTGGCTATACTAGTTTTTGTTTTTTTTCCTGAGCCTGAAATCTGATATGAAGGTGAATCCAAGTTATCATCTGAGGAGATGATGTCATGTCAGGAAAAGGGACCAGAAAGTTGAATCAGGGAAGACAGTAGCTCCCAAATGTTGGAAAGGTGTATCAATGTTCTTGACTGTAAACCCCATCAATTTGATCTGATCTTCGGCCCATATTCAATTGGGAATATGAAGTGGGAGGTACCTGCTGTTAAGAAGGCAATAGATAGTTATTGCTATAATCAAATTATTTGGCATTTGGGTTAACTTTGAAAAATCTCTTTGTTAGGATTTGTTGTATTATACACAAGATCACCATAATTTATGTCCTTTGATGTTATGTGTATATAGCTGTGCCACCGGTTGCTTCTGTCTCCCTGGTCTAAGCTTTTAAGAGAGTCAGCATATCAAAGACTCAGCCTACGTTAAAAAGTCCGTACGTTAAAAAGTTTGAGACATTCAATCAAGTTTCCCCTCTCATATTAATTAAATAATTATTTATGACTACAAATTGATAGGAGTGTACATAAATCCTATTCCCACCACCAAAAGACTGTGTCCAATTACCCCCATCACCACCACCCTGTCCCATGAAGCCAAGCATCCACCCTCACCCTCAACCCAAGGTTTTTACTTTGGTGCCCGACTCCAAATTCATTCAAATCCTGCTGTGAGTTTCCCTCTCTGTTCTTCTTTCTCAACTTCTGTTTATGAGTGTGATCATCTCATACTAGTCTTTATCTTTCTGACTTAGCTCACTTAATATAATTCGTCCTAGCTGGATCCAAGATGGGTCAGAGAAAGTGGGTTCATTGTTCTTAACAAATGCATTGCATTCCATTGTGTATATAAACCACAGCTTTCTCAGCCACTCATTTGTTGTTGAGCACCTGGGTTGCTTCAAGGTTTTAGCTATTATGAATTGTGCTGCTATGAACATAGGCATGCACATATCTTTTTGGTTGGGTGTTATGGAGCCATGGGAGTATATCCCTAGCAGAGGAATTACTGGGTCATATGGAAGGTCCATGTCTAGCTTTGTGAGAGTTCTCCAGACTGCTCTCCACAGAGGTTGGACCAAATTACATCCCTGCCAACAGTGAAGAAAAGTTTTTTTGTCCCCACAGCCTCTCCAGCATTTGTTGCTGCTATCCTTTTTAATATATACCATTCTCACAGGAGTGAGATGGTATCTCAGTGTTGTTTTTATTTGCATTTCTCTGACAATCAATGACCTGTAGAAACTTTTTATGTGTTTGTTAGGCTTTTGGATCTCTTCTGTAGTGAATGTTCTGTTCATATCCTCTGCCCATTTTTTATGGGTCATATTTTTTTGTTGCAAAGTTTGCTGAGCTTTTTGTATATTTTGGTTATTAGTCTCTTGTCTGATATATGGCATGTGAAGATCTCCCATTCTGTGAGGGGTCTTTTTGTTTGTGTGATAGTTTCTTTGGCTGTGCAGAAGCTTTTCAATCTGATGCAGTCCCATCGATTTGTTTTTGCTTTAGTCTTCCTTTCAATTGGGTTTGTATCATCAAAGATGTCCTTGAGGTTTAGGTGGTATAGTATTCCACCAATGTTTTACTCTAAGTATTTGATAGTTTATGGTCTAATATCCAGATCTTTGGTCCATTTGGAGTTAATTTTTGTTTCTGGTAAGATAAAGTCATTTAGTTTCATTCTTCTGCATGTCTCAACTCAGTTTTCCCAGCACCATTTATTAAAGAGTGACTACATCTTCCATTTAATATTTTGGAGCCCTTAATCAAATATTAGATTTCCATAGATGTAATTCTGGGCTCCTAATTCTTTTCCATTTGTCTATGTGCCTATTTTTGTTCCAGTACCAGGCTGTTTTGATGATGATGGCCTTATAGTATAGTTTAAGATCTGGAGTATAATTCTTCCATTTTTGTTTCTTTTCCTCAAGATTGTTTTGGCAATTCAAGGTGTTTTCTTGTTCCAGATAATTGATTGTAGTTTTGTTTTTTTCTATTTTCTTAAAGAAGCTTCAAGGGAGTTGGGCCTTAGCATACCGAGTTAGGCACAGGTGGCACAAATGGAAGGGTCACAGTAAGGATCCCGGGTCAAGCCCCTGGCTCTCGACCTGCAAGGGAGTTCCTTCACAAAGCATAAGGCAGTTCTGCATGTGTCTATCTTTCTCTCCTCCTCTCTGTCTTCCCGTCCTCCCTCCATTTCTTTGTGTCCTATCCAACAAGGATGAAAACAGACAATAATAACTAAAAGAATAAAAAAAAGAAACTTGGTGGAACTTTGATGGATATCACAATAAATTTGTATATGGCTCTGGGAAGAATATTCATTTTGATGATATTAATTTTTCCAATCCCTGAGCATAGGATGTCTTTCAATTTTCTTGGTACTATTATTTCCTTGAGTAGTGACTCAGAATTTTCAGTATACAAGTCTTTCATTTCTTTGGTCAGCTTTCTTCCTAGGTATTTTATTGATTTTGCTGCACTAGTGAATGGCAGTGATTCCTGGATATCCTCTTCTTTGGATTTAGTGTCTTCACAAAGAAATGCCACTAATTTTGGCATATTGATTTTGTAGTCTGACACCTTGCTATATTGCCTAATAAGTTCCAGTAGTTTTATGCTGGATTTTTGTTTTTTTCTATGTATGCCATCATATCATCTACAGATAATGAGAGCTTGACTTCTTCCCTTCCAATCTATATTCCTTTGATTTCTTTCTCTTGCATGATTGCTATGGCAAGAACTTCCAATACTATGTTGAAGAGTAATGGTGATAATGGACAGCCATGTCTATTCCCAATCTGAGGGGCAATGATTTCAGTTTTTTTCCTTTGAGTATGATGTTGGTTGTATGTTTGCTATATATGGAATCCACTATCTTGAGGAATTTCCTGTCTATTCCCATTTATTGCAGTGTTTTGAGCATGAATGGGTGTTGGATTTTGTCAAAGACTTTTTCTGCATCTATTGAGATAATAATGTGGTTTTTGGTTTTGCTTTTATTGATGTGGTGAATGATATCAATTTACGTACATATGGTGAACCAGCCTTGCACTCCTGGGATAAATCCCACTTGGTCATGATGAACCATCTTTTTGATATGTTGCTGTATCCAGTTGGCCAGGATTATTTTTAAATATATATATATTTCTCATTTAAAAAGTCCCTGGACAGCCGCACTACAACTTTCTACAACTTTGTTGCTCATAGAAGACTTAGATCTTAAGAGTCAACAGATATTAATTCAGATTGAAGAGAACAGTGAATAAATAAAAAAGAGGGAGATCAAAACACATGGTTACATGCTGGGAAATTGTGCAGATGCAGTCATATCTGCCATGTTGTCCCCTCAGGCTACTGCTAGATCCCGTCAGAGTTGAGAGTTGGGGCATTCTCGGAGTGCCTGTTCCGCCATGTTGTGCCCTCAGGGCATTGTCTATTTCCCCATTATATTTGGAGTGCTTTGGTTACTCCTCCCCCCTCCCATTCTCATGAGAGTTATTATCCTATCCTGGAGTGCTATGGTTACTCCTCCCCCTTCCCATTCTCTTGAAAGCTGCTCCTATAAAAGCCCTTCTTCCATACCTCGCTCTCTTGCCAGTGCTTCACCTCTCTTGCAAGTGCATCCCCTCTCTTTCTAGCACTTCACCTCTCTCTTGCTGGCGCTTCCCTTAGGTGTTTAGATGCAGAAAAGGTTACTGCATGAGGCAGCCATTTTCTCTACCTCCACATGGCCCAACCTGCTTCTCTCACACCCAACTCTGAGGTGCCAGCACAAATAAAGATTTGTGTTCCCTCTTCGCACCGGACCTCCTCTTTCTCTTCTCCGCGGTGCCAAACAACACCTGGCGCCCAACGTGTCCCGCACTCACGCCCGGCCTGAGGTCCAGTAAAGCCGCCCAGACACAGGTAAGTGGGAGCCGCCTGACTCTGCGGCCCCGCATCTCCCCCCACCATGGGATTTTTTCTGTTTTACAAAGAGGTGTCCCAGACATTATATCCTTCTCTCCTGGGACAGGTTCTCAATCTCAGAGATGCTTTAATTTTCGCTACACCCTGGGTTCTCTTGGCTATATTTGCTACTTACAAGATATGTACAAGGTGTTCTGCCATAAGGTTAAGCGACCTTGAGGCTGAGATACAAGAGTTAAAGCATATGTGCTTACGGCTTAAATGCCCTAAGCGATCTGCAGTTAGCCCCAAAACTTCCATCCCCACAGACACGTGTTCAGCCACTCCTTTGACTCCTCCCCCAGCTGTCCCCGCAGACACGTGTTCGGCCACTTCTCTGACTCCTCCTCCTGCTGCCCCCGCAGATATGGGTTCGGTTTCTCTTGCGGCGGCTTCCACTTCTTTGATTCCTCCCTCTGCTGATACCTTATCATTAAGAGACCTTGTGGCTGAGATATGAGAGTTAAAGGATATCTTTTCAGCATTTAGAGACCTTAAACCATTTGCAGTTCGCCCCAAGAGCTCTGTCCCCGTAGATACGTGTTCAATTTCCCCTGCGGCCACTACGGCAGCTTCCACCTCTGTGACTCTTTCCCCCGCATCATCAAACCAAGTCCACACCTTCCTGGTAAATGTGGGCCCCAATAGACAAAAACCTCAGGTGTGGCATCCATACTCCTCTTAAGAGGTGGAGCTCAGGGAACTCAGGCAATCCGTGAAGGAGGATGGGTTTCATTCTCCATGGACTAAGTCCATTTTAAGGAGTTTTTACCAGCACCTTAACACCCCCCAGGACTGGAAAGACCTGGCTTGTGCTGCACTCCCAGACCCCCTCTACCTGCAACGGAAGACATGTTTCCGTGATGAATGCTCTAGACAATCGCAGGAAAATAGTAACAAACAGATAGAATGGAATTTTGATGCTTTGTTTGGAGCAGGAGAGTTTGAATCTGGAACTCAGCAGGCAGAAGCCAAGTTTCCAACTGGTTATTTTAAACAGGTACACATCTGCACAACACAAGCATGGGAAAGGGTAACCCCAACCACAGTAGAGTCATCAGTTCCAATTAACTCTCTTCGCCAAGGCACTGATGAATCATTAGCAAACTTCATCTCAAGGGTGAGGGCAACCTTAGAGAGAAAGATTTATAATCCTGAAGTCCACTCTCTCCTCCTGCATTCTATTGTCTGGAATGGCATGATACCACAATTCCGTCGAGCATGTCTTAGTCTTAAACACCTACACCCAGATAATTGGATTTTAGCGACACAGGAACTTACATCAGGCTCTTATGGGAGACCCGCTATGACACAGATTTATGCAGTTACCCCACATAATCAAAAAGGGGCCTGCTTTCAGTGTGGTCGCCATGGGCATTGGCATAACCAATGTCCAGATAAGCTACAACCATGCCTCCAGTCAGGGCAACCCCGCTTTCAGTCAGGGAGCCAGAATCCACAAACACTTTGTCCCAGATGTTGGAAGGGTTTTCATTGGAAGAAAGATTGTTGGTCCAAATTTCATAAAAATGGCACGCCCCTGAATAGTACAAATTTGGGGCCTGAGATTTTGTGGACCACTCCTGTTTTAGAACGATGTCACCGTACTATGACAGTAAATATTGGCAATATTCCTTTTAAAATTTTGATTGACACAGGAGCAGAAAAGACGATTTTAAGGCAAGCAGAGATTCCCCAAAATTGGGAGCTCCTCCAGGGACCCCGGATACATGGTGTTGGAGGGGTGACCCAATCTTTTCTCACACGAGACTCGCTCATGTGGGAAGACCCAGAAGGTTCTACTGGATACTTCCACCCATTGGTAAGTGATATTAGCACCAACCTATTGGGCAGGGATCTTCTAGAATGTCTTGATGTTAGGATATCCACAGATGCCTCTGCAGATCGTAACACCCACTCCTGTGAGACCAGATCTAATCAGCACCCCCAATTCTAACTGCCACTGTTTGTAACCAAACTCCCCACTTAGACTGGTTTTCTAATGAGCCTGTCTGGGTGGAACAGTGGCCTTTTCCTAGGGATAAGATAGAAATTTTAAAAGAGCTCGTCTGAGAGCAGTTGTCCTTAGGACACATTTGTCATTCTCGAAGCCCATGGAATACTCCTGTCTTTGTGATTAAAAAGCGCTCGGGAAAATGGTGCCTTCTCCCAGATCTCCGTGTGGTAAATAAAACCATGCAGGTCTGGGGCTCCCCCCCAAAGAGGTTTGCCTCTTGCTTCTGCAATTCCCACAGGAATTCCAATCATAGCTATTGATATACAAGATTGTTTTTTCTCTATTCCTTTGCATCCGCAAGATTGTAAATGTTTTGCCTTCTCTGTTCCTTATATTAATAATGCCAGCCCTGCTGATAGATTTGAATGGGTGGTGCTGCCCCAGGGCATGGTCAATAGTCCTACAATTTGTCAAGAGGCTGTTAAATCTGCCCTTGTCCCATATATTCATAAGGCCCTTAATGTTTTTCACTACATGGATGACATCTTAATATGGGGAGAATTAGATACAGATCTCTGTGCCCTACATGATTTTCTCATTCCTGCCTTAAAGAAAAGAGGCTTTCATGTAGCTCCTGAGAAGATACAGCTAATTCCTCCAATATCTTTCTTAGGTTCAGAGATTTCTCTAACGCAAATTCGTCCCTTAAAACCTTGTGTTACTTTTCCTTCTAACCTTACTCTTGCTTCTTTACAAAGTTTTCTTGGAAATTTAAATTGACTTAGACAGTATCTTTATCTGCCTACAAGCTGCCTCTAACCACTGTTTGACCTGTTTAAAGGAAACAAACAGCCCTCCTCAAAACTTAGGTTAACTCCTGAGGTCTCCTTGGCACTGGAAAGGGTTAACCAGGCCCTCCAGGACATGCACTTTGTTCGATTCTCCCCCTCCTCTCTGGTAAACCTTCTAATCTTCAACTCCACCCCCACAGGAGTAGGGGGGGCATTGAGGAAGAACCATGGGGTTCTCAAGTGGCTTCACACGCCAGTAGGTGGAGCTCCAAGACTCCTCACTGAGATAGATGCATTAGCATTCATGGTTCACCAAGGAAGAAATACATCTATGCAGGTCTTAGGGAAAGAACTGGATTTAATTATTCTTCCCTTTTCTCTCACAGATACAGAGTGGCTCATACACCATCATTCCCACTTTGCCATAAGCTTCGTGGGGTTTCCAGGACAAATAGATAACCATTTTCCTTCTAATAAGTTGATAGCTTCACCTCTTTTGCCCCTACTAGCACCTAAACGTTTCTCTCGAGATCCCATACCCACTGCTCCTACAGTCTTTACTGATGGTGGAAAAAAGGGAGATGCTGCTCTTATATATTACCCTAAACCTCTCTTTACTGAGCTTCCTGATAATTCCCCTCAGTACAAAGAACTTTATGCTGTTTTCCTTGCATTAAAAGCTGTACCAGAATCCTTCAACCTTTTTTCTGACAGTGTGTATACTGACAACTTACTTCCATGGCTAGCTCGTTTTTATGTGAAATTGATGACAACCCACTTTTCCCTCTCTTGATTCAAATCGCCTCTACGCTCTGTTCTCAAACCCAACCACTGTATATTCAACGCTTTCGTTCCCACAGCCCTCTTCCTGGTTCCCTGTCTGAAGGGAATGCTGAAGCTGACCGCCTTGCCTCCACAGGCACTCTCCTAGTCTCTGTCTCTGATCCTGCTGACTTTCATTCCCTAACCCATGTTAATCTTAAAGGCCTTTGAGCTCAATTTCCCGATGTCCCTTTACCACAGTTGAAACATATCCTTGCTACATATTCTTCCTGTGCAAGTCTCATAAAAACACCTGCTATTCAGACTCTTGGGGTTAACCCCCAAGGTTTAAAAGCCAATGCTCTTTGGGAAATCGATGTCACCAACATACCAAACTTTGGCAAACAAAAATATGTGTTTGTCTCAATTGATACCTTTTCTAAATTTATGTGGGCAACAACTCAGACGGGAGTCAGCTCTAAAAAGCTTATAAGCCATATGCTCTCCTGTTTTGCTGTGATGGGCTTACCTCTTCAACTGAAAACTGACAATTGACCTGCGTTTACCAGCAAACAATTTAAAGATTTTTGTTCCCTCTGGAACATTACTCATACCACAGACATTCCCTATAATCCACAGGGACAAGGAATTGTCAAGAGGGCCCATCAAACCCTTAAGGCTCAATTAAATAAAGACAAAGGAGGAACGTACCCCCCCAATATCCAGCTAGCAAAAGCCTTAACTACATTAAATCTCTTTAATATTTACAATAACTCAGACTTACCTCCTATTATTCTTCATTGGCAAACACCACCTACTCTTCCAGCTATTAAGGTCAAGTGGAAAGACCCACTTGATAAAATTTGGAAAGGGCCTGACCCTCTATTGACCATGGGAAGAGGTTTTGCATGTGTTTTCCCACAGAATTGCTCTAAACCTGTCTGGGTTCCTGCCCGCCATGTCCGACAATACCCACATGATGGCACTGCTATCCCTGAAGAACAAGAAATACAAGAGGATTAGATGCAGGATACATCCCAGGATCCATAATATGACATGGCAGAACCTAGAAAATCTGGCTCACAGAGCCCTCTCTCCTACCCCTTCTCTGGATGTCTTATGTTATGACTGACCAGTTGTGTTTTGTGAGTGAGTGTGTTGAATGACCAAAAATTTTTGTATGACCCATTTGCTCAGAGTACTGTAAATGTTAAAACCATTGTCACTAACATGCATTAACTCTCTAAGTAACCTGAGTCTGTTTATAGTCCAAAGTAAAAATGGTTAAAAAAAATCAAAATGTGTATTTTAACCAAAATTGGTCTGAAGATCCTGCTGTAGAGACTGCTACGAGAGGCAACATTAGATGACCTTCAAACAAAATCATAAAGATATTTAAACGGTGCAGAATGACAGTTATGTGATCTCTTCAAAGGAGCATGAATAGAATAATTGTTCAGTACAGACAGTGTTTTTATGTAAATTGTTATCTGTAGCCACTTGTGCTCACTAGTTCTGTATTCTTTCTTTATTTTTTAAATTTCTTTACTGTGGAATTAATGTTTTACATTCAACAGTTAATGCAATAGTTTGTACATGCATAACATTTCCCAGTTTTCCATATAACAATACAACCCCTTCTAGGTCCTCTGTAATCCTTTTTGAACCTATATTCTCCCCCCACCTATCACAGAGTCTTTTACTTTGGTGCAATACACCAATTCCAGTTCAGGTTCTAGTTGTTTTTACTCTTCTGATCTTGTTTTTCAAATTCTACCTGAGAGAGAGAGATAATCCTTTATTCATCCTTCTCTTTTTGACTTATTTCATTTAAAATGATTTATTTCAAGGTACATCCAATATTGGCTGAAAATTGTGAAGTCAACATTTTTAATGGCTGAGTAATATTCCATTGTGTATATATACCACATCTTGCTCTGTCACTCATCTGTTGTTGGACATCTAGGTTGCTTCCATATTTTGGCTATAAAAAATTGTGCTGCTAAGAACATATGTGTACACAGATCTTTTTGGATGTGTGTGTTGCGTTCCTAGGCATTACCTAGCATGGGGGAGTATGGCCTAGAGTCCCAGGCAGCTGGCTGCAGTCAGTCCTTGAGAAACCCAGAAACATAAAGGAAAACTACTGTAGGATTGTGTACCATTAAGTCTGATAGAAGTGCCAGTTCAAAGCAGATGTCAACTGAAGAATTGCTTGGGGGTGAATTGTTGCATGAGGAAGGTCAGCCACTGGAATTCTGTTCTTCTGTAGAGAACTTGACAGCTGCAATTAACTTAATATGAAACAAAACTTGTAGCAGGTTAGAAGTTTACCACAATAAATAACTCGATGATTATAACTGGTTTAAGTATATTTATAAATTTGGAAGGTCTTTTTCATTTCATTTTAAGGCTCCTAACCAATATAAGCACAATAAAATGTGCTAAGTCAAAGAACCACTGCTAGAGCCTCAGGCATGAGAATAATTAGAATAACCATTGTGCAATTCACTGTTTCTGATTGAGAAGGTATTTGAGAGCTTCACATATCAACAACGTCTTACTTAACCTTTTGTTACACCCATTCAAGATGGAGACACACCCTAGGTGTGCACAGGTTTTTTAGACCAACTTAGTTAAAATATATTGATTTTTAACTAATTTTTACCTCAGACTTTAAATGTAAGTTAATTTTACCTTTATGAGAACTATGTTGAAAACCTTTTTCATTTAACTTTGCCTGGTAAGAATGTAGCCTTAAAGTTACATTTTTAACCTTAAAGTTAATGTTTACCAAACTTCAAACATACATATAAACATGGTCTTCAATACATAAGGAGAAAAAATTTTGTTATGAAGACATGTCATTTTAAATACGAATCTAGATCTGCACTGTCCCAGCTGTTCGGGGGGGTGCGCCATATGGAGGTGGCCTTCCGCTCAGCTCCACTTCCAGGAATTGTAGGTTGCCATCACTGCACGAATCTCTGTGTATTCTAGCTCCTCTGCCTTCAGAGCCGAGCCGGGGATCTCTGCCAGGGGGCCCAGTCCCGGCAGGAAGCCCGCAGTCTCTGGTTGGTTCAGGATCTGCCCAGACTTCATAGCAGGATGGTGGGCAGAAAGCACAGCCCTTCCCGCCATGTCTGCCGCCCTGCTCCCAGCAGCCGAGCAGCATGGAGGGAGCCTGCGCTGAATGCCCCATGCCACGTGGCAGTGAGCCAGCTCCTGCGGGCGGGCAGCTGGCAGAAACCAGAATGTGGCCCAGAGAGAAATGTTCCAGAAACAGATAAACAGTCTCATGAAGAAATGGCAGATGCCTTTGGAAACTTCTTCACAAGTAGAAAAGCAGCCTATAGTGTATAGGTAGCCAAATCTTCACTTATCTGGGGAATGGGCAGGTCAGATCCCATGTTGGTGCACCATTATGTATGTCTTTATTGATTTTCTGCCTGGATGATCTGTGAAATTGAGAGAGTGGTGTGTTAAAGTTCTGTACTCTGGCTGTGTGGTTGTTAATATATTGCGGTAGCTCTTTCAATAAATGTTTGGTGTATTTAGATGGCTTCTCATTGGGTACATAAATGTTAATAATTATTAAGTTGCTTGATTGACTGATCCACTGAGCATTAAGTAGTGTCTATCCATATCTTTTTAAATTTTATTTATTTTAAAGTCTATCATGTCAGATATGAGAATAGCTGTTCCTGCCCTTTTTTGTGGGGCAGTGACTTGTATGATAGTTTTCCATTCTTTCACTTTGAGTCTGTGTTTTGTTGTTGTTGTTGTTATTGTTGTTGACTTATGTGGGTTTCCTTTAAACAGCATATTGTTGAGTGGTGTTTTCTGATCCATCTTCTTACTCTGTACCTCTTAATAGGTGAATTCAGCCCATTGACATTTAATGATATATAAGATGGAAGATATTTTAAAGCCATTCTTGTAGATTGTTACAGTGTTCTGACATATGACATATTTATGGTGATATGACTATTTATGAGGGAGTTTTCAGAACTTCTTTCAGGGCAGGCTTGGTGATAGCTGATTCTTTACACTGCTGCTTGTCTGAGGTTTCTATGCCTCCATTTAGTCTCAATGAGAGTCTAGCAGGATACAGTAGTCTTGGTTGAAAACCTTTCTCATTGAACACTGGACAGATATATTTCCATTCTCTTCTGGCCTGTAGCGTTTGTGTGGCATAGTCTGCTGTTAAGTTTATGGGTTTTCCTCTGTAGGTGACTCTTTGTTTTTTTCTTGAAGTCTTTATGATCCTTTCTTTATCCTTATTCCTTTCCATCCCAAATATTATGTGTCTTGGTGTCTTTAAGTTTGGGTAAATTTTGTTAGGGACTCTTTGGGTACCTGAACCTTTATGTTTTTTATGTTGTCTAAAGTAGAGAAGTTCTCAGCTATTATGTACTGTAGAATGCTTTCATCCACTTCCTCTCTTTCTTCTTCTGGTAAGGCAATAATGCATATATTAGTTCTTTTAAAGTCACCCCAGAGGTCTCTCTTGTTGTTTTAAGTATCTTTTAATCTTTTTTGAGATCTCTTACTTCTTTTTTAATTGTCTCTAATTTGTCCTTGATCTTACTAATTCTGTCTTCAGCCTCATTATTTCTATTCTCTCCCCCTCTACTGTTTTCTGGAGTTAATCTATTTTGTTACCCTGTTCTGATACTGTTTTAGGTTGTTCAGCTAGTTGTGTTCTTAGCTCAGCTGTTTCAGCTTTCAGCTCTCTAATAACCTTGAGATAATTAGTGTTTTCTTCCAGAGTCTCATTTGTTGTTTCTGCATTTCTGGTGACAATTCTTTCAACCTCTTTACTCACTCCTGTGATTATTTCCTTAACTAGTGTTTGGATGCTGACCTCATTATTTTGTGCTTCAAATTTTGGGGGGCTTTTAGGACTCTTGTCCTGGTTCATTTTTCCAATATTTCTTTTTCTTGGTTTAACATTTTATATAGTATGTTATAAGGTTCCTCTCTTAGTAATTTACAAATTACTCATCACTCTTGCCTGAATTGACTTTTGTCTATGTAAGGTAATTAAATGGTTCACAGTTGTGGAAATTGACAGTTATTTAAAAATTATTTTAATCCCTGTGTTTGAGCACAATGGCTTTAAAGCCTTTTTTTTAAATTTTTCTTCCATGGAGGCTATGTGAGTCTGTGGGCTACTATAAATAGGCTTCTTAGCTTAATCCCTCACACCAGACCGAGAGATAAAGCAGGGTGGGGCAGAGATAATCTATTGGTTATACAAAAAAAGTCTCACAGCCACACCTCTAGGCCACCCAGGTATAGTCTCCTGAGTTTCCTGATTAGTTCTATGTCCCCTGCTGTCAGCACAGGGCCTCACCACCCCTGCTGCTCCAGCTTCTGAAGGCAGTAGCAATTGAGACTTAAATTTCATTTTAGTGAGTCTAAGGGGATTCCTCTTCTCCCTTCAGTTGTCTTTTTGTTGGTGAAACAGACTGGAGGTGGTGTCTCAACTGGTAAACTGCTGGCCAGTTAGTTACCAGTCACTTAATCTCTCCCTAGTCTCCTCTATGTCCACAAGCCACAGGTATTTGCACTCCCCAGCAATTTGTTGGGTTCCTTAAATTGTTCTAGTCCTGCCTTGTTGCAGTTCCAGATGATCTCCTTTGGTATTCCTTGTAAACCCTGAAAGGACAGGAAAGAAACAAAGTTTTTAGAGTTTGGGTGGAGAAGTCTGCTGATAGTCTTATGGGTTTTCCCCTGTATGTGACTTTTTGTTTTTCTTCTTGCAGTCTTTAGGATCCTTTGTTTATCCTTCTTTTCATTGTAACTATGATGTGTCTTGGTGTCTTCAGTTCTGGGTTGATTGTATTTGGGACTCTTTGGGCCTCTTAGATCTTAATGCCTTTTCTGTTGTTTATGTGGGGGAAATTTTCTTCTATTATTTCCTCTAGAATGTTTACTTAACCTTCCTTTCTTTATTCCTCTGGGAGGCTAATTATATGAATGTTACTTCTTTAGAGATCATACCATATGCCTTTGTTGTTGTTTTCAGTGTCTCTCAATCTCTTTTTGAGCTCTTTTACCTCTTTCTTTGTTTTCTCTTGCTTATCCTCTGTCTGGCTAATTTTTTTTTTTCTGCTTATGTTAGCCTTAAATAAAAAATAGAAGTGAAAGGAACATTTTTTATTAGTTAGGAAGAAAGAAAAAGGACAGAGAAACAAGTTCCTCTCACAATACATAGGACATTCTGTTGCCTACCAATGAAAAATACAACAACAGTGAATTTAGGTCAACCTGAAGAAGGAGGAGGGAAAAGGGACACATGTATATAATAATAGTAACAATAAAATAAAATAGAGTGAAAAATCCTAACAGTTCTGCTTGGACTACTCCAGATAGGCTTCAGGCAGCCAGAACAAAGACAGCCAATTATAAGAAGTATCTAAAAAAGAAAAAGGGAAAAAAAAGAAATAAACCTCTAGGTAGACTTTCCCAGTCAGGACTGAGGCTATGGTAGGTCAGGTATTTTGTCACTCAAATAGATATTCAGCCACCTGAAAAAAAAAAAAAAAAGGAGGAAGAGGAGGATGAGGAGGAGAAGGAGGAGGAGGAGAACAAAAAGAAATATGCTTGGAATGACACCCCTGGTGAGCCAGGAATCTTGGTAAAGAAAATTGCTCTGCGAAGCCTGCTAGGAGTGGCTCCCGTGCCTCTAGAGGCTGGTTTTGGGGAGGGGAGTGAGTTCAGAAATAATCAAGGCAAATATTTTCCTTTCTTTGTCCTTTAGGCCTCTGTTTGCCAGCCTAAGAGTGGGTTATAGGGCTCTTTTTTAGTATCATTCTGACCACACCTTGTTCACCTTCCTACTGACAGCCCAGTATCCTACCCTATCCAGAGAATCCCAGATTTTAAGCTGGGTGTTTTTGGAGCTCACACCAGGTGTTGTTTCCAAGTTGCCATCTTGGCTGTGTCCCACTTCCATCTCTTTCTATATATGCATATTTCAGTTTTTAGATATACAGACAGAAAATCCAAAATAACCCAAGCAGTATAGAAAAATTTTATTGGGAGATGATGAATATATTGATATAAAGGACCCAATCTCATGTACACCTGGAAAAGCAGATGCAAGAGAAGCATGTGAATAGAGTTATTTGGCAAAATCCACTATACTCCCAGTTAAACCACCTGAAGGTTGGAGCTGTGAAAATTAATAGTTGGTGGAAATGGAACTAGGTTATTGAGAACTCTGAGTGCCAAAAATGTAATGCAATGTAATACAATAAAGGCACAATGAGCATCATGACATAAATTATTCATCAGTAAGGTGCTTTAATCCAAAATAATTTTGATATCTAATTGAATAAAAAAGAAGATTTGGAGATAGGTCAGATTAACTCCAAAGTTATTTTTCATATTTGGCATTTAATTTGACAAAACTACAGTTGAAGTGGGGCTGGGAGGCAGTGCACCCACCCCCCTACCTCTAAGAGAGAGCATTAGCAAGGGCAAGGGTTCAAACCCCAATTCCCACCTACAGTGAAGGAGCTTCTCAAGTGGTGGGGCAGTATTCTAGTTATCTCTCTTTCTTTCCCTCTTTCACCTTCTCTATTTTCTCTGTCTTTATTAAGAGACAGAGAGAAGAAAGGAAGAGAGAGAGTTGGGTATTGGGAACAATAGAGTCCTACCATCACCATGCCCCAACAACATGCCCTAAATAGATTCTGGAAAGACACTATAAAATATATCTTACGTGTTTCTCGGCCTTTTGGATATCTTCTGTGGTGAATATTCTGTCCAATTCCTCCCCCCATTTTTGGATGGGGTTATTTGTTGTCTTGTTGTTGAGTCTGGTAAGCTCTTTATATATGTTGGTTATTAAACTCTTATCTGATGTATGGCATGTAAAGATCTTCTCCCATTCTGTGAGGGGTCTCTTGATTTGGGTAGTGGTTTCTTTTGCTGTGAAGAAGCTTTTTAATTTGATGTAGTCCCATAGGTTTATACTTGCCTTAGTCTTCCTTGTAATTGGATTCGTTTCATTGAAAATGTCTTTAAAATTTATGCAGAAAAAAGTTCTTCCAATATTTTCCTCTAAGTATCTGATAGTTTCTGGTCTAACATCCAAGTCCTTGATCCACTTGGAATTTACTTTTGTATTTGGTGAAATACAGTGATTCAGACTGAGTTTGGAGTATGGCACCAAAGTAAGAAAGCAGAAGTATACTAGAGTTTGCAGTGAGTACCTCCCTAATACTTCCTCTCCACTTTTCCAAGCTTTGGGTCCATGATTGCTCAACAATTTGTTTGGCTTTGTATGTTAAATCTCTTTTCAGTCACCAGGTTCCAGGTGTCATCAGGATGCCGGCCAGACTTCCCTGGATTGAAGACACCACCAATGTGTCCTGGAGCTCAGCTTCCCCAGAGACCCATCCTACTAGGGAAAGAGAGAGGCAGACTGGGAGTATGGACCGACCAGTCAACGCCCATGTTCAGTGAGAAAGCAATTACAGAAGCCAGACCTTCTACCCTTCTGCAACCCTCAATGACCCTGGGTCCATGCTCCCAGAGGGAT
Source organism: Erinaceus europaeus (assembly GCF_950295315.1). Lineage (NCBI taxonomy): Eukaryota > Metazoa > Chordata > Mammalia > Eulipotyphla > Erinaceidae > Erinaceus > Erinaceus europaeus. The sequence continues at coordinate 38,886,942 of NC_080175.1, forward strand.
AGAGAATGGGAAAGCTATCGGGGGAGGGGGTGGGATATGGAGATTGGGCGGTGGGAATTGTGTGGAGTTGTACCCCTCCTACCCTATGGTTTTGTTAATTAATCTTTTCTTAAATAAAAAAAAAAATATATATATATATATATATATATATATATATCTTACAAGTTAGAGAACTTAACTGCTATGACTATAGTCAAGAGAGGAATTGCCTGGTAGTCAGGTAGGACCATTTCTAGTATTCTGATGAATCTTCAGACTTGAAAGAAACTCACATGCCCAACAATAGATGAGTGGCTAAGAAAATTATGATGCATATATTGGAATACCATTCAGCTGTAAAAATAATGAGATAATCTGCTTTGATGGTATCATACTGAGTGATAAGTCAGAAATAGATGGGTTATTCGTAGGTGGAACTTAAAAAACTAACAGTAAGTTAACTTGATCTGGGTTTTATATATTGCACTGAAGCAAAGGACTTTGGGAAAGGAGACGGAGGGATGAGATGGGGGGGAACTCCTGAAGTACAATGGCTTAAACCACCTAAGGTCAGGGGCTGTTTTTCATACACCTGTTCACCTATCATAGGGAGATGAGAGGTTGTACTTACATCAACAGTTTGACTGTGAATTATTAGCCTCCCAATGAAGTATACAAATAAATTTTAAAAATACATTTTCTAAGAAGAATTAAGAAGGCTTAATAGTTTTATTATTTTCCCCAAAGAAAAGAGGATGTCAATAAAATGAAAATAAAAGATGGCAGGGACAAGAAAAGGGACAAAATGTCAAAACCAGCCTACGCAGAGGACATGGTTGTAGTGGAGCTGGATCAATTATTATTTCATCCACCCACTGTAGAGAGCCTATTCTCTGACAGACCTGGGAATGGAAAGGTGATTAAGATCTGGCTCTTGGATCAGAGTCAGGAGGGTTCAAAACACTCAGAGGAAGGTCATTACTACTGTGGCTTAAATACTGGACAGCTGGGGTGGGTGCTCAATGGCCAACACATAGCCTATGCTCTCCACACCTTCAGAATTGACTGTGCAAAAAGCCTGTCCTCCTTGTCTGAAATGGAGCTCAGCATAGCATCCATTTTATCTGCTATGAAACTGGGGGCTATATCTTCAAAATTCCAAAATCAATACTTTTGAAGCAAATATTTGCTAAAATCCATTTGACCACAAAGAGGAGAAAGATAAGCATGGCTTCTTGGAGTCAGGTATATTCTGAAATGCAAGTAACCCTTCTTGTTTATGTACCCTGCAATAAAGGTGTTACTAACTGGAGATGAGGGGGGGAAATATATATTCTTGATATTTATTCTTGCAAATAGCAAAAAGCAGAAAAATAACACAATGATGTGGTTCATAGTCTGGTTGGATTTTTCAGCCTGGTATTTTCATTAAAATTTAATCAACAAGAATTGATTTATAGCCTGCATAATTTTAAACCAGAAGTACACAAAGCACCAAGTATACTGAATGGTGAAAGAACAAAGATAGGGCATTACATTAATTCAAAGGAAAGGTCAGTTAGAAAATGTATAACTTGAGATTGTATGCATTTGCTAAATTTGGAACATAGATGCATATTTGGATCTCTTAGTATCCAAAGAAAGGAGAGTTTCACAACATCTCACTGAATGAATAAAAAGTCAAACTTGTTGCCAATGCCCAATACAACCTTCTCAATAAATACATTCCAGCATCTGTTATAAAAACAAACAATAAATAATAATAACAACCAAAAATCTCTTTTTTCTTGTTTAATAAATGTTGCAGGTTTACTAGGCTCTTAAAAACTAAGAAAATATCAGAAGAGAAGGAAAAGTGTATTCAGTCATGCAGCAAGAGCCACGACTACTTAAAACATTCACCACCAATTATAGAAGCCAGACCTCCCACCTTCTGCACCTCATAACGTCCGTTGGTCCATATTTCCAAAGGGGTAAAGAATAGGAAAGCTATCAGGGGAGGAAATGGGATATGAAGTTCTGATGATGGGAACTGTGTGGAGTTGTACCCCTCTTATCCTATGTTTTTTGTCAGTGTTTCCTTTTTATAAATAAAGATTTAAAAAAATTTCACCAGGATTCAGCTTCATAATGTATAGATCCCAGAAGAAGATAGACATAGTTGAAGATAAACAAGATAAACAAGGCAAAAATGGGTGAGAAAAGTCTATTTTCTGTAGACTATTCCTTTAAATAACTTCCAGTACCCACAATTCTTTGCTAGTTTAGAGCTTATACTATATATCTGTTGCATACTGATGGCACCAGCCATATACATGGCACAGCCTTCCTTTTAATGATTATCAATAAAGTATAGTGTATTCCCAACAGGCATCTTAATTTTAATCTGTCCAGCCTTGCCCCTTTTGTAACTCAGGCTGCTATTCTAGTTTATAAAAAGACAAGTATCTTTTGCCTCACCATTAATAACAGGATGCACCAGCTTCTCAAGTGTGATCATACCTTATTACATTTGGGTTCAAATCTTTCTTTCCCCCAAGCTCTCACCTCCCTATTACCAATTCCCCACTCAACATCTCAATTACTGTGAGTTTAAACTACAAGCAATAAATGTCCTGGTGGGAAGAGATATGGCCACCTCTGAGGTGTATTTTTATGACAACTGTTAGACTAAGGAAAAGTGGCTATTTATTCAGGTAAAGCCTTTACTACATCTTGCCTGCATTACAGAATTCTTCTTCTTCTTCTTCTTCTTCTTCTTCTTCTTCTTCTTCTTCTTCTTCTTCTTCTTCTTCTTCTTCTTCTTCTTCTTCTTCTTCTTCTTCCTCTTCCTCTTCTTCTTCTTCTTCTTCTTCTTCTTCTTCTTCTTCTTCTTCTCCTTCTCCTTCTCCTTCTCCTTCTCCTTCTCCTTCTCCTTCTCTTCCTCCTCCTCCTCCTCCTCCTCTTCTTCTTCCTCCTCTTCCTCTTCCCCCTCCTTCTCCTCTTTCTTCTTCTTTTTGAGGATGTCACATTTTATTTTATTTTAAAATTTCAAAATACACTTTTATTGCTGACATTATTTACAAAATTCCAAAGCTTCTAGTAACTTTGTACAGAGCCTGCAACAAGGAGAATGCCCTTTCCTACAGGCTCTTTTAAAAAATTCTATGGTGATTTAATATTGATTTACAAAATTACATGTCAACAGGTGTATAAATCCAATTTATTCCCACCACCAGGGTTCTGAATCTTTGGTCTCCCATCTGCAAGCCACTGCAGTTCCCCTAAGGTTGCAGACATAAGCCAACCATCATCTCTACAACTATCTGTCTACATAATTCCCTCTCCTTTTCCTTCTGTCTCCTGATGTTGATGGATCTGGAGTTCAGAGTCCTCTTAATCTTCTTCCTCCTATCACTGGGAATATGTTTTGGGGTGTAGAAGGTAGGAGTTCTGGTTTCTATAATTGTTTCTCTGGTGGCTATGGGTATTGGCAGGTCTAGCCATACCCTCAGTCTATTTCTATCTCTCCCTAGTTGGTGATAGCTCTGGAGAGATGAGGTTCCAGGACATATTGATGAGGTTGTCTGCCCATAGGAATCAGGATGGAATTATGGTGGCATCTGCAACTTGGTGTCTGGAAGGTAGCAAGATATAAACTGAGACAAAATGGTTAATAAACAGGAACCAAAAAGTAGGAAACAGAGCAGATAAGATTAGGGATCTTATCTAATAGAATAAAGCTAGAAAGTCCATTTTAGGCACGTTCCTGGGGGCCTACAGTTATGGTAGTTTTGCACTAGTTTTATAGCTAGCCTGAAGATGGATAAGAATATTGTCTGAATAATTGGTGTCAGAGTAGAGAAAAGGCCTAGGAAGTTGAATTAGGCCAATGAGCAGTTCCTATTCTTGAAAAAAAATATGTGGATAAAATTTAAAATATTCATATACTTTCCCCATATTTGGGATCTACTCTCTTCCCTGATCCAGCTTTCTAGCCCTTTTTCCATTAATGACATCATCTCTCCACACAATAACTTGGGTCCACTTGCATATCAGATGTTAGGCTCAGAAAAAAAAATAGTATAGTAATGGAGTCATGGGCCCTTTGGAATATAAATAAAATAGGCCTTCTATCTGTCTTCAGAATGGATACCCCCAAATTCTCATCTGCAATATTTTAGTTCATGATTAATCAACAATTTGTTTGGCTTTATATGTTAACTCTTCTTTCAGCCACTAGGTTCCAGATGCCATGATGCCAAGTGGACTTCCCTGGGCAGACGACCCCACCAATATGTCCTGGAGCCCCACTTCCCCAGAGCCCTGCCCACTAGATAAAAAGAGAGACAAGCTGGAAGTACGGATGGACCTGTCAATGCCCATGTTCAGCAGGGAAGCAATTACAGAAGCCAGACCTTCCACCTTCTGCATTCCATAATGACCCTGGATCCATACTCCCAGAGGGATAAAGAATAGGAGAGCTATCAGGGGAGGGAATAGTACACAAAGTTCTGGTGGTGGGAATTGTGTGGAGTTGCAGCAATGAAGCAATATGACCTCCCTCAGAAGTTCCTGCTCAGGAGTTGGGTGGTAGCACAGTGGGCTAAGCACAGGAGGCCCAAAGCACAAGAACTGGCATGAGGATACCAGTTCAAGCCCCCAACTCCCCACCTGCAGGGAAGTCGCTTCACAAACCTTGAAGCAGGTCTGCAGGTGTCTTCTCTCCCCTCTGTCTTCCCCTCCCTTCTCCATTTCTCTCTGTCCTATCCAACAATGATGACATCAATAACAATAATAACTAAAACAATAAAACAAGGGCAAAAAAAAGGAATAAATAAGTAAATATTAAAAAAGAAGTTCCTGCTGAGAATTATTTTTTAATATTTATTTATTTTCCCTTTTGCTGCCCTTGTTGTGGTTATTGATGTCTTTGTTGTTGGTTATTGATGTCTTTGTTATTGATGTCTTTGTAGGACAGGGAGAAATGGAGAGAGGAGGCGAAGTCAGAGAAGAGGAGAGAAAGACACCTGCAGACCTGCTTCACTGCCTGTGAAGCGACACCCCTGCAGATGGGGAATCAAGGATCTAACCAGGATCCTTACACCAGTCCTTGTGCTTTGCGCCACATGCACTAAACTAGCTGTGCCACTGCCTGACTCCCAAGAATTAAGTTTTTTTTTAAGATGTATTTATTTTCATGAGAGAGGCACCACAGCACTCCTCAGTTTCAGCATATGGTGATACCTGGGATTGAACCTGCAACTTCTGAGGCTTCGAGCACACACATCTGTGATGCTACCACTGCAGATCTTCCCCAGGTCCTCAGACTTATTTGAGACAGGTACTGGCAGATTATGCTTTATTCTGTGAAGTTGTTTGAAGCATCAATGGAATTGAACCACAGATTGTCACACAGGGAATCTGCTCCTTGGTCTGCTGTACCTCTCTGGTCATCCTGCACACCCACAGAATTTCTGTCTACCTTATCTTCCTCCATTTCTTCACATAGAGCTGTCCAAGATCACCAGTCACTTAAGCTCCTTTCATCCAAACCATTGAGTCAGTATTTCCTCTTTTAAGGTCTGCTTTGGAGAAGAATTCAAAACAAGAAAATCAGAGGGGTGTCTGACCTGGAGTAGATAGTTCCTTCACTTCCATTGTTTCTTAGTTAAGCAGCACTTTAAATCAGCACTGGACTGAAAGAACTGTATCTTAAGTAGGTTTAGAAACATGAGTGACTATGAGAATTTAATGATTTTTACATGGGATTTAAGTACTACTACTAATAATAATAATACTGAAGAAAGACATTTTCTTTATCTGAGAAGGGAATTTCTATTTTGTGACCAGTGATAGGAAAATGAACAAGTGTGTTATGCTACAGTTTTCTCTTCCTGTATAAAAAAAAATACTACTTTCAGTTGGAGAAATAGCTCAACTAGTATAACAATGCAATTTCATGCCCGAGGTTCCCTATTTGATCCCCAGCACTGAACATACCAGAGTTTTGCTCTGACTCGTGTCTCTCCTCTCTGCCTCAGGTGAAACTTTCTCTCATTTGTACTATGTACAATACATCTTGAAAGAAAGGAAGGAAGGAAGGAAGGAAGGAAGGAAGGAAGGAAGGAAGGAAGGAAGGAAGGACTAGTATTATGATGATACATCATTCTGGGAAAAGGGAAAGGAAAAAACTTGTTTGCATTGCTTAGCTAAACTAAGCTTAGTGACTCTTGGCACATTAAATTCTCAGATCTGTCACAGTCTGCTGTTAATTTCTTTGCAAGAAATGGTATTAACTACCCACCATGTATCAGACATCTTTTTAAGATGAACACAACAGACTTCTTCTCTTCCAATCTGTATTCCTTTAATTCCTTGCTCCTGCCTGATTGCTATGGCAAGAACTTCCAACACTATGTTGAATAGTAATGGTGATAGTGGGCAGCCCTGTCTAGTACCTGATCTGAGGGGAAATGCTTCCAGTTTTTCACCATTGAGTATGATGTTGGCTGTAGGTTTGCTACTCAGCTGTAAAAAATGGTGACTTCACCGTTTTCAGCCGATCTTGGATGGACCTTGAAAAAATCATGTTGAGTGAAATAAGTCAGAAACAGAAGGATGAATACGGGATGATCTCACTCTCAGGCCGAAGTTGAAAAACAAGATTAGAAAAGAAAACACAAGTCGAACCTGAAATGGAATTGGAGTATTACACCAAAGTAAAAGACTCTGGGGTGGGTGGGTGGGTGGGGAGAATACAGGTCCATGAAAAATGATGAATGAAATAGTGGGGGTTGTATTGCTAAATGGGAATCTGGGGAATGTTGTGCATGTAAAAAAAAAAAAAAAAGAAAAAGTAGAAACGCAAAGCAGAAATTGACTGAGTTTGGAGTATGGCACCAAAGTAAGAAAGCAGAAGTATACTAGAGTTTGCAGTGAGTACCTCCCTAATACTTCCTCTCCACTTTTCCAAGCTTTGGGTCCATGATTGCTCAACAATTTGTTTGGCTTTGTATGTTAACTCTCTTTTCAGTCACCAGGTTCCAGGTGTCATCAGGATGCCGGCCAGACTTCCCTGGATTGAAGACACCACCAATGTGTCCTGGAGCTCAGCTTCCCCAGAGACCCATCCTACTAGGGAAAGAGAGAGGCAGACTGGGAGTATGGACCGACCAGTCAACGCCCATGTTCAGCGAGGAAGCAATTACAGAAGCCAGACCTTCTACCTTCTGCAACCCTCAATGACCCTGGGTCCATGCTCCCAGAGGGATAAAGAATGGGAAAGCTATCGGGGGAGGGGGTGGGATATGGAGATTGGGTGGTGGGAATTGTGTGGAGTTGTACCCCTCCTACCCTATGGTTTTGTTAATTAATCCTTTCTTAAATTAAAAAAAAAAAAAAGATGAACACAACACCTACTTTTCTTGTCACTCACAAGAAAAGTATAAACAAAAAGCAAGTCTTTTTGTGTTGCCCTTAAATAGATAGGAAAAGCTATGGGAATGAGTTTATCACAACATAAAATTTAGTAGATTTACACATTCCAGTCAAATTTGCCTTGTCTTTCATGAAGTTTCAGTTTCTGCCTTCCTTCGTAAAGCTAAAGCACTGTTGCTGCAGGCTCTCCAACTGTCTTAATCACTACTCTGATAAAAACCTACTAGCAACTCAACAGTATTATTTGTTGAATGAATAGATGCCATTTTGGGAGAACATTATGACTTAGGAAGCATTTCTAATCTTACTAAAGACATATGCTCCCTAGATCACAATAGATCTAGATTGCTTTGAAAAACAACTGCAAATGTCGAACACTTTTATAAAATAATTCTTGAGTATAAATTGTATTTTAAAAGCTGAAAGTTGGATGCTTTGAGTGATTTTTTTCCTCCTTCTGGTGCAATTTATAGAGACATTGTATCAATCCATATTCTTTTTTTTTTAATGTGTTGAGTACATTCAGGATGGAGGATGAACAAGAGATTAAATGTCTATTGTTGTAGCATGTGTGTAGTGGTATTTTGTATTCTGCCACAAAGTGTTCTCATTGTCCAACACCTTCCCATTAAATTTAATTGGTAACCTTTAGAAATCTGAAGCCATATGAGTATCTTAGCAGTGGAGTATGACATTCGAAGTGAATAAAGAGACAGATATAGCAGTTGGTGGTGATGCTTACTTCTAAATGTATATCTGCCATTGTAATTCCAAGGCAGCACAAAGAATAAAGACAGTTAATCCATAGTGCAAGTGTAATAGTTTCTGATGGTGCATGTTGACATTCATTAATTCCATTACATCTTTAGAATATAATGCACTATTCTCTTATAAAGATATTTTGTTCTGTACTGCTTTCATTTTCTTCATGATTTACAAGTGGTATATCAATGTGCAACGCTTAAAGATTTTTTCTTTAATCAATAGAAAAGAAATACACAAAAAGGAAAGAAATACATGTATGAATAAGAAATAGCAGAACATCAAGATAAATAATATCTGTATATTAATCTACTATATTTCCTTTAAACTAAAAGTATCTCTATGTGAGAATATTCTTTCGTCAGGTTTCAGGGTGAACAATGATAACCATTTGGTTTATATTACTTGTTAATTCAATCTCCTCCAACAACATATGCTGTTGTGGAATGTCATCTAGAAGCTGACATCACAGGCATTGTTCTTGCTTTACAAGTTGATGTTGAGGAAAGCAGGGAGAACTTGAGGTAGGAGAGCTTACTTTACTCACCAGAAGTCCAGGTAAAGGAAGTTCTTGTTCAAAAATGTTAAAAATTCATTGCATCTGACTCCTTACACCACACTGATTTTAAAATTTCTAATTAAAGTATTACTTATTAGAGTAAGATGTTTCATTTTGTTGTTGAAATAAGATTTTAAAAATCAGACAGAATATGGATAATAATCTTCATGTAAATCCTAATATCCCTATATTGTAAACATAATGTCATCCTAAATAACCTTGAAGTATCATATTAAGCTGAATGAGGTTTGTTATCAGAGAAAAATCAAGTTAATCTCTGCCTTTCCCAATGATCTATATGACCTTGGACACTAAATTAATCTCTATGAAGCCTGGACAACTCTCAGATGGCTAAGAATGGAACACCCTATGGCCCTGTAGTTGTTCTCCTGAGAATATATCCTAAGGAATCAAACACACGCATCCAAAAATGTTGGAGGATGGCTCCACTGTCCTGGATAGTCCAGGTCATTGTTTCCATGAGGTCCGAGCAAGTTGACCATGAGCTCTTCCTTTGGGTCAAGACAAGGGCAGTTCCCCCTGACCTCCTAAACTAATGACAGATGGCTTCTCTGGCATGGGGCTACCTTCTTGCACATGCCCCTTCTCTCCCCTTAAAACAAAGGCCATGAATTACTGTATATTATGTTTGGCCAAACTTGAAAAGCCACCACAAACTACTGTTATCAACTCCCCTCACTCTGAAGTGCCTGTAATTTATCCCAGGGAAATATGCATTGTGAAGTTTGTAATCAAACCTGGTATGGTAACTTTCTACTTGTGATAAAATAGTTTGCAGGTCAAAATGTGACTATGCATTGTGTTGCTTTGTGTTTGGGTTAATGATTACCCCAACTGTCTCCCTAGGTAATGGGTATATGTATTTGCTTTCTCTTTCAATAAATGAGTTACCTCACTGAAGCTCTCCCACAGCTGACTGCTTCTCTCTCTGTGCACTTGCCCTTGGCACATGGAGCTACCCCAGGACTCCCAGGGGGGCCTCTCTGACTTTTGCCACCAGTGACCAGGGGCCAGGGGACCCAGAGCAACAGCCCACACAAAAATGTGTGTATATTTACATTCATAGTAGCACAATTTGTAATAGTCAAAACCTGGATGCAATCTATGCAACAGATGAGTGGCTAAAAAAGTTGTGGTGGAATACTACTCAGCTATTAAGAATGATAAATTAACCTCCCTCGTTTCATCTTAGGTGGAGCTTGAAGGACTCATGTGAAGTGAGATAAGCCAGAAAGAGAAGGATGAATATAGGATGACCTTACTAATGGACAGAAGTTGAGAAATAAGAACAGAAAGGGATAGCAAAACAGAACTTGGACTTAGTTTTGTGTATTTCACCAAAGTAAAGGAATCTGGGATAAGGGAAAGGGGTTTAAGTCCTGGTTCTTGATGGTAGAGGTGAGAGTGTTTTACAGAAAACTGAGAAGTTTATGTGTATACTAAAGACTGCATTTACTGTTTAATATAAACCATCAGCTCCTCAATAAAAAATTAAAATTCCTAAAGAAGGTCAGGCTATGGCACATCTAGTTAAGCATATATATTATAGTGTGCAAGAGGATTCAAGCTTCCATTCCCCACCTGCAAGGAGAAGCTTCGTGAGTGGTGAAACAGTACTTCAGATGTCTTCCTCTCTATCTCATTTTCTCTCAAATTTTCTTTGTCCAAGATAAATAAATAAAAATAAATTTAATGGTAACTATAGAAACTAAAAAAAATAATCAGAAACAGTATAATGCAATCATCTTGTGAGATTTGGTCTCAATCTTCAACTCAATCAAAATGTATGAAAAAGAAGAAAATATTTATTATTATGAGCAGATGAGGAGCCTTTAAATAAGAAAGCACCACATGTTTCCCCCAACATCAGTTCCTACAGATGGGACCAGGGACACTTATAGAAGAAATTAAGCTGACAAAAATACATCAGAAACAAACAAAGCTCATGATGTTCTTATCTTCCACTTTCACAAAAACAAAAAAGATAAACAAAGTCAAAGAATGAAATATTTGCTTTCAAGGGATCTCATTATCCAGAAGTTATAATTTCCTGGTTAAAAAAAAAAAAACTATATGATATAAAGAATCTTTCTCAGACCAACCTCAACATATGAACACATTGAAAACCTATTTATCGCAATAAGAAGAAAATTTGTGACATGTCTTCTCTGAACATTTCTAATTTAATATGAGTGGATTTTCAAGGTCTTTTATCAAAGGCAACCCAGGCAGAATAGTTTACGTTAAGCTGACCCTTGGTGAGCACTTGCATTTGTCAGGCTTGCCTCTTCCTATGTGAGCCCTGCAGTAAGGTTTCTCCTGTGTTGGGGCTGTTACCTTTTTAAAGTCAAATATCAGAAAGTCTGGATTTCACTTTTGAGTTTAGGAGTGAACTCTGATTCCTGAAAAGGGGGTATTCATGGGAATTAACATATATTTTCCTTACCTTTTTTTCATTCTAGCAAATTGATAGAATTGATTTATAGTAACATTTCCAAAAGGAAAAAACAGGCTATGACAAGAAACTAAACATTATTCAAGTTTCAATGAAGAATATTTTTACTTTGTCTCTAAAACACTTCCCAAAGAAAGGACTCAACCTCAGACAATTCATTTTGCCACAGATAGTACAAGTTCAAATGCCTTGTTAATGGAATGTCTTTTGCTCTGACTTTATCAATTTTTATATTAGACTTGTGCAGACATTTTATTTTTAAGATTACTTATTAATTTATTAATTTATTTGTCTACTTGAGACAACACTAGTTTATAACATGTTTCAAATATTGTTCAACACTTTATATACTATGTTATGATCAACAACAAAAATCAAAATTTTATCTAGATTACTTTCAGGAGGAAAACAGGGCCCAGCCCATCCCAGCTGCCTGGACTCCACCCCCTGTCTGACCTTAAGTGACCCAGCTCTTAAGTGATGGGGCTCTTAAGTAACTCAGCTCTTAGATGACTCAGCTCCTAAGTGACTGAACTTTTAAGTGATGGAATTCTTAACTATAGGAACTCTTTAGTGACTGAGGTATTTAACTGATGGATATCTTAACTGATGGAGCTCTTTAGTGACTGAGCTTGTAAATGATGGAGCTGTTAAGTGACAGATTCTTTTTTTTTTATATTTAAGAAAGGATTAATTAACAAAACCATAGGGTAGGAGGGGTACAACTCCACACAATTCCCACCACACAATCTCCATATCCCACCCCCTCCCCTGATAGCTTTCCCATTCTCCATCCCTCTGGGATCAAGGACCCAGAGTCATTGTGGTTTGCAGAAGGTAGAAGGTCTGGCTTCTGCAAATGCTTCCCCGCTGAACATGGGCATTGACTGGTCGGTCCATACTCCCAGTCTGCCTCTCTCTTTCCCTAGTAGGGTGGATCTCTGGGGAAGCAGAGCTCCAGGACACATTGGTGGGGTCGTCAGTCTAGGGAAGTCTGGCCGGCATCCTGATGACATCTGGAACCTGGTGACTGAAAAGAGAGTTAACATATGAAGCCAAACAAATTGTTGAGCAATCATGGACCCAAAGCTTGGAATAGTGGAGAGGAAGTGTTGGGGGGGTACTCACTGCAAACTCGAGTGTACTTCCGCTTTCAGGTATATATTTTGCATATGATACGTGTGAACATATGTTCTCTCTCACAGAAACTGGTGTATATCTAGGTTTTGGGACGTTGTTAGAAAGTGAACCACCTGAGATGGAATTACTGGAAAACTCTCAGAAGGCTAGACATGGGCCTTCCATATAATCCAGTAATTCTCTCCTGGGGTTATACCCCAAGGACTCCATAACACCCAACCAAAAAGAGGTGTGTACTCCTATGTTCATAGCAGCACAATTCATAATAGCTAAAACCTGGAAGCAACCCAGGTGCCCAACAACAGATGAGTGGCTGAGAAAGCTGTGGTATATATACACAATGGAATACTATGCAGCTATCAAGAACAATGAACCCACCTTCTCTGACCCATCTTGGACAGAGCTAGAAGGAATTATGTTAAGTGAGCTAAGTCAGAAAGACAAAGATGAGTATGGGATGATCCCACTCATCAACAGAAGTTGAGTAAGAAGATATGAAAGGGAAACTAAAAGCAGGACCTGACCAAATTGTAAGTAGGGCACCAAAGTAAAAACCCTGTGGTGAGGGGTAGACATGCAGCTTCCTGGGCCAGTGGGGGGTGGGCGTGGGTGGGAGGGATGGGTCCCACTCTTTTGGTGGTGGGAATGCTGTTTATGTACACTCCTAGTAAAATGTAGTCATATAAATCACTAGTTAATTAATATGAGATGGGGAAAATTAATTGTATGTCTCGAAGTTTTTCAAAACACAAACTGAATCTTTTCAATATATAGGCTGTGTAATTGATATGCAGACTCCCTCAAAAGCCTAGACTAAGCAGATCAGAAGCAACCAATAGCACAGCTATATACAAGATACTGGGTACTGTACAGCAAACCCTAACAAAAGGACTTTTCAAAGTTAACCCAATTACCAAACAGTGTGATGATAACATTAACTATCAATTGTCTTTTTAAACCCTAAGACAGCAGGAACCTCACATCTCCACTATAGAGCCTCTACTTTCACCAGTCCTGGAACCCTTGGATAGGGCACACTTTCCCATATGCCTCACCCAATCCATATGAAATAATATTGCATCTGCCGATCACAACCTAAACAACACAATGATTGCCACCTCAATATGCTTCACTTCAGACTGTGTCCAGAGACTTCATGTGTGGAATGACAACCCTTCGGCTTCATTACTCGGGTGAGACCTTTCCTTTCATAGTTCATAGTATACTCTAAGTAAAGGAATTCTTAAGTGATGAAGGTCTTAGAAGATGAAGTACTTTTTTTTTTCTTTTTGTTGCCCTTGTTGTTTATAGTTGTTTTTATTGTTGTCATTTCTTTTGGGTAAGACAGGAAAAAATCGAGAAAGGAGGAGAATACAGAGGGGAAGAGAAAGACACCTACAAACCTACTTTGCCAGTTGTGAAGCGACCCCATTGCAGGTGTTATGACGTTCTTAAGTGATAGAGCACTTATGTGATGAAGCTCTTAAGTGATGGAGCTCCTTAGTGACTGAACTCTTAACTGATGGACCTCTTAAGTGATAGAGTTCTTAAGTGATGGATCCCTGAAGTGATGGAGCTCGTGACTGAGCACTTATGTGTAGCACTTCAGGGACTGCACTCTTAATTGATAGGGCTCATAAGTAAAGGAGATCTTAAGTGATGGAGCTCTTTTTATTGATTTCATAATTATCAACAAGAACATAGGATAAGAGAGGTACAATTCCATATAATTCCCAACACCAGAGTTCCATATCCCATACCCTACATTGAAATCATTCCTATTATTTATCTTTCTGGGAGTATGAACCCAGGATTATTATGGGGTGCAGCAGGTGGAAGGTTGCAGACATGATTCTTACCTGCTCAGATTTTATTGGTTTCTAGGGCACTTTTATTACATAAGACTACGTTGAAGAAATGTGAAGAAATTTGAAATATATCTTCTAGTAACTATATAGAATTCATAAAGTGAAATTGTATTGGAGATAATTAGAAGAGGTTTCATAACACCCTTCCTTCTACACCTGAATGAACAAAAATACAAACAGTCATATGTTATCTGATGACAGCAGTGTCAATTTTCTTTCTGTGCATGATAATCCTTTAGGCAAGAAAGTTAATACATTTCCAAATTACTCAGGGAGACTGGAGCTCAAAATAATAATTTTATGTGAAGCCTCCATATTATAAATTAGGGACAACATGCTTAATAATCACTATAAATAAGACTGGGCAGTGGTGCGCATCTCACAATGCACAAAGATCCAGGCTCAAGCTTCAAGCCTCCAGCTAGAAGGGGAAAGCTTCACAGGTGTTATAGCAGTGATGCAGGTGTCTCTAGCTCTCTATCTTTGTCTTTCCTTTCTGTTCAATTTCTTTATGTCTATATCAAATAAATTAATAAATAAATTATTATAAAATTATCAATATGATTAAAATTTAGATGGGTCACATACCTTTAATTACATCTCTGTACTTGGATGATTTCAGGAGTTATTAGATGATTCATTTCAAAACCACTAGACTATAGATATAGACAGAACTATAAACCAATGTGAATATGTTCATTCATATATTTGAATAAAAAGGAATGATCATTCAAGGTCCATCTGGTTGTTCCTTTCCCACAAGATGTGCTTATATGGAACACTCATGTGAGGACCAAACTGTCCGATGGATGGCTACCTCCTTTGTTCACCAGATTGTAAAAATCTTGAGAAGTTTTTTAAAAATTTATTTATTTATTCCCTTTTGTTGCCCTTGTTGTTTCATTGTTTTAGTTATTATTGTTGTTGATGTCATTGTTGTTGGATAGAACAGAGAGAAATGGAGAGAGGAGGGGAAGACAGAGACTGAGAGAGAAAGATAGAGACCTGCAGACCTGCTTCAACTCCTGTGAAGGAACTCCCCTGCAGGCGGGGAGCCTGGGGCTGGAACTGGGATCCTTACGCTGATACTCGCACCTTGTGCCACATGCGCTTAACTTTCTGCGCTATCACCTGACTGCCGAGATGCTTTTTATATTCACCAGAAAATAGGGTCATTAGTTGAATGTAATCCAGTAGAGAGACAGGAAGCACCAGCTACAATGTCTGTCTGGGCTTTGCCTATATTTCTTTTATTTTGAAGCCTCATAAGCTCTTCCCTCCTCTATTTCTGAGATACTGTGTAATGCTGCTAGACAATTTCTTAAACTTGCATAAGGTTTAAACAGAAGAAGAGGGAGCCTGGTGTTAACACAGAACAAATTGGTAATTTCTTTCTTTTTTTTTATTTAAGAAAGGATTAATTAACAAAACAATAGGGTAGGAGGGGTACAATTCCACACAACTCCCACCACCCAATCTCCATAACCCACCCTCTCCCCTGATAGCTTTCCCATTCTCTATCCCTCTGGGAGCATGGACCCAGGGTCATTGTGGGTTGCAGAAGGTAGAAGGTCTGGCTTCTGTAATTGCTTCCCCGCTGAACGTGGGCATTGACTGGTCGGTCTATACTCCCAGTCTGCCTCTCTCTTTCCCTAATAGGGTGGGTCTCTAGGGAAGCGGAGCTCCAGGACACATTGGTGGGGTCTTCAGTCTAGGGAAGCCTGGCCAGCATCCTGATGACATCTGGAACCTGGTGACTGAAAAGAGTTAACATACGAAGCCAAACAAATTGTTGAGCAATCATGGAACCAAAGCTTGGAATAGTGAAAAGGAAGTGTTACGAGGGTACTCACTGCAAACTCTAGTGTACTTCTGCTTTCAGGTATATATTTTGCAGCAGTTTACAGATACGTGTGAACATATGCACTCTCTCACAGAAACTGGTGTATATTTAGGTTTTGGGACTTTGTTAGAAAGTGAACCACCTGGGATAAAATTAGAGTATACAATGAAAGGAAAGGTCTCACCTGTGTAATGAAGCTGAAGGGTTGTCATTCCATACGTGAAGTATCTGGACACAGTCTGAAGAGAAGCATGTTGAGGTGGCAATCATTGTGTTGTATAGGTTGTGATCGGCAGATGCAATATTATTTGATATGGATTGGGAGACGCATATGGGAAAGTGGGCCCTATCCAAGGGTTCCAGGACTGGGGTAAGTAGAGGCTCGATAGTGGAGATGTGAGGTTCCTGCTGTCTTAGGGTTTAAAAAGACAACTGATAGTTAATGTTATCATCACATTGTTTGGTAATTGGGTTAACTTTGAAAAGTCCTTTTGTTGGGGTTTGCTGTACAGTACCCAGTATCTTGTATATAGCTGTGCTATTGGTTGCTTCTGATCTACTTAGTCTAGGCTTTTGAGGGAGTCTGCATATCAATTACACAGCCTATATATTGAAAAGATTCAGTTTGTGTTTTGAAAAACTTCGAAACATACAATTAATTTTCCCCATCTCATATTAATTAACTAGTGATTTATATGACTACATTTTACAAGGAGTGTACATAAACAGCATTTCCACCACCAAAAGAGTGGGACCCATCCCTCCCTCCCACTCCCACCCCCCACTGGCCCAGGAAGCTGCATGTCTACCCCTCACCACAGGGTTTTTACTTTGGTGCCCTACTTACAATTTGGTCAGGTCCTGCTTTTAGTTTCCCTTTCAGATATTCTTAGTCAACTTCTGTTGATGAGTGGGATCATCCCATACTCATCTTTATCTTTCTGAATTAGCTCACTTAACATAATTCCTTCTAGCTCTGTCCAAGATGGGTCAGAGAAGGTGGGTTCATTGTTCTTGATAGCTGCATAGTATTCCATTGTGTATATATACCACAGCTTTCTCAGCCACTCATCTGTTGTTGGGCACCTGGGTTGCTTCCAGGTTTTAGCTATTATGAATTGTGCTGCTATGAACATAGGAGTACACACCTCTTTTTGGTTGGGTGTTATGGAGTCCTTGGGGTATAACCCCAGGAGAGGAATTACTGGATCATATGGAAGGTCCATGTCTAGCCTTGTGAGAGTTTTCCAGACTGCTCTCCATGGAAGCTGTACCAATTTACATTCCCACCAGCAATGTAAAAGTGTTCCTCTGTCCCCACAGCCTCTCCAGCATTTGTTGCTGCTGTCCTTTTTGATGTATGCCATTCTTACAGGAGTGCGGTGTTATCTTAGTGTTGTCTTAATTTGCATTTCCCTGACAATCAGTGACCTAGAGCAGTTTTTCATATGTTTGTTAGCCTTTTGGGTCTCCTCTGTAGTGAATGTTTTGTTCATATCCTCTGCCCAATTTTGGGTGGGGACATTTTCTTTTTTGTTGCTAAGTTTGCTGAGCTCGTTATATATTTTGATGATTAGTTTCTTGTCTGATGTCTGGCATGTGAACATCTTCTCCCATTCTGTGAGGGGTCTCTTTGTTTGTTTAATAGTTTCTTTGGATGTGCAGAAGATTTTCAATTTGATGTAGTCCCATTGGTTTGTTTGTGCTTTAGTCTTCCTTTCAGTTGGGTTTGATTCATCAAAGATGTCCTTGAGGTGTAGGTGAGAAACTGTTTTACCAATGTTTTTCTCTAAGTATTTTGAGTGTTTCCAGTCTGATATCTAGGTCTTTGATCCATTTGGAGTTGATATTTGTTTCTGGTGAGATAAAGTGGTTCAATTTCATTCTTCTGCATGTTACAACCCAGTTTTCCCAGCACCATTTATTGAAGAGGGCCTCCTTTTTCCATTTAATCCTTTGGGCCCCCTTATCAAAGATTAGATGCCCATAGGTGTGGGGATTTATTTCTGGGCTTTCAATTCTGTTCCACTGGTCTGTGTGCCCATTTTTGTTCCAGTACCAGGCTGTTTTGATGAATATGGCTTTAAAATATAGTTTAAGGTCTGGGAGTGTGATGCCTCCATTTCTGTTTTTTTTCCTTAAGATGGTTTTGGCAATTCTAGGTGTTTTCAGGTTCCAGATAAATGATTGTAGTGTTTGTTCTATTCTGTTAATGAAGCTTGGTGGAACTTTGAAGGGTATTGCATTAAATTTGTATATGGCTCTGGGGAGAATATTCATTTTGATGATATTTATTCTTCCCATCCATGAGCATGGGATGTCTTTCCATATCTTGGTATCAGTTTCTATTTCCTTGAGTAGTGACTCATAGTTTTCAGCATATAAGTCTTTCACTTCTTTGGTCAACTTTATTCCTAGGTATTTGATTGATTCTGCTGAAACAGTACATGGGTGTGATTTCTGGATGTCTTCTTCTTCAGTTTTAATGTTTGCATAAAGAAATGCCACTGATTTTTGTACATTGATTATGTAGCTTGATACCTTGCTATATTGCCTAATAACTTCCAGTAGTTTTCTGCTGGATTCTTTAGGTTTTTCTATGTATACTATCATATCATCTGCAAATAGTGAGAGCTTGACTCCTTCCCTTCCAATCTGTATTCCTTTGATTCCTTTCTCTTGCCTGATTGCTATGACAAGAACTTCCAATACTATGTTGAAGAGTAACGGTGACAGTGGACAGCCCTGTCTAGTCCCCAATCTGAGTGGGAATGCTTTCAGCTTCTGTCCATTGAGTATGATGTTGGCTGTAGGTTTGGTATATATAGAAGCCACTATCTTGAGGAATTTCCCATCTATTCCCATTTTCTGTAGAGTTTTGAGCATGAATGGGTTTTGGATTTTGTCAAAGGCTTTCTCTGCATCTATTGAGATAATCATGTGATTTTTGGCTTTGCTTTTATTGATGTGGTGAATGACATTGATTGACTTATAGATGTTGAACCAGCCTTACAATCCTGGGATGAATCCCACTTGGTCATAATGAACAATCTTTTTGATATGTTGCTGTATCCGGTTGGCCAAGATCTTGTTTAATATTTTGGCATCTATGTTCATCAGCAATATTGGTCTGAAGTTTTCCTTTTTTGTTCTGTCCCTATCAGCTTTTGATAACAGGGTGATGTTGGCTTCATAGAAGGTGAAAGGTAGTATCCCTGTTTCTTCAATCTTATGGAAAAGCTTAAGAAGTATGGGTACTAACTGTTTCCTGAAAGTTTTGTAGAATTCGTTTGTGAAGCCATCTGGTCCAGGACTTTTGTTGTTGGGAGATTCTTAATAACGGTTTCAATTCTTTGTCTGTGATTGGTGCATTTAGATTTTGTAGTTCTTATTGGTTCAGTTTTGAAAGGGCATATGCTTCTAGGAATTGTTCCATTTCTTCCAGATTCTCTAGCTTGGTGGCGTATAGTTTTTTATAGAAGTTTCACAGTATTCTCTGGATTTCTATGGTGTCAGTTGTCATATTTCCTGCATTGTTTACAATTCTATTAATTTGAGTCTTCTCTCTTTTTTGTTTGGTGAGTCTGGCTAGGGGTTTGTCAATTTTTGTAATCTTTCAAAGAACCAACATTTGGTTTCATTGATCTTTTGTATGGTTCTTTTATTTTTTATGTTGTTTATTTCTGCTCGAACTTTAGTGATTTCTGACCTTCTGGTTGCTTTAGGGTTCCTTTGTTCCTCTTCCTCTAAGTCCTTGAGGTGTGCAGTAAGTTTGTTCATTTGAGCTTCTTCTTGGTGTTTAATAAGTGATTATATGGCTATAAGTTTCCCTCTCAGTACCGCTTTAGCTGTGTCCCAAATATTTTGATAGGTTGTGTCTTCATTTTCATTTGCTTCCAGGAACATTTGAATTTCCTGCTTGAGTGAATCTTTGACCCAGTGGTTCTTAAGGAGTATGTAGTTTAGTTTCCAAATTCTGTGATTTTTAATAATTTTCTGTTTGTTTTTAAATGTTAGTTTTACTCCACTGTGGTCTGAGAAGATACGGGGGATGATTTCAATGTTCTTGAATTTATTGATGTTGTCTTTGTGGCCTAACATGTGGTCTATCCTTGAGTATGTGTTATGTGTATTTGAAAAGAAGGTGTATTCCCATTTTTTGGCATGAAGGAAAATATCCAAGAGGTCTAGTCTGTCAATGTCTTCATTCAATTCTCTTGTATCTTTGTTGGTTCTCTGCTTTGTTGATCTAAGTGTGAGAGTGCTGTATTGAAGTCTCCCACTATTATTGTATTACTACTGATGTATTTTTGAAATTCTTCCAGTAAGTACTTGACATATTTAGATGGTCCCTCATTGGGTGCATAGATGTTAATAATTGTTAAGTCTTCTGGCTGATTGATCCTCTAATCATTATGTAGTGTCCTTGCCTATCTTTTATTACTTTATTTAATTTAAAATATATCATGTCTGTGATGAGAATGGCTGTTCCTGCCCTTTTTTGTGGTCTGTTAGCCTGTATGATAGTTTTTCATCCTTTCACTTTAAGTCTGTGTTTATCTTGTTCAGACAGATGGCATTCTTGCAAGCAGCATATGGTTGGGTTATGTTTTCTGATCCATGCCCCCACCCTGTGCCTTTTGATGGGTGAGTTTAAACCATTGATGTTTATTGATATTATGGATTTAATGTAGTGCCACTGTTCAAAAAAATTTTTTGTTTGCTCTGATATATTGCAAGTATTATAGTGATGTTCTTGTTTATAAGAGGTCTTTTAGAACCTCTTTCAGGGCCGGCTTGGTGATGGTTGCCTCCTTTAGCTGTTGTTTGTCTAAGAAGGTTTTGATCCCTCCATCTAGTTTGAATGAAAGTCTAGCAGGATATATTATCCTTGGTAGAAACCCTTTTTCATTCAGGTCTCCATAGATATCTTGCCATTCCCTCTGGCTTTTAGAGTTTGAGTTGAGAAGTCTGCATATAATCTTATGGGTTTTCCCTTGCATGTGACTTTTTGTTTCTCTCTTGCAGCCTTTAGGATCCTTTCTTTATCCTTACTTCTTCTCATTGTGACTATGATGTGTCTTGGTGTCTTCAGATCTGGGTTGATTCTGTTTGGGACTCTCTGGGCCTCTTGAGTCTTGATGTCCTTTCTGTTATTCAGGTCTGGGAAGTTTTCTTCTATTATTTCCTCTAGGATGTTTGCTTCCCCTTCCTCTCTTTCTTCCTCTGGCAGGCCAATTATTCGAATGTTACTTCTTTTGATATCATCCCATATGTCTCTGTTGTTGTTTTCAGTGTCTCTTAATCTCTTTTTAAGCTCTTTCACTCTTTCTTTGTTTTCTCTAACTCATTCTCTCTTACTAATTCTGTTTTCTACTTCTGTTAGTCTGCTTTCCCTTGCCTCAGCTTCTTTCCTCAGTTCAGCTATTTCAGCTTTTTGTTCTCTAATTGCCTCAAGATAGTCAGTATTTTCCTTGGGGGTCTCAACTGTTGTTTCCCTAATACTGCCATTCCTTTCCTCCAATGTTGTTTTCATTTCTGTGATTAATAAGTTTATTATTGATTGCATACTTTTCTCCTCTATGGTTACTTCTGGCTGATTTGTAATTTCTTCTGGGCTCTTGTCTTCATTCATTGGAGAAGCAGTTTTATTTGTTTTGATCTACCCATTTTTTTGATTTATGTGTTTCTTATTTTTATGTTCTGTTGTTCCTCAGTTGTTGTGTCTTGAGCACAAGCATCACTGTACTAAATACCTTTATGACAATTGCACTCACCATCCTCAGGAATTACAATAGCAACTGAAGCAAGTATTGAAGCAGTTTAATCGCTACCAGTTAGCCAAACAATTTCTTCAGTACGTGAAAAAATAGTAACCAAATCCCAGTGAAGAAGAAAGAGAAAAGAAAGAAGGGATTGCAAGAATAGACAGTTATGCAAATCTACTACCCACTGTATATTCTACGGGTAACAAGAGGGGAAAGGGGACTAGAGCAGAGATACCACATAAAGAGTCCACTCTGTGTCAGATTTCTTCCCCAAAATAATTCACAAATTAAGAAAGGCAAAGAATAAGGAAGGAGGAAGTGTATGACAAGATAAAAAAAAAAAAAAGAAAGGGAAAAGTGAGAGAAAAGGGAAAAGATAAGAAAAAGAGCTGTAATTAAAGAGCAGTGAAAGGAAAGGTTTTTTTATTACTTTATTTTTAAGTTAATTTAATTTAATTTTTTTAATTATCTAGGAGGAGAAGGGAGGGTAGAGTCTGTAGGGGAGGCAGGAGTAAGGAGACAGGTTCCTCCCATATTAGATAATATGCCCACTACCCTAGCAATGAAAGATACTCTAAGATTTAATTCTCATCCACCTAAAGGGTGGGAAGATATATGCCTTTATATAATATTAATAATAAAATAGAGCAGGTTAAAAAAAAAAACCCTGTCCCTGATTACCTCAAACCTCGTAATCAGAGGCAGCTGATTGTTAAGAATGAGAAAGAAAATTAAAAAAAACCTTAGGACTAGACAAGGATACTTGAAATAGACAGTTATGCATATCTACTATCCACTGTGTATTCTAGGGGTGGTTGAAGGAGGAAGGGAAGTTGAGCAGAGACACTCGCAGTGAGAGTCCACACTGAGTCAGAATTCTTCCCCCAAAAAATTCCCAAATGTGTATCAGTGAATTCAAAAAAGCACACTGTTTGGTGGTGTGGGGGCTGGGGCCTGTGTCTTTGGAAACTGTAGGATTAGGGAAGAAAGGATGACAATAATGAGAAAAAGAAAAAAAAAAGAAAGAGAGAGAGAAAAAAAAGATAAGAGAAAGAACAGTCATAAAAGAGTGGTGAAAGAAAAGAGTTTATTTATTTATTTATTTATTTTTAATTATTTAATTAGCTCTGCGGGTGAGGTGGGGTGGTTGGCTACTTAGAAAGAAAAAAGGCCAGAGGTTTCAGAAGGGTATAGACTTAGAATGAATGATACTCCCTGGTGGGACAGGAATTTGGTAAAGACAGAAGCTCAGCAGGGGAGCCTGCTAGGAGCTGGTCCCCAGGGACCGGTTATGGGGGGGAAGGGGGAGGAGATGTGCTTAATAATTAAAAGTAAAGAATTTTTCCCCCTTTTTATCTACTATATTTCTTAACCCAAATTAAGTTATAGTCACCTCCTTGGTGTTACCGCTAGGACCCCTTATTGACTGGCTTACTAAAGGCAGAAAATCCTACCGTTTCCAGAAGATGTGGTCAGAGCTCAAGCCACTAGCAGCTTCTCAGTCCGCCATCTTCTGGGAACCCCCTGGGAATTTCTTAAAAGCAGTCAGGTACATAATTGAAAACTAATTGAATGTTCTAATCCATATGCATGAAAAACAATTCACATTGCTTCATTATTTAAAAGCAGGGTGTGGGAGAATCACCATGAAGGGTGTTCTTCTGAGTATTTTGTACAAAATGAAGTTAACTCTTTCCACCTTGGAAGTATGTTTTTTAAAATATTAATCACTGCACATGTTGAGATAATGATTTCAGATTAATAACAATTGGTCTGGATCTAACTATGCCCTCATGCTCCTTTGCCACAAAATTCCAATATTTACAGTATTTCTATTATTTGGGAAATAGCTTAACTGGTAGAATGTGGGACTTGTGCCAACTTAATCTCTGATGCTATATGTACCAGAGTGGTATTCTAGTCTCTCTGTCTCTGTCTCTCTACTGTCCTCTTTTTTCTCCCTTCCTCTCCATCTTTCTATCTCTATTTTATATTGAATAAATAAATTTTTAATAGGGGAGAATTTCCCTTGGCAATACAGATGTTCAAAATGATTTCCACTGCAGTCTCTGTGACAGCACACTCAGTTCTTCTAGAACCTACACTGACTTAGAAGGACAAATTTGATCCAAGGGAAGAAGATAAACAAAATGGCAGAAAATCACCACTGCTCCCTAATATTAGTGTCCTTAATCTGAAGCAAGATGTATGTTGTACTATTTGGCCCTAAACCCCAATGTCACTCTAACTATTCAAGGCTAAAAAAAGGTTCTAAGGTATAACCTTTGTTTATTGGGATCAATTTCCTTAGAAGACCAGGAACAAGGAGATTATATCCACTCTCCCTATTAATATCAATAATTTAGGTTCTCTCTGTATACCAAAAAGAAACATGGTGAGTCATATAAATTACAACAAGAGGCTTCAGGAAAAAGTTTACCTTTCTGACATCTTCTTGGACCTTTCAGAATATATACATACAAATTTTAGACTATTGAAGACAAGCAATTCAGGATTGATAGCAGAAATAATATAGCAGCTAATGCTCATTAAATGCAATACCATGTATGATGCATCTCATACTAGCTTCACACAAAAGGTCTGATTTGATCCTCTTAGTAGTCTTCAGATCAGTGTTTGCTTTCTATTTCCATCAGGAAGATGAGCAGCTGAAGCTGAGAGGTATGGCAACACCTCTGGGGTCCCAGAGTTCTTCAAGTGACAGGAGCAAGATTTGAAAATGCTCTTTGTGATTGCAGAACCCATCTTCCTCCCAAATTGCCCAACATTTACAGGACATCACTTGGCAGGGAGAGAAAAGCTTTTCAATAGAGGAGCCACAATGAACATCCTCAGATGTACAAAAGGGCAGAATGAGTGCCCAGGCACACTCAATAAGTATGAGAAAAGGATGAACAGATACTGATTTTTATTTATTTTATTATCATTATTATTATTTTATTTTATCATTTTATTTTATTACCATTTATCTTATTATCATTATTATTATTATTTATTTAATTATAAGTATTATTATTTTACCAGATATCTCTGTTTTTTAATTTATTTTTTATTTTTTATTTAAGAAAGGATTAATTAACAAAACCATAGTGTAGGAGGGGTACAATTCCACACAATTCCCACCACCCAATCTCCATTTCCCACCCCCTCCCCTGATAGCTTTCCCATTCTCTATCCCTTTGGGAGCATGGACCCAGGGTCACTGTGGGTTGCAGAAGGTAGAAGGTCTGGTTTCTGTAACTGCTGAACATGGGCGTTGACTGGTCGGTCCATACTCCCAGTCTGCCTCTCTCTTTCCCTAGTAGGATGGGTCTCTGGGGAAGCAGAGGTCCAGGACACATTGGTGGGGTCTTCAGTCTAGGGAAGCCTGGCCGGCATCCTGATGACATCTGGAACCTGGTGACTGAAAAGAGAGTTAACATATGAAGCCAAACAAATTGTTGAGCAATCATGGACCCAAAGCTTGGAATAGTGGAGAGGAAGTGTTAGGGGGGTACTCACTGCAAACTCTAGTGTACTTCTGCTTTCAGGTATATATTTTGCAGTAGTTTACGGATACGTGTGAAGATATGCTCTCTCTCACAGAAACTGGTGTATATCTAGGTTTTGGGACTTTGTTAGAAAGTGAACCACCTGAGATGAAATTAGAGTATACTATGAAAGGAAAGGTCTCACCCGAGTAATGAAGTTGAAGGGTTGTCATTCTACACTTGAAGTCTCTGGACACAGTCTGAAGTGAAGCATGTTGAGGTGGCAATCGTTGTGTTGTTTAGGTTGTGATCGGCAGATGCAATATTATTTGATATGTATTGGGAGAGGCATACGGGAAAGTGGGCCCTATCCAAGGGTTCCAGGACTTCCAGGGGGAAGTAGAGGCTCTATAGTGGAGATGTGAGGTTCCTGCTGTCTTAGGGTTCAAAAAGACAATGGATAGTTAATGTTATCATCACATTATTTGGTAATTGGGTTAACTTTGAAAAGTCCTTTTGTTAGGGTTTGCTGTACAGTACCCAGTATCTTGTATATAGCTGTGCTATTGGTTGCTTCTGATCTACTTGGTCTAGGCTTTTGAGAGAGTCTGTATATCAATTATGCAGCCTATATATTCATAATAGCTAAAGCCTGGAAGCAACCCAGGTGCCCAACAACAGATGAGTGGCTGAGAAAGCTGTGGTATATATACACAATGGAATACTATGCAGCTATCAAGAACAATAAACCCACCTTCTCTGACCCATCTTGGACAGAGCTAGAAGGAATTATGCTAAGTGAGCTAAGTCAGAAAGATAATGATGAGTATGGGATGATCCTACTCATCAACAGAAGTTGACTAAGAAGATATGAAAGGGAAACTAAAAGCAGGACCTGACCAAATTGTAAGTAGGGCACCAAAGTAAAAACCCTGTGGTGAGGGGTAGACATGCAGCTTCCTGGGACAGTGGAGGGTTGGAGTGGGTGGGAGGGATGGGTCACAGTCTTTTGGTGGTGGGAATGGTGTTTATGTACACTCCTTGTAAAATGTAGTCATATAAATCACTAGTTAATTAATATGAGATGGGGAAAATTAATTGTATGTCTCAAAGTTTTTCAAAACAGATATCTCTGTTTTATGGTCCTCATATTCTCAGGCATGAAAGCTTTTTGTATAATCACTGCGCTATCTCCCTATTCCATACGTAATGATTGTAGTGGTGATTCAATGTTAAATAAAGCCTCTGTCCTGTAAGCCTGAAGTTCCAAGTTTGATATCTGGCATCTCATAAGTTCTCCAATGAGCATTAACCTCTTACCAGCCCTGTTTCCTGCTTGCAACATTTTCCTTCCAGGTGATATTCCTGCCTCCACAAGTCTCTTGTAGGCTGAGTCCTCCACCCTCAAGTCTCAGTGTCTTCTTTGAGGCACCCTTGTCCTGTCATCTCTTCTAGCTCACATTCCACTTCCATCCAGACACCTGCCACAGTCTTTTGTGAAAGTAATATGTTGGCCACTTAAACTTACACAGGACCATATATTAATTATGTCTCAACAAAACTGAAACATGCTTATTTACTCCATACATTCAAAATGGAACTCTTCTTAATAGATTGCTTCTTTGAGTAAAACTAGAAAAATAATCACTGCATGTTTCTAGATACCATTATACCTTCTGTGAGTTACATAAAAAATTGAGCAAGCTAAGAAAAGAAATAACTATATACTCATAATTACTTTAAACATTATCAGTGGTTCTCTCTGGCTTACACGTCTGTTAAGATGAGGGATTCTCTTTTCATATTCATTATGATATTTTAATTCCTAGCACTTATTTTTACCATATGCCCACAGTCCACAGGTAAAATGAAGCTGCAGATCACATGTTTTTTTGTCTGACATAACGTATTGTAGGATTTGAGAAATACTAAGTGAGACAAATAATTCTCAAACCACATCACAGAGACAGTGACATAAGCACCACTCACAAAGCTTCAGTTTTCATTTCTATTTTAGGAGATGAGGACCTCGGCCCCCCGGTTCTGACAGAGATCTACAGCTGTCTTGGAAGCTACCTTGGAGGTGTTTGCAGATGCACACGGATGCTGATGGCAGGCCCAGTGCACATGCATATGCTTGTAGCTTTGTATAATATTCACTATGGATGCTTTGAGACTATTGCGATTAATATAACTATGTTCTTACAACCCTTGTGTATACATCAATGGTAAAAGTTGGCATCAGTTGATCATTCTATATAATATAAGAACTGCTTCTAAATACATTATATATAATATTATATAATCTTCCCAAGATTCTAAAAGGAGAGATCTAAAACATCTCTCTTTATGTGAAGGGCCTGCTGCTCAGGAAAGTTCAGTCACTTCCCCAAGGAGGGTCACAAAGCAGGCTAATACTTGACAAATGATCCAGGGCAAAACCTGCCTGTTGCTGACAACAATATTATTAGTGCCAGCACTCCACTGCTTCATCTACTCTGAGGAAATCACATAGCAGATCCAATAAGCAATCTTTGAGCAATTCAGTAGGACTTTCTAATTCTTTCTGGGTTTTGGAGAGAAAGTCTTTGGACATAGAATCTTAGAAATAAACACAGCATGCAACAAAACACAAAATATAGTGGACAAGTATTACGATGCTACAGAAAGTCCTTTGGGGACTCCTTCCGAAATTATTCCGCCATCTTTACCTGGGGCACAGACCTTCTGCATCTCCCAAGTTCTTCCTTATTATCACAAATTCCTCCTTTATCCAGGGTGCACTACACATTACAGCTTTCCTCAAAACAGTTTCCCTGGAGCACAGACTATCTCCTCTCCTTGCCTTCTCATAGGTGACAGCCTGAGGAAACAACCATTTTTTTAAAAACTCTTACAGAATTATAAGTAGGCTACCATGCTGTGGTCTTTCACTTCAAACATCAACATAGTTCACATCCACACAATGCCTATTTTGACATTGCTTAAAATCTGTCTGCAAAATGAATTGTTCTATAATTTAAGAGTCCAACAATGTGTTTGTTGATGTTTAGCATTATCTTTTATTTGCCCCTTTCCATGCAATCTCTTCTATCATACACACACGCGCGCACACACACACACACACACACACACACACACACACACACACACACACACTTCATTGCCCTGCAAAGTTGGCCTTTACAAAATGCCTCATTGCACTTCCTGGCCAGGTGACTTTCAGCTGGGTTAAGCAAATGAGAATCCCTCATAGAAAATAGGAAAGTGAGCAGGATATTACTTGACATCTTATCTGTTTGGCCATTACACCTCTCTATTTTTGCCTTGTCCCTCTCTGCCCCACTACCATATGTACTAGGGATCCAAGTAGTTTTCTGCTGTGGTTCTTCTTTAATGACCTCCATTATTCATTATTTTTTAACTTTTTATATTTATGTTGTCCTTGTTTTTTATTGTTGTGGTTATTACTGTTGTGGTTATTGATGTCATCATTGTTAGATAGGTCAGAGAAAAATGGAGAGAGGAGGGGAAGACAGAGAGGGGGAGAGAAAGACACCTGCAGACTTGCTTCACTACCTGTGAAGGGGACGCCCTTGCAGGTGGGAAGCCTGAGCTTGAACTGGGATCCTTAAACCGGTCCTGGTCCTTGTGCTTTGCACCACATGCACTTAACGCGCTGCACTACCTTTGGACTTTCAACCTCCATTATCTTTAAAGCTACAGCCTCGCCCCAGTGACTGTTCTCCTTCATTCAAGCCTTCTATTTGAAATCTATGGGGCAGATGGTTTCTCTTTTCTGCAGGAAACAGAATGGCACAATCAGAAGCAGTGCTACAGTATTCTCATCCAACTGGACTAACCAGAACAACATTTCCTCTAATCCATTGTATATTTTATGACAAAATATTTTACTTTCTGAACTGAAACAAGTCAATGAAGCTAGTGTTTTGTTTTTTTCAGGGGCAAAAGAGAACCACATTGAGATGACTCATCTCTCTGGATTCAATTCATCTCCTGGAGCTTTCTTTGCTTCCTTAGACAGTGTTGGGCAAGCACTTTTCTCCCTCATGATTCCTCACATATTGACCAATTCAGTTTTGTAATTGTCCTTCTAATTATCCCCAGCATGTGTCAACAGAAGTCTACACAGCACAGGACAAGAAACTCTGAGCTTCTGAAATCTTCCTGCTGGGTACACCCTTGCTCTTCTGTCTTTTTTCCTTTCTCTAAATAACTTGGCCACATACCTTGTGCAGTCTTTTCATGGACCCTGACTACATTTGACTGCCTATTTCCACCCATTTGGGAGCAGTATCTAGTAATTAATGGACTCTATAGACATAGGGAGCCCTTAGTTGATAAAAACGTTCATGTATATTACTTATTTATGACTTTATCAAAACCATTGCCCTAAATCCAGCCACTCCATAATAATATGCAGAAGCTTTAAAATCAGAAGCTCTTCTTTCCCCACATTTTTACCTGGGATATGCACACATTGCATGCACCCAGTTCATGTTTTCAAACAGGCAAGAAAGATTTTATCCAAAATTTTTATAATAAGAGGAAAACTCAGCCAGAACTCATACTCGGCTTGACTAAAACAGAATATTGCTATGGATCCAACTACGGTTGTAGTTCCATTTTTAATTTTCTTTAAAAGTTGTGCTGAAATAACACTGGTTTAAAATGCTGTCAAAGTGGAGCCAGGCAACAGAATATCCAATAGGGTACACATATTATCCTGCATGAAGATGAGGTTTTTAGGTCCGATTTCCACCTTCAAATGGAAGAGTTTCCCCAGCAGTGGAGCAGGACTGCAAGTATCTCTCCTCCTCTCTGCTTCCCCTCTATCTCCCCCCCTCTCCCTTTTCTTTCTCTTTCTGTCATTATCAAGAAAGGAGGAAAATCAGCCTCAGGGAGCAGTGGAGTCATTGTGTAGTCCCAGTGATAACTCTTGTGGAAAAAAAAATCAGCCATCAATCAACCAACCAATCCATCAATCAACTGCTACTGTATAGGTTTCAGGTGTGCAGCATTATAATTAACCTTTGGTACATATTACATTGTTATCACCACTAAAAAAAAAAATGCTTGGTTTTTCTCCACCACTATACAACTGATCCCTTCTAACTAAATTACCCAATCCCTTTTCCCTGTGGTAATCTCAATTTGTGTGTATAAACTAAGAACTTCTATGTTTTACATACTTATTTGTTCTGAATATTTATCTTTCACATATGATGCAGTATAGTATTTTCTAACTTTTAATCAGAAATGATATAATGGAAAATTTCTTGCATGGCCAAGTTTATTCAAGAGAGAAATGCTTCTCATAACTGTCAGCCATATGGCCCAATCCCTTTTAATGGTTCATGTTGTATCTGAATATGTGCACAACATTCTGCAATTCCATGTTCCCTACCTTTCTCTTTACCTTTTCATTGCAAAACCATAGCTTTTGATAATCACCAAATATTTTTGACAAAATGGCTGTATACTTATATTTTTTTAATGTACCGTTCAAATAAAAACTATCTAGAGCTTTCTCTGAGGCAACTTCTGAAAAATTCAAAATCAATGAGAAAAACGGATGAAGCAACTACAAGAAACTTCAATATCCCTCACTAATGGATTTTTAAATGTTGTGATTTTCAAGCATGGAGACAGAAAATTCTCTGAGAGCCACCAATTACATTTAAGAACCAGTAGGCAGAAAGGTGTATTCTTTAAGGAATGCTGAGCAGTAGTTGAGCTCAAGAGGCTGCTCTGAATTTTATTTATGGAGTTTTTGCTTAAGAAACAAGAAATAATGAAAATAAATAAGGAAGGGGTGACTTTCTTTGGCCCAGTGCTTACAAAATCATTAATTCTCCGATGCTCCCAAATATTTGGGCAAATAACTAGAAAAAGAAAACCACTGAACTTTGAAGAAGTCACACGAAGAAAATTTCAAAGTAATCCAGTAGAAATAGAAAATAATGTGCTGCCTTCCAGATAAATTTACTGGTGAAATCACAAAAGATGAGTTTGCTAAGGAGGAGTCAAAGGGTTGGATTATAAAATGCAAATGTTCCTCTGCAGAACAGTACGTTTTGAAAGCAAAAACCAATCATGCAGCTTAGAAAGAAACACACATTGCCAGTGAAAAAGACAGTGAAAAAATTTAGACATACATGTTTCAAAACAGCATTATTTCATCAGTCAAAGTTTGGCAATACATATGAATGTTTTGTATTTATTAAGCAAAATTCTTACTTTCTCTCATGATATCCCTATGCCATCATAATTTCTGTTACAAACCTGCTGTATAAGTCAACAAAAAAGGGATCCTTTATGAATCACTACCGTACTACACAAATACAATATAAACTCACTACATAAAAACCTTTACAGATTCCAAATGTTTAATGGCATTAAGCAGGGCTTCTTTAAAAAGCATTTTTCTCACTATCATTTCCTTGGAATCATTGTCAAGGAGGCAATATTCCAGGGCCCAGAATTCCTTTGTGTCTTTTTCTGGAGCAATAAGAATCCTGGTCCCATTCTCAGGATTGTATTTGCAATGGCCAACACAGTGGAAGAGAAGACATCATCTCTTTCTCCTCAAAAAGAGATGTGCCCCTTGCCTTCATACTATACATGCAGTTAAGTACCATGTTTGTGTCTCTTTTGGACACTTTATGGACAAGCAACACCTTTGTTAATGCATATTATTCCCATGGAAGGAGCATGAATGAGGAACCAACACAAAGTGGCTTGAAGCTAAGTTTGCTGCTTTGTTCTGAGAAATAAAGTACTTGGACTCTCACACATAATCCTTCTGTCTTCCATCAGCATCTATGAAATCATAGCAGGTTATCTTATTGTGTTTAAATTATGATTAAGTCTCAGGCCTTTTACACATCCCAAGTATCACTAGGAAATTCCAAAACCTAGGACCGGAAATTTCACTTCTTCCTTCCCACAAAATGTCCTGAAGTCCATATCAACAGTAAATCTTCACCTTTAATACTTAGACCTCTTTTGTTTCCACTCAAGTACCCCTTGTAATAATATGAACTTAGAGACATTTAGAAGGCAGCCTGCCAAGCTGAGAGAAACATCTTCTTCCTGTTGCATCTCATACAGGTAGCAGCCATTCCAGAGATTGACTATTGTAAACACACAAAAGATTAAGGTCCAACTTTGGCATGTTTAGTTCACCTCCATATAGAACCAGCTCCCTCACTGTGCTTTAGCTCCTCTCTGGGCAACAACTGAATGAAATGCTGGCAGCAAACAGCTTGCCCTCTCCTCAAGTCACCAGGTTTTCAGAGCGAGCATCTTCAACTCACAGTGGGGAGATACAAACTCACAAAGGAGTTGGAAAGAAGTTGGACATACAAGTCCCCTAACCACATCAATATTTTAGCTCAAATGATATGACACCCACAATAAGTGTATGATACAGCAAATCCTAACAAAGGGATTTTTCAAAGTTAAACTAATTGCTAAATAATTTGATTATAGCAATAGCTATCTATTGCCTTCTTAAACCCTAAAACAGCAGGAACCTCCCACTTCTTCTATAGCACCTATATTTCCCACAGTCCTAGAACCTCTAGGGTGGGACTCACTTTCCTACATGCTTCTCTCAATTTATACCAAATGATATTGCATCTGCTGATCCTTATCTAACAAAGGAATGAGTACTACTTGGGCATGCTTCACTTCAGACTGTGTAAAGAGACATCAGGCATGGAATGTCAACCCCTCACCCTCATTAATTGGGTGAGACCTTGCCTTTCATATGATTCTCTAATTCCATTCCAGTTGGTTCACTTCCTAACAAAGTCCCAAAACCCAGATATAGACCAGGTATCATGAGATAGAGCATATGTTCACATGTATCCATAAATTAGGGCAAAATATATACCTGAAAGCAAAAGTGCACAATAGTCTGCAGTGAGTCAATATAAAGTTCCTAGTGAAATAGTGTCTACTTAGTCTTAGGTACACTCCTCACCTGCTTCCTATTACACTTCTCTCCCTCACTCCAAAGTTAACCTTATCAAAGCAAAGACTGCAAAAGCTGAATAACAGCAAGAGACTGGAATACTTTAACAATGACTATTTTGTCACTCTCAGGCCACTCTATCTGCTGGGGCCCTATTTGGGGAGTCCTGAGATTCCCAAACAGACAGTATGGGCCTAGATCTTGAATAAATCCCTCTCTCCATTGTTACTGGTCATCTCTATCAGGAACAACAAAATATGTGGGCCCCCATAGGACCTTGCCTCAATTTGGATCAACAAAGGTTGAGAATGTTCCATCCTGCAAAGGGAGGCTGGACAACATACTCTATGCTACACCTGAGGAAGATGGGTCCTAAAACTGGGGCAGCTTGGAATGTTCCTACTCATGACCATAGAATGTGAGCTCAGATCTACAGGGATGTAGAGATCACATAGGCTCCTAAGCTGAATATGGGACCCAGATCTAATCAAATTGATGGGGTTTATGGTCAACAATATTTATACCCCTCCCCCATATTAGGGAGCTACTCCCTTCCCTGATCCAGCTTTCTGTCCCTTTTCCAGCCATGACATCGTCTCCCCAGACAATAACTTGGATCCACCTGCATGTCAGATTTCAGTCTTAGGGGGAAAAAAAACTAGTAAAGCTATAGGCCCTTTGGAATTGAACTAAAATATGCCTACTAGCTATCTACAAAACAGAGACCTGCCCCCCCCAACTCTTCATCTGTACTATTCCAGCCTTTAGGTTCATAATTAACAATTTATTTGGCTTTATATGTTAAATGTCTTTTCAGCCACCAGGTTCCAGATGCTAGCATGATGCCAACCAGACTTCCCTGGACAGACAACTCCACCAATGTGTCCTAGAGCTCCAATTCCCTAGAACCCTGCCCCACTAGGGAAAGAGAAAGACAGGCTAGGAGTATGGATTGACCCGTCAATTCCCATCTTCAGCAGGGAAGCAATTACAGAAGTTAATCCTTCCACCTTTTGCATCCCACAGTTACCATGGGTCCATACTCCCAGAGGGTTAAAGAATAGGAAAGCTATCAGGGGACGGGATGGGATATGGAGTTATGGTGGTGGGAATTGTGTGAAGCTGTACCCCTCTTATGCTCTGATTGTTGTCAGTTTTTCCTTTATATAAATAAAATAAAATAGCAATACAAATTGTTCACATTTATATAGCAGTTTATACCCTTACTTTCCTCAATGTGTGACTCACTCCAAGCTCACAGAAAATGTTTAGAGTGAATTTCCATAGAACTTTGTTTTCATTGCTAGGGGAGTTATGGCAACATAAGTAGCTTGAGTTAAGTTTAAGAGACCCACCATGATAATAAACACCATCTCCTTCCTTCATTCTCTAAAGTCCACTAGTCACTATAAACTTTCCCTACAGGATAAAGAAGATCCAGCAAGCATCCTAGGACACCACTTAATGCAGAGACCATACTGGCTTCAGGATAAGAGTCTAGGCATTTGGGATCAGGATTCAAAGGGAGATGGTGGTTTTCTGCCTGCTAACATATTCATTGTGATAGTATGGGAGTACACCAGTAGAACTTCCCACTGATCAAACTAGAACATTCATCTCTGTCTGTACTTCTGACCCTGCCGTTATCAAGAACAGAAATATAGAGTCAGTCCTGTAACTTTCATTAAGGGCAAGCCTCCTTCTGTTACCTCAGATTCCATCAGAGCCACATGATGAGAAATTGGAGAGGGATGTGTGAACACAAGCATAACTTCCACATGGTAACTGGTTTTGTGTTGACAACCATATGACAATATTATTGGTCTTCATGAATTTATTTTTTAAAAATGATATTTGGACCAGACAGTGGCATTCCCAGTTGAGTGCACACATTACCATGCACAAGGACCAGGGCTCAAACCTTTATTCCCCATCTGCAGGGGGAACACTAATGAGCAGTGAAGCAGGTCTACATGTGTCTATCTTTTTCTATCTATCTTCCCCTCTCCTCTCAGTTTCTCTCTGTCATATCCAATAAAATAGAAAAAAGAAGAGGAGGAGGAGGAAGAAGAGGATGAAAGAGAAGAAGAAGAAGAGGAAGAAGAAGAAGGAGGAGGAGGAGAAGGAGAAGAAGAAGGAGAAGAAGAAGAAGAAAAATAAGAAGGAAAAGGAGGAGGAGAAGGAGGAGGAGGAGGAGGAGAAGGAGGAGATGGAGAAGACGGAGAGGGAGAAGAAGGAGGAGGAGAAGGATGAAAAGGAGGAGGAGGAGAAGGAGGAGAAGAAGGAGAAGGAGGAGAAGAAGAAGATGAAGAAGAAGAAGAAGAAGAAGAAGAAGAAGAAGAAGAAGAAGAAGAAGAAGAAGAAGAAGAAGAAGAAGAAGAAGAAGAAGAAGAAGAGGAAGGAGAGAGGGAAAGGGGGAGGGGGAGGGAGAAGGAGAAGGAGAAGGAGAAGAAGAAGAAGAAGAAGAAGAAGAAGAAGAAGAAGAAGAAGAAGAAGAAGAAGAAGAAGAAGAAGAAGAAGAGGAAGGAGAGAGGGAGAGGGGGAGGGGGAGGGAGAAGGAGAAAGAGGAGGAGGAGGAGGAGGAGGAGGAGGAGGAGGAGGAGGAGAAGGAGAAGGAGAAGGAGAAGGAGAAGGAGAAGGAGAAGGAGAAGAAGAAGAAGAAGAAGAAGAAGAAGAAGAAGAAGAAGAAGAAGAAGAAGAAGAAGAAGAAGAAGAAGAAAAATGGCTGCCAGAGATGATAGATTGGTAGCGCTGGAACCTAGCCCAGACAATGTCCCTGGTGGCAATTCAAAATAATGAAAGAAAGAAGGAAGGAATGACATGAACTGAACGTAAATAATATTCATAATATGTATTATATATTATTTTAATTATACAATGTGTGCATACATGTTTATACATATATCTGCATATGT
Organism: Erinaceus europaeus; assembly: GCF_950295315.1. Lineage (NCBI taxonomy): Eukaryota > Metazoa > Chordata > Mammalia > Eulipotyphla > Erinaceidae > Erinaceus > Erinaceus europaeus. The sequence goes on from NC_080175.1 coordinate 38,923,164, forward strand.
GTGTATACTAATATAGACGTGTGCATATATGGAACATGCATGTATATATGAATGTTCACATGGGTTCAAGTTCTGGCATTTCCTTATGCAAGTGAAAAGTATTAATGTCCCTCCCTTTCACAGGTTGTTTGAAAGGGCTATGCACTCCTGAGTGGAAACATAAGTGAACGAGTCTTCAGCGTGGACCCCAAACATAGCAAGTACCTTGTTACTGTGAGTCAGACTCACTGTAATTTGACATTCTGATTTTTATCAAAATAAAGTTGCACCATGCATATCATCTTCTAGCTTACTTTATTTAATAATTTGTGAATGTTCTTCCACATCATTAGTTGTTCACTGCTGGATGATACTTCATGGTTTATTGTTTGGACACATCTTTTTATTATGAAGCTACATTCAATTTAATTAGCCAACCCCCCATTGTTGACTATTGAAGCTGTTTTTAATGACTTGCTACACAAATAAGTGAGAGAATAGATAACTGTGCAACTGAATTTAATATGCCTTACTAGTTTTTCATTAATTTATTTAGTTATTTATTTAGTTATTGATATAAGCTTGTTGAACCAAGGGGTAAGTAAGTTTTTGAAATTTCTGAGCAAATTCCCTTCAACAAGATTTAGGAAGTCATTGTTTCTCCCCAGACACATATAATTTCATAGTATCTTGCTTTCTAAAATTAGAGAGAATGTATTCAGAATATGACCTCTTTGAAAGTTTGATATGGGGTTGGGAGGTGACTCAACTAGTAAAGGGCCAGTGTTCCCTGAGTTCTATCCCTAACATGTGTTCTATCCCTAACATGGAAGCAACATGGATGAAGGAGGGTGGGGCTACATGGGATAAGTAGTGCTTTGGTGTCTCTTTTTTCTGAAAATATAAGAAAATACTTGATAAAGAAGATAGCTCAAGAATACTCTGCATGAGCTTCAGGAGACAGCATAATGGTTTTACAAAAGATGTTCATACCAGAGGCTCTGAAGTGCCAGGTTCAATCCCTACATCACCATAAGCCAGAGCTGAGCAGGTATCTAGTCTCATATATATATATATATCTTATCTACCTATCTCTTATTGTATCTCCTTCAATAAATAAATAAATAAATATACTTTATTTTTAAAGGTCCAGTACATATGCAAGGCTCTAGGTTCATTCCCTAGCACTGCAAAAAATAAAGAAAGAAACAAAAACACATAAAATGAAATTTTATATTCTACTGGGCTATAAAACATCAAATCAATGACAACTTGTGTTTTAGCTTTAGTAGTTGATCATTTTCACTAGACCCTAAATTTAAATCTAACTAAAAAAAAGTAAAAGTAGTAAAATTCTAGATATAATATTTTTAGACATGAAGATTACTCTTTTTGTTAGGAATTAAGTGGTGTGAAGTCAATATCTTTCTTTTTTTATTTATAAAAAGGAAACAATGACAACCATAGGATAAGAGGGGTACAACTCCACACAATTCCCACCACCAGAACTATGTGTCCTATCCCCTCCCCCTGATGACAGTTTCCTATTCTCTATCCTCTAGGAATATGGACCCAGGGTCATTATGGGGTGCAGAAGGTGGAAGGTCTAGTTTCTGTAATTGTTTCCCAGCTGAACATGGGTGTTGGCAAGTCAATCCATACTCCCAGCCCATTTCTCTCTTTCCCTAGTGGGGTGAAGTTCTGGGGAAACAGGGCCCCAGGACACATTGGTGAGGTCATCTGCCCAGAGAAGTCCATTTGGCATCATGTTAGCATCTGGAACCTGGTGGCTAATAAAAGAGTTAACATATAGAGCCAAACAAATTGTTGATTAATCATGAACCTAAAGGCTGGAATAGTGCAGATGAAAAGTTGGGGGGGGGGGTCTCAGTTTTGTAGATAGTTAGTCCTATTTTAGTTATATTCCAAAGAGCCCATGGCTATACTAGTTTTTCTTCTTCTTCTTCTTCTTCTTCTTCTTCTTCTTCTTCTTCTTCTTCTTCTTCTTCTTCTTCTTCTTCTTCTTCTTCTTCTTTTTTTTTTTTTTCTGAACCTAATATCTGATATGTAGGTGGATCCTAGTTATTGTCTAGGAAGATAATGTCATGGCTGGAAAAACAACCAGAAAGCTGAATCAGAGAAGAGAGTAGCTCCCAAATGTGGGAAAGGCCCCTAATTCCATTGTTACTGGTCATCTCTATCAGGACACAATAGACCCATTTGTGGGCCCCCATAGGACCTTGCCCCCAATGTGCCACAACAACAGCAGAGAATGTTCCATCCTGCAAAGGGAGGCTGGACAACATACTCTATCTTCCACCTGAGGAATATGGGTCCTGAAATTTGGGGCAGCTTGGAATGTTCCTTCTCATGACCAGAGTGTGATCTCAGATCTGCAGGGTTGAAGAGGTCACATAGGCTGCTAAGCTGAATATGTGCCCCAGATAAGATCAAACTGATGGGGTTTACAGTCAACAATACTTATACAACTTTCCCATATTTGGGAGCTACTCTCTTCCCTAATCCAGCTTTCTGGTCCTTTTTTCCAGCCATGGCATCATCTCCCAAGATTAATTATCATTATAACATGTGCACTCAACCAAAAGCACCTGGTTAAGCCAATATTTATTGATAGTTTCTCATCCCCAAGAGTCTACATCCATCTGGGGAAAGGGCTACCTGAATCAGAGGGTTTTATAAGGACCAGGCTTAGTCTTTTTTTTTTTTTCAGTTTTCATTGTCTTTTTTTTTTTTTTAATTTAAGAAAGGATTAATTAACAAAACCATAGGGTAGGAGAGGTACAATTCCACACAATTCCCACCACCCAATCTCCATAACCCACCCCCTCCCCTGATAGCTTACCCATTCTCTATCCCTCTGGGAGCATGGACCCAGGGTCATTGTGGGTTGCAGAAGGTGGAAGGTCTGGCTTCTGTAATTGCTTCCCCGCTGAACATGGGCGTTGACTGGTCGGTCCATACTCCCAGTCTGCCTCTCTCTTTCCCTAGTAGGATGGGTCTCTGGGGAAGTGGAGCTCCAGGACACTTTTGGAACCTTAAGATAGCAGGAACCTCACAACTTCACTGTAGAGCCTCTACTTCCCCCAGTCCTGGAACCACTGGATAGGGCCCACTTTCCCGCAGGCTTAGTTTTATATGAGAAAGTTACTCCATACTCCTGTAATAAATACAGGGGCTGCACATCTATAGAATTTTTTTAATTTTTTTTTATTTAAGAAAGGATTAATTAACAAAACAATAGGGTAGGAGGGGTACAACCCCACACAATTCCCACCACCCAATCTCCATAACCCACCCCCTCCCCTGATAGCTTTCCCATTCTCTATCTCTCTGGGAGCATGGACCCAGGGTCATTGAGGGTTGCAGAAGGTAGAAGGTCTGGCTTCTGTAATTGCTTCCCCGCTGAACTGGTCGGTCCATACTCCCAGTCTGCCTCTCTTTTTCCCTAGTAGGGTGTGTCTCTGGGGAAGCTGAGCTCCAGGACACATTGGTGTGGTTTTCAATCCAGGGAAGCCTGGCCAGCATCCTGGTGGCATCTGGAACCTGGTGATTGAAAAGAGAGTTTACATATGAAGTCAAACAACCTTGTTGAGCAATCATGGACCCAAAGCTTGGAATAGTGGAAAGGAAGTGTTAGGGAGGTACTCACTGCAAACTCTAGTGTACTTCTGCTTTCAGGTATATATTTTGCAGTAGTTTATGGATACGTGTGAACATATGCTCTCTCTCACAGAAACTGGTGTATATCTAGGTTTTGGGACTTTGTTAGAAAGTGAACCACCTGAGATGAAATTAGAATGTACTATAACAGGAAAGGTCTCACCCGAGTAATGAAACTGAAGTGTTGTCATTCCACACGTGAAGTCTCTGGACACAGTCTGAGGTGAAGCATGTTGAGGTGGCAATCGTTGCATTGGTTAGGTTGTGATCGGCAGATGCAATATTATTTGATATGGATTGGGAGAGGCATATGGCAAAGTGGGCCCTATCCAAGGGTTCCAGGACGGGGGGAAGTAGGGGCTCTATAGTGGAGATGTGAGGTTCCTGCTGTCTTAGGGTTCAAAAAGACAATCGATAGCTAATGTTGTCACCACATTATTTGTTAATTGGGTTAACTTTGAAAAGTCCTTTTGTTATGGTTTTCTGTACAGTATCCAGTATCTTGTATATAGCTGTGCTATTAGATGCTTCTAATCTACTTGGTCTAGGCTTTTGAGAGAGTCCGCATATCAAATACACAGCCTATATATTAAAAAGATTCAGTTTTTGTTTTGAAAAACTTTGAGACATACAACTGATTTTCCCCCTCTCATATTAATTAACTACTGATTTATATGTCTACATTTTGCTAGGAGTGTACATAAACACCATTCCCACCACCATCTATAGAATTTTAAGTGCTAGCAAAAGAAACCAATACCCAAAACAAGAGACCCCTCACAAAATGGGAGAAAATCTTTAGATGCCATACATCAGACAAGACACTAATAACCAAAATATATAAAGAGTTTACCAAACTCAACAACAAGAAAACAAATAACCCCATCCAAAAATGGTGGGAGGGCATGGACAGAATATTCACTACAGAAGAGATCCAAATGGCCAAAAAACATGAAAAAATGTTCCAAGTTTCTGATTGTCAGAGAAATGCAAATAAAGACAACAATGAGATACAACTTCACTCCTGTGAGAATGGCATACATTAGAAAAGGTAACAGCAGCAAAGGCTAGAAAGGTTCTGGAGTCAAAGGAACCCTCCTTCACTGCTGGTGGGAATGTCAATTGGTCCAACCTCTGTGCAGAACAGTCTATAGAACTCTCAGAAGGCTAGAAATGGATCTACCCTATGATCCTGCAATCCCTCTCCTGGGAATAGTTCCTAAGGAACCCAACACACCCATCCAAAAAGACCTGTGTACACATATGTTCTTAGAAGCGCAATTTGTAATAGCCAAAACCTGGAAAAAACCCAGTTGTCCAATAACAGATGAGTGGCTGAGCAAGTTGTGGTATATATAAACAATGGAATACTACTCAGCTATAAAAAAAAAAACAAAACAGTATACAGGTCCAAGAAGGATTCAGAGGACCTAGTGGTGGTTGTATTGTTATATGGGAAACTGGGGAATGTTATGCATGTACAAACTATTGTACTTACTGTTGGATGTAAAACATTAATTTCCCAATAAAAAAAATCAGAAAAGAAAAAAAAAACTGACTTCACGATTTTCAGCCAATCTTGGATGGACCTTGAAAAATTCATGTTAAGTGAAATAAGTCAGAAACAGAAGGATGAATATGAAATGATCTCCCTCTCAGGCAGAATTTGAAAAACAAGATCAGAAGAGAAAACACAATTAGAACCTGAACTAGAATTGGCCTATTGCACCAAAGTAAAAGACTCTAGGGAGGGTGGTGGTGGGGGAAAGGGGGCAGAGATAGAGGTCCAAAAAGGATGATGGAGGACCTAGTGGGGGTTATATTGTTATATGGAAAAACTGGGAAATGTTATGCATGTACAAACTATTGCATTTACTGTGGAACATAAAACATTAATTCCCCAATAAAGAAATAAAAAAAAAGAATTTTAAGTACTAAGAGCCAGATCATAGTTGAAAAATATGATTGAGGGTTGTGGGTCCAATGATGGCACATAGAGTAGAGCATATGTGTTGCAGTGCACAAGGACTCAGGTTCAAGTCACCAGTCTCCACTTGCATGGTGGGAAACTGCAAGTAGAAAAATAGTACTGCAACTCTCTTTCACTCTCCTCTCTCTTTCTCTCTCTGCCTCCCCCTACCCTTTCAGTTTTTTCTGCCTCTACCCAAAAATTAACAACATATTTTTTTTTCAAAATTAATGAGGTTTTGGGTGGTGGTCCAACCATTTAGGTGCACATGTCATCATATTCAAGGATCCAGGTTCAAGCCCCTGGTTACCACCTGCAAGGAGGAAGCTTCATGAACAGTGAAGCATGGCTATAGTTGTTTTCTTCCTCTTTATCTCTCTATCTCCCACCTCTCTCATCTCTGTACAATCAAATAAAAGAATGGGAAAATAAATCTTCATGTTTTTTAAAGCAATGATTACTTTATGATGCCATTCACATCTGATTAGGAATTCATCATAACCTTATTGGTCCTTCTTGTTTCATGCCAATGTGTTAGTTTGCTTTTCTGTGTCACACAGGTTGAGAATGCAGTACTAAGGATACACAGCTACCAACGGCACCATAATAAATGTACAGTTGTCTCCTTTATTGAGTCCTCAGAGAGCTCAAATCTGTTAGATATTCTGACCAATAAATGCTAAAAGCATCACAAGAATATCTAATCTTAACTTATTATGTGGTTATGGGAGTGAAAGCATATAAGCCATTTTATTTCAGGAGGTTGGAAACATAATCACTGTAGGATAATGTTCAGAGTCAAACATGTACTAAGGCTGCAGATGCTACAATGTGGCAAGTAGCAGCACAAACCTGCCGAGCTCTGAGTATTGCTGGAATTTGATCATGTGTCCATTAGTTCAGATCAAAAATGCCTGATGGAGGCAGAGCAAAGATGATGACTTGGAGGCAGCTATTGGCTTGAGCTCCCACAACAATTGCTGAAAAGGGTAGGAAACCTGACCTTCAGCAGAACAGTGAATAAGGGGTACTAGGTGTGACACCAAGGAGGTGACTATAGCTCAATTTGAGTTAGAAAACAGAGGAAAAATAAAGGAAATTTTTTTATTATTTCTGAAGCGCACCCTCCCCCCCCCCCCCATAACCAGACCCAGGGTACTAGAGAGCTGCTACTAGCAGGCGCCCTGCTGAGCTTTTTTCTTTACCAAGATTCCTAGCTCACCAGGGGTGTCATTCCGACACTTTTCTTTTCTGATTCCCTTTGCTCTATTTTTTTTCCTCCTTCTATGTGGCTCAAACCCATTGGAGTGACAAATATGTGACCAATCAGAGCCTCACCCCACCAGGGAAAGACTACCTGGAGGTTTTTTTCTTTCTTTTTTTTTTTTAATAACAATTGGTTGCCCTTGCTCAGGGTACCCTAGCTGCAGTATCTACGCTGCAGACTGAGTGTTAGGGTTTTTTTTTAATCTGTTCTATTTAATTATTACTATTATATATATATGTGTGTCACTTCTCCACCCCCTGCCCCCTGCTTCAGGTTGACCAAAATTAAGTCTTAGTGGTTTTCCATTGCTAGGTGGCTGAGTGTCCTATCCATTATGAGAGGAACTTGTTCCACCCTACCTACCTCTTCTATACACTATTCTCCTTCTCCCTCCTATTAGATAATTAAATAAAAAAAAAAACCTCTTTCCTTTCACTGCTCTTTTTTTTCTTCTTTTTTCTTTTTTTATTTCTTGCCTTCCTTTCTTCATTTCTCCTTTTTCTGCTTTCTGAATTCACTGATACTTGTTTGTGAATTATTTTAGGGAAGAAATCAGACTCAGAGTGGACTCTCTTTGTATGTGTCTCTTCTATACTTCCCTTTCTCCTCTTGCTACCCCTAGAATTTATAGTGGATAGTAGATTTGCATAACTCTCTATTCTTGCTATCCCATTTTTCTTTCTCTTTCTTTTTCATTTGGATTTGGTGGCTATTTTTTCTTGGACTGGAGGCACTGTTTGGCTAACTGGTATTGGTTAAACTTCTTCAATCCTTGCTTCAGTTGCAATTGTAATTTCTGAGGTTGATGATAGCATTTGTCATAAAGGTATTTAGTATAACGTGGCTTGTACTCAAAACATAGCAACTAAGGAACAACAGAACATAAAAATAAAAAACATATCAATAAAAAAAATGTTTAAACCAAGAGCAAATAAAACTTCCACTACAATGAATCAAGACAAGAGCCCAAAAGAAACTACAAATCAGTCAGAAGTAACCACAGACAAGAAAACTATGCAAGCAATGGTAAACTTAATAATCACAGAAAAGAAGACAACTATGGAGGAAAGGGCTATCAGAATTAGGAAAAGAACAGATGAGACCATCAAGGAATATACTACCTACCTCAACCTAATTAGAGAATTGAAAGCTGAAATAGCTAAACTGAAGAAAGAAGCTGAGGGAAAGGAAAGCAGACTAGCAGAAGCAGAAAACAGAATTAGCCAGACAGAGGATGAGCTAGATAAAACTAAAAAGAGGTAAAGGAGCTCAAAAAGAGATTTAAAAACACTGAAAACAACAAGAGAGACATATGGGATGATCTCAAAAGAAGTAACATTAACATAATTTGCCTGCCAGAGGTAGAAAGAGAGGAAGGGGAAGTCAACATTCTAGAGGAAATAATAGAAGAAAACTTCCCAGACCTGAACAACAGAAAGGACATTAAGACTCAAGAGGCCCAGAGAGTCCCAAACAGAATCAACCCAGACCTGAAGACAGCAAGACACATCATGGTTACAATGAAAAGAAGTAAGAATAAAAAAAGGATCATAAAGGCTGCAAGAGAAAAACAAAAAGTCACATACAGGGGAAAACCTATAAGACTATCAGCAGACTTCTCCACTCAAACTCTAAAAGCCAGAAGAGAATGGCACGATATCTATCGGGCCCAGAGTGAAAAAGGGTTCCAACCAAGGATAATATATCCTCCTAGACTTTCATTCAAACTATATGGAGGGATCAAAACCTTCTTAGTCAGACAACAGTTAAAGGAGGCAACCACCACCAAGCCTGCCCTGAAAGAGGTTTTAAAAACCTCTTATAAACAAGAACATCACTACAATACTTGCAATATAGCAGAGCACATAAAAGTTGTTGAATAATGGCACTACAATACATTAAATCCATAATATCAATAAATGTCAATGGCTTAAACTCACCCATCAAAAGGCACAGAGTGGGAGGATGGATCAGAAAACACTATTTGCAGATGATATAATAGTATACATAGAAAAACCTAAAGAATACAGCAGAAATCTACTGGAAGTTATTAGGCAATATAGTAAGGTGTCAGGCTACAAAATCAATGTACAAAAATCAGTGGCATTTCTTAAGGAAAACACTAGACATCCAGAAATCATTCCCATTCACTGTTGCAGCAAAAACAACAAAATACCTAGGAATAAAGCTGACCAAAGAAGTGAAATTCTTGTATACTGAAAACTATGAGTCACTGTACAAGGAAATAGAAACTGATACCAAGAAATGGAAAGACATTCCATGCTCATAGATTGGAAGAATTAATATAATCGAAATGAATATTCTACCCAGAGCCATAAGCAAATTTAATTCAATATACATCAAAGTTCCACCAGGCTTTTTTAAGAGAATAGAACAAAAACTACAATCATTTATCTGGAACCAGAAAACAAATAGAATTGACAAAACCATTTTGAGGAAAAGAAACAGAAATGGAGGCAATACACTCCCAGATCTCAAACTATATTATAAGGCTATCATCATCAAAACAGCCTAGTACTGGAACAAAAATAGGCACACAGACAAATGGAACAGAATTGAAATCCCAGAAATAAACCCCCACATATATGGACATCTAATATTTGATAAGGGGGCCCAAAGTATTAAATGGAAGAAGGAGGTCTCTTCAATAAATGGTGCTGGGAAAACTGGGTTGAAACATGCAGAAGAACGAAATTGAACTACCTTATCTCACCAGAGACAAAAATCAACTCCAAATTGATCAAGGACCTGGATGTTAGACCAGAAACTATCAAGCACTTAGAGGAAAACATTGGCAGAACACTTTCCCACCTAAATCTCAAGGACATCTTAGATGAAACAAACCCAACTGTAAGGAAGTCTAAAGCAGAAACAAACCAATGGGACCACATCAAAATGAAAAGCTTCAGCACAGCCAAAGAAACTATTAAACAAACAAAGAGACCCCTCACAGAATGGGAGAAGATCTTCACATGCCATACATCAGACAAGAGACTAATTACCAAAATATACAAAGAGCTTAGCAAACTTAGCAACAAAAAGCAAATGTCCCCATCCATAAATGTGCAGAAGATATGAACAAAACATTCACCTCAGAGGAGATCCAAAAGACTAACAAACATATGAAAAACTGCTCCATGTCACTGATTGTTAGAGAAATGCAAATAAAGACAACATTGAGATACAACCTCACTCCTGTGAGAATGGCATACATCAAAAAGGACAGCAGCAACAAATGCTGGAGAGGCTGTGGGGACAGAGGAACCCTTATGCACTGCTGGTGGGAATATGAATTGGTCCAGCCTCTCTGGAAAGTAGTCCTGAGAACTCTTATAAGGTTAAACATTGACTTTCCATATGACCCAGTAATTTCTCTCCTGGGGATATACCCCAAGGTCTCCATAATGCTCAATCAAAAAGGTATGTGCACACCTATGTTCATAGCAGCACAATTCAAATAGCTAAAAACTGGAAGCAACCCAGGTGCCCAACAACAGATGAGTGGTTGAGAAAGCTGTGGTATATATACACAATGGAATACTATGCAGCTATTAAGAACAATGAACCCACCTTCTCTGACCCATCTTAGATGGACTAGATGGAATTATGTTAGGTGAACTAAGTCAGAAAGATAAAGATGAGTATGGGATGATCCCACTCATCAACAGAAGTTGATAAAGAAGAACAGAAAGGTAAACTAAAAGCAGGATCTGACTAAATTGAGAGTAGGGCACCAAAGTAAAAAACCTGTGGTGAGGGGGAGAGTGGACATTCGGCTTCCTGGGGTGGCGAGGGGCGGGGGTTGGTGGGTGGGATGGGACAAAGTCTTTTGGTGGTGGGAATGGTGTCTATGTACACTCCTATTAAATGGTAGTCATATAAATCACTATTCAATTAATAAGAGAGGGAAAACTTGATTGTATGTCTCGAACTTTTTAAAGCACAAACTGAGTCTTTTTAATACATAGGCTGAGTCTTTGACATGCAGACTCTCTCAAAAGCCTAGACCAATTAGATCAGAAGCAACTGGTGGCACAGCTATATATATATACAAGATGCTGGGTATTATACCACAAACCTTAACAACGGGACTTTTCAAAGTTAACCCAATTACCAAATAACTATCCATTGTCTTCTTGATCCCTAAGAGAGTAGGAACCTCACATTTCCACTATAGAGCTTATATTTCCCCCAGTCCTGGAACCTTAGGGTGGGGCCCACTTTCCTGCATACTTCTTTCAATTCATATCAAATAATATTGCATCCGCCGATTGCAGCCTAATCAATGCAATGAGTGCCACCTCAGCATGCTTCACTTCAGACTGTGTCCAGAGACTTCACATGTGGAATGACAACCCTTCAGCTTCATTACTCAGGTGAGACCTTTCCTTTCATAGTATTCTCTAATTCCATTCCAGGTGGTTCAATTCCTAACAAAGTCCCAAAACCTAGATATAAACCAGGTACCCTGAGATAGAGCAGATGTTCACATGTATCCATAAACTAGGGGAAAAATATATACCTGAAAGCAGAAGTACACAACAGTCTGCAGTGAGTACCCCCCAACACTTCATCTGCACTATTCCAGCCTTCAGATCCATAATTGTTCAACAATGTGTTTAGCTTTGTATGTTAACTCTCTTTTCAGCCACCAGCTTCCAGATGCCAGCATGATGCCAACCAGACTTCCTGCACAGAAGACCCCACCAATGTGTCCTGGAGCTCCACTTTCCCAGAGCCCCACCCTACTAGGGGAAGAGAGAGGCAGACTAGGAGTATGTATTGACCAGTCAATGCCCATGTTCAGCAGGGAAGCAATTACAGAAGCCATACCTTCCACCTTCTGCAACCCACAATGACCTTGGGTCCATACTCTTAGAGGTATAGAGAATGGGAAAGCTATTATTGGATGAGATGGGATATAGAGATCTCTTGGTGGGAAATGTGTGGAGTTGTACCCCTCCTATCCTATGGTTTTGTTAATGTCTCCTTTTTTAAATAAATAAATAAATAAATAAATAAATAAATAAACAAATAAAAATGTCCAATGGTTATACCAGGTGCAAAGAACATCTGACATGTCAGTTACAGGACCTAATTTCCAGTCGCAGCACATGGGAGGCACCACGGACACCAAAGAAGCCTCTCTGGTGTTGTTATATCTCTTCCTATTTATATTAATTATCATTATTATTATTATTATTATTATTATTATTATTATTATTACCACCAGGGACATTGCTGGGGCTCAGTACCAGAACTATGAATATACTATTGCTAGTGGCATATTTTTCCTTTATTTTTTCCTGATTTTGTTTAGATAGGGTAGAGAAAACAGCCTGTAAGTAAGCATTGAGCTAAAGAAGAAGGGCTTGTTATGACTATGGAGTGTTCTGGAAAACCCAAATGAGAGCAACAGGAAGGGCTTGAGGGTATCAGGACTGTTGACCCCAAGCTCAGCTACGCTACTTCCACAAAGCATGCAGGAGGTAAGAAGGCAGGTAGGCAGTGGGCTAGGTTGATCTTCTGAAAAGTCTCATCTAGACATGCCCCTCCTTGAAGCTTCCCAGTTCTGCCTGGAAGATCTGAAAATTATATCCAGGGTTGAGAGCTGGTAGAGCCACACAAAATACTTATCTCATCTCTCTCCAACTTTCTGTTTCATCTGCTTCCTCATGTGCTCCAAGGCCAAGATTCCATCAGATCCTTAAATCCTTTGTATATTTTCGCACCTTAGTCAGTCCCTTTCTTCCTAGGATTAAATCCCCTGTTCAGAATGTAGTTACTTGATGGAATCAGTTTCTACATCAGTTCAAAGGTGTCCTTCTCTGTTGAGCTTTGAACTTTCCCTCTGCTTCTATTGTCTAGAGGCTTTGTCTCCTTGTAGACATGGCTGGTAATCCAGAGAACCAGGTATTCTGATGGAAAATCAGTACTAATTCATTCATGCACTAATTCATCTGTGCAACTAGTCATCCAGTCATGCACTCAGTGCCATGTACTGGGAACAAACAGACATGAAAATGGTATATTCCTCTCTCTCTCTCTCTCTCTCTCTCTCAACCTTGACTATAAAATGTTTTTATTGAGGTTTCTCCACACCAATAAGCACCTGAAAGGTGTCAAGGAACTCAATTTAATTCAAGCTCAATTCTAACACATTTTAGCAACTGTTAAGACTTTTTGCAACTTGACACCTCTTCATTTCCTAAATCAAAATGACACGGACTCTCTTGGGGGATCAGCAAAAGCTGAGATCATAGTTTGGACTGTGTGACAACCATTCTCTAGAAAGAGTCATATTGTACATGCTTCAGTTGGACCATAATAGAATCTTACTAGCAAAGACTACAGATCTTGGGTTTGTCAGGGCTGATCAGTGGAGGCTGTACAATGAAGTCTTCCTAGATCTAAACTGGATGTCACCTACCATTTTCTGTATGTACATTATATGGTTGTTAGAGCAGATGTTAGAATAGGGAAAGGAAAGGCAGGTACAGAATCTAAGATGGCTGAAATCATGCTGCAGAAGCATTCTAGCACAAGAGATTACAAATGGTGCAAAGCTTAAAACACCATGAGAATGTGGAAAATCTAGAAGCCCCCTCCCCCCCAACTCCCCTGGCATGTGACAAGGCCTGCAAAACTGCTTACACTTAGAAGTTTCACAGGGCAGGGCAAATTGGCAGCCCAAGTCAATGAGGAGCCTCAGTGCCTAAAATAGTTATCTTAACAATCCAGGACAATCACAGATAAACATATGTCTACCATTATCTGAGCAGAGAAACTCTGAGGTCTTCAACTCTGAGGCACCTTTTCCACCTGCCTGCTCCCCAACTCTCTTCTGTCTGTTCTCCACTTTCTTATAAATTTCCTTCCTGTTTTCTAATGTTATTTCTTTCTCTCTGAAATTCTTTTTCTGTGACATAGGCAGAGCCCAAAAGTCCCAAAGGGGGAATCATGGGATACTCAGAAACATGATCATTATATGTTCATTACTGATCATGCCCACCATTTTTTCTCATAAATATGCATGACTTTTCCATAAAACTCCTAAACTTGCATAGACAATCCTCCTAACCATATGTGGTATACAACCAGAACCCTCCCACTTCCTCCTTGAAATTTATCAACAAGTTTTCCAACTAGGGTTGTTTTCAAGCCAATAAGCCCTTCAATTTTCTATAGCTGTTCCTATTACTTCCCGATGAACACCAGTGACAGCTTTGGATTCCAAAGTTTAAGGGCCCAGTCTCTCATGACTGCCCTTCTTTACAGAAACCAGTGAAAATCCCCTGTTATTACCCATGTTTCTTACCAAGGGACTGTAAACTAGAAGATCCAATAACTGCTTCTTAGACTTCAGGTTCCAGTCACAAGCTGATGCTATCTGACCAACTGGCTACAAATCAGAGGATCCTAGGACTCAAATTTCAGGTTTGATTAATTTCCTAGAGTAGCTCAGAGAAGTCTGGAAAGCCGTTTACTTACTACATCACCAATTAATTACAAAGAATTAATTATAAAGACAGAGATGGAAGAGGAATATACAGCAAGATATAGTAATCTCTCATTTTAAATTATTTTACATGATGTTTTTACGGTATTCTCTTAAGAGATCTAATTTCTATATATAGATATCCTCCACTTTCTTTTCTAACTTTATAGATTTATATATTACTGATGTTTGCAGATTTTATGTTAATGCTCAAGAAAAAATGATGGGGCCTCTAGTGGTGCATTTGTAAGAACATGAGTTCGAGCCCCCAGTCATCACCTGAAGCAAGGAAGTTTCATGAGTGTTGGAGCAGTGCTGCAGGTGTCTGTCTTTTTCTCTCTCCTTCTCAGCTTCTGTATCTATCATAAAAATGAAAGAAATAAGAAGGTCATAATACCCACAAAACACAAAGGTCATGGAAAATATGGTAATCATAATGTTGCCTTCTATTTAGATAAAAATATATATGCATGAAATTTCTAGGTGACCTTTTTAACCAATTAATTTTTCCTACAGTTTTAGGTGTGTATTTAACTCAGTGGACCTCAATTTTTTCTTAATGTAGAGCAATTCTTTAATGTACAGAAAAATATGATTAATTCATTGATAAGGTTGTGAAATGTCTTGACCGTGACAAGTCATAGCAAATAATTAAGAAAAATGTTCCTGACTTCTAGCAGTAATCTGCAACCCTTTTAAGCAGGATGAAAAAAAATGATCCATTAAAGCTCTCACTAGGGATTGTCACTGTGAAAAAATTACAATACCATTTATTTAGTTTAAATGGAAAATTCCCATGAAATATGTTTTTTCCTATCAATTGCATTCAATTGACAATAATACTTATAAATGAAGTCAAATCTGTAGTTTCTAATATGAATTTAATTCTAAAACTTGTCATCCTCTTAAAACCTGAATTTTCTGGAAATAATCTCATAATTTGACATTACCTAAATTTGACATTGCCAAAATTGATTTCATTCTATTCCTGTTCAAGTGACCACAAAATGTATGTGTTCCAAAGGAAAAGTTTTGATTGCCTTGCCTGAGGTTATTTAATTTTTTTTTAAATAATGTGAATCTTCATTTCAATTTAAAACCACAGATAACACTATATTCTTGCAGGTAAATTATGGCCATGAGATTATTTCTAGATTATATCATATAAATTTAAGTGAGGGGCTCAAGTCACAGTGACCAGAAAGCTCTTAGAATGGCATCTTCATCTCTACCCCCTCCTCTTTCAATTTCTCCATTTTTTGCTTCTTGGAGTACTAGCAGTCATTTTGTAATATAAGAGAAATTGGTACGATGGCAGATATGGTCTCTTGATGCAGAAACTTCACCAGTTTCTCCCAGGGTGAAAGGCAAATATCCAGTATTCACTGATAATGGCTGCTTTACAAACTAGGCAGTGACATACTTGACTGAGCACATGTTACCATGCACAAGGACCCAGGTTTAACCTCCCACTACGTACTTCCAGGTTGGGAAAACTCACAAGCAGTGAAGCAGTTCTCAAGGTGTCTTTGTGTCTCTTCTGCCATATCTCCCACTTCCCTCTCAGTTTTTTATCTGTCTCTATATAATAAAATAAATAAAACGATAGTATAGTTGTTGACATAGATGCTCTCCTACTGCCCACTGTTTTTCCCACAGTCTGTCCTCCATTTATAAAGACTTGCCTTGGTGGTAACTATCCTTGAAGTTAGTTTCCACATCCTTGATTAGAAGAAATCCTTCTATGCCTCTAGGACAGAGACAATTTGTTGTTGATAGATTTCTACTGACTTGCTTGCTCAGCACAAAGGAGGGGGCATTTTTATCTGCTTCCCCACTACTCACAAATTAATCCATCTGCTAATGTACACAGAATGGACTCAGTAATACAAATAAAGAGATGAAGGGATGAATGTTAGTGTGTGTGTGTGTGTGTGTGTGTGTGTGTGTGTGTGTGTGTGTATGTGTGTGTGTGCGTGTGTGTGTGTGTGTGTGTGTGTCTGAAAGGACTTTGGAATGTGTGAAGCTGAGTTGTAATACCCCATACTCATATCATACCAAAGTGTACACTGACCTGAAACAATGAAAGACATAAAGCAAAAGACAATGTGAAAACACGGTCAAGTCTTCCCTTGACAGATCACCTCAGCAATGTGTCCTGGAACCTCACCTCTCCTGAGTGCTACCCCACTAGAGAAAGATAAAAACAGACTGGGAGTATGGATCCACCTACCAATGCCCAGGCTCAGTGGAGAAGCAATTATAGAAGCCAGAAGTCCCTCCCACCTTGGGCAGCCCAAAAAGAGTTTTGGCTCATACTCCCAGAGGGGTAAATAACAGGCAAGTAATCCAGATAACTCTGTACCCCCATTCCACCAGAACCTGAAGCATTTGTCACCAGAAATATTGTTGTTATACCATCACTGAAAAGAAAGAACATTTGGAAAACACTAGAGGAAGCCAGGCACTATTTCTCTTATCTAAGATAGAAGAGGAAAAAATAAGGACAGTTGGAACTAGTAACAGGTGTACATGTTAACTAGAAAGGAATTAAAGGCAGAACCACTGGAAAAATGGAGAAAACAAATATGCACACATTTATACATCAATATAGATATATACATAGACACATAGAGATATAGAATCAGCCAATATCAGTGACCTTGGGAGAACTATTGCAATTTCCAATGAAGGGGATGGGGACACAGAACTCTGGTAGTGGGAACCCTTTGGAATTAAACCCCTGTTATCTTGTAATTTTATAAATCAATATTAGATCTCTAATAAAAATAAAATAAAATATAAACATGGTCTGGCCAGTCTGAAAATTCCAACCCCTGTGGAAAACATTCTGGAGACTTCTTAGAACATTAGAAATAGGGAGTTGGTCGGTAGTGCAGTGGGTTAAGTGCACGTGGAGCAAAGCGCAAGGACCAGCGGAAGGATCTGGGTTCAAGCTCCGGCTCCCCACCTGCAGAGGAGTCATTTCACAGGTGGTGAAGCAAGTCTGCAGGTGTCTGTCTTTCTCTCCCCCTCTCTGTCTTCCCTCCTCTCTCCA
The DNA here is from genome assembly GCF_950295315.1 of Erinaceus europaeus. Classification (NCBI taxonomy): domain Eukaryota; kingdom Metazoa; phylum Chordata; class Mammalia; order Eulipotyphla; family Erinaceidae; genus Erinaceus; species Erinaceus europaeus. Next base: position 38,940,637 of record NC_080175.1, read on the forward strand.
TTTCTCTCTGTCCTATCCAACAACAACAATAATAACTACAACAATAAAACAACAAGGGCAACAAAAGGGAATAAATATTTAAAATGCTCTTTATAAAGAATAAATAAATAAATGAAAAGAAATGGACCGACCCTAGGACTTGGAACTTTCTCTCCTGGAGATATATTCAAAGGGAGCAAATACACCCAATCCAAAGAGATCTACGTACATCTATGTTCATAGCAACACAATTTGTAATAGACCAAACTGAAGCAACTCAAATGCCCAACCACAGATGAGAGGATAAGAGAGATGTGGTACATAAACAGTAAAATACCTCTCAGCTGTTAAAAATGATGAAATCATTTCTTTCATCTCATCTTGGACAGAGCTTGAAGGAATCATGTTAACTGAGGTAAATCAAATAGAGAAAGATTAATACAGGATGATATTGCTCATACGTAGAACTTAAGAAACAAGGACAGAAATGGAAAACAGAAAGCAAAACAAGAGAAAAAACTTGAGGAGTATGGGGTCCTTGTGCATGATAGTGGAAAAGGACCTACTTTGTGGGGTGTGTTGAAGATGTCTATAACAAGGAGATAAGAAACTGTACCCATGTGTCAACAACTGTACTGTAAATTGGTACCCACCCCACACAATGTGATAAAAATGTCTATAGTCTATAGAGTTTTTATATACCTATTCAGGTTGGAAAACATGTTATTAAGTAAATCATAAAAAAATATCAAGTAGCAGGGAAAGAATGTGAACACAAAATACTCTGGTATTTCTGGAACACCTGGTTCAGTGCACATGTTACAATGTGAAAAGATGTGGTTCAAGCTCCTGGTCCCCACCTGCAGGGAGAAAGCTTTGTGAGTGGTGAGCAGGGCTGCAGGTGTCTGTCTTTCTCCCTCTCTATCTCCCCATTCCTCTCAATTTCTGGCTGCCTCTAATATATATATGAACAAAAGAAAGACTATGGCATCTTAGGTCCAGGTGTCACTATGTCTCCTGTCCATGATGTAAGGTACCAAGGTATCCAGAATCCTCTCTGGTAATGGGAGGGTCACCAGCACAGAAAACTGTAACAGACTTATGCCCAAAAGAACTGCAGAAGTCCCCTGGCTTGCCCCCACCACAGAAGCACTCTTATAGCTAGCTAGCTACTCATCTGTCTTGGCTGACACTGACCACTACTCAGCCTGCATCTCTTTGGCCAGACGTAGGCCTCTGCTTCCACCTGCTCTCACACTGCCCTTGACTGGAAGAAGTGGCCCTCCTGACCCAGCTTCCTAGACTACCTGCATGGAGGTGCCTGGCAGAGCAGCTTCCCACTGTGCTACCTCACTTCCCTTCTACTTGGACAGACAGACAAAGTTTCAGGGCCTGGCAGATGACAGAAGGGAAGCCCTCAGGCTGGGAAGGATGGGGGAGATAAGACCCCAGTTCTTCTCCTAGTGTCCCTAACTTTCAGCTCTAGAGCTTGTGGGCTCCAAATCCTTCTGGGCATGTCAGTGCCACCGCCACTCCACCCTTGCTGCTCAAGTTTGGGCTGAAAAGCAGCAACATTTTCCAGAGGGTCACCTCCAGCTCTGCTCTGCTCATGAGAAAATCCTTCTTGTTCCCCACGAGGAACACAAAGCAAGAGCCTGGTTCATTCTCCCTCAGCGCATTGTCCAACCACTGCCTAGATTATATGTACTCAGGGTTGAGGCTGACAGATACCACCACCCTCCCACTTAAAATACAAGACTGGGGGACAGACTCTGGTCCCTCAGGGCTGGAAATGCAGAGCCAGGAGGCAGAGGGAGGGCACAGGGCCCTGCATTGGTGGGGTTCCTGCTTGGCTGCAAGGGTGGAGGAATGTGGGAAGGAGAGAAAACTGGCCAGGGAGGTGAAGACCCATCCTTATTCTGCTTCTGTCTGGTATCTGGAGTCCACTGGGGGAAATGCTGGACTTCTAGAAGTTGAAACCATCAACTTATGGCTTTTGGGAGATGGTGGGTGTGAATTTCCCAATCAAAATGAGGTGAAGGGGGCTCTGGTGCACTAGCTAGCTGGTTCCCAGCAGAAGCAGGCTGGAGCCTTGAAAATGGCCAAGCAGTCAACTCTCTTGCCCAGGTCTCTGCCCAAGATAGCTACTGCCTGGCCATGCCTTTTCAGATAAGACTGTTTATAGGACTGGCAGGCCTAGGGCAAAGTGAGAATGACTGGTTCCTCATCTAAAACTGATTGAAGCTTCAAGATAGTGGTGGGAGAGCATTCAAGTAAGAGCAGGCCCTTCTGAGCTTAAGCCCCCATCCCACTCCCACTCCTACTACCAAAGAGTGCACTGGTGGGACCCTGATGTGACCCTGCTTTCAATACATGAGCCCCAATTATGAGGGATAATTTGAGGATTGGGAAATAGTTCACAGGGTAGACGACACAGTTTATCATATATGATAAACCTGAGTTCGAACCCACAGCCACCACATGGGAGTACCATGCAGAGGGGAAGTAGTGGAACAGTGCTGTGGTGTCTCTGTATCTGCCTATCTCTCTTTCTCTGTTTCTCTACCTCTCCCTTCCCCACTATCTAAAATCAAGAGTTCACCAGGAGAGGTAGAATTGTCCAGAGATGGTATACACACACACACACACTGTGGAGTGATCCTGTTGAGCTCATGTTTTCAATAAATAACCACTAAAGCAATTTTACTATCACCATATGCTCCCTAATTGTTCACTATTATTTTTTAATAAAGATTTTCTAATGTTTTATTTATGTATTTTGCATATACAGAGAAATCTATAGAGATTGGAGAGATAAATAGAGGCAGAGAGAGAATGTCAGTTGCAGCACTGCTTTACCACTCATGAAGCCACCCCCTCCCCTGCAGCAGGTAGGCGCCAGGGGCCCTTTGCACTGTAATATGGGCTCTCAATCAGGTGTGCTACCACCTGGGCCACTTGTTCCACTCTTCTAAAAAAATATTGTTTGCTTTTCTCAATCTTGATTTTTTTAAAAAAGTCTTTTAATATACTGCCTGTTTAAATACCTAGGTAAAGGCAAATTAATAAATGTTAGATTACTGAAACTGGAAGTTACTTCTTTTATCCCTGTCTTTTAAATTACTCTGCTCAGAATCCTCTCAAATGAAGGTAGTTGGTTTAAAAGTCTCAGTCGTGTGACCTTAAACCTAAAGGTCCTAAGATAAACACTTAAAATATGTGCCTGACTTAAAAATGCAATGACATTTTCAACATTAACATAAGATTTGACCTTTTGGTTCAGTCTCCTGGGACATGGCGTTTTAGCATGTTGAGTTTCCTTTTTCTTCCTGTTTACTGTTCAAAGGCTTACCTTGAAGCATAAACTTCAGGAATACAACAGCTCAAAGACTAGAAAAGAATCCCTGAGAGCAGAACACAGCAGAGTAAAACTCAATTAAATTTTAACCTTTTCAAGTTTTAAAAGCTCTAGAACAGTTGCACTCAGCCTTATTCAAATTAAATCAGCTCCCTAAAGAGGCAAGGAAATACATGGACAAAAACACAATTACATTCCAAGAATCAGTTTAATTAAATACACCTCTTTTATTTACTTAAGTGTACGTGTGTTAATGTTTTTATCTATCTTATGTATCAATTCAACAACAACAAAATATTATACCTTCAATCATGATAATGAAGTTATTTCAGAATCGAGGAAAATCACGTGACATATATGGCTAAAACTTGGTTGAGTAATAAAATGTGACCAAATAAGAATTTTTCTTTAGATCACTCAAAAATTTGATTGGATAAGGTTAAACAATTTTTGGTGTAATTAACTTGGTCCTCCAAGAGGTTTTAGAGAAGGATGTGCAAAGGTTGAAAACTGCCTCAAGAATGTCTAAACTTTCTGTATCAGGTGCATTTTTTTTAGTATTTTACCCACTATTATATGAAAAAATACCATGTTTATATACACTTCTGGAGTCATATCTCAATCCCTATTCCTGAAAATACTCTGATGACAACAATTCTGAAAATGACATAAATCTTAGAAAATGAAGAGGCTTTGAAAAATGAATTTGTGAAGTCTGCACACATACACTGTATTAAATTCGCTCATATACTTATCAGTTAATTTGATATCCTTTTAGGTCAGTAATCTTCAAACCAGAATGTGAATCAGATGAACCGGAAAGGACTGTTAAAAACCAGATAGCAGTTTGCAAAACCAGAGTTTGATCTTCACTAGGTGAGAAGTAAGGCCTTAGCATTTCTCATAAGCCCCCAGGCAGGCCTGATACAAGTAGTAGATTAATCTTAAAGCCAAAAGTCACTATTTTAGATGAATTTAAAGCACAGTATATACTAGTCCAAATAAAGAAAAAACACATCCAGATTATATTTCTTTTTATATCTCACTAAAGTTCTACCCTGTGACATTCTGGGAAAAGCTTTCATAAGAGACACAGTAACCTGTTAAACTTATTTGATTTTTGTAGAGGTTGACAAACAACTCTATAATACTCCTTTTTTTTAAAGTATTTGTTATAAGAAAAAATATTTTTATGTGATACCATGTGACACTATCCAGCACAAAGAAAAAAATGTTTAAGATAGTGCATTTTTATTGAGAAATATGCAAGCATATCTAGTTCAAAAGATTACAAAGGTATAACATGATTAAAACTTCTATTTTGTTTGCCACCACATAGGAGCCTCTACAGGACAGAAGCTTCACTACAGTGGACTGGTACTGCAGAGTATCTCCTTCTGTCTCTCTTTCTTTCTATTTCTCTTGCACTCCCTCTTTAGAGGAAAGAAAAGAAATCATGGACACTGAGGTCAGTGGAGTTCTGCAAGTACTGAGACCCAGTGGTAACCCATGTAGAAATGTAGAAAAGAAAGAGAGAAAGGAAGGAAAGAAGGAAGGAAGGAAGGAAGGAAGGAAGGAAGGAAGGAAGGAAGGAAGGGAGGAAGGAAAGAAGGAAGGAAGGAAGGAAGGAAGGAAGGAAGGAAGGAAGGAAAAGGAAGGAAGGAATGAAGGAAGGAAGGAAGGAAGGAAAGGAGGGCAGTATGGAGGGACTTGGCTGTCTCTGTTCTGGAGCTGCAAATATGATTGTTTAATATATGAATATTCAATGTAATAAAAGTCAAGTTTCTTTTAAAAAGATCTTCAGTAGTGCTTAGACGGGCAGGTGATATGGGCTGTAACAGTCAGCTGATGGATCAAAAGCAGATGGTGGAGCTTGCTGTTGCTCAGTAGCAAAATTAATAAAGACCTGAGAGAAATAATGAAAAGAATTAATACATTGGGACAGTCAACTTTTGTTCTTGACTATTCTAATGACACATCATTCTTTACCTGGAAACCATAAATCATTAATTTAGGCCGTCCTTTTCTAAATTTGCATAAATAAGCAAATGCAGCAAGGGTACAATACCCAGAGTGATCAACAATTCTGAGCAACCACTAATTCATGTGGAAATCCTCAATGTCTTAAGCTTAGCTTTACTATAAAGTTTTGATTTGATTTTAGGTTCTGGTAATCTTAGTAAGTCAAGCACTTCCCCTTAAAGGGTAGATGTTACTCAGTCACAGAGGAGTGTTCTAGTCACATAGTGTGGGGAGTGGAGAAGAAAAGTATAATGAGTAAGATTTGCCTAGTGAATAGCCAACATCTATATACACTAGTCAAAGACCCACTGAAGAGTTTCCTTGAGTAAAAAGCACGCAATAAACAACCCCCCTAACACTAACTATTCATATTAGAATTTTGTGAAATCAAAACAATTTATTAATGAAATGGTGACTTCAATAAGTAACCTAACCCATTTTAAAAATAGCTTAAATAGACCTCCAGAGTTTACCAAATACAACTTGTTAAAAAAAAATCATTTGAGCACACTACCTGCTCCAAAGTGATTTGATTAATGGAGTAGTATTTGATATTCAAGATAGTCTTATTGTTCTCTAGAACTTTGAATAAATCAGCTAAGCACTCCCATCTTTTGGGCACGTGATATTCTAATAAATTGACGCGCTGCCCCTAGAAACAAAAAGAATGTATAATATGATTAGTAATCTTATTAAACATTATTGATCATATTATATACATTTAGTTCAGCTCAAGCATGGGAAACACCTTTCTAAGGGGTAAAATGATACCTAGAGGTAACTGAGATGAAGGAAATGGTAAAGCATAGGGAGGGATGACATAGGGAGGGATTCCTCGACTTCACACTGACATTTGAGCCATGTCCCGGCTGTTACTAGACTTGTTTTATATGCTCAGTGGAGGTAATGGCAGTTTGGGGAGTGGGCATTAAGCACACATAATGCCCTGTGCAAGGATATAGGTTTGAGCACCCACTCCCCCACCTGAAGGGAGAATGCTTCACAAATGGTGAAACAGGTCTGCAGGTGTCTCTCTTTTTCCCTCCCTCTCTATCTTCCCTTCCCTCTCAAATTCTCTTTGTCCTGTGAAATAAATAAAATAGAAAGAAAAAGTTTTTTTAAAAGGGGGGAGGAAAGGGCCACCCGGAATCTTGAATTCATAGTGCCAGCACTGAGCCATAGAGATATTCCCAGAAGCCAAAAATAAATACATAACAGCAGGGTTTTTTTTTTTTTTTTTTTTGTAGAATCTTGAAGAGTGAGTGTCAGTATAATATTGTATCAGTCTGTCTACATCTGTAGAGACTATGCTTTTACCTGCCAGGGCTTCACACTGTATTCTTTTTTTTTTTACTGTGATTTTAAAATTACTATTATTTTTTATTTATAAAAAGGAAACACTGACAAAACCATAGGATAAGAGGGGTACAACTCCACACAATTCCCACCACCAGAACTCCGTACCCCATGCCCTCCTTTGATATCTTTCCTATTCTTTAGGTCATTGTGGGATGCAGAAGACGGAAGGTCAGGCTTCTGTAATTGCTTCCTCACTGAAAATAGGCATTGACAGGTAGATCCATACTCCCAGCCTTCCCCTCTCTTTACCTAGTGGGGCAGGTACATTTTATTGCAACTGAGAAAATAAATAAATAACTACTTTAGGGTCTAAAACCAATTATCCATCATAATGAGCTATAAATCTCAAGACATGTAGGAGATTTGTAGGTGATATTTTTTAAGTATTCATGTCAACAGGAACCACATGATTAACCTTGTTAAATTAAAGATACATATTCTTTAAGTTGAAGCCTCAGATCCTGCAAGTATCCAAGATGCCAGGTCAAAAAAATAACAAACTCATGGGCCATAGTTTGCTTTTGGTTTATAAAGGATTAGGATACTAAGTACAGGGCACTTCCAGAGAAATGGGACGGAATCCAACAATCCTATAAAGTCATAGCAAAAACGTGAAAGAAATAAAATTTTTTGCAGTCTTCCATCTGGAAAAAAAAAAAAACTGTTTCCAAATAGAAAGAGCATCATAGTCTACTCCAGGAACTCAACAGGTAGACAGATGGACTGGTCACCCTTCATGGTGGCTGGTCAACATCATTGCCCATGTTATTTTGGCTGAGAAGGTATGCCCTGTATTTTTCAAGAAGAGGCAGCATCTAGAATCAAGATAACTTAACACATTTAAAAAAAAATACAAGCATATTTTTAACATTTTGATACTGAAAACAAAGATGCCATATGAAATATTAGCACTACCTTAAACTGGATTCCTGGAAAATAGACTTTCAAGCAGTCAGACACAGCATTATGTTGATTTGCTTTCTTGGAGAGCCAAATTCGGACTGTATAACCATCACCAAACCTGCAAGTTGAATGAAATTAAATATGGTCACTATCACAGTGGCTTAAGATCAGTCAATTCTAAATGCATTTCCATACTGCCATAGTAAGAGCAAGTAAGCATTCCTAATCACTGGGTGATCTTAGACCCTCAAAAATATAATATTCATAAATTAATTATAACATCATTATTCAGTTGACTATAATTTGCTTACATATTCAGACACGGATTGATCTTTACAGTAAAATAAAATAAATAAGTGAATCCTGGATTGACCATCTATTCAAAGCAAAACGGACCAGGAAAATGCAGGGTGCTGGGTTAGAAATCACAAGCTTCCCCTAGGAAGAAACCTAATGGATCTTGTAGTGATAACATAACTGTGGGCTTGAGAGACAAGACTCATTGTCTGGCAGTAGGCAACAGCCTTGCTGGAGTCTAAGCAACCTCACATGAGGTTATACTCCTATCACAGAATGTTTTCATATAGTAATCTCCAACCATATATGGGCCTCCCACAAACTATGTTATTTTACTGCCATATCCTCAGAATTTCACACAGTACTGAACACATCTATAGTGTCTTAATATATATATATATATATATATATATATATATATATATATATATAACATATATATATATATATATAGTGGAAAACTAATACATGGATATATTGTGATGGTAATTTTTTTGCCAGAAGTATAGAGCCCATGAATCTGGGACAGTGCTCAGTGATCACAGGAATGAATGAATGAATGAATGAATGGGTGAGTGACATGGTCAGAACCTAATAAACATATTTCATTTACAAGGTATTGCTGGTAGAGATGAGTTTCTCCTAAGCAAATTTTCTACCAGTGACATTGACCCTGATAATGTTTAAGGTTGAGTTATCTTTTCAGATGACTCTATATGGTGAGGAAGTGGCCCAAAACACAACTAAATGGATATGGGCCATGCTCTAGAGCAACCTCAAAATCCTAGGCCCTTTTGTATTCCTGTCTCCTATTCTGACATCAAACTCCCACTGAGAAATATGTGTAGCCCTAATAGCTTCCCAACACTTAAGAGTTGATGGTCTCTGAGATGCCTTACAGATGAGGGCTTCCTGAAGACACAGACTATCAGTGAAATCACACAAAGAATCTCCTAGCCAGTTTAGAACTGAAGATTAAGCTCAGCACAGGTGTGACTTCTACTAAATAACATGTGACAGAAGTGCTGCCAACTCACACAGATCATATAATCCCTCTTCACCAAACCTTCTCAAGGTCCAGTTCAGTGTATTGAACAATAAATAAATAAATAAATAAATAAATAAATAAATAAATAAATATGAATAAATAACTGAGTCCTATATAGTTGAAAGAACACCCACATTGAGGTGATAGCCCCACAGAGCTCTTTGCTGTATGGTGGAGGGCAGGTGTATTTGAAGCAGGAATGCTGTTTCTGCTCTGATGGTTTTAGAATTCCCATGCAAGGCCTATTGCAATGTGACACCAGTGACATTCACCTGCAAAGATTGGCTGTGTTTGAATCCAGCTCTTCCTTCCTATACTAAATGTGTAAGACCCAGGAGCTGACTTTACTAATTTCTGCGACTCATCTCTAAAAAATATATGAGCCAGGCCAGTTAAATAGCTCTTTTGGTTAGTGTGTCACTTTGTCATGTGCAATACCCTAGCTCAAGCCCTGTCTCCACTGTGTTGAGGAAGGAAGCTGCAGTATTGTGGTCTCTTTCAATGCATCTCTCTTCCCCTCCCCTCTCCTCCCCTCCCCTCCCTATCTCTTCTCTTCTCCTTCCTCCTCCTCCTCTTCCTCCTCCTCCTCCTTCTTCTTCCTCTCTCTCTCTCTCTCTCTCTCTCTTTCTCTCTCCTCTCTGTTCATATTTATATGAACAGGTATGTTAACCAGGGTCCTAGTGCACAGTGCCATGTGAGCTCAACTGAGTGTCCCACAACCTAATCCCAGATCTTTATGTCTGTACTTTACAGAAATGAAGCAGAAGCACTAGAAGGTAAAGTAAGTTCCTTAAGCTTATCCAATTCGAAAGGAATGAGGGAGGTAGAGTCAGACCAGATCAACCTACAGCAGAGCCTTGTCTAATGCTTTATGTCTGATGCCTTCATATCAGCAACTGATTTACCTGTAAAACCACCCCATGAGCTGAGTAAAGCAGAGCAGATGGCACTTTCTCTTTATAAACACAACATCCCAAAGAGGTTTGCTTTTGGCATACACAGGGGAAACCCAATCTTTTTGCTCCAAAACACTCTCTCTCCTCTCTTCTCTCTCCTCTCCTTCTCTCTCTCTCTCTCTCTCTCTCTCTCTCACACACACACACACACACACACAGAAGTGTCTTTATTATTTCAACTTCAGTTAAGTTTGGCCCAGAAAACTTTCTAATCATTACACATGCAGATCAGAACGGCTGTGAGGATTATGCATTGAAGATGAAGATAGTAACATAAAAAGCCTCTAACACGTATCGAAAAGCAGACTCTGACAGCTGGCACCAACTTCCCTCCTAGGAAAGAAATGATCTTTGAAAAGAACTTTTGAAAGTCCTGAGTTTAAAATTAAACATTTCTGTGTGTTTGTGATTCAGCTGGAAAGTAAAGTATGAATCATAATAACACACAACTTTGCATGAAGGCTTCTCTATGTATGTTCAGGATATCATCTTCTTTCCTTCTTTTTTTTAAATTTTAGATATTTTATTTTAGTGTGATGGAGATACAGAGAGAAAGACAGAGAGAAAACTAGAGATCAGAACACTGCTAAACTCACACATATGGCAGGCTAGGAATTGAATCTGGGACCTTGGAGCCTGCCTCATGTATGAAAGTCTTTTGAAGAACCATTATGCTATTTCCTCAGCCAGAATGTCATTTTCTTAAATGATTCCACCATCCGTGGATCCAGGATTCAAAACTTGGGTCCGTGCTGTCATTTTTCTAGGCTGGCAAACAAGAGAGGTCATGCCAGTGTCAAGATTTTAAGTCTTAGATCCAAGGCCTGTAAAATAATTCATTTGAATAGTATGCTGCTTTGCCATGCTCTCCACCTAGCTTCTAGCCCGGCCCCCACTATATGAAGGGAGATTTGGTGCTGTGGTCTCTTTCATTCTCTGCTCAATCAAAAATCAGTCAGTCAGTCAGTCAGTCAGTCAGCTGTCAGCTGTCAGTCAGTCTAAGTCTCAGATCCAAAATCAAATTCTCTAGAGAGAAATGTGAGCTGAGAAGGCACTGTATTTCTGGGCATATTAATGACTAAAAATTGTATATTTGAATACGAAAAATACCTAAAATCAGTAAAGTCAATGAAATCAAAGTTAGGATAAACATAAAAGACTTTAACAGAAAAAAAAAAAAGTCAAACTCCTAAACTCAGTAACCAGACTCCTTACAAACACTAAACTCTATGGTTCCTTTTAGTCACCAAATCCTCTCCCATTCAGTCAACATGTTTATTTAGTACCAAATGTGCAAAACCCTGTGTTTTTTCTATAAGGTTTCCTTGAGATGTTGGATGAGGGGGTGGATCAGAGTGTTATTCTGAGCATTTAGATTTGGTTCATTCTTCTATCAAGACCCATAGAGTTTAGTGTAAGGGGAACATATCTCTTTCTTAACCGAATAGCAAAAAGTACTGAATACTTCCATAATTTCTTTTGGAAATAATCAAAAGGGATTATTTTATTTTATATTTTATTATTTAATTTTATTTGGGTAGTTCAAAACAACAGAAATCTATTATCTCATAGTTCTAAAGGCTAGAAGTCTGAAATCAAGGCTCAATAAATCCAAGTTCCCTTTGAAGACTCTAGGGAAGAATATGTCGTATACCTTTCTCTTAGCTTCTGGTGACTAAAAGGAATCACAGAGGTTAGTGTTTGTAAGTAGAGTCTCTTTAATGAGTTTAGGAGTTTGACTTCTTTTTTCTGTTAGAGTCTTCTATGTTTATTCTAACTCTGATTTCATTGACTTTATTGATTTTAAGTATTTTTCTTATTCAAATATATAACTTTTAGCCATAAATATTCCCAGTAATCCAGTGCCTTTTCAGTCCATTGCTCTCTAGGGAAATTGATTTTGGAAGCTTCTTGGATTCCCTGAAATGGAGATTTATGTTTTCATTGTCTCACGATGTTCTTCCTGTATGTCTTAGTTTTTTTTTGTTTTTGGTGTTTTTTTTTTTTTTTTAGATTCCATTTCTTTTTTGACAGAGATGGGAGAAGAGAGAGAAAGAGAATCAGAGCATCACCCTTGAATATGCACTATCAGGAATCAAACTTAGATCCTCATGCTTGACAGGCCAGCATTTTATCCACTGTGCTACATCCTGGACCACTCTTCCTATATATTTATGTTTTATTTCCACTAATTTTGAATTAGAATATGGGGCTCAGATCAGATCAAATTGATAGGGTTTATAGTCAACAATATTTATACACCCACCCCATATTTGGGAGCTACTCTCTTCCCTGATCCAGCTTTCTGGTTCTTTTTCCAGCCATGACATCATCTCCCCAAACAATAACTCGGATCCACCTGCATATCAGATTTCAGGCTCAGGGAAAAAAAACAAACAAACAAACAAACAACAAAAAATTAGTATAGTGACAGGCCCTTTGGAATATAACTAAAATATGCCTATTAGCTATCTACAAAATGGAGACCCCCCCCAACTCTTCATCTGCTCTATTCCAGTCTTTAGGTTCATGATTAGTCAACAATTTATTTGGCTTTGTATGTTAACTTTCTTTTCAGCCACCAGGTTTCAGATGCTAGCATGATGCCAACTTCCCTGGACAGACAACCCCACCAATGTGTCCTGGAGCTCTGTTTTCCCAGATCCCTTCCCCAATAGGGAAAGAGAAAGACAGGCTAGGTGTATGGACTGACCTGTCAAAACCCATTTTCAGCAGGGAAGCAATTACAGAAGCCAGACCTTCCACCTTTTGCATCCCAAAGTGACCTTGGGTCCATAATCTCAGAAGGTTAAAGAATAGGAAAGCTATCAGGGGAGGGGATGGGATAGGAAGTTCTAATGGTGGGAATTGTGTGGAGGTGTAGCCCTATTATCCTATGGTTTTGTCAATGTTTCCTTTTTATAAAAAAAAAATAAAAACAAAAAATTATTGAAATAACATTGCCTTACAATATTTATATAAAATGTTATCTGTATCCTTATCAATAAGTATCTACATATACTGCACCAAGTTCACCAGTGGAAGTGGGGTTCTATCCTTCAATATACAAACAACTGCCCTTTTATTTTGTCATTTGGGCTTCACTACTACAGGATTATTTTTTCAGAGAGAAACAGAGAGAGAGAGAGAGAGAGAAAAAAAGAGAGAGAGAGAAACAGAGAGAGAGTGTTGGATAGTATGCCAGCTCCCCCTGGCTTCTGCTTAACCATATGCCTATATAGGGATAGATTTAATCCCATTCAAAGCTTTGCTCTATTTACATAAATCACTTTTACATTTACATAAAGCACCACACTCCCTCCAGGGCATTGGTGGTTTAGTGGTAGAATTCTCACCTGCTCCACCCCTTCTCCTTGTCACACCCTGATCCTCTCCTTTTCACACCCTGATCTTCCACCAGTCACTTTTCGCTCCACCCTCTCTATACCACATCCTGTTTCCACCCTACTTGGAGAGTATAAAAACAGCTGCTCTCCTGATTAAAGACACTTGGAAATTGCTTTCCGGCTCCGAGAGTTCCAGAGTGTATCTCCTGTGAAGTTAGTGTGGCACGAGTTCCTGATCCCTCTCCCATGCAGCAGCCTAGATCGGCTCCAGTTGAGTTCTCTCCAACCCAGAGAGCACTAGCTCGGGAAGAAGTACCCTGGGGTTATCCCGGCAAGAGAGATCAGGAAAGAAACTACAGAACTGAAGTTTTCTTCTATGCAATGGGGGTCTGACTTGAAGCTGGGTCATGCAGATGGCAAAGCAGCCCACAATCCAAGTGAGCTATTCAAAAAAATTTTTTTTAATATTTATTTATTTATTCCCTTTTGTTGGCCTTGTTGTTTTATTGTTGTAGTTATTATTGATGGCATCATTGTTAGCACAGAGAGAAATGGAGAGAGGAGGAGAAGACAGAGAGAGGGAGAGAGAAAGATAGACACCTGCAGACCTGCTTCAGTGTCTGTGAAGCAACTCCCCTGCAGGTGGGGAACTGGGGGCTCAAACCAGGATCCTTATGCAGGTCCTTGCGCTTTGCGGCACGTGGTGTGCTTAACCCACTCCGCTACTGCCCAACTCCCCCAAGTGAGCTATTTTACCAGTCCCCTTTTAGTTACTTTATGCCCCTTCCCTTATATGAACTACTAATTGATCCTATAGTTTAAATGCTTGTTTTTGTTTTATGTGGTTTATCTGTCTTTTTTGAAAGGAATCATTTTAAAGTATAGGGCAACAGTTACACCAGCAGGATAAAAATGTAAATGCTTTCCTCTCTAGCACCATGCTATTTTACTTGCCAAATGAGCAAGCTAAACCACTTTGTTTCCAGGTTGCTGAGTTTTAACTGTGAGACTCAGACTGAGTTCCTTATTTGATCTCCAGTGTTTTTTCATGATGTCTGGACCTTTGTCTTTATTTCAGTAGCTTTCTAGAAATTAGATAAATGCTAACAATATTATAAGTAATTTTCCACTTTGCCAATCTCATCAATTAGGCATTCTTTTATTCATTTTTAAAATTAAAGGAGGGCTCTTCAGTTAAAGAAATATGGTATTCTGGACAAAATTAATGGAAACTGGAGGTGATTATGCTCAATGAAGTAAAGAGATGACAGATAGCTACTGGGTGGTTTCACTTATACACAGAAAATAGAGAACTAAAACACAGGAATTTACAATGAAGAGAAGGAAGAGAAAGAAGAGGATGAATAAGAGGAGGAGGAAGAAGAAGAAACCAAACTGTCTCTAAGACTTTCTGAGAACTTTGGTGGTTATTATTGTAGGGTTTGGGGGAGAGGGAGGAGATACAGAACTTCAGTGGTAAGTCCAGTGTGAAACTACCCACCTATCATCTTATAAAAAACATTAAATCAGTAACACAACTTTTAAAAATCACAAATGAAAACTTTTGAAATTGAAAGTAGAATATAAGTAGAAAATTTGTTCATCAAATCGAAATCATTATCCCCATGAACTGCCACTCAGAGTAACAGAAAACAGTGTTTGCAGCATGGAAGAATCAAACACAAAAGTATTAACTGCTCAAATTAATTAGTTATATGATTTTGTTATTAATATAAGAAAAAAAAACCCTCCTAGATGTGCAGGAAATCCTGAAGGTATAAAGTAAGGACTAATGAGATAGAGCAAAGATGATTTAAACATGTAGATGGAGGGCTGGGCAGAGGTGCACCCGGTTAAGTGCACATAGAATGAGGTGCAAGGACCCACACAAAGATCCTGGTTTGAGCCCCCAGCTCCCTACCTGCAGGGGGAAACTTGTTAAGCAGTGAAGCAGTTCTGCAAGTGTCTATCTTTCTCTCTCCCTCTTTATCTTACCCTCTCCTCCCAATTTCTCTCTGTCCTATTCAATAAAAATGGAAAATAAAATTTAAAAAACTAGACACCAGGAGCAGTGGATCCATAGTGCTGGCATAGAGCCTTAGCGATAACACTGGAGGCAAGTAAAAACAAACAAACAAAAAACAAGTAGATGACTGAGTGTAGTGGAAAACCACATAAGGCACCTGCAGATAAGGAACCACTATGACCCCCCAGGCCCATTCCTTAGGCCTCCATGCAAAGCCTCCATGAATTTGAGAATGGAACATGACTCTCAGTGCAATAGTAAATAAAATCCCAAGCCTGGTTGTGAGAACTGGCATTTCTGTAGTTTGAATGCCTGTTCATCTTGGGAGATGAAATAATAATGTCACTCCTGTGACCCTTGCCTCCCTACCATATATGGTATACAAATGTCACTTCCTCTGCAACCCCATATATCCCTGCTTTGCTGTTCAATAAACAGAATTTTGTGCACAACCATTCCCCCAGTGATCCCTGGTACTTCTCTTGCTACTTACTCAGGGAAAGGCCCAGCCGCTCACTCCTGCTGTCCCAGGACATTCCTTCTAGGCCCGCCACATCTGGTGCACAACAGAGCGGGTAAGCTCTAAAGTTTTTTCCCGGGAAGAGGCGTCCCCACCGAAGAGTCCAATACCCTCCCAGACACACACACATATACACATAAATACACCCTATTGTTGTACTTGATGAGTGTTGAACTGGAGGGTCTATCTAGAAAAATCAGTCAAGAATAGGAAATAAAGTGCACCAATACTGGAAAGAAAAGAGAAGTAAAGCTGTATTTATAAAGAGATTGATCATTTATATGGAAATATCTATGTAATGCACTAAACAAATAAAAACCAGTTAATTAGTTCAACAAAGTTTCAAGGTTCAGAAGCATTCACACAAATGAATACCTATATATTGGAAATAAAACAAAGAAAATACTCAGAATTAAATTTAACAAAGTAAATGGAATATATATATTCTATAAATTGAGAACTCAATAAAATATGTTAATAAATGGGAAAATAAAATGCTTATGGTTAAGAAGACCTAACACTATTAAACTGACAATATTCCTCAAATTGCTATACAGATTCCACACCTCACCTACAAAACTATTGAATTCTTTGCTGAAACTATAAGCTGACTCCAAAGTTCAGAGAGAAATCCTGTGAAAATAGACTATCCAAAACAAAGAGAAAGAGAGCAGAGTTAAAGATTGACATTTCCTAATTTCCAAACCTTACTACAAAGCAATAGTGGTAAAGTTACTAACATCAGTGTAGGCAATATAAAAAGTGAAATAAAATAAAAGTACAAAAAACAAGCTCCTTGCTTCCAAGGTGTGATTTATTCTTATCCTCCCACCCTTGGAGGATTTCTTTTGAAAAACAGCCTAAAGTTTCCTATTTGTTGAAAGAAAGTTGGAATCAAACAGGTGTGGCATATACCTGACATGGGTTTCCTATAAGCTGGTCATGTATGTGTCCACAGGCTACAGATCAAAAACCAGGTGTGTTAGCTTTCAGAATATGAATCCACTTATGACATGCAGGGGATTTGGGAGTGCATCCCAAACTACCTGCAAGAATGCTATATTGGTGCCTAACAGAGTCAAAGCTAGACATCCCTATTTGTCCAGTAACTTTATCTGCACACACACACACACACACACACACACACACACACACACACACACACACACCACTCATATAACTGGGTGCTCACAAACAATTTTTTTGAATTTCTGTTCCCCTCATATGATAGTTTCAAAAAGAAAGACCTAAAATGCAGACTTTTTGATTTAAAGACCTATGTTAAACTGAGGAAAGGGTCTAGTCATAAGAATGAGAGCCATCCACCATTTGTTTTTCTTTCTACCTCCAGAACATAAATTGTACTGACTTATGTTACTTCTAGATTTTTATTATACAGTGAAAAAATTGCTTGAGGGCAGAGCCAAGATGGCTTCATGAAGACAATACCTAGGCTGATTCTCTTCAATAAATTGCTTCAGATCTTGGCATCTCTAAATAGAAGCAAGATTTCCAGGTCAGCAGGAGAGAAACTATAGAGGAGGGGTTGAAGAGGAACCACAGTGGCAAAATTATAACCCATTTATGAGTTGGCAAAAGAATGCTGAAAAGGACAAAGGTAGGCCAAGTGGTAAGTCTCCCACTGTACCCGCCACCCCACTCCTAAGCCCAGAAGCAGCTTATTTGGGAAATAAGAGCAGCCAGTATGGCAAAGACCCCCTACAGAGAAAAATATGCAGGGTCCTGTGTGACAGCGCAGGATTAAGACACAAAATACAAACTGCACAGATCCTGGTTCCAGCTTCCAGATGCCCACCTGCAGGGAGGGTCACTTCGCAAAATGGTGAAACAAGTCTGCAGGTGTCTCTCTTTCTCTCTCTCCCCCTCTCTATCTTCCCCTCCTTATCAATTTCTCTCTGTCCTATCCAATAAAAAATGGAGAGAATATTAGTAGTGTAGGCACCAAGCCCCAGCAATAATTCTGGAAGCAAAAAAGAAAGATATGTTTAGAGATATACATATGCCTATGTAAGCATTTTTTATGTTCTGTTATTTGTAGACTGATGCAGTTCAAAACTGATATAGAGAAGAAGAATGAAGACATGAATGAAGAAGACACTCATGGAGGAAGACCTTAAAAGGGTAGGAGATCATGTCATTATCAAGCAGACAAAAAAAAGATACTTGATAAACAAGGGTTGTTAAAAGTAACAAAGTAAGAAGAAAAGGATGATTAATGAACAGAAATGTTTGAGACCCCATAAAGGAGCTAGCTGATGTGTTGTCTCTCTCTTCTCTGTGTCTCTCTTAGGAGATTGGAGATTACATGCTAAATGAGAAGATACCATGAAAAAGTTAAATGAGAGAGCTGCTGGTGCATCTTCAATTGCAGACACAAACACAATTTTCAGTAGTGTTCATCTGAGGAGCCCATGGACATGTTACAGCAAAAATAAAGCCAAGTGTTTGGAGATGGAGCCCATGGACTCAGGAGTCAGACTGGCTGTATGTGAACCTCAGCTCCAGTACAACTTACTTTCTTCACCTGGTAAATAGGTAGCATCATAATAGTTTGCATTGTAGTAGATGTATACTGGGGCCAGAATGCAAGGGCTCAAGCCCCAGCTTCTCCACCTTTCAACCGGTGATTCTAAAAAGACATTCAAACTTCCCTAGCTCATTTTCTTTTTTATCATTATCATTATCTTTATTTGATAGAAACAGCCAGAAATTGAGAGGGAAGGGGATGATAGAGAGGGAGAGAGACAGAGAGACACCTACAGCACTGATTCACCACTTGCAAAGCTTTCCCCCTGAAGGTGGGGACTGGGGGCTCGAACCTGGATCCTTGCTCTTTGTAATATGTGCGCTCAACCAGATTCCTCCACCACCCATTGGCCCCTAGCTCATTTTCTGTGTTCATAAAAAGGGAGTT